>NC_133128.1:148653285-149264119 GCF_048418815.1 Hemitrygon akajei | reverse complement strand
GGTTAGGGTACGCTTTAGGGTTAGGGTTAGGGTTAGTGTTAGGGTGAGGGTTAGGTTCAGGGTTAGGGTTAGGGTTAGGGTTAGGGTGAGTGTTAGGATTAGTGTTAGGGTTAGGGTACGCTTTAGGGTTAGGGTTAGGGTTAGGGTTAGGGTTAGTGTTAGGGTTAGGGTACGCTTTAGGGTTAGGGTTAGGGTTAGGGTTAGGGTTAGGGTTAGGGTTAGGATTAGTGTTAGGGTTAGGGTACGCTTTAGGGTTAGGGTTAGGGTTAGGGTTAGTGTTAGTGTTAGGGTTAGGGTACGCTTTAGGGTTAGGGTTAGGGTTAGTGTTAGAGTTAGGGTTAGGGTTAGGGTTAGTGTTAGTGTCCGCGTTAGGGTGAGGGTTAGGTTCAGGGTTAGGGTTAGGGTTAGGGTTAGGGTTAGGGTTAGGGTTAGAGTTAGGGTTAGGGTTAGGGTTAGAGTTAGGGTTAGGGTGAGTGTTAGGATTAGTGTTAGGGTTAGGGTACGCTTTAGGGTTAGGGTTAGGGTTAGGGTTAGGGTTAGGGTTAGGGTTAGTGTTAGGGTTAGGGTACGCTTTAGGGTTAGGGTTAGGGTTAGGGTTAGGGTTAGGGTTAGGATTAGTGTTAGGGTTAGGGTACGCTTTAGGGTTAGGGTTAGGGTTAGGGTTAGTGTTAGTGTTAGGGTTAGGGTACGCTTTAGGGTTAGGGTTAGGGTTAGTGTTAGGGTGAGGGTTAGGTTCAGGGTTAGGGTTAGGGTTAGGGTTAGGGTGAGTGTTAGGATTAGTGTTAGGGTTAGGGTACGCTTTAGGGTTAGGGTTAGGGTTAGGGTTAGGGTTAGGGTTAGGGTTAGTGTTAGGGTTAGGGTACGCTTTAGGGTTAGGGTTAGGGTTAGGGTTAGGGTTAGGGTTAGGATTAGTGTTAGGGTTAGGGTACGCTTTAGGGTTAGGGTTAGGGTTAGGGTTAGGGTTAGGGTTAGGGTTAGGATTAGTGTTAGGGTTAGGGTACGCTTTAGGGTTAGGGTTAGGGTACGCTTTAGGGTTAGGGTTAGGGTTAGGGTTAGGGTTAGGATTAGTGTTAGGGTTAGGGTACGCTTTAGGGTTAGGGTTAGGGTTAGGGTTAGGGTTAGGGTTAGGGTTAGGGTGAGTGTTAGGATTAGTGTTAGGGTTAGGGTACGCTTTAGGGTTAGGGTTAGGGTTAGGGTTAGGGTTAGGGTTAGTGTTAGTGTTAGGGTTAGGGTACGCTTTAGGGTTAGGGTTAGGGTTAGTGTTAGAGTTAGGGTTAGGGTTAGGGTTAGTGTTAGTGTCCGCGTTAGGGTGAGGGTTAGGTTCAGGGTTAGGGTTAGGGTTAGGGTTAGGGTTAGGGTTAGGGTTAGGGTTAGAGTTAGGGTTAGGGTTAGGGTTAGGGTTAGGGTTAGGGTGAGTGTTAGGATTAGTGTTAGGGTTAGGGTACGCTTTAGGGTTAGGGTTAGGGTTAGGGTTAGGGTTAGGGTTAGGGTTAGGGTTAGTGTTAGGGTTAGGGTACGCTTTAGGGTTAGGGTTAGGGTTAGGGTTAGGGTTAGGGTTAGGATTAGTGTTAGGGTTAGGGTACGCTTTAGGGTTAGGGTTAGGGTTAGGGTTAGTGTTAGGGTTAGGGTACGCTTTAGGGTTAGGGTTAGGGTTAGGGTTAGGGTTAGGGTTAGGATTAGTGTTAGGGTTAGGGTACGCTTTAGGGTTAGGGTTAGGGTTAGGGTTAGTGTTAGTGTTAGGGTTAGGGTACGCTTTAGGGTTAGGGTTAGGGTTAGTGTTAGGGTGAGGGTTAGGTTCAGGGTTAGGGTTAGGGTTAGGGTTAGGGTGAGTGTTAGGATTAGTGTTAGGGTTAGGGTACGCTTTAGGGTTAGGGTTAGGGTTAGGGTTAGGGTTAGGGTTAGGGTTAGTGTTAGGGTTAGGGTACGCTTTAGGGTTAGGGTTAGGGTTAGGGTTAGGGTTAGGGTTAGGGTTAGGATTAGTGTTAGGGTTAGGGTACGCTTTAGGGTTAGGGTTAGGGTTAGGGTTAGGGTTAGGGTTAGGGTTAGGATTAGTGTTAGGGTTAGGGTACGCTTTAGGGTTAGGGTTAGGGTTAGGGTTAGGGTTAGGGTTAGGGTTAGGGTTAGTGTTAGGGTTAGGGTACGCTTTAGGGTTAGGGTTAGGGTTAGTGTTAGGGTTAGGGTTAGGGTGAGTGTTAGGATTAGTGTTAGGGTTAGGGTACGCTTTAGGGTTAGGGTTAGGGTTAGGGTTAGGGTTAGGGTTAGGGTTAGGGTTAGTGTTAGGGTTAGGGTACGCTTTAGGGTTAGGGTTAGGGTTAGGGTTAGGGTTAGGGTTAGGATTAGTGTTAGGGTTAGGGTACGCTTTAGGGTTAGGGTTAGGGTTAGGGTTAGTGTTAGTGTTAGGGTTAGGGTACGCTTTAGGGTTAGGGTTAGGGTTAGTGTTAGAGTTAGGGTTAGGGTTAGGGTTAGTGTTAGTGTCCGCGTTAGGGTGAGGGTTAGTTTCAGGGTTAGGGTTAGGGTTAGGGTTAGGGTTAGGGTTAGGATTAGTGTTAGGGTTAGGGTACGCTTTAGGGTTAGGGTTAGGGTTAGGGTTAGGGTTAGGGTTAGGGTTAGTGTTAGGGTTATGGTGAGTGTTAGGGTTAGTGTTAGGGTTAGGGTTAGGGTACGCTTTAGGGTTAGGGTTAGTGTTAGGGTTAGGGTTAGGGTTAGGGTTAGGGTGAGTGTTAGGATTAGTGTTAGGGTTAGGGTACGCTTTAGGGTTAGGGTTAGGGTTAGGGTTAGGGTTAGGGTTAGGGTTAGGGTTAGTGTTAGGGTTAGGGTACGCTTTAGGGTTAGGGTTAGGGTTAGGGTTAGGATTAGTGTTAGGGTTAGGGTACGCTTTAGGGTTAGGGTTAGGGTTAGGGTTAGTGTTAGTGTTAGGGTTAGGGTACGCTTTAGGGTTAGGGTTAGGGTTAGTGTTAGAGTTAGAGTTAGGGTTAGGGTTAGTGTTAGTGTCCGCGTTAGGGTGAGGGTTAGGTTCAGGGTTAGGGTTAGGGTTAGGGTTAGGGTTAGGGTTAGGATTAGTGTTAGGGTTAGGGTACGCTTTAGGGTTAGGGTTAGGGTTAGGTTGAGATTATGCGGGCAGTAGGCAAAATAGCCCCCTCGTGCTTTTTGATCTCGCCACTTGAGATTCAATTTCACGCGACCCTGCCACTTTGAACTGGCCCACGCCTTCATTAACCAGGTCCAACACTTGCCTTTATTGAAACTTGCCCCTCTTAACACAGAATATCCAGTTTATGGGGATTTAAACCAGTATTAATCAGGGTATACTTAGGGTTTGTGGGGGTGTGTGTGCCCCTTTTGGACTTTAGGATTAGGTTTGAGTGCAGGCCTGGTGGATGTATATGTTTGGCTGGGAGAGCAAGGGTTAATCGGGGTGTGTTTAGGGTTTGTGGGGCTGAAGCCAGGGCTAATCGGGAAGTGCCTAGGGTTTGTGGGGGTGTGTGCCCCTTTTGGACTTTAGGATTAGGTTTGAGTGTTGGACCGGTGGATGTACATATCGGTTTGTGGGGGTTTAGCAAGGGTTAATCGGGGTGTGCTTAGGGTTTGTGGGGCTGAAGCCCGTGCTAATCAGGAAGTGTCTAGGGTTTGTGGGGGTTAAGGTTAGGGTTAGGGTTAGGGTACGCTTTAGGGTTAGGGTTAGGGTTAGGGTTAGGGTTAGGATTAGTGTTAGGGTTAGGGTACGCTTTAGGGTTAGGGTTAGGGTTAGGGTTAGTGTTAGTGTTAGGGTTAGGGTACGCTTTAGGGTTAGGGTTAGGGTTAGTGTTAGAGTTAGGGTTAGGGTTAGGGTTAGTGTTAGTGTCCGCGTTAGGGTGAGGGTTAGGTTCAGGGTTAGGGTTAGGGTTAGGGTTAGGGTTAGGGTTAGGGTTAGTGTTAGGGTTATGGTGAGTGTTAGGGTTAGTGTTAGGGTTAGGGTTAGTGTTAGAGTTAGGGTTAGGGTTAGGGTTAGGGTTAGGGTTAAGGTTAGGGTTAGGGTTAGTGTTAGGGTTAGGGTTAGGGTTAGGGTTAGAGTTAGGGCCCGCATTAGGGTTAGGGTTATAGTCAGGGTTAGGGTTAAGGTCCGCATTAGGTTTAGGGTCCGCATTAGGGTTAGGGTTAGGGTTAGGGTTTAGGGTTAGGGTAGAGTTTGACAAACTTCTATAGATGTGTGGTGGGAAGTATATTGTCTGGCAGCAGAACAGCCTGGTATGGAAATACCAATGCCCTTGAACAGAAAATCCTACAAAAAGTAGCAGATATGGCCAGTTCACGGCTAGTTCATTAGGATTAGGGTTAGGGTTAGGGTTAGGGTTAGGGTTAGGGTTAGGGTTAGTGTTAGGGTTTAGGGTTAGGGTTAGGGTTAGTGTTAGGGTTTAGGGTTAGGGTTAGGTTCACATTAGGGTTAGGGTTAGGGTTCGGGTGAGGGTTAGGGTTAGTGTTAGGGTTAGGGTTAGGGTTAGAGTTAGGGTCCGCATTAGGGTTAGGGTTAGGGTTATAGTCAGGGTTAGGGTTAAGGTCCGCATTAGGTTTAGGGTCCGCATTAGGGTTAGGGTTAGGGTTAGGGTTAGGGTTTAGGGTTAGGGTTAGGGTAGAGTTTGACAAACTTCTATAGATGTGTGGTGGGAAGTATATTGTCTGGCAGCAGAACAGCCTGGTATGGAAATACCAATGCCCTTGAACAGAAAATCCTACAAAAAGTAGCAGATATGGCCAGTTCACGGCTAGTTCATCATGGGTAAAGCCCTCCCCATCAATACATACATCTATACAAAGGATGTAATGTTGAGGATTTATAAGGCACTGGTAAGGTCCCACTTCAGTTTTGGTCACCTTATCTAAGAAAGGATATGCTGACATTGGAGAACTTTGTGAGAAGGTTCATAAGAATGATTCCAGGAATGAAAGAATTACCACATGGGGACTGTTAGATAACTCTGGGCCTGTAATCACATGAATCCAGAAGAATGAGTTGGGATTTCATTGAAACCTGTTGAATGTTGAAAGGCCTCGATAAAATGGATGTGGAGACTTCTGATGGTGGTGAAGTCTTGGACCAGAGGGCACTGTCTCATAATAGAGATTATATTGATTTTGGATAGAGATGACGAGGACTATCTTTAGCCAGATAGTCAAGGCATGTGAAGGGTTACTTATTTATTAAAATACAACGTGGAACAGGCCCCTCCGGCCCTTCAAACCTCCCCCAATTTAATCCTAACCTAATCACAGGACAATTTACAATGACCGGTTAGCTTATGAACCAATATGTCTTTGGAGTATGGGAGAAAACCAGAGCACACAGAGGAAACCAATGGCATCACAGGGAGAACATACAAACTCCTTACAGGCAGCAACAGGAATTGAACCTTGGTTGCTGGTACTGTGGAGCATTTTACTAACTACTACACTACTGTGTTATTGGGAGAAAGCAGGAGATTGGGGCTGAGAGGTTAATTGATCAGCCATGAAGAAATGTTGGAGCAGACTCAATGAGCCAAATGGCCTAACTCTGCTCCTATAACTTATGGCCTTTTACTGGCAAAACAGAATTTATAAATCACCTCATTAGGAAATAAATAAACATCACTGAAAGTGAGAATTTAATTTGAAATCTTTTCATTAGTCTTGTTCTTATGGTTAGAGTCAAAGGGGTGAAGCTTGAAATTCAGCGGAATAAAAGTTGCCCACAAAGGTTAAGCTATCTTTGGACTGCACACCCCCCTCTTTTATGATGTGTTTAAATTCATTGCCATCTGCAGGCTATCTGTGGTGTCTAGGAACACAGCAATGACAGTGAGGGAAGCAACTATTCATGCTGAAGAATCATTTCAAGACAAACTAAGAAGCATAAGCTGTACAATGCAATGCATAAGAATACTACAGGTTACAATAATAAACGTATTTTTAAAAATAGTGCAGAAAGAGAGCAAAATAGTGAGGTTCTTTAGAACCAAACACAATACTACAATTGTGGTCTTATCAGAGTGTTATAGATCTGCAACATTATCTCATGGCTCTTGAATTCAATCCCTTGACTAATGAAGGCCAACAGATCGTATGCCCTCTTTACCACCCTACCAAATTGCATGGCAACTTTGAGGGTTCACTGGAAGTGCACCTCAAGATATTTCTGTTCCTCCATGCTGCTAAGAATCCTGCCATGCACCCTGTACGCTTCCTTCAAATTCGACCTTCCAAAGTGTATCACTTTTCCAGGTTCAACTCCCCTTGACACTTCCCAACCCAGCTCTACATCCTTTCCTACGAGAAGGTTGTTGTAACCTACAACAACCTTCTACATGATCCACAAGACCACCAACCTTCATGTTATTTGCAAACTTACTAACCTGCCTTTTCACTTCTTCTGTCATTTATAAAAATCAGAAAGAGCAGGGGTCCCAGATCCCTGTGGAACACCACTGGTCACTGACCTCAAAGCAGAATACATTCTATCTATTATCATCCTTTGCTTCCTGTGGGCGAGCCAAGTCTGAGTCCACATAGCCTAGTTTCCCTGCTTCCTGGCTTGTTTAAAGACCCTAACATGGAGAACCTTGTCAGACACCTTAATAAAATCCATATACACCACATCCACTGTTCTTACCTTCATCAATTAATTTTATTTCTTCCTCAAATAATTAAATCAGGCTTGTAAGACATGACCTGCCCCTCTCAAAGCCATGCTGATGATGCCTAACTGGACAATGCCATCTTTAAGAATCCTCTCCAAAATTTGCCTACCACTGATGTAAGACTCACTGGTCTATAATTCCCAGGATTATGCCTATTGTCTTTTTTAGAATAAAGAAATAACATTTGCCACTCTCCAATCTTCTGGTACTATTCCTATGACCAGTGAGGATGCAAAGATCATTGCCAATGGCACAGCAATCTCTTCCCTCACTTCCCATAGTAACCTGGGGTATATCCTGCCCGGCTCCAAGGACCTATCTATCCTAATGCTTTTCAAAAGTTCCAGCACATCCTCCTTCTTGACATTGACATGTTCCAGCATATAAACCTGCTCTACGCTGTCCTGACATGCACCTAATTCCTTCTCACTGGTGAATGGTGAAGCAAAGTGTTCACTGAGGGCCTCCCTACCTCTTCCTTTAGTTACCTTATTTCATATTTTTTTAAATACTATTTTTAATTGCCTTCTCTTCAGATCTAAAATGCCTTTGGAAGTCAGAGACATTTGTAAGTTCTGAAAACCAGTTACAGCTTTCAAAACTCTGCACGAATTTTGACCACCCATTGTTCTGAGACTGAGGCTTCCACAGCCAAAGTCCTCTGGCTTGAAGGACTACACCACTGGAATTGAGGATGCAGAAGCTCAACAAGATAGCTCCTCTGCAAGCAAAGAAAGATCAGAGGTGGCAAGTCCATAAGTGGAATGGGTGCCAAGACAGTACGATCCAGACTACTAATTTTATGATGTACTCTATGTAATGCAATTTAAATTATCAAATTGTGTAAATATACCTTTAAATACAGATATTCTGTTCTTGGTTTATCTTTGCATGTGTGTATATATTGATGCTTGCCATCTTACAAAACAACTGGCCGTTCACATTACAGGCAGCAGAAAGTCTATATTTGACATTCCATTCAATAAAAACTACTGGAATAAAGGAAGTCAGAAGGATACTAGTATTCATAGAAATAAGGTAGAATTTGAGCTAACGGACTGCCAGTGATTGCCCAGGGCACCATCAACCACTGGCTGCTCATGAATCACGTGATAATCATGTACCTGATGCATGCTTTGCCAAACAAGGAAGTCCAATCCGAGCTGGAGCTCAGAAGCCAGTATTTCAGATCTTCCAATCGGGGTTGAGCTCAGCAGCATTGCAGTCACCTGCCGATGTGAGGACTTGAATGTGCCAGTCCTGGCCCTCAGCTTTAAACAGGAGGGACTGGCGTAGAAAAGGTGTGTTTGAAACATTTCACTCTGTTTGAAAATCGTAAGTTAATTGTTTTAATGTATTTTCAACGTCGTTTTTCTTTTTTAAAATACTTAAATACATTTGTATAGTTGTTAAATATCAGAAAACTGTTCAATGACCTTTGACAAGATTTTGGACACCTTGCCTAGTCACTACTCAGCTTCCACTCTGTATTGCGATGGATCAGCTCATTCAGTCCTTGGCACCAGAAGAAGTGAGCATGCTTGGGGAGAGTCCCAGCAGCTGACCATGTCCGATGGAAGATACAGCAGAGCATCTTGGAATTTCCTCCCCTCGCAAAAAATGATCAAATGTGGAACAGAAGAAAACCGAGTTATCTGATTTATTTTGATACCAACCAATGCAGTTCCTAGCACACTTAGTTCACTAACGACAGTGCTGAGATCACAGTCTGTCCAACAGCAGGATGATAAAGTTATTTCAATTCTCATGTGGGAACCTGAATAGATTGTAATCGAAATAAAGGTGTTACAGTTTACAGATAGTTTGGGACAGGACGCATGAAAACTATGAAACATTACATTTAGATCGACAAGATGTTGCCATAATTAAGAGGAAATGTTGCCATTTTAGAGGAACAGTTCTCACACCAGTATATAATTTCACATTCTGCTGTTGGACAAGTACTCAATACCCCACTAGATGAGATTATTGACTTCTTGCAATCATATCTCTTATGTACCTTTATTTATAATGTCAGCAAAATAATTAAATGTTTTCCATAGCTAGTAATTCATTTTTGTTTCCTTATTCACCTAGTACACTGCTTCCAAGTCATGCTTTCTGATAAATTTTGTTCTTCACAAAAGTAGCTTTAGTAGTAGAAAAAAGAATTTCTGTGAAAATGTCATAAGGACAAATTAGCATGGGCCACAAACCTAAACCTTTTAAAGCACATGTACAAAAACGGTTAACCAACGGCCTATTTAAAGGATTCATTTGACTTATAAATAAACTACAGAATTTCCCATTATTACTCATTGCAGATAATGGATTAATTCTCAACACACTGCAAAATAATTTGCTGTTTTCAGTTCATTTGTTCAATGATTATGTTTCCATTGAAGATCTATAACTATATGTGAATTAGTACTTTGAGTAAATAAATAAAAATGAATGAATGATAAAGACATGATTATTAACAAATACAGCAAATCACACAGTTGAGTATGGAAGCACAGGAGACAAGGGCGAATTAAAAGTGTCAGGTGAAGTGGAAATAGCTTAAAATGTACCACCATGAAGAGTGGAAATTAAATACTTGACCCATGAATGTAATGTAAAATGCAGGGAGTAATTCATAAAGAAGAAGGGGAAATGCATTGAAGAGATCACATTTTAGTGGAGCTGATCTGGTTCTACTTCTAAGTGGATTATCCAGTGCAAACCTAGTTGCTTCGATATCCAAGCTGCCAACAATATAGATCAGTGGCAGAGGCCAACAGAAAAGCTGCGACTTTGTGCTAGGAGTGGAGCACGAGAAAACCAATTACATCGGATAAGGGTACAAGTACAGAGTAAATGATGGAGAATACCCTGGATAAAATTGCTTGGAAGTTAAATAATGCAGGGACTGAAAAAACATGGCTGTGGTCAGAATCAGAATCAAATTTATTATCACTGACATGTGTCATGATTTTTTTTTTGCAACAACAAAATACTGTTAATACATTGACATTACTGTAAATTAAAATAAGTACATAAAAATAGTGAACAACATCCTGGGCCGAAGGACCTGTGCTGTGCTGTAATGTTTTATATATCTACCACAGACAATACAAAGATAGCTGCAGGGGCAGCTAATATTGAAGAAGAAGGGAGTTTGCAGAATACTCAGGCAGATTAGGTGAATGCGCAAAGAAGAGGCAGATGGAATATAGTGTACCGTATTGCATTTTGGCAGAAGGAATAAAGACATAGACTATTTTCTAAATGGGGAGAAAATTCAGAAATCAAAGGTGCAAAGGGACTTGGGAGTCCTCGTGCAAGATTACCTAAAGGTTACGTTGCAGGATGAGTCGATCGTATGAGAGACAAATACAATGATAGCTTTCAGTTCGAGAGGATTAGAGTATAAAAGCAAGGATGAATGCTGAAGCTTTATAAGTATTGGTCAGACCATGCTTGGAGTATAATGAGCAATTTTAGGCTCCTTATCGAAGAAGGGATGTGCTGACATTGGAGAGAGTCCAAAGGAGGTTCACAAGAATGATTCTAGGAATGGAAAAGTTACTTTATGACCTGTACTCGCTGGAGTTTAGAATAATGGTGGGGTGGGGGGGGGGGGGGTTCTCATTTAAACCTATCAAATATTGAAAGGTCTAGATAGAGAGAATGTGTAAAGAATGTTTCCTATAGTGGGGGAGTCTAGGATTGGAGGGCACAGCCTCAGAATAGATGGACTTCCCTTTAGAACAGAGATGAGGAGGAATTTCTTTAGCTAGAGATTAGTGGATCTGTGGAATTCATTGCCACAGGTGGCTATGGGAGACTAGTCATTGAATATATTTAAAGCAGAGTTTGATAATTTCTTGATTAGTCAGGGTGTCAAAGGCTGTGGGAAGAAAGCATGAGAATGGGGGTTAGGAGGGATAATAGATCAGCTGTGATTAAGTGGCAGAGCAGACTCGATGGGCTGAAGCGCCTAATTCTGCTCTTATGTCTTATGGTCCTATGCTCTAGAAAGAGAGCAAAATAATGAGAGAGAGTTCGATTCATGGACTATTCAGAAATCTGATGACGGTGGGGTAGAAGCTGTTCCTAACCTGTTGAGTGTTCATTATTATGCTCCTGTACCTCCTCTCTGACGGTAGTAATGAGAAGAGAGTACGTCCTGGATGGTGAGGGTCCTTCTTGTGGCATCGCCTTCTGAAGATGTCCATGCTGCTGTGGTGGCTGGGGCCCATGATGGAGCTGGCTGAGTTTACACAGTTCTGCAGCTTTTTTCGATCCTGTACGTTGCAGCCTCCATAATCAAGCGACAATGCCATCAGTCAGAATGCTCTCCACAGTAATTTGTAGAAATTTGCTAGTCCTTGGTGACATTCCAAATCTCTTCAAATTCCTTATGAAATATAGCCTCACACATGCCTTCATAATTGCATTAATATGTTGAACCCAGAATAGATCTCCTGACTTCTCCTTCATGAAGTCAACAATCAATTCCTTGGTCTTATTAATGTTGATCAAGGTTGTTGTCAGACACCACTCGACCACCCAATCTATCTCAATCCTGTATGCCTCCTTGTCACCAGCTGAGGCCAAATTTATGGATCCTGACAAGAAGTTCACAAAACTCACCATTCTAAATTCGCTCCTCATAACCTTGTTTGCAATGTGCAACCACCATTCAACAGTACACTAACTTGACCCACCCTTCAACAGAACTCTAACTTGACCCATGCATCAGTAGAACACTTCTACTCATTTTATTTTTCAGGTTAAAATTAGTAAATGGTTTTAAGTATGCTTTAAATCTCAGAAATATTCTTTAATTTTTAAAGAGTGGGCAAAAGTGTCTATTGTTCTTGTATCATACTTTGCAAATCCCTTCTATTTACAAAGAACCTCTTCAAAGGTTCAAAAGTTCATTTTATTATCAAAGTATGTATGCAGAATACAACTCTGAAATCTGTCTTCTCCAGATGGCCAGAGAATACAGAAAACCATATAAGAAATTGAAAGAAAGACATAAATCCACCCCTGCGTGAAAAGAAAAAGAAACAAGAACTCGCAAACCCCAAACACAACACCCCCTTCCTCGCACAAAAAAAATAGATCACCCAAATCCCCCAGCCCACCAATCCACAACAAGGAAGAATGGACGGAGAACACAAAAAAAACATAGAACTGAAAGAGACCAATATAAACTACAGTTAGTTTGAACCACAGTCCAATCCATAAATCTCAGAATTTCAGTAATAAAACTGTGAGCATCAGGACCCCGTGGCCCCTCCTCCATTGGACAAGTGTAAAATAATAGAATTTTGCATTGCAACCATCCAATATCCCCTGCAAAAGAGGTTTTAAGAGTTAATGATGCTACATTGGCACGAAATATTAAATGTAATTGGAATTCAGGCTCAATTCTGACCTCTGTTGGTGTTTGTAAGGAGTTTGCATGTTCTTTCCACGACCAATGATGTCGATTGGCTATTGTAAATTATGTAGGTTAATGAAGAAATATTAAAAGAAATAAAGAGAAAGTGGTTCTGGTGAATGTGCAAGAAATAATAAGCTGCAGAATTAGAAGGAAATGAGGAGAGGAAATGGTACTCTCCAGGAAGCAGGCTAGACCCAATGTGTTGACTAAGGGGGTGGTGATATCCTACTTCATATTGAATTGCTATTTTAGTGTATAATTCTTGCATAAGCCTTTTTGACTCCAGGGTGACTAAGCAATGCCTGATAAAGTGATCTGAGAAAGGGTCACACATGGATTCAAACAATAATTTAACAAAGTTCCCAAAACTTCCCAATGAGTTATGTAAATTCAGAAAAGAATATTACATTTTTCTAGAAACTTCGACCCAAAGGTAAGGAAGGAAGCAAAATTATGGGAAACAACCTTGACTGGGAACTGAAGAAGGGTGTCGGCCCAAGATATCAACTGCTTATTCTTTTCTGTAGCTGCTACCTGACCAGCTGAGTTCCTCCAGTGTTTTCCATGTGTTGCTTTGGATTTCCATCATCTGCAAACTTCCTCGCATTGGTGATTGACAGGGAACCTGCTAGTTAAAGGAGTTAGAGGAGATGACTTTGGCACTCTACTCTTACTCATACTTGTCAACCCTTTTCAGTCCAACTTGTACACATGGTTTATTAATCCCTTAAGAAATGGTTCTAACTCTGAGGGAATGTTTCTCTGACTTAAAACATTTTTGAAGTACAACTATAATGCAAAATACTATATTATACTATAAAACACTATAAAGGATGAAATGCTGAATTTTGATCAGTTTATTAATAGAAATCTACAAAGTTTTATCACTTCCTGTGTTAATTATGAACATCTTTAAATTACAACTAATGTAACATAATGTTTGCAACATCTTGAATGTGATAACTATTACTACGGCTGTTGAGAAATTCAAATAATTCATGACAATCAGAATTTCAACTTCAGAGAACATCGATATCTTTGAACACTACAGGAGGACAATGCTTTGCCCTTGGCAGAGTGCTGTGAGTCAAGATGCAGAGAAAAAGTGAGGCGAGGATTTGTCAGGGTAGAGAGAGAGTCAGAAGAGAGAGGAAGTAGAGGAAACAGAGTGAGTAGAAGAAAGGAGACCTGGAAGGAAAGAGATAGGGAGGACTGCAAGAACTGTGGCTGGGAAAAGGAAATGGAGTGCAGTAGTAAAAGAGATAGAAGGGTGGAAATGCAGCTTCAAGTCAATGGCCAAAGAATACGCTCCTGACTTGGAAAAATACATTCCCTTTTTCCATTTTCCACTCCACACTTCTCTTCAGTCCCTGACCCTCTCATCCCTTTCTCCTCTCTGTTTCTCTCTCCTCCCTATGGTCCCCTTCTCTCTACTGCCACTGCTCCTTCACTATTCTCCATAACCCTCAGAAGAGCAGGATGTCCATTTAGAACAAAGATGAGGAGGAATTTCTTTAGCCAGAGGGCAGTGAATCTGTGGAACTCATTGTCACAGATGGCTGTGGAGGCCGTCACTTGGTATATTTAAGGCAGATGTTGAAAGTTTCTTTACTAGTCAGAGCGTCAAAGGGGGAAGGCAGGAGAATGGGATTCAGAGGGATAAAAAAAAATCAGCTATGATGGAATGGGCTGAATGGTCTAATACTGGTCTATGTCTTATGTTTTTATGGGGCTGGTTGCACTTCTGAAATTCTTGCCAGGGAAGATTGTGTAAGAATGATTATCCTATTCATCTAAATAAAGTAAGTGCAAGTGAATGTTTTGTTTCATTTTTAAAGTAATATTTGTGGTTACTCATTAGGGATTTGGTGTACATTTAATCTGACTGCATATTTAATTTAACTGCAGGTCAGCTGAGATCATGGGCAGCAATTTACGCTATATTGTTGGCTCAGAATGATTCAGCACTTTTCACAAAACATGCTTGCTATTATGCATACATGAAGGGCCAGTCAGACATTCCTTCAGAGGCCCACAATTATTACGGTGGTTTACACAGCATCTAGGAATGAATTTCAAACTAAAGATTTAAGAAAGTGAGCTCCAAAGATTGGGAGAGGAATGCGGAAGAACTGTCTCTAAGCACAGAACCAATCTAGAAACAGAAAATGGATCATCAATCGTAATTCCTATCTTATGTTGTTTCACTTCACACCTCTGGTTAATTCTACTACATTCCTTCGGGAATTAGACAGGAAACATACAGTGCATGGATAACATAGTGTTTCTATTATTTCCATTTATTCTTTTCTTGGGATGAATACATTTCTTAAAAATGTATTCCACGTTACTGTTGGGGTGGGTTTCAATTCAAACCCAGCAATGATGAAGAAATGGCAACATGCTGAGATGGTCTGCAATTTGATGGGGAGCCTACTGGTGGTGTTTCCATCAGCTGCTGTGCATGTCTCCCTTGGTGCAGAGATCACAGGTTGAAGAGGTGCTGTCGGAGTAACTTGGTTCAAAAACTCGAGTGCATTTCAGAGATGATCCGCACTGTGGTTGGTAGTAGAGGAGATTTACAGTAATGACTATCATCTCCTGGATGGTATTGTATTTCTTGAGTGGTGTTAGAGCTGCACCCACCCAGGCAAATGCACAGTATTCCATCATGTTTTTGAGTTGTGCCTTGCAGATCATGGAGATTATGGGGTGAGTTCCTGACTACAAGATACTCAGCCTCTCATAGTCACAGTAGCTATGTGAATGGTTCAAGTGGATTTCTCATGAATATCGATCCCTGGATACTGACTATGGGAGACCTCAGTGGTAATAACAAAGAATAGAAAGGTACTGTATTTGATTAAGTTCTCTTATTAGATATGATCACTTTCTGGCTGAATGTTGCTTGCCATTTATCAGTCCAAACCAAAACCTTCTGGATAAGGCTGCATGCATGTAGCATCACCTCATTAACAGAGGAGCCGTAAATAGAATTGAACATTGGACAATCATGAACAAATGTCATTGCTTTATATTGCGTAATGGAAGGAAGGTTAATGTCATTGTTTCATATTGTGTAATGGAAGGAAGGTTGGGCCCAGGATACTGTTCTGAACAATTCCCATATTGATTATGGGACTACAATTATTGACCTTCATTAACAATAATAACCATAACTTTACTGTAAGCATGAATCAAACCACTGAAGTGTTTCCATTTTGAAGCCCAATAACTTTATTTTACCAGAGCTCTTTGATGTTATTTCAGTTAAATGCTACAGCATTGTGAGTAGCAGTCATTCTCACCTCACCGCTGGAACTCTGCTCTTCAATCCAAATACAGCTTGAGCATGTGATGAGGACTGGTGCTAAATGGTTGTTGCATTACTTAGACTGGACCTCAACGAGCAGGCTGTTCGGCAAGTGCCATTTGAGAGCGCTGTATATTACTCTTTCTAAAACTTTGCTGAAGATTGACGGTAGACTGACTAGGCAATTACTAGTTGGTTGGATTTGTCCTGCTTTTTCAGTTCATAGGACATGTCTGAGCAGCTTTCCGTGTCATTGGACAGATGTAAATACTGTAACTACACTGTTACAGCTTGAATATACCGCATCCAATTCCAGATACATCTCACACAACTAAGACTACCCATCTCTCCCATCTTCAATACCTATGGCTGCAAGCCTATTTCAAGAATATTAAAGAATATTTGGAGCTCAATATAATAACTTAAAAGCAACAGCATTAATATTAGTCAAAAGAATGATGTGTTTTTCTGAGATGTTCACATTGCAATTTTAATTTGCTTCTAACTCCAAAAAAACAAGAGTAAAACCTTGAAGTTTAACTTTTTCATTTTGGCTTTTTACATATGATGAAAAAAATCAATATTTTATTCAAACTCTCCTTAGCATCCAGTTTCTTATATAGTATTGTCTTTTCCTGATTGGCCACTTGTTTACAGATAGAAGTATACAAGTTCTCACAAAATCATTTTAATTGCAGCACCCTAAGTATAACCAGTAACCAGTATAACCCTCTTAATTATACTGTATAAAAGTATTCATGCAGTGTTCATTTGTACATAAATTCACATCCAGTGGGAATGTCCCATTTTATGTTCACATTCATGCTTCACTTAATTTTCCAAAATCAGGTTTCAGATATCAATAACGCTGATCAGTCAATATTGCCCCTATGCTCTAGATCATGAAGCCATTAATTGAAATACACTTAAGTACATTGGAATTATCAAGCTTCTTGAATTAGCAATTTCTTTCAAGTTTGTGAGTCAAGCTACCAATCAACTTGGTTCAATAAATGCAGCATAGTGCTGATTACCTAATGATCACCAAATAAAACCACATTGTTAACCTGATCCATTCAAATATCCTTAATTATGGAAATGTAGTCTATTACAAAGGGGAAGCTTTGAATGACAATCTCTAATGCAAATTAATTTTGTTTTGTGATCGAAAATGTGAGCATCAAATTATCTGCAACTGATTAAACAGGATGGATCTGTCCTGCTGTGAGGACAATAACTGAGGAATACTATTTTAGTTATTTGGTAGAAGGTTTAGAGGGAAGTAGGAAATGTGTGGTGGGAGTATCAATGCGGAGACAATTTTAAACTACACACAGTTGAGACACTGACATCACTAATATGAAGAGTGTTGGAGGGAGGAAACCTCAGCATTTATGAAGAATACTGCATGACCATTTTGAAAGCCATAATTAACAGAACTATGGACCAAAGACCTGGGATGTCCGGACTGTCTTACGCAGAGAGGTTAGAGAGGCTGGGCTTGTACACGCTGGAATTAAGGAGATTGAGAGGTGATCTGATTGCAACATATAAGATTATTAAGGGATTGGACAAGATAGAGGCAGGAAATATGTTCCAGATGCTGGGAGAGTCCAGTAACAGAGGGCATGGTTTGAGAATAAGGGGTAGGTCATTTAGGACAGAGTTAAGGAAAAACTTCTTCTCCCAGAGAGTTGTGGGGGTCTGGAATGCACTGCCTTGGAAGGCAGTGGAGGCCAATTCTCTGGATGCTTTCAAGAAGGAGCTAGATAGGTATCTTATGGATAGGGGAATCAAGGGATATGGGGACAAGGCAGGAACCGGGTATTGATAGTAGATGATCAGCCATGATCTCAAAATGGCGGTGCAGGCTCGAAGGGCCGAATGGTCTACTTCTGCACCTATTGTCTATTGTCAAAGAACTGGGAAATGGATTTTCCTAGAGTCTATTTTTGGGCAGCATGGCCATGATAGAACAAAGATATCTCCTCCTGTGTTTAAGTTTTAACGATTCTAAAGTCTCCACTCTAAGGCGTAACAATGCATGTCTGCACAACCCTGAAAATATGCATGCCTGGGGTTTCAAATACTTTGAGTCCAATTATAACAAACTTTCATGCCAACCTACTTTGCACAATATTTTCAATAACAAAGCAATTTATCTTGTTTTCAGCAAAGTTCTTCCAAGCTATTAGTAACTGATATTCATTCATCCAAAAATTGACGTCTATTCTTTTAATAACAATTGCTGTTCCTCTCACCCACACTACTTACTATTCCTTAAATGTCTGTATTGTCTGTACATACAGAATTCTCTTGAATCCCACTATAATTGTCCTGAGGCTGGCCAACTTCTCGACTTGTGGTAGGAGGACTCAGAGAGTTCTGCTTCGAGGCAGTTTTCCTAACTTTCAGTTTTATACCTATTTAGAAAAAATATGGGCAGTTTAATATTAAATAAATGATTTACACTGCCATATACCATTCAGATACTCATGCTGTTTAAACTTTCTGGTTGCAACTTGTACAAATCGGTATAGATATTGTCTGCTCATATGTAACCAATTTCCAGGGATAATAAATATATCGTTGTTTATGGAGAGAAATCAAGAGTATCATAAGACATATACATAGGAGTGAAATTAGGCCATTCAGCCCATTGAGGCTGCTATGCCATTTCATCATGGCTGATTTATTATCCCTCTCAATCCCATTGTCCTGCTTCTTCCTGTAACTTCTGATGCCCTTACTAATCAAAAACCTATCACCCTCCGCTTTACATATACTCAATCACTTGGCCTCCACAGCCATCTGTAGCAATTAATTCCAGAGATTCACCACCCTCGGGCTAAAGAAATTCCTGCTCATCTCTGTTCCAAATGAAAGTCCCTCTATTCTGAGACAGTGCCTTCAGGTCCTAACCCACTATAGGAAACATTCTCCCCACATCCACTCTATTCAGACTTTTCAATATTTGATATGTTTCAACTAAACCCCTCTCATTCTTCTAAACTCCAGCAAGTACAGGCCCAGAGCAATTAAATTTTCCTCATATGTTAACCCTTTCATTCCTGGAGTCATTCTCATGAACCTCCTCTGGACCGTCTCCACTGCCAGCACATCATTTCTTAGATAAGGGGCCAAAAACTCCTCTGAATACTCCCACTCTGGCCAACGGCTTATAAAGCCTCAGCATTACATCCTTGTTCTTGTATTCCAATCCTCTCGAAAAGAATGCGAACATTGAATTTGCCTTCCATCCCACTGACTCAACCTGCAAGTTAATCTTTAGGGAATCCTGTTTAAGGACTCCTAAGTGCCTTTGCACCACTGACTTTTGAATTTTCTTCCCAAATAGAAAATAGTCTATGCCTTTATTCCTTCTACCAAATTGCATGACCATACACTTCCCTACACTATCTTCCAACTCCCACTTCTTTTGCCCTTTTTCCTAATCTGTCTAGGTCCTTCTGCAGACACCCTGGTTCCTCAACCTACTTAACTCTTCACCTATCTTCGTATTATTCACAAACTTGGCTGCAAAGCCATCAATTATGCCATCCAAATCACTGATATACAGTATAATGTAAAAAGGAGCAGTCCTAACACCGACCCCTGCAGAACACCACTAGTCACCAGCAGCCAAACAGAAAAGGCCCCTTTATTCCCATTCTTTGCTTCTGTCAGTCAGCCAATCTTCTCTCCATGCTAGTATGTTTCCTGTAATACCATAGGCTCTTATCTTGTTAAGCAGCCTCAGATACAGCAACTTGTCAACAGCCTTCTGAAAATCCAAGTAAACAAAGGAGACTAACTACTCCTTTGTCTGCCTTACCTGTTATTTCCTCAAAGAATTCCGACAGATCTATCAGACAAAATTTACCCCTAAGGAAATCATGCTGACATTGGGCTATTTTATCATGGGCCTCCGTGTACCCCAAAACTTCATCCTTAGTAATTACTTCAACATCTTCCCAACCACTAAAGTCAGGTTAACTGGCCTATAATTTCCTTTCTTCTGCTTCCCTCCCTTATTAAAGAGTGAAGTGACATTGGCCATTTTCCAGTCCTCCAGAACCATTCCAGAATCTAGTAATTCTTCAAAGATCATTAGTAATGCTTCTACTTTCTATTCAGCTAGCACTTTCAAAACCCTGGTGTGCAATCCATCTGATCCACGTGACTTAACCACCTTCAGACCTTCCATCTTCCTAAGCACCTTCTCCTTAATGATAGCAACAACACTCACTTCTGCCCCTCTACACTCTCAAATTTCTGGCATATTGCTAATGTCTTCTACAGACTGATGCAAAATACTTACTAAGTTTGTCCACTTTTTCTTTGTCCCCCATTAATACTTCTCCAGCATCATTTTCCAGCAGTCCAATATCCACTCTTGCCTCCCTTTTACTTTTCATATATTTGAAAAAACTTTTGGTATCCGCTTTTATGTAATTATCTAGCTTACCTTCATATTTAATCTTTTCTCTTATTTTTTTAGTTGCCTTCTATTGGTTTTTTAAAAACTTCCCAATATTCTTTAACACCCCATCAATTTTTGCTTTATTACATGCTCCCTCTTTGGCTTTTATGCTGTCTTTGAATATTCTTCTAAGCCACAGTTGCCTCATCCTCCCTTTAGAATACCTCTTCATCTTTTGAACGTACCCATTCTGCACCTTCTGAATTGCTCCCAGAAACTCTAGCCATTGCTGTTCATGCCTCTGTAATCTCTTTACTCCACTGTAATAATGACACATCTGACTTTGTCTTCTCCCTCTGAAACTGCAAGATGAATTCTATCATTTTATGATTGCTGGCTCCTAAGGGTTCCTTTACCTTAAGCTCCATAATCATTACACAACACCCAATCCAGAATTGTCTTTCCACTAGAGGGCTCAACCACAACTGCTCTAAAAATTCATCTCATAGGCTTTCTACAAATTCCCTCTCTTGGGATCCAACACCTAATTTTCCTAATCTATTGTACCCGCATATTGAACTCCTCCATCACTACATCACATTGCTCTTTTGACATGCCTTTTCTATCTCCTGTTGTAATGTGTATCTCACGCCTTGGCTAATATTTTGATGCCTGGATATAACTTCCATGAGGGTCTTTTAACCCTTAGCGTTTCTTAACTCTACCCACAAGGATTCAATATCTTCTGATCCAATGTCACCTATGTATATCATCATGACTGAAATTTTCAGAACAATCTATTATAAATAATCTTAAAATCCTAATTTCCAGAATGAAATCTATTCTAAATCAACTTAATTTTCTGGTCAAAGTCTTCTTTGTGACACTTATCAATGAAGTTGTCTTGAGTACCATGGAAAATTAAATCCTTTGGAAGAAACACTAACAAATGTTAAAGCATTAAACTAATGTTAGGGCTGGGGTAATTCAGTGGTTATGTAGCAGGACTGATAATTCAAAAATCTGAGCTGAAATGAAATTTGAAAATTTGAGAAATAAAGAAATTAAATGACAATTGGGGACAGCAAAAGTAACCATTTTAAATTGTTGTGATTGTTCCACTTGTTCACTAACTGCTTTTGCCCCCTTATGGCTACTGTGCCACTAGAGGGCAGCATGGTAGTGTAGTAGCTTGGGTAACACTTTACAGGGGTTTAATTCTCGCTATTGACTGTAAGGGCCTGTACGTTCTCCCTGTGACTGTGTGGGTTTCATCCGGCTGCGCCAGTTTCCACACATTTTCCTAAATTGTACAGGTTAGGGTTAGGAAGTTGTCGGCATGTTAATGCTTGAAGAATGGCAACACCTGCGGGCTGCCCTTAGCACAACCTTGGACTGTGTTGGTCAATGAAGCAAACGACACATGTCACTGTACGTTTTGATATACATTTCACAAATAACCTCACCTTATCTTATTTCAAGTGATTCAAATGCACACTAACTTTGTTACTTAACTGTTATTTACAATGGATTAGGAAGATTCACAACTCAACAATCAGAAACACCAATCAATTCTAATCTTGCTACTGATGTCCAAATACAATGAATTAATATTCAAACTGTTTCCAGTTTGAGTGAGTAGCTTAGAAGATAAAATAAAAAAATGCATTGGTTATTTATCTAAATAAAATAAAACTCTGTTAATCTCGTATGCTTAGGACTTTGATCACACCAGACTAGCAGGTTTTCCAGACTATCAGATGTTATTTTATTGATAACCCAACAACATTAATTCACATTTTTTTACATGCTACTCACTGGCATTTCAGTGAACTCAAGGTAAGATTAAAGTGAACACTGCAAAAGGACCACGTGAGTTTAAAGGGAACATTGAAAATATCTGTTGGAGAGCCACATGACAAACTCTTGGGATTTCCTAATTGGAAAGCAGATTATCAGAATTCTAATGCACTCTTGACCCCTGTGAGAAGATAGAGAAAAAATTGCGGAGGCCCTTGCAGAGATTTTTGCTTCAACCCTGGCCACAGGTTGCGGAGAACTGAGGAGTGGCTAATGTGGTACCATTGTTCAAAAGGGGTAGCAAAGGCAAGGCAGGAAACTCCAGGCTTGGACATCAGCAGCTGGTTAATTGCTGGAGGGGATTCTGAGGGACAGGATGTACCAATGTTTGGAAAGAAAGGCCTGATTCAGGACCATCAGCGCAGTTTTGTGGGTGGAATTTGTGTCTGACAAATCACTTGGAATTCTTCAAGGAGGTAACCAAGAAGGTATGGAGGGTAGAGCAACAGTTGCTGTCTATATAGATTTAAGCAATTCCTTTGATAAGGTTCCTCATGGCACGCTAGACTGTAAGGTTAGATTACAGGAGGTTGGTGGATTGGTTCCTTAATTGGGTCAGTGGTAGGAAGCAAAGGGTGATGGTTGAGGGTTATTTCTCAAACTGGAGGCCTGTGTCTAGTGGTTTACAGGGCAGGGTTAACAATTTTATGGATGACAGTAGAACAGGTAGTGTTGCAGATAATGTAGAGGTTAATAAAAATTATTTGGTGGGGAGATCTTGATCAGCTAGTTATGTGGGCTGAAAATTAGCAAATGGCTTTTAATCTAGATAATTTTGAGGTATTATATTTTTAGATATGAACCAGGGTAGGACACTGGTGAGTGTGTTGGAACAGGAGGACACAGAAGTACACGTGTGCAATTCACTGAAAGCAGAGTCACGGGTGTGGTAGAGGCATAGGAGTTGGGTAGTCATGTTCCGTTATGTAAGATATGGGTGAGGCGACACTTGGAGTTTTGGTCATATTGTCATAGGGAAAAGTTATTAACCTATAAAAGGGTGCAGAAAAGTTTTACCAGGATGCTGCTTGGACTTGAGAGCCTGAGTTACAAAGAGACGTTGAATAGACTAGACATTATGCCCCATAATGTAGGAGAGTGACGTAATAGTAGATAAGACCATGAGGGACATTACAGGGTAAATGCACATAGTCTATTTCCAAGGGAAGAGGCGCTAAAAAAGAGAAGGGATATGGTTAAGAGGTGAGAGATCAAGGACAGTGTGTATTTGAATGAGCTGCCAGAAATAATGGTTGAATTCGGTACCATAGCAACATTTAAAAGCCATCTTGATAAGTACATGGATGGGACAGGTTTAGAGGATGATGAGCCAAATACTAGCAGATTGGACTAGCTTGCAAGGCAACATGGATAAAGAGGTTGAAGAGCTTATTTCCATGCTATATAACTCTACGACTCTATCCTACTGTACAAATTACCTGGGAAGAACTTGAGGGAAAAAGACTAAGTAGCTCAACCTTCAAAATAAAAAGATATACTCCACTCACTCAATCTTTTAGCATGTTCTGCTGCACAGGCTGCAGTCAGCATTGCAAAAGGATGCATGGACAAACTAGATGGCTGAACATGTCCCTGGAAGATAAAAGGAAACAATACCTCTATCACGCATTCTCTGAAACACACATTCCAACCGTTTCCAATAAACTGTGAATTTTAAATTACAGATCAGATTTGCTAAACCAACACAGTTAGGCAGATTACCATCGTATTTGCCAATATTTTAAATGGATTTGTCCCAGTTATTAGTATTTGTGCTAATCAGGGCAGTGATGTTAGGCTACACTTAATATAGTTGAATCAAAGATCAACACCCGGAGAAACATTATTTGCTGTCAACAATTGCAACATTGCACCATGCTCCTTAGAGGAGACAAATTTTAGATTCCCGCTGTCTATCCCACAGAGTGAAGTAAATAAAAATTGGATTAACCTTTCTTCAGATGTCTGGTAAAATTCCTTAACTGTGAGCTATAGCAAAGTGGCAATCAGGGTTTATAACAGGGATTCATAGTCCCAGATGATAAGATCATCAGATCTACAGCTATTTTGTGTATTTACTAAGCACTTATACAAAGGAAAAAAAATTCTCAATGTAGTAATTGAATGCATGATTGTAACAACATTAAACACAATTGGAGAAGTTGTATCATTGGAAATGATATTCAGATCTTTGCGGTCTTCCATACCTGTCTTCTGTAACAAAATGGCTTGTACAGTAGGTTCCAGTTCCACTGCAGACTTCAAATCTACAATACACTGCTGCACTGCAAGGAGTGCTTTAATATCAGACCCATGACCCCAGCCCTCTCAACTGAGTTTGAAAAAATCACTCTGAGCTATTTGAAGGAGGGTTATTTGTCCCTGATGTCTTGGATCTATCCTTTGACCATTAATCGCTGGGACAGACTACTTGGTCATTAACTTATCACTGTTTATGGAATCTCACTAGCACAGATTCACTACTGTGCTTTTTATAGCAGTGACAAAAGAGATGGATGATGCCGATGGATACAAGTTTGTTTTGGCAACTATTGAAGAGTAGGGTTATGACATTGGTGGTGGTGACCATCCCATAAAGTGCTGTTGGCATCAGTGCTCACTACTGTAAAGATGGACTTGGCTAGGGATTGCCTAAGCATAAGGAGATCAAGGGAAGGGATGCAGAATGACGGGTTCAGATTAGCCACATCCCATAAATTCTGCAAATATTCACCATATTCATACATGACTTAATGATGAGGTGCAGAGTTAAGCATTCAGTTTTGCTGTTGACACGTTAGATGACACTGTAAGAAATGCAGATTGAAGCATTCAGTTGCAGAGAAACTGATGCACTAAACAAGTGGGTAAGACTATGTAAATAGATTTCAATGTGGGGAAACTGAGAGTAACTAACACCTTTATTTATCTGTTCCTCCAGTTCCTTTTGACTGCTAGGAGGCCTATGATATAACTATAGGGCAGAGCAGAGGGCAACACTCCCACAACTGATTTCTAACATGTGGCATTATTCTAGAAGCCTTTTGCAACTACCAACTAGTCATCATTGCATTCCAGTCCATTGTAGTTGGCCACATAGTTTGAATACACTCTTGTATGAAGAAAATAAATTGATGTACTCGTAAAAAATATGGTTGCTATCCATTGCTTTCATTAATTTGGGGAAACCAGCAACGTGATGGATTGATTCACCATTTGGTGTTTCCATGATAAAATAATTCTTCAGCTTTCCTGACGATGGCACTAGTGTTACATCTTGCTTTTCATTCTCCTTAGAGCAGAGAATGACATACCCAGGAAGCACCCTGGGAATGTTGTAAATTTCCAAATTTAAAAATGTCATAAGTACAAAAGTTCACAACTGTACTACTATAACACTGAAACAAAGGAATCCAAGATGGCGGCGCAACGCAGCTTGCAGCGGCCACTCCTGAGCTGATTATCTGTTATTTGTGAAGCGGGGTGCCGTGCACAATCATAATCGGATGAAAACAGACGTGGGAGCACAAAGGAACATCTGGAACTCTCCAGGAAGACCTTCTTTGTTGCTGCTGCTGCTGTGAGGTCCGGGTCTCTGCAGAGAAGAACAGGCCCCCAGTCCTCGGGGTCACGTTGCTGATGGCCGTTGGCGGGGGCGTAGTAGTGCGCTCGGCAGAGGATGGTGCTCGGCGAAGCTGTGTTGGAGGGGATGGTTGGAGGCTCGACGGACCCGGAATCTGCTGCAGTCAGGTCACTTTCAGTGTGTGCTGTGTCTGCGAGGCTGGGTTCGACGGAGCTTTCATTGTGTGCTGTGTCTGTGAGGCTGAGACGGGCGGCACCGTGGAATTCCATAGCGGGGGTATTCCCTTCTGCCGCCGGTGTGGGATGACGAGTCAATCAGGACCCTGAGGATTTGTGGAAATTGTGTGGTGGTTTCTTTCAAACTTATAGTCTTTTAACATCTTTGGACTATTTTTACTGTGCCCATGGTCTGTTTCTTTTATCAATTATGCTATTGTTTGCACTGTTGTAACTATATGTTGTAACTATGTGGTTTTGTGCAGGTCTTGTAGCTTTAGTTTTTGGTCTTGTTTTGTCTAGTGGATTTGGAGCTCCTTTCCGGGGAACACGCTAAGATGGTAGCGTGATATTAATATGCAGCAGCCTCTCCGGACTCTGGATTGGGGATTGCCAAACATTATGTGGATTATCTGGTGTAGTCTGCTTTGTCATATGCTTTTGTGATATCATTCTGGAGGAACGTTGTCTCATTTTTTAACTGCATTGCATTTGTGGTTTCTAAATGACAATAAACTGAATCTGAAATGTTCAGTTAAAAGTCTGACCTGCAGATCATCATGCAGAACACAGCATAGTTACAAGGAGACACGGGAGACTGTAAATGCAAGGATCTGTAGCAGAAAACAAACTACAGGAACAACCAGTAGGGCAGTATTTGTGGAAGCAAGGGAATAGTAGACGCTTCAGATCAATACCCCCTAGTTTTGGACTCTCCTTCCCTGGGAAAAAGACATCCACCTTATCTGTGCCTCTCATCATTTTAAACATCTCTATAAGGTCACTCCTCACTTTCCTACATTCCAAAAAAAAGGCCAAGCCTGGAAAATCTCTCCCTAAGACTCAGGTCCTGTAGTCCTGGCAAAAGCCCTTGTAAATCTTTTCTGCATTCTTTCCAGTCTAATCATGCCTTTCCTATAACAGGGTGACGAAGACTGTGCACAGTACTTCAAGTACAGCCTCACCATTGACTTGTACAACTGCAACATAATATTCCAACTCCTATCCTCCGTGTCCTAACTGATGAAGTGCTAAATGCCTTTTTTACCACTCCGTCTACCTGTAACACCACTTTCAATGCACTACTGTATGTCCTCCTAGGTCCCTCTGTTCTATTGACTTTACCGTTTAAAGTACACTGTAAATCCTGGCTTCTCTTTCCAGTGAATCACCTAACACTCATCTGTACTGAAATCACTTCAGCCCATTTCCCTAATTGATCAAGATCCCCTTGGAATCTACAATAACCACCTTCATTATCAACAACACTTCCTAATGTCATGTCGGCAGCAAAGTACTGGAGAGTTTAACATCGGTAGCTGAGCGAAGGGTGCTGAGTAGGCTACGGTCAATTATGGATAACTCTGAACATCCTCTACATAGCACCATCCAGAGACAGAGAAGCAGTTTCAGCGACAGGTTACTATCGATGCAATGCTCCTCAGACAGGATGAAGAGGTCAATACTCCCCAATGCCATTAGGCTTTACAATTCTACCGCCAGGACTTAAGAACTTTTTAAAAACTATTATTAATGCTTTTTGAGATAGTGATTTAGATGCATATCATATTTTTTACTGAGTTAAGTATTGTATGCAATTAGTTTTGCTACAACAAGTGTATGGGACATTGGAAAAAAGTTGAATTTCCCCATGGGGATGAATAAAGTATCTATCTATCTATCTAAACCTTGTCCATTTGCATCAGTATCATTTATATAAATAACAAGTAACGAAGTTCCAATAGCAATCCATGCAGCACACCAGCAGTCACCAACCTCCATTCCAAGAAACAAACTCCATAAAGAAATTCAATGTATCAGTAACATAAATCAGAGATCATCAGTTGTTACTTCATGTTTCTTCTGCATCTGTAAAAAGGCTAAAGGGAAGGGAAAAGACAAAAGGGAATCGGAATTAAAATGTTTGGCCACTGGGAAGTTCCGTTTTTGGCGGGGGAAATGGAGGTGCTTGATGAAGCAATCCTGCGATTTATGACGGGTCTCACCAATGTAGAGGAGGCTGCATCAGGAGCACTGGACACAATAGACGACCCCAGCAGATGCACAGGTGAAGTGCTGCCTTACCTGGAAGGACTATTTGAGGCCCCGAGTGGAGGTGATGGAGGAGGTGAATGGGCAGGTGTAGCACTATGGCCGCTTGCAGGGATAAGCACTGGGAAGGAGATTTGCAGGCAGATATGAATGGAGAAGGGAACCACAGAGGAAACGATCCCTGCAAAAAGTGGATCAAGGCGGGAGGCAAAAATATGTTTGGAGGTAGGATCCCTTTGGAGATGGCAGATGTTGCAGAGAATGATGTGTTGGTTGCAGAGACCCATGGAGTGGTACTCAGAAGGAATACAAGGTGTTGCTCCTCCATTTTGTGGTTTAAGATGGCACTGGTGAATCTCAGCGACTTCTGGCTGCTGGCCAATGAAGCAAAGAAATCAACTAAATACTTTGTTAATCACTCTTTATCTGGTAAACAATCTTCACGAATAACTCCTGCGACTTCCCTTTGGACCTGGAGGCAATTCAATGTGGCAGAACCAAGGTGAGGCGAGGCAACAGCCCATCGCCAAGAGTGGGGAAGACCCCAGCTTCAACTGATTAAAGTGCCAGGCCAAATCAGAAAGGCCGGGTACAGGGCAAATCGAGGTGGCGGGGTCTAGGCGCCAAAGCATACTGAAGCAACTGAACAACAACTTAGGTACCAGGACAGATGAAAAAGGTCAACGTTGTCGGGGCCTGAGGGAGGAATGGGCCGGTTCTGTCCGCTGCTCCGCTGAACTAAGGGTCTGTGGAAGGACCCTCTTTGTGGACTTCAGTTCAGTTCAGTTCAGTTCGTTTATTGTTATGTTATGTTATGTTTTTTATCTGCACATTGGGTGTTTGATGGTCTTTGTTTTAATGTTTGTATTTGTTTTTTGACTGCCTGTTAGGAGATGAATTGCAAGATTGGATAATGAATACATACTTTGATAATAAACGTATTTTGAACTTTGAGGTAGGTAAGGAGAAGAGGAACTGTTAGGCTGTGGGAAGATGGCATGAGCCCAAATGTTTGGGAGATGGAAGAATTGGGGGTGAAGGCAGCACCAATGGTGGATTCTTCTTTGAAGAAGGAGAAAGCTATAAAGTGGGGTAAATATAAACAGCTACAATAGTTTTCTTTTATCCAAGTCAATATTTGGTAACTAAGGAAATAATGTCAAACTATAAAAACTGACAATTGTTCAAACTATACTTCTGAATCAAGAATTAGCTGCAGTAAACTGTTCCATTGTTAAAGATTCAGAACAGCCAATAGGAAACAGTTATATATGTCTATTAGTTTTAAAGCTGCATACACAAAATGGTTGCAATAAAATGGAGAGTGGAAATGTTGTGTGATGCTTCTGTATCCGACCAGAATCAATGATGGAAACAACTGCTTGCTTGTAATTCAAATTACTGACACATATTGATATAATATCTAAATGATTTTGAAGCAAAATAAATGAACAACTAAAGAAAATAATCTTGAAGCGAGATTTATGAAATGACCAACAGGACTTTAGATTTTTTATTTTCTTTATCCTCCCATAGATAATCTTACCTTCATTCCCTTACAGAATGGAAAACTTGAGGGTCTAAATCTGTAAAGTTCAAGAATGTCTTCTACAGGCAAACTGTTCTGAAACCAGATTTTTAAAAAATGATTAAAGCCTTTGGAAGAATATTAGAAACAAGAGAAAATCTGCAGATGCTGGAAATCCAAGCAACACACACAAAATGCTGGAGGAACTGAGCAGGCCAGGCAGCATCTATGGGAAAAAGTACAGTTGATATTTCAGGCCAAGACCCTTTGGTAGGACTGGAGAGAAAATGCAGAGGAGTAGATTTAAAAAGTGGGGGGTGAGGGGAGAGAACCACAGGCAATAGGTGAAGACTGAAGAGGGAGGGATGAAGTAAAGAGCTGGGAAGTTGATTGATGAAAGAAACAAAAGGCCATGGAAGAAAGAAAAAGGAGGGGAAGGAACATCAGAGGGAGGTGATGAACAGGCAAGGAAATGAGGTGAGAGAGGGGAAAAGGGGATGGGAAATGGAGAAGGGGGGAGGGGGGTGGGAGGCATTACTATAAGTTTGAGAAATTGACATTCATGCCATCAGGTTGGAGGCTACCCAAACGGAATATAAGGTGTTGTTCCTCCAACCTAAGGGCGGCCTTATTACAACAGTTGAGGAGGCTGTGGATAGTCATATTGGAATGGGAATGGAAAGTTAAATTGGAATGGGTTCCCACTGGGAGATCCCGCTTGTTCTGGTGGATGGAGCATAGATGCTCAGCAAAGCTGTCTCCCAATCTATGCCAAGTCTTACTGATGTACAAGAGGCCACATCGGAAAGCAACGGACATAGTAAGTGACCCCAACAGAGTCACAGGTGAATTGTCGCCTCACCTGGAAGGGCTGTTTAGGGCACTGGATGATAGTGAGGGAGGTGGTGTAGGGGCAGATGTAGCACTTGTTCAGCTTGCAAGGATAAGTGCCAGGAGGGAGATCAGTGGAGAGGGATGAATGGACAAGGGAGTCGCATAGGGAACGATCCCTGTGGAAAGCAAAAAGTGGGGGGGGAGGGAAAGATGAGCTTGGTGGTGGAAACTTTAGAGTATTATGTGTTGACCAGAGAGGCTGGTGGGGTGGTAGGTGAGGGCAAGCGGAACCCTATCCCTGGTAGGTTGGTAGGACAATGGGGTAAGAACAGATGTGCGTGAAGTGGAAGAGAAGCGGTTGAGGACAGCGTTGATGGTGGAGGAAGGGAAGCCCTTTCTTTGAAAAAGGAGGACATCTCCTTCATTCTAGGATGAAAAGCCTCATCCTGAGAGCAGATGAGACAGAGACAGAGGAATTGAAAAAAGGGGATAGCACTTGACAGAGGAATTGAGAAATATTTGGAGCATCTTAGAATAATAATAAAAGAAAAAATCACAAGCATTGCAATGAAACAAATAACATGACACAAAATATTTCAAAGAATTCTTTTCACATCACTAAACAATAATTTACAGAAATGACTTAATGATCTAATAAGTATAGGCTGTAATTGATCAAACAATGAGATTTAATGGACAATTGATAACAGGTTTACAATTATCAGCACTCTATGGTATTGGTAGATTTTGTATTGGAAAGGAATACCTTTAGTGCAAATTGCAGCACAAACTGCATTCTTCCTGATGCAATTCATGGCATGATTTGCACTATTCCGTACTGCAAGACTAAAAGGCTTGCCAATCCCTTGTTGCCTGTATCATTTAGTTCTAATTTTTATATTGTCCAGGTTATACCCAAGTTGACCAGAAGGTCAAGCTTGCCCTCAGCGCTAATCCCACAGTCACACACACAACCCTGACAGGCTTCTGACTTTTCAGAACACCTTGTCAATGAGTCAGGAAGTTTGATGCATCAGTGTGTTTGCTTTTTACACTGATGCTACAGTTCTGGTCACCACACTATAGGAAGGGCATGATTAAGATAGAGAGGATCCAGCAGGATTCACAAGGAAATTCCTGGATTGCAGAGCCTAGAACAGATTGGGTAGACTGGCTCTGCTTTCCCTGGAGTGAGGTAGTCTGTGAGGTGACATCATATAGCTATATAAAATTAAGATACAGATAGATCATGAGATAGCCAGTGCCTGTTTCCCAAGGGATGGATGTCTAAAACAAGAGAACATAAGTTTAAGGTGAGAGGGAGAAGGTTTTAAAGGGGTTAAGTTTTTCACATAAATAGCAGTTAGAATCTGAATGAGTTACTGGGGGAGGTGATGGAACCAAAAGCTTTAAGAAGCATTCACAGCACGGAGGAATACGGAGTTAATGCAGGCAACTGGGATTGACATTGATAGGCATGATCATCAGCATAGAAGGGTCTGTTCTTATGCTGCTTAACTCTATAACTTTATAACCACCAACTGTGATTCAACATATTACTCTTACTTTGGAGTTGGGGTGCCATATACAGTCACCCTTTGCCCATTCTTTTTCTTGTTGACTTTAAATTGTACAATTTCTTTCCTCATTGTTTAAGTCAATTGTCCCTAGGATTGAATCTCAAAGTTTTACTGATATTCCAGGTGGACATGAATGGTGTTCTTGTAAAACATCATAGAATCTGTTTCATTATCCTAGCTATTTTAATAAATGATATACACTTTGTGGCTACTTTATTAGGTACCTCTTGTACCCAATAAAGAGCCCATTCAGTGTATGATCATGGTCTTCTACTGCTGTAGCCCATCCACTTCAAGGTTTGATGTGTTGTGTGTTCAGAGATGCTCTTCTGCATACCACTTTTGTAACATACAGTTATATGAGTTGCTGTTACCTTCCAGGCAGTCTCAAACAATCTGGACATTCACCTTTTTCATTAACAAGCTGTTTTCGCCCACAGTACTGCAACTCACTGTATCTTTTTTTTGTTTCTCACACCATTCTCTGTAAGTTCTAGACTGCTGTGTGTAAAACTCCCAGAAAATCAGCAGGTTCTGAGATAATCAAACCACTCCATATGGCACCAACAATCACTGCATGGTCAAAGTCATTTAGATCACATTTCGTCCCTAATCTGATGTTTTGTCTGAACAACTGAACCTCTTGACCATGTCAGTGTGCTTTTAGGCAATGAGCTGAAGCCACGATGGGCAGATTAAATATTTGCATTAATGAGCAGGTGTGCAGGTTTATCAAATAAGGCAGGCACAGTATGCATTGAGCAAGTATTTAATTATTAAAAGTGCTAAGTTTCCGTTTTTATTATCAACCTGTAATAATGCTATTCCTTCAAAAATTAGGAACAACTGCAAGTCCAAAATATCCGCAACAAAGAAACTCCTTCCAATTACTCTAATAGATTTGAAAGAAAGTGGATGATTGAAACTATTAGAATTATCACTTTAATTTATCTTTTTATAAAAGGCTCTCAGCCTGAACTTAATCTGCTGAATATCTCCAGCATTTTTGTTTCTATTTTACATTTAACAAAACAATCTTTTGTATAAATACATATAAGTTTAAGTCTTATCACAGTATAAAAAGATACACATAGTTCGCTATAATGAAAATGCAATGACTTGCCATTAAAATTCCAGCGAAAGAAGAAAGGATCATTGCTTCTCTTTCCAGTTTATTTGGGTATTTAGAAAGAACACGGCTTGATATAGTCCTATAGTCAATAAAATTAAATTAGGTTCTCTTCAGGAAAGTAGTGTGTATTTTGCAATAACAGTATAAAATTTTGTATTCCACTTGGCCCTCCATTGTTTTTATTATTGAAAGAGAAGAATTCGGAGAGGAGGCACAACAGTTTTTTCAAAAGGAAGCAGCAATAATTGAAGAGTAAGTGATCAGCATCATATAAATTGCAATCAAATCAGATTTAGCATTTTAATTAATTTATACAAAATAATTTAAGGTAGCTGCTAGGAAGATTTAACTTCTTCCAAGCTCTATTGTCCGGACAATATCCTATCTACAGCACCATTTATATGCAAAATGCAATAATCTTTTGCTTGTATTTCAAAGGTCGTCAAAAATCCCAGATGAACTATTCAGAGTTTTGTTTGCCTTTTCATGAAAAACCAGCAGGTGCCCTTCACCCTGAAATTCTAATGCACGAATATATTTTGAGAAACAAGTTATTCATTCCAGTAGGCAGTACATAAAAAATTAGTTATTAAGAGTAACTCAAAACTACATATACTTGCTGATTCCTGCCTTTCTGTGAAAGCTAATTTTAACTACAAATGGTGTTCTGATTTTAGACAGCATCAACAGATTATTTATTCTGTATTTAAAAATGCCCTAAAAATTGTTCCTCTTTGGATTTTGACTATCTATTTAATTTGAATAGAACAGAAAAATACAGCACAGCACTAGCTCTTTGGCCTATGATGTTGTGTGACCTCCTTGATCAATCTAACCCTTCCATCCTTAGTCCATATCCTTCTATTTTTCCATCATCAAATTGCCTAAGTCTCTTAAATGTTCTCATGTATCAGCCTCAACCAGCAATGCAGTCCAAATACTTAGCATTCCCTGTGTAAGAAAACTACCTTCAGCATCTCCCCTAAACCGTTCTCCATTCACCTTCATAGGATGTCCTCTAGTATTAGCCATTGCGGCCCAGGAAAAGACTTGCTGGCTAAGAGTCCACTTTTATATGCTTTTATAAAAGAGACACTTCTATGTACTTTTTGAAACTATCATAAAATTCTTTGGAGACTTGAATACTTCACTCAGTAATCAATACAAGAATATTAGGTATGACATTGCTTATTTGTCAGAATTAGTCACAAAGTTTAATCAATCTTCAATCGCAAGGAAATGACTGCATCTTATCAAAGTCAATTCAGTCACCTCTACATTTCTGTCCAAGTTAACCCTATTTAAGTGCAATATTGGCCATCTTGACTTTTTCCAAATTCCAGGCCTCTTGAGTTGGAAGAGAAAGAAAGAATACCAGGTGATGATCTTTAAGTATCCTGTGCCTACATGGGGGAGCTGCATAAAGACACATCAGAGAGATTTCAGGATCCTCTCTTCATCCCAATGGGGAAATAAATCCATTCCTGAAAACTTGTAATGAGGAACTAACAGGAAGGATAGAGGAAGAACTGATCTCACTACAAAATGAGTTTGAGCTGAAGCAGAGGTTCAAAAGATCATTTCAAGACTTTTGGTTGCAGAAATAAATCTCTGAACACTATCCTGCACAGTGGAAAAATGTCAAGATGTTCTTTAGCGCCCTTCCAACATTATATCTAGCAGAGAGCAATCACCCAACTTCTTTCAATGCAACAAAACAGACTGCAAGTTACTGAACGTGGGGATCTGAGATTCCTTCTGAGGGACATTCAGCCTGATGTTGAGAAGCTGATATCACTGCACCATGCCATCTATTTAATTGAAAGGTGAAAAAGCAATGAAGTAATAAATAGTTAGACTACTAATGTAAGCTCTAAAATTATTGATGAAAATTGCTTTTTATTGTAATTAAATAAAGAAATAATTTTATTTGTAACCGTAAATGGATTTGAATAATGTTTGCAATTGTTTGTCATTGTTTTAAATTTGCAGTTCTTATATTCTTTTACTGGGCATTGTAAATCAAGGTTATTTATAGGTTTTATGTAATGGCCAGAAAGACAGAGGTGGGCACTGGGGATGTGGTCTGGAAGCCAAGGGAGCAATAACCCAGTGGTGTTTGAAAACCACTGCCATATGCCTTCTTAACACCCTATCAACATGCATAACACCTTTGAGGAATATTTGGATCTGGACACCAAGATCCCTCTGCTCCTCCACACTGCTAAGTACTCTGAACTTGCCTTTAAGTTTGATCGTTCGAAGTACATCATTTCATGTTTTTCTGGATTAAACTCCATCTGCCACTTCTCAGCAGCCCAACTTTGTATCCAGTCTATGTTCTGTTGTAACTTACTACATCTTTCTAAGTATCCACACCACCTACCTTCATGTCATCAGAAATCTTACCAAACCACCCTTTCACTTCCTCATCTAAGTCATTTATAAATATCACAAAGAGCAAGGATCCCAAAACAGATCCTTGCAGAACACCACTAGTCACCAACTTCCAGGCAGAATACACTCCAACTGCAACCACCCTGTCTTCTGTAGGCAGGTCTATTCCAAATCCATGCTGTTAACTTTCCATGGATCCCATTCATGACTTTCCAGGCAAGCTTTCCGTGGGGAACTTTGCCAAATGCCTTACTAAAATACACCACATATACTGCTCTACCTTCATCAAACTGTTTTGTCACTCCCTAAATGATGTAAATGGAGCTCTTATTATTCTATGATTTTATGTTCAATATATATTCCCATAGTATAAGGTTTGGTTGCTTAAAAGTGACCTATTCTATTAAAATATCATGATTGATCAATCGTTAATTGGTCACAGTTGGGGTACTTACACTTTTTCATTTTCAAGATCTTCCCTGTCTTCCTCATCAGTTAACCAAAGCAAAGCAACATTGATAGCCAGGTCATAATGTGCCTAAAACAATAAAGTTTAAATGGGTTATTTCTGGTTATTTTAGCTAGTTTTCTCTGCGCTGTATGTTATGCAGGCAATGCTTATTGTGTTCATGTACTTTTGAGCCTTTTTGTAAGGTCATTTCATTGAGAAACAGAACTACCAGCTCTTAGCCAAACACCTCTGTATCTGTAGGCAGTAGACCTGAACATGATCATAAGATTAAGTAAGAAAAAATCATGCTTGATACTATCATTCAAGTTTTGTTTCAGTGGAGATTTACAATATAATTCTGGTGCTAAAACAATACTATCACAACTCTGTACAGATTAATTTTCGTGGAAGCTTATGACTATTCAAAGATTTTAAAATATGAGTACTTTGAGGTCCAGTACAAGTCTAATGCAACATAGCCAACATAGTACTCACTATCAACTGTGGCATTGATGTAGTAATCTATATAATTTGTATTCCTTTCAGTACCCATCATTTTTCTACCTGTGCTTTCTAGACAATCTTTGTGCTATAGTTAAAATTATGAAGTTTTTAAAGCCAAGATTATATTTTTGAATGCTAAACTTGGTGTGACTGAATGGAGTGCAATTGAAGGACAGAGTGACTGGTGTAAAAGTAATTATAAGGAATATTCTTTGTGCAGACACAGAATTACAATGATAGAATGAAATGGCAGAGCTCTGCCTTCATAGTTTACACCCTTTAAGAAAGGTGAAGATTAAGAGAAAAATATGTTGCACTTTTAATTTGGTAAATGTCTGATGACAATAACAGACTAATCAGTTTCAACAATTCTCATGTCAATATATATTTTTACAAAAGTGCTATCCACTTCCATTGACAGTGAGAATCACAAGGAAATGGAAAAGATGAAAATGAATGTATGGTTTTCACATCTGGTAGGGTAATATGTGATAAGTGCACATGTTGTACTTTCAGAGTAAATTTCATAGAAAAGAAGAATATTTCCTTTCCCTTTTATAATAAATGTTACAACAAAGAGAAGATTCCAATAAGGCAATGTTTCTGTTTTTCTCTACATGATCTTCCTCTTGTCACTCTTCACCTCACTTCTTCATTGCCCTATCAATATCACTCTTTCTTTGGACCACAGATGCATATCTAACTTCTCCTCAAATTCATTTGTGTTAGTCCTCTCAGCTATTCTATTTGCTACTAGCTTCTACACTCTAAACTGATTAAGTAAGTTTAAGAATATTAAGAATTCCATAATTGGATTTATTAGCAACTATAACTATGTCTTTATTTTCTAAGTCATCCACAAATTAATTAAATCTATTAATTAAACAGAATTCTCCCGTGATATTGGGCAACATGTATAATCACCATCAGATTGGGTGTCATAATTATTTTGACAGAAATTCAGGTTTGAAGTAAATTTATTATCAAAGTAAATGTCACCATATACAACCCTGAGATTCATTTTCATGCCAACATTCACAGCAAATAGAAGATTTACAATAGGATCAATGAATGATTGTATCTTGAAAGATGGACAAACCAATGTACAAAATACAGCAAGCTCTGCAAATATAAAATGAAAAAGAAAACGATAGAAATAATAACAATAATAAATAAATAAGCAATAAGTATCCAGAACATTAGTTGGTGTGCTTGAAAGTGAGTCCATAGGTTGTGGGAACAATTCAGTGATGGGGCAACTGAAGTTGAGTGAAGTTATCCCCTCTGAAGTTATCTTGAAGTTATCCAAGAACCTGATGGTTGAGGGGTAACAACTGTTCCTGAACCTAGTGGTGTAGGTCCTGATACACCTGTAGCTTCTTAGTGATGGCAACAGCGAGAAGAGAGCATGACCTGGGTGGTGGGAGTCGCTGTTGAAGGGTGCTGATTTCCTGTAACAGAACTCCATGTAGATGTGCTCAATGGTGGGGGAGGGCTTTACTTGTGATGAACTGAGCTGTATCGATTACTTTTTGTAGGCTTTTCTATTGAAGGGCATTGTTGCCAGGCCACGATGAAATCAATATACTCTCCATCACACAGAGAGAAGTTTATCAAAGTTTTCAGTGATGTGCCAAATCTTAACAAACTTCTAAAGTAGAGGTGCTGCTGTGCTTTCTTTGTAATGACACTTACGTGCTGAACCCAAGACAGATCCTTTGAAATGATAACAATGATAAATATAAAGCTGCTGACCCTCTCCAGCTCTGATCCCTGATGACGATGTCATGGACCTCTGGTTTCCCCCTCCTAATGTCAATAATCAGCTCCTTGGTCTTGCTGACATTGAGTGAGAAGTTGTTGTTGTGGCACCACTCAGTCAGATTTTCAATTTCCTTCCTATATGCTGATTCATTACCACTTTTGATTTGGCCAGTGACAGTGGTGTCATCAGCAAACTTAAATATGGCATTGGAGTTATACTTAGTCTCATAATCATAAGTGTAAAGCAAGTAGAGCAGGAGGCTAACCACTAACCCCACAGCCTTGCTGATGGAGATTGTAGAGGAGATGTTGCCAATCTGAACCTTCTGGAGTCTATAAGTGAGGAAATCAAGTATCCTGTTGCACAAGGTGGTATTGAGGTCTAGGTCTTGAAGTTCATTGATAATTCTTGAGCAGATGATAGTTCTGAATGCTGAGCTGTAAATATCAGTCACCAAGAAGTAACCTAAAAATTACAAATGGAATAAGGCATAGAACACAATAAAACATCTAAAAGTAACTTAAAGGTGAGGTACTATAGAAATAGCGGCAAGATTAAAGATGTTAACTATGAAACTTACAATAACTTTCATACATTCATATCATATCATGAAAATTTCAAGTTCGTAACTGCAGTTGTGCCTACTATTTTCAGCCTTCTTCCCAACAATCAAGGCAACTCACTTGAAGTTAAATGAATTTAAAATATTTATGTTCAAGGTCCCTTTGAAGTAAGAAAGAACCTCATGGTAATGACTTCTCAATTTGTATGGGGTTTTCTTCTACATCAGTGGTAAAGCCATTATTGACCACAAATTCTGGGCCAAGATGGTTATTTTTCTTCAAGCAAGCAGGGACTGGATGGGATGAATAGCTTCCTTCTATTCCGTAAATTTTCTGTGATTCTGTAATGCTGGGTTAGAGATTTAAATTCCAGATATATATTTGCTTCTATTTTCTGTAATTTCAGAAGCTGTAATCTTACCCAGTTGACAGTTTAACAGCCCCTAAGCTCATTTAAAAAGAAGAAATTAATGAAATGACCTATCCTGCAAATATAATATGAAATGTCTATCTGAAACATCATGTAAAATTCATTTAAGTAACATGTGTTAGTATTGTTTCAGCAAAAACTCTCTCACTTCTGATTCAGATGTTAATGGTCTAGGCCCCACTCAAAGACAGACACAGAATCAGGCAGATGCTAAGCATGATTCTGCAGAGAAACCATTGTTAGCTGTTAATTTTGTCCTGTTTAATAATTCACAAGGGAATGCATTTATTCATGTGCTAAAGTTAATGGAAAGTCTGTGGTACAATTCCTTATAAAATCTGAACTGGTTTATAGAATTCAGTTAAGCACAACAATGAAGGCATCATTTACCCTTAAGCATAGACTGAGATAACCCATATAATTTTTTGGCAAAATGTTAAGGGATTCGGATTTGTTGGGGGTATTGGTCCCAGATTTCATACATTTAACATTAAGAAAAAGTAAACTGATTTTATTAACTTTTTACATTCCTACTTATAAAAATGTTAAAATGCCTGAACAGATTAGATATGGCAAAGTTATTTCCCATAGTAGGGGAGCCTAGAACAAGAGGGCACAACTTCAGGATTGAAGGATGTCCATTTAGAACAGAGATGTGGAGAAATTACTTTAGTCCTAGGGTGGTAAATCTGTGGAATTTGTTGCCACGAGCTGCTGTGGAGGCCAAGTCATCGTGTGTATTTAAGGCAGAAATAGACAGGTTGTTGATTAGCCAGGGCAGCAAAGGGTATGGGGAGAAGGCAGGGAAGTGGAGATGACTGGAAGAATTGGATCAGCCCATGATTGAATGGCAGAGCAGACTTGATGGGCTGAATGGCCTACTTCTGCTCCTATATCTTAAGGTCTTATAATTGAGCAGTTGGTGGCAAGCCACTTTTCTTGAGTGACAACAATTCCACTGAATGTATACCCTCAGTGCTGCTGAGTGTGATGTTCCTTGATTTAGACCCCAGGACAATGAAGAAATGGTAATGTATTTCCAAGTCAGAATGATGAGCGACCTAGGGCCATAGATCCATACAGTACAGGAACAGGCCATTCAGCCCAGCAGTTTACACCTGTACATGAATCCCATTTTTTTTCTCTACTTTCCCATTTACTCTGTCCACATTCTACTATTCATCTGCACACTAGGAGAAATTGACAGTCACCAATTAACCTGCCCATCTGCACAACAGAGGTCAGGATTGAACCAAGATCACTGAGCTGTATACCAATAATTCCACCAGCTGCATTCCAGTGTTGACTCCAGTTTAAATCTGCCTAAAGCCCTTGCCCTTCCTGATGCCAGAGGTCATATTTTTGGGAGATGCTGTAGGGCATATTATAGCTGGTGCACACTGCAGTCAGTGGACAGACTATAGCTTGACAGGTTTCCAAATTTTAACACCAACCTCTAACGTTTATGAAGATAATTTTGCGAGCTGAACTGTGATATGTACAACTTCGCTGTCTCCAGATTTTGAGCCTAGTCCAATACAGGTGAACCATCCACTTCTACTCTTTCTTTGTTCCAGTAACTTCAAACTTCAAAGTAAATTCATTAACGAAATGCATATATGTCACTATCTAATACCTTGTACAGTATATGCAGTACTGATACAACTGAAAAGCTTGAGAGGCCATTCCAGAGGTCATTTGAGAGTCAAACACATGAGTGAGTTTGGAGTTACCATTCGACAAGACGAGATAAGGATGGCAGATTTCCTCTTCTGACAACCCTATAGCTTTTATGACAACAGTCGTTTGTTCTTAAATTCCTAATTATTAATCTGAATTTAAATTCCACAGTTGCCATCATTGGGATTTGAGTCTTTAGTCCAGGTCTCTGGGTTACTAGTTTGGTATCTTAACCACTATGCTGTGAACTCCTAATAAAGGAATATTTCAAACAAATAAATATTATTTCAGATTGTCCAAGTAAGAACTATATGTAGTTTATATTATTACCAGATCAGTGAAGTAAGTTGACTCCATTTTTCCCTTGGGATCGAAGTTGTTTTCATGAATTCTGATGCCAATGTAATTTCTCCTTTATACAAAAATAAATCCTGATTACATGACAAAAGCACAACAGCTAAAAATAACTACTTTGTTTCCTATCCTATTAAAAGTACAATCTAGGGCAGATCACTGAACTTCCTCTGCATGCAAGTTAAAATTTAGCTTTCTATAATGTTAAGCCAGAACAAACATAAAAATTGGATTCAATTCTTTAATTCACTAGAAGATATGACACCATCAATATTCCTGGGCTAATGAGAGAAAAAATTACAAGAACATAACCAAAGAAAATTCTAACTCCAATTGTTAATCTGTGGTCTCTGACAAAAACGTGTTGGGTGAGAACAGACATTTTTATCTGTTATGCCGACCATGATCCAGATGTGTTGACAGTTGAGTCAGACATTAAACAGAGAAGATGGTCACTTCCATTCAAAATCAGAGAGCCTCAAATATCTCAAAGACCATGGGTAAACAATAAAAGTTATTGACAATTCTGTTTATCCTTTAAGAGTTTTTCTGCCTTTCGTGTATTCTTCTGACTTTTTTTAAGCTTGCATACAAAATAGAGTAGCATATTATTACCATCAGATACATACAATAATTTTTCAATTTCTTTCTTGATTCGTTTCTTTTCCAATTTCAGTGCCATTCTCCTTCAAAAATCCCGTTGTGAATGGACTCTGGAGACTGTGCTTTATTTTATCCACTGCAATGAAAATTAAATTTCTTTACCAGGAACAACACAACAATTCTAATTTCATCTGTATTTACTGACAAAACATTTTGATAATTAAATGATTAAAGACATTTCGATATAGTTTCATGTGTGGGAAATTACTCTCAAAGGTATAATTTTTGTAATTAAATACACAATACCTGAATTTGTATAGAGTGCTGTCCTGGGATCTCAGGAGTTCTATTCCCCAAAAAAAATACAATATTTTCTTGACTTCAAATAAAATTATAATCATCGACAGCAGATTGAGGGGAGAAATATCTGTGAAATTTTCTTTAGTTACTAAAAGATAATACCTAGGGTTCTGATCTCAATCCAAAGAATCAAAGTACTCTTCTGTTGCTTGGAAACCTTGCAGCAAACAAAAACGGCAACGTGTGCCCTGGGTTTAAATTACATGTGTCTCACTTACGGTATAACATTTCCCAAATGCTTACTCAGTTCATTTATCTTCAATTAGAAACCAACAAAGAAATGCTTCTTTTGTTATAAAGTAGCTTTCAGATACTCTGAAAAAGATGATGTAGGATACTCAAATTTCTTTCTAGAATACAGGAAATACTTGCTTAGTTAAGAGTAAATTTTACTAGAATACATCCTTCTTTAAATATTTCACAGAACACTGTTGTATCAGCATCAATGCCATTTAACCCGTTAAGCAAATTTAACTTGGATACATTTCAGCACAATATTATGAACACTGAATTTTCTATTTTTCAGGTAACCGTCCCTCCCATGATCCTTCCCCATTGTTAAACGTTCAGCCAGGTTCTCACTCCCTAAGGTTCACCTTTTCTGTTCTCACACCCGAGACCCCTCTGCTACCTGCTATCTACATTATTACTCTCTACTGCCTACCAAATCCATCAAATTTCATCTGCATATCATCCCCCTTACCTACTTTCATTTTTACCTTCCAGCCTCTGTCTCTATCTTCTCCTCCTCCCCCATCCAGCTTCATCTGCTCATTATATCTCCCTTACCTAGTTAACACCTTCCACCCTCTGCCTCTGCTTTACCGTAAGGCTCAATGTGTCTTACGTTTTATGTTTCTTGCTGTCTCTGAATCAACTCCAATCCACCCCCAACAAAGATGGCTACTGTGGACAGAGCCGGTATTCTGCAAAAGTCACTTAGTTTTGACTTGGTCTCACCAATGCAATTGAAGAAATTGGAAGAGGCACAAGTGAATCTTTGCCTGACCTGCAAAGATTATTTAGGTCCCCGAATGGTGGTGAGGGAGCGGTGCAGGGACAAACATTGCAAGCTGCAGAGGAAAATGCCAGGGGATGGAGAGGGATAGGTGGAGAGGAATGAGTAGATCAGAGAGTTGTGGAAAGAGTGGTCCCTGTGTAAAGCAGAGAGGGATGGGGAGGAAACATGACCTGGTGGTGAGATCCCATTGCAGCTGGCAGAAAAGTTAAAGAGTGATGTGCTAGATGTGGAGCTAGTAAGTGAAAGGTGTTTATCAAGAAAACTTTAGCTCTGTTCTGTCTGGGGTAATGAGAGCAGATTTCACCCATTCCAACTTCACTGATTGAACGGCACTCTTTGTTAACTTCACACCACCCCCAGCATGATCATCGAACCCACAGGCTAGAGTAGAACAGTTACAGTCTGGAGGATTGACTTTTACTTTCCAGGTGGATAGACAGCAAGTCTCAGACACTTCCTACAAACACCAAGCCATCATACATCTCATCACATCAGGGGATCTCCCCTCCATAGCCTCTAACCTGATTGTGCTTGAACCCCACTCTGACCATTTCCATCTTTCACAACAATCCACAACAGGACTGCCCTGGTTGGCATAAAATACCAATCAAAACATAAGAAAATAAGAAATAAGAGTAGGAGTAGGCCATCCAGCTCATCGAGCCTGCCTTGCCATTCAATAAGATCATGGCTGATCTGTCTGTAAACTCAGCTCCATCTACCTGCCTTTTCTGCATAACCCTTAATTCCCCTATGTAAAAATCTATCTAACTGTATCTTAAATATATTTAGTGAAGAAGCCTCAACTGCTTCCCTGGGCAGAGAATTCCACAGATTCACCACTCTCTGGGAAAAACAGTTTCTCCTCATCTCCATCCTAAGCCTTCTCCCCCGAATCATGAGGCAATGTCCCCTAGTTCTCGTCTCACCTACCAATGGAAACAACTTTCCTACTTCTATCTTATCTACCCCTTTCAAAATTTTGTATGTTTCTATAAGATCCCCTTTCATTCTTCTGAATTCCAGAGTATAGGCCCAGGCGACTCAATCTCTCCTCATAGGTTAACCCCTTCATCCCTGGAATCAACCTGGTGAACGTCCTCTGCACTGCCTCCAAAGCCAGTATATCCTTCCTCAAATATGAAGACCAGAACTGCACATAGTACACCAGGTGCAGCCTCACCAGTACCCTGTATAGTTGCAGCATGACCTTCCTGCTCTTGAATTCAATTCCTCCAGCAACAAAGGCCAACATTCCATTTACCTTCTTAATAACCTGTTGTATCTGCAAGCCAACTTTTTGCGAGTCATGAGCAAGCAATCCCATGTCCCTCTGCACAACAACATGCTGCAATCTGTCACCATTTACATAATAATCTGCTCTTCATTATTCCTTCCAAAGTGGATGATCTCGCATTTACCAACGTTGTATTCTATCTGCCAGACCTTGGCCTACTCACTTGACCTATCTATCTCCCTCTGCAGACTCTCCACATCCTCTGTACAATTTGCTTTTCCACTCAGTTTAGTGTCATCAGCAAATTTTGCTGCGCTACACTCAGTCCCCTCTTCCAAATCATCAGTGTAAATGGTAAGCTGCGGCACCCCACTCACCTCTGACTGCCAACCAGAGAAACACCCATTTATACCAACTCTCTGCCTTCTATTGGTTAACCAATCCACTATCCATGCCAATACACTTCCTCTGTCTCCATGTATCCATATCTTATTTATGAGTCTCTTGTGCGGCACCTCATCGAACGCTCTGGAAATCCAAGTATACAACATCCACCTGTTCCCCTCTATCCACTGCACTCATTATGTCCTCAAAGAACTCCAGTAATTTTGTCAAACAGGACCTGCTCTTGCTGAATCCATGCTGCGTCTGTCTAATGGAACCACTCCTTTCTAAATGTTTCACTATTTCTTCCTTAATGACAGCTTCAAGCATTTTCCCGACTACAGATGTTTAGCTAACTGGCCTATAGTTGCCCATCTTTTGCCTACATCCTTTTTTAAAAAGTGGCGTGACATTTGCTGTCTTCCAATCCGCCGGGACCTGCCCAGAGCCTAGAGAGTTTTGATAAATGATTACCAAAGTGTCTACTATAACCTCCACCAATTCCCTCAGCACCCTGGGAAGCATCCTATCAGAACCAGGGCACTTATCTACCTTCAGGCCCTCAAGTTTGCTCATCACCATCTCTTCAGTGACAGTGATTTTATCGAGGTCCTCACCTCCCATTTCGTCCATAACATCCTTCTTTGGCACATTAGACGTGTCCTCCACTGTGAAGACAGACACAAAATAGTCGTTCAATGCCTCAGCCATTTCCTTATCACCCAATATCAATTTCCCCTTCACGTCTTCCAAGGGATCTACATTGACTTTAGCCACCCTCTTCCACTTTATATATTTATAAAAAAAACATACTGATTTTGTTAGTGTTGTGGGATGGCTCCCTGAATACACAAATTGTCAAAAGACAAAAAGGTCGTGTTCTAAACTGGATATTTGGTAGCACAGATATGTACTTAATGATGTGTTATTATGGGAGATGGCCACCTAATGCTTTCCCTCATTTCATCATGAAGGTTTCAATGACAGCTGATTAACATGAATATTCATTTATTCTTTTCTAAATGTTTTAGAATCAAAACAATCCCACACGCAATAAATGGGTATGATGACCTCAAAGTATTCGTGGAAGTTTACTGATATCTGTGATAAATGCGAGGTCATCAACTTTGTAAGGAAAAATGGAACATCAGATTATTATCTAAATGGTTAAAAAAATTGCAGCATGCTGCTGTGCAGAGGGACTTGGGAGTGTTTGTGCATGAATCACAAAAGGTTGGTTTGCAGGTGCAGCAGGCTATCAAGAAGGCAAATGGAATGTTGGCCTTCATTTTTTTTCGAGGGATTGAATTTAAGAGCAGGGAGTTTATGCTGCAGCTGAACAGGGTACTAGTGAGGCCACACCTGGAGTACTTCATACAGTTCTGGTCTCCTTACTTGAAGAAGGACATACTGGCTTTGGAGGCAGTTCAGAGGAAGTTCATCAGGTTGATTCCAGAGATGAGGGGGTTAGACTGAGGAGAGATTGAGTCGCCTGTGACTGTACTCACTGGAAATCAGAAAAATGAGAGTTCTTATATAAAAAAATATAAAATTATGAAAGGGATAGATAAGATAGAGGCAGGAAAGCTGTTTTCACTGGTAGATGAGACTAGAATTAGGGGACTTAGCCTCAAGATTCAGGAGCTAAATAATGCCGTAGAGGAGGACACACCAAATGCAGAAGAACCCCATCCCCATCTCTCACTCCTCCCGGTCACTAGGCACTATTTTCTGCAACTGTATAAGGTTTGACAGTTTCCCCTCCTCCTTCATCATCATCTTAAACAACTCTTCCATGTCATGCACATACTCCGACCACTTCTTCTGCATTCGGTGTGGCCTCCTCTACATCAACAAGACCAAACATAGAATAGGCAACCATATTGCAAAAAACCTGTTCTCCAACAGCACTGGCCATCTTGAACTTCCCATCCAAGCCACTTCAACTTCCCTTCCCTCTAGCACTGTCATCAGCCAGCGATTCGCAGAAGCCAGTGGATACTTTGCAACCTTTGAAATAGGCTTTGAGCACAAACTTGAATCTTTACCTCTCTCTTCCTGGTCTGTTGTCTGGCATGCAAAGAATGCAGCTTGGCCAATGAAGCTGACAGAATGTAACTAGGGCCTTCCTGCTGGGGATGTTGTCCTGGGAGTGAAGGCTTATCCTTCCAATGGATTTGGAAGGTTTTGAAAAGACAACATTGATGTTAACTTTTCAGTGTTACGAGATACCTACCTTAACCAAACCAGGTTTCAGAAGCACATAAAAAGGCAAATATCACTGCTATCCAAAGGCCATTCCACTAAAATTGTCCAGCAGATTGTTTGTTGCTCCAGATTCCAGTATCTGAAGTCTCTTGTGTCTCCATAAGATCTATACAGTATCAGTTTGAGATATTGATCATCAAACACAACTTTTACTCAGTCAATCCAAGGCTTTACTGGCAAGATGAAGGCATCGATAAATTTCAACATCGATATCTGTCTTTACTGGGAGGTGACATCATTGTAGTGTAGAAGCTAGTACAATACTTTACAGTGCCAGCAATCAGCATTCAGGGGTTCAATTCTTGTTGCTGTCTTTAAGAAATTTGTACATTCTCTTCATGACCACAGGTATTGCAATTTCCTTCCACATTCCAAAGATGCATGACCATAAAACATGGGAGCAGAATTAGGCCATTAAACCCATTGAGTTTGCTCCACCATTCCATCATGGCTGATTTGTTAGCTCGCTCAACCCCATCCTCCTGCCTCCTCCCCATAACCATTGATGCCCTGACTAATCAAGAACCTATCAACCTCTGTTTTAAATATACTCAACAACCTGGCCTCCACAGCAGTCTGTGGCAAATCATTCTACAGATTCACTATCCTCTAGGTAAATAATTCCTTCTTATCTCTCTTCTATATAAACATCCTTCTATTCTGAGCCTGTGCCTTCTGGTCCTAGACTCCCCCATTAAAGGAAACATCCTTTCATTCCTGGAATCATTATGTTGAACCTCCCTTGACCCTCTCCAGTGTCAGCATAGATGAAGGGCCCAAAACTGCTCACAATACTCCAAGTTCAATCTGACCAGTACTTTATAAAGCCTCAGCATTACATCCTTGCTCTTATATTCTAGCCCTCTTGAAATGAATACTAACATTGCATTTGCCTTCTTTGCCACTGACTCAACCTGCAAGTTAACCTTTAGGGAACCCTGCACAAGGACTTTTAAAGCACTTTGCGTTTCTGACTTTTGAATATTCTCTCCAATTAGAAAATAGTCCATACCTTTATTCCTTCTACCACAATGCTGAACATACACTTCCTACACCATATTCCATTTGCCACTTCGTTGCCCATTCTCCTAATCTGTCTAAGTCCTTCTGCACATTCTCTGCTTCCTCACTATTACATGCCCCTTCACCTATCTTCATATCATTTGCAAACCTAGTCACAAAGCCATCAATTCCATCATCTAAGTCATTGACATATAATGTAAAAAGGAGTGATTCTAACATCAACCATAATGGAATATCACTAGTCACCAGCAGTCAGTCAGAAAAGGCCCCTTTATTCAATTTTTTTTAAGGATTATATGGGTCAGCACAACATGGAGAGCTGAAGGGCCTGTACTGTGCTGTAGTGTTCTATGGTTCTGTGGTTTGGCCTCCTGCCATGTAGCCAATTTTCTATCCATGATAGTAGCTTTCCTTTAACACCATGTGCTCTTACTTTTTAACCAGCCTCATTTGCAGTATTTTATCAAAGGCCTTCTGAAAATCCAAGTAAACAAGATCCACTGATTCTACTTTGCCTATCCTGCCTGTTATTTCTTAGGCAAGATTCCCCCATGTTGACTTTGGTTATTTTATCATGTGCCTCCAAGTACCCCAAAAGCTCATTGTTAATAATGGACTCCAACATCTTCACAACCACTGAAGTTAGGCTAACTAGCCTACAATTTCCTTTCTTCTGCTTCTCTCTCTTCTTAGAGTGCAGTCCTCCAGAACCATTCCAGAATCTAGAGATTTGTAAAAGATCATTACTAATGCTTCCACAATCTCTTCAGCTATCTCTTTCAGAACCCTAGGATGTGGTCAACCTGGTGCAGGCTATTCATCTACCTTCAGACCTTTCAGTTTCCCAAGCATCTTCTTTTTAGTAATAGCAACTGTACTCACTTCTGCCCCCAAATTCTCCCAAATTTACAGCATATTACTAGTGTCTTGCACAGTGAAGAATGATGCAAAATACTTATTAATTTCATTTGCCATTTCTTTGTTCCTCATTACTACCTCTCCAGCATCATTCTCCAGTTGTCTGATATCAACTCTCACCACTCTTTAACTCTTTATACATCTGAAAATACTTCTAGTATTCCCTTTTATAATACTGGCTAACCTACTTTCGTATTTCATCTTTTCCCCCTCTTGGCTTTTTAGTTGCCTTCTGTTGAATTTGAAAAGCTTCCCAATCCTCTAACCTCCCTTTTTTTTGCTATATTATATGCCCATTTTTTTTCCTTTTATGGTGATTTGACTTCCCTTGTCAGTCAGTTGCCTCATCCTTCCTTTAGAATACTTTGGGATGTACCTATCCTGCGCCTTCCAAATTGCCCCCAGAAACTGCTGTTCTGCCATCATCCCTGCTAGTGTACCCTTCCAATCAACTTTGGCTTGATCTTCCCTCATGCTTCTAGAATTCCCTTTATTCAACTGTAATAATGATACATGTGACTCTAGTTTCTCCTTCTCAAACTGTAGGGCAAATTCTATCATATTATGATCACTGTCCCCTTATACGATAAACTCCCTAATCATACCAAGTTCGTTACACAACACCTAATCCAGAATAGCTGATCCCCTCGAGGACTCAACCGTAAGCTGCTCAAAAAAGCCATCATATAGTCATTCAACAAATTCCCTCTCTTGGGATTGAACACCAACCTGATTTTCCCATTCTAGTTGCATATTGAAGTTCCCCCATGACTATCATAACATTGCCTTTTTAAAACAACTTTTCTATTCACCTTTGTAATTTGTATCCCACATCCTGGCTACTGTTTGGAGCCCTGTATATAACTTCCATCAGGGTCTTTTTACCCTTGCAGTTTCTTCACTCTACCCACAAGGATTCTCCATCTTCCGATTTTATGTCACCTCATTCTAGGAATTTGATATCACTTTTTACCAATAGAGCCACCACACCCCCCTCTGTCTACTTTCTTGTCCTTTTGATACAATGTGTATCTTTGGATGTTGAGCTCCCAACTATGATCGTCTTTCAGCCATGACTCAGTGATGCCCAGAACATCAAACCAGCCAATCTCTAACTGTGTTACATCATCTACTTTAATCCATATACTGTCTGCATCCAAATAGAACACATTCAGTCCTGTATTCATCACCTTTTTCAACTCTGCCCCAATGTTACAATTTAACTCATTCCATTCCACTAACTGCAATTTTGTCCAGTCATCAGCCTGTCCTTCCTCAAAGTCTAACTACACACTATACCTATTTGCACACCAACTGCCCCATTCTCCGCTCTATCATTCTGGTTTAAAGCTCTAGCAAACCTTCCTACAATGATATTGGTCCCCTTCGGGTTCAGTTAGAACCTGTCTGTTTTGAACAGGTCAGACATTCCCCAGAAGAGATCCCAATGATGCAGAAATCTGAAACCCTGAACCAATTCCTCAGCCACAGTTTCATTTGCCAAATCATCCCATTCTTATCCTCAACGGCATGTGACACAAGTAGCAATCCAGAGATTGCTTTTCAACTTTCTACCCACTTCCTATCTTCCCTCTTCAGGACCTCCTCCCTTTTCCTCTATGTCATTGTTACCATTGCATTGTTACCAATATGTACCACAACTTTTGGTTGCTCACCATCCATTCTAGAATGCTGTGAACCCAGTCCAAGGCATCCCTGGCCCTGGCACCTGAGAGGCAACGTAACATCTGATTGTCTCTTTCACGTCCAGAATCTCTCTTCTGCTCCTCTAACAATGGAAACCCCTTTCCCTATTGCACTTCTCTTCCTCCCCCCACTTTCCTTTCTGGGCCACAGAGCCAGACTCAGTGCCAGATACCCAGTCACTGCTGCTTCCCCTGATAGGTCATCTACCCTCACACTGAACAATATCTAAAGTGGTATACTGATTATTGAAGAGAATGGCCACAGGGATACTCTGCATTGGCTTCCTATTCCCTTGCCCCTCTCCTGACAGTTAACCAGTTATCTGCCTCCTGTAATCTAGGGGTGATTACCTCCCTGTAGCTCCTATGTATCACCTTCTCATTTTCCTGTATGAGCCGAAGGTCATTGAGCTGAAGATCCAGTTCCTCAACATGGTCTCTATGGAGCTGCAGCTCAATGCACTTCATGCAGATGGAGTTATCAGGGAGACTGGAGGCCTCCCAGAGTTCCCACATCCACATTAGAAACACCCCACTGACTCTGGACCCATCCTCAGTGCACTAGCGTGAACTAATAGGCAAAGAAAAAATAATTACTAGAAACTTATATAGAACCTCCACCTGTTCTTGCTCAAGCCTACTGAGCCAAAACCTCCTGCTCTAACACTGGCCCACTTCAACAATGGACACTCTGCTTACACCTCCCTTCTTTTTATTAGCTCAAATAAAACTTACTCCCAACAAGACATGTTCTTTACAAATGGCCCCCACACTGCAATGAAGCCTCCCTCTCACTGGCTACTTCAAATTATGATCCACTCTCAGTGATACTTGTTCTTTTCAAATTATTCCTGCCCTGCAACAATGTCTCGCTCTCTCACTCACTCACCACTTCAAATTATGAGTTAGTTAGTAAATTGTGTGCATGCTATGTTGGTGCTTGCGGCATGATGACACTTGCCCCAGCACATCCTTGGACTGTGTTGGTCGCTGATGTAAACAAGGCATTTCAATACGTTTCGATGACAAGTAAAGCGAATTCTAGAGGTGTGAGAAGTGGTCCGAGTTTCACAGGGCTTTGCTATGAACCTTTATTGTCAAACAATGGTGTTGTCCAGCATAAGGTTGGTGAAGGACCTTGCCTTGCATAAGGCCGACCTCATTACTTAGGAATCAGCACAGGCATTGTGAGCAAAAGGGCTTGTTTCTTTGCTGCACATTCTGTCACTTTAACTCTTATGATTCAGTGTATGTGTTAACGATTATTTGGAAACCAGCCTTTCAGCAAGCACAATTGCAAATGTTATTTGCATAATACAGCTCAGTTACTGAGGTGCAAGCTGTATGGGGTCCTAATGCCCTTCCCTTGGACAACATCGGTGGCGTGGAGAGGGGAGACTTGCAGCATGGGCAACTGCCGGTCTCCCATAAAAAAAAACCTTGCCCAGGCTTACGCCCTGGAAACTTTCCAAGGTGCAAATCCATGGTCTATCGAGACTAACGGAGGCCTAACACACAATCACACACTGAGGTGCAGATGTCCTTGATTCTGGGATGTAATCATTGTTGGTGGAATAGTCTCCTCGTGGCTGTGATACTGTTGTAAACAGGTTTTTCATTGCATTGTGTGTCACCATACTAAGCATATTTCAATAAACTTGAGATAATTCATAGCTTTGTTGATGTAGTACCGCAGTGAGAAAGGTAGAATAAGGTGTTTCCAACCCATTGAACTCATCATGTGACCATACCTAGCTCCGAACTATTACTCATGCAACAGCACAAAACATCACGAGATTGCACAATGTACCATTGAACATGGCTAAAACTGATCTAATCAGAATGGGATTTATTTTTTTATATGAAATGAAACATGCTGTTTTGCAGCAGTAGTATTGTACAAAAACATAAACTTATTATAAATCACAAATAGTCCAAAAAATGAATAATGTGGTGTGTTTATAAGTTCATAGACCATTTAGAAATCTGATAATGGAGAGGGGGAATCTGTTCCTGAACCAGTGAGTGTGGGACTTCAGTCTCCTGTACCTCTTCCCTGAAGGTAGTAATGAGAAGACAGCACTTTCTGGATGGTGAGGATCTTTAATGATGGATGCAACTTCTTGAGTCAGCACCGGTCGAAGATGTACGCGATGATGAGGAGGGTTGTGCCAAGATGGAGCTGTCTGCATCTACAACACTCTGCAGCCTCCTGCGATCTTGTGTATGGGAGGCTATAATCAGAAAAGAATGCTGTGCCAATCACCTCAAACTCCTAATGAAGAAGAGCTGCTGATGTGCCTTCTTTGTGATTACATCAATGTGTTGGGCCCAGGACAGATCCTTTAATACACTGACACTCAGGAACTTAAAGATGCTTACCCTTGCCCACTGAACTCTTGAGAGGGCAGGTGCATGTTTCCCTTCCTGAAGTCCATAATCAATTCCTTGGTCTTGTTGATGTTGAATACAAGGTTGTTGTTATGACACCACTCTGCAATTCTTGTGGCCACCTGAGATTTTACTAAACAGTGGTGTCAAATGCAAATTTATAAATGAGCTGTGCTTACCACACAGTCATTGGTGTAGCAGGGGTTCCCAACCTTTCTTATGCCATAGACCATACTATTAAGCAAGGGGGTCCATGGACCCCAGGTTAGGAACCCCTGGTTTTAGAGAGAGTACACAATCTTGAGATGCAATGATGTCAGTGACAAGATGTTATTAGTGATATGTACAGCTTGTGGTTTCTCAATGAGGAAGTCAAGAATCCAGTTGCAAAGGTTGATACAGAGGTCCAAGTTCAAAACCTTGGTGCTTAATATTGAAGGGATGATGGCATTGCACGTCAAGCTGTAATCCATAAACAGCACCTGATATATTATGCTGTTAGTAGCAGAGGATGGAATTTTTTTGATTCTGGAAACCTTAACAATTAATAAAAAAACAATGAAAACACTCACCAGGTCAGGCAGTATCTGTGGAAAAGGAAACAGATGGATGACCCGTTAACAGAAGTGGGAAAGACGAAAGCAAGTTTTTTCCCCAGCAGCGAAGTGAATCGGTGATGGACACGTGACCCCCTGGACAGACGCTTGACAACTGTACAAGTGTCCAATTGGAAGCGTTTGTCGGGACGCGGTGTCCCGCCCCTTCCAATTCTCCAATGAAACAGCACAGCTCGCCCTTCGATAGGAGGAACCACTGAGAGCGTCTTTTGCTTTGCGAGCACGAGCTTCTGTTCGACCAATTGGAATCAATGTTATTTTTTTAAATTGTTTTAGTAACGTATGAGGCGCAAGCCTTAACGGATCCGCTACCTACCGAGAGGGGAGCGTCCCGTAACGGGGCCAGACCTCCGTTTTCGGCGTGGGCTCAGAGTCTAGGAGCGGACTCTTCAGTAAATAGTTGCTTGCAGAGCCTGCATTTAACGTTACTCTTAGGAAGGGGATGGGGAGAACTGTAAATCTGAAACTAACAAAAAATGTTGTAAACACATTCTAGGAAAGACGAAAGATCTGATGAAGGACGGTGGATCTGAAGGCTTAACCCCAGTTCTTTCTCCACAGAACGCCTTGGCCTGAGTGTTTGTAGTATCTTCTCTTTTACAAAGGTTAGTGGATCTTTGCCTTTCCTCAGTAAGATTTGGATGTAACAGAGAATGGAGCTCAAGGAAAATCAAATTGTATTGTTTTAGATGGAGCTGTAAACTCCACTCCCTCTGCACAATTCTCACACCTGCAAACCCGCAGATAAGGGGCGTGCTGTCGTAGTCTGGCATACTGACCTCAACTTTACCGAGGTCCAGCAACAACTCTTGACTCTTCGTACTTACCCCTCGAACAGGACCCCCCCCCCCCCCCCGAAGGAACACCAGGCCATTGTCTCCCACACCAACCTTATTGACTCTGGGGAATCTCTCATCCATTGAAACCAACCTCACAGTTCCTGCACCCCGCAATTCCCGTTTCTATCTCCTATCCAAGATCCACGAACCTGCTTGTCCAGGTAGACACATTGTTTCAGCCCCACTAAACTCCTATTTGCAAACCTTGACTCTGTTTTATTCCCCTAGTTCAGTCCCTTCCTACCTATATCCGTGACACCACACGCTCTAGATCTTTTCAATGATTTCAGGTTACCTGGCCCCCAGGATGTCCAGTCCCTATACACCATCCCCCACAAGGAAGGCCACAAAGCTCTCCGTTTTTTTTCTGGACACCAGACCTAACCAGTTCTCCGCCTAGCGAAACTTGTCCTCACTCTGAATAATTTCTCCTTTGGCTCCTCCCAGTTCCTTCAAACAAACGGGGTAGCCATGGGCACTTGCTACGCCTGCCTGATCGTCAGCTACGTGACACTATGTTACACTCGTGACCGTTCTGCACTTTTCCTACGGTGACTGCATTGGTGCTCCTTCCTGAACCCATGCTGAACTGGACGACTTCATCCACTTTGGCTCCAACTTCCACCTCAAATTTACCTGAAACATTTCTGACACCTCCCTCCCTTTTCTCGATCTCACTGTCTGTCTGCAGAGACAGGTTATTCACCAATGTCTATTATAAACCCATGGACTCTCACAGCTACCTGGGGTATATCTCTTACCGCCCTGTTAATTGTAAAAATGCCATCCCCTTCTCTTAATTCGTCTGTCACGCCGCATCTGCTCTTGGGATGAGGCTTTTCATTCTAGAATGAAGGAGATATCCTACTTTTTCAAAGAAAGGGGCTTCTCTTCAATGCTGCCCTCAACTGCATCTCTTCCATTTCATATGCGTCTGCTGTTACCCAAAATTCCTGCCACCTTACCAGGGATAGGATTCCTCTTGTCCTCACCTGCCACCCCACCAGCCTCAGCATCCAGCACATAATTCTCCAGAACTTCTGCCAATTCCAATGTGATCCCCCCATCAAGCTCATCTTCCCCCCCCCCCCCCCCACAACTTTCTGCTTTCCACAGGGGCCGCTCCCTACGCGACTCCCTTGTCCATTCCTCCCTCCCCACTGATCTCCCTCCTGGCACTTATCCTTGCAAATGGAACAAGTGCTACACCTCCTCCCTCACTACCATTCAGAGCCCTAAACAGTCCTTTCAGGTGAGGTGACACTTCACCTGTGAGTTTGTTGGGTCATGTACTGTGTTCGGTGCTCGCAGTGTAGTCTCCCGTATATCAGTGTGATTCGACGTAGATTGGAAGACTGCTTTCTCAAGCATCTAAGCTCCATCTGCCAGAACAAGCGGGATCTCCCGGTGGCCACCATTTTAATTCCACTTCGCATCCAGTTCCAATATGTCCATCCATGGCCTCCTCCACTGTCATGATCAGGCCACACTTAGGTTGGAGGAACAACTTCTTGTATTCTCTTTGGGTACCTCCAGCCTGATGGCATGAACATCGTTAATTTCAGGTAACCCCCCACCCCCTTCACCATTTCCCATCCCCTTGTCCCTCTCTCACCTTATCTCCTTGCCCACCCATCGCCTCCCTCTGGTGCTCCTTTCCCCCCCCCCCCCTTTTTCTTTCTTCCATGGCCTCCTGTCTCTTTCACCAATCAACTTCCCAGCTCTTTGCTTCATCCCTCCCCCTCCAGGAATAACCTGTCAACTGGTGTTCCTCTCTCCTCTCCCCACCTTTTAAATCTACTCCTCAGCTTCCCCCCCCCCCCCCCCCCCCCAGTTTTGGCTGAAATGTCAAATGTACTCTTTTCCTAGATGCTATCTGGCCTGCTGAGTTCCTCCTGCATTTTGTGTGTGTTGCTTGGATTTTTGGCATCTGCAGATTTTCTCTTGGTTGTGAAGGGATAAATAAAATTGTGGAAGATATCTATTGGCTTCTGGGCACTTGTAACAATGAATGGTACATTAGGAAATCAAACATTGCCTCAAGATTCAAGGGAGAAGAGTTAGGACAGAGATGAGGAGAAACAGTTTTTCCCAGAGAGTGGTGAATCTGAAATTTTCTGCCCAGGGAAGCAGTTGAGGCTTCTTCACTAAATATATTTAAGATGCAGTTAGATAAATTTTTATGTAGTAGGGGAAATTGAGGGTTATGGGGAAAAGGTAGGTAGATTGAGCTGAGTTTACGGACAGATCAGCCATGATCTTATTGATTGGTGGGGCAGGCTGGATGGGCCAGATGGCCTATTCCTGCTCCTATTTCTTATGTTCTAAAGTGCATGTAAGAAGAACTGATACAATAATCATGGAGGATAGTTGATCAACATCAAGGCAGTTATGGAAAAGGGCAAGGATGGTCCTCAGCTTGGGTTTCTAAATTAAGGGGAGGCTGATTTCATTTGTGTAAGACATGGTGAAAGTAGATTAGGAGCAGATGTTTGTGTGTAAAACAAAAGGATAAAGGAAGATTCGCAAGAGTTCACTGACAGGCACTTCCAGTGAGGGTGAAGAAAATTATGAAACTTCAGATGTCAAAATTTATTGGTTTGATACGGGGTGGGGGTCAAATTGCAGGTGTAGACAGTTATAAAAACAAGTAAGTTGAGGATTATAGAGGGTTAAGGAAAGAACATTTGAGAAGGAATAATCATAGCCTTTCTCCCTAAATTCCTTTTAAAACTTCTCCCTCACCTTAATCAAATGCCCTTTTGTAAGGTGAAATCCTACCTTGCATTTGGAAAGCAAACACAAGGAAATCTACAGATGCTGGAAATTCAAACAACAACACACACAAAATGCTGGTGGAACACAGCAGACCAGGCAGCATCTATAGGGAGAAGCGCTGTTGATGTTTCGGGCCGAGACCCTTCGTCAGGACTAACCGAAAGGAAAGATAGTAAGAGATTTGGAAGATAGTTTAAAGAAAATAAGTTTACTTTTTCTATAATTAAAGTAGGTTGATTATTTGAAAAGAAGTTGTAACATTTATGGTGGTGTATTTGCATTTATTGAAGCAGATAGGCAGTTTTTATTTGGTTAAATTTGAGTCAAGGTTTGCTGTTTACAGTGCAATTCATCTCTTTTAAGGTCCTAATACAGACTGCATTCAAAGCATGGAAAGTGGAGCAATGTATATGATAGGATCCAACATTGGTTTAGAATTTTCTGATAAAATGAAGGAGCGAAGAAATGGTATGCTGAAAAAGACAAAATACAATGCTCTCCTGACCTCTAAAATTAAGACCAAGATTCTAAGTAAGTACCATTTGCTTCCAATACACTACTGTTGGAACAATTTTTTTTCTGAACTCTATCATGCTTTGCAGTCAATTTCAGTAAATCTCACCAAATTAAAATTGTAATCAAATTTGAATTATCTTCTGTAGATTCCTTAAGATTGAGGATTATAGTCATTCGTTTTTTTATGGATTGTCCTGTTTGGAGCCTTGCTGAAACACTTCAAAGTGCTGAGAACATTAAACTGTAAAAGAGGCCATCACATGAAACTATCCATTTAGTTAGCAGAGGCCCAATAGTAGTGATCATTGAATAAGCTATTCATGTGATTTTTTTTATTTTCTGGTGGCTAAATTGTGATAGTTCTGTTTGTGCAAAATATTTTTGGAAAACTTGACAAGGGTATTACTGATAGGGCCAGCAGTTATTTCCTGACCTACTAAACCAGTGATGTTTGAACCTAAAGACCAGTTCCACACATAGTAATCTATAATCGGCTAATTTCAAATAATTTTATTTAAACTGGATGCACAACACTTTGCTTCTGATGCAATCTGGTGCTAAACAAAGCTGCTGAGGGGGTCTCAGTGGGTCAGGCTTCATCTGTGGAGGCAGAGGTAGTTGGCGTTACATGTCAAGACCCTGCAGGACCCTCCTGTGGGAGTTTAAAGGAGAGATGGCCTTTTATAAGAAATAAGAGACGGGTTGGCAGATGTAACAAAATGAGGAGGGGAACAAAGGGTAGATGGAGTCAAGTAGGGGATGTCAGCTAACTACTTGCCTCCACAGAAGTTCTCTGACCAGTAGAGTTCCTCCAGTGGCTTGTTAAAATTATGTAAATACTTAGTTCAACTAAACCCCAAGATTAAAAATTGTTATTTATTAACAGTTTATCCATTTGCAATATTTGCTCATCCAAGTAAGTTATTCTTCCATACTACCAATTTATATTCATGACTTCTGCTTTATTTTCAAGCAACTGCAAACCATGGACATATTGCAACAAAATAGAACTAATTGAATGTCTTTAAGATAGGCAATCATGTAATAATATTTAAAACATTTCTTTATTTAGATAAGGTACTTATTGTGCCTCCCTCTCTTATTTTGTCCTTATGGCAAACACAAAATATTTCAAGTTTATTCTCTAAGTATCAGACTGTTGAATTGTTTGGAATTTGTTTATCCCTTGAAGATAAAGGTTGAAAGCTGTGCTGAGGTGAGCAACTTTTACAGTAGGAATAATTCATTTTTGCAAGTTATGCATCTGACTAAATCCAGAACAATTTGTTTCTTTTAGACAGCTCATCCATGATGAAAATCTCACTTAAAAATAACAACAAAGCTCTGGCAATAGCTCTTGCTAAAGAGAAACAAAAATATAGAATACTTGAGCAGGAAAACATGATGCTTCAAAAAGAAATGTGCTCTCAGAGTTATGACATTGTTGCGCTGCAGCAAAGGCTGACTACTCAGGTATTAAAGATATATTTCTGATTTCTGCTCTAAATGTCAACCTCAGTTAATTTGGCATGCTAACTTGATCACTTTCTGGGCCTGTTGAATTTTTCTCTCTCCTATATTGATAAAATTCATTTCTATCTGGCACCTTGTAAATTTAAGCTGAAAGTTTATAGAGCATGAGCTTGAGTACAGAAAGCTAATTTTGCAATGTATATGTTCAGGTACAACTTAAAGGCATGGGTAGATACACTGTGAATTGGAGGTTGGGTATGGGGAAACATTTAGGATTGAAGTCTGATTATACAGTCTAATGTGTAGGTCTTAAGACTTGAGAGGTACTTAAGAAAATAGTTTATTTTTAAATTTTGTTTAGATGTAATGTGTAGTTCAAGACTGCAAGTGTGACCCCTGGATGTTATTTCTTTTGAGAAATAGAATGCTAAAATTTCAATCTTGGAAGAATACTTGATGAAGATAAAAAGCTGTTTCTCAGATGCTACAAGTTACGTGTCAACTGCGATCAGTATCTGCAAATGTGATGTAAGGATTTTCCTTGTCCTTTTTTTCCAATAAGTTGAACTTTTGAAGTGACTATGCACATTACATTTAATTTGTTTTATTTAGCAAAATGTAGATTTTTGGTGTTCCCTATTCCCTCTTCCATTTCTCCTTTCCATCACTGTGCAACACTCCCTCAGTATAGTCAGAGTAGGTCATCCGAATTAGTCATCTTGAAATTTATTTGATCTATAGTTTATTCAGTGTAAGTTTGTTGTGGAATAATGGAGTATTGATTTCTATCCCACCCACCCCACCCCAGCACCACAACTTTATCATTTCCTGTCAGAGTCACCGTATGTACTCAGCACATACAAAAGCTGGATGAACTCAGCAGGTCGGGCAGCATCCGTTGAGATGAGCAGTCAACGTTTCAGGCCGAGACCCTTCGTCAGGACAGCCTGACCTGTCATTTCAACGGATGCTGCCCGACCTGCTATGTTCATCCAGCTTTTGTATGTGTTGATTTGACCACAGCATCTGCAGTGTACTTTGTGTTCACCATATGTACTGATACTCTTGTGTGTATCGAGCCACACTTAGGCTGGAGGAACAACACCTTGTATTCTGTTTAGGCAGCCTCCAACCTGATTGCATGAACATTGATTTCTCAAACTTCTATTAGTGCCTATTTTTCCCGCCCCCCCCCCCCAATCATTTCCCATCCCCTTGTTGCTCTCTCGTTATCTCCTTGCCCACCCATTGCTTCCCTCTGGTGCTCCTCCCCCACCTTCTTTCTTCCATGGCCCTCTGTCTCTTTCACCAATCAACTTCCTAGCTCTTTGCTTCATCCCTCCCCTTCCAGATTTCACCTACTGCCTGGCATTTCTCTCTCCCCTCTCCACACCTTTGAAATCTACTCAGCTTTTTTTCTCAAGTCCTGCCAAAAGGTTTCAGCCTGAAATGACGACTGTACTTTTTTCCATAGATGCTGCCTGGCCTGCTGAGTTCCTCCAGCATTTTGCTTGTGTGTAGTGTCACTTTATGAGCATATAGTCAGTCTCTCTCTCTCTCTCTCTCTCTCTCTCTCTCTCTCTCCCTCTCCCTCTCCCTCTCCCTCTCCCTCTCCCTCTCCCTCTCCCTCTCCCTCTCCCTCTCCCTCTCCCTCTCCCTCTCCCTCTCCCTCTCCCTCTCCCTCTCCCTCTCCCTCTCCCTCTCCCTCTCCCTCTCCCTCTCCCTCTCCCTCTCCCTCTCCCTCTCCCTCTCCCTCTCCCTCTCCCTCTCCCCCTCCCCCTCCCCCTCCCCCTCCCCCTCCCCCTCCCTCTCCCTCTCCCTCTCCCTCTCCCTCTCCCCCTCCCCCTCCCCCTCCCCCTCCCCCTCCCCCCCTCCCCCCCTCCCCCTCTCCCCCTCTCCCCCTCTCCCCCTCCCCCTCCCCCTCCATACTACCTTACCTATTTATATTTATCTTATTGTGTCCCTTTTTGTGCTGCTTCAGATCCAGAGTAACAATTATTTCATTCTCCTTTACACTTGAGTAACGGAAATGTCATTAAACAATCTTGAATCTTATTTTGTGAAAATTAGACTATAACTTTAATATAAATAATACTTGTATTATTGGAATTGAAAAATTCGTTCTGTTTTACGTAGCTTCAAGAGCATCAGTTGAATGGTTTGTGTGAAAGAAGCAGTACTGTAAGTCGGGGTTACAGCTCTAGCTTGTAAGTAACCAATCCTAAATGAAATGGTAATAGTCTTTCAAAGTTGAGAGATTACTATTATGTACTATATTTTGTAACATTGGAGTTCAATAAACTTAGCTGACAGTAATTCAAGTATTTTATTACTATTACATTAGAATTTCAAACTGTAAATTATCGTTGTTTTTTGACTACTACTTGGTAGTCTTGCCCTGTATTGTCTTTTAATTTTATTGGCAGTATCAAGCTGCTGTTAAGTTTTCTTTCTTGCCCGGGCCATCGCTCAGTAGTGACCAATTGACAAATTTTAGATTAACTAGTCCTTGTTGACAGCACAATTTAGGGGATGAATGGGGACGAATTAGGGGAAATGTGGGGGGGGGGTAGCTTTCAAGTTTCTTGGTGGGTGGTAAGTGGCGCAATAACTTGAGGCACAAGATCTGACCAACCGTTAGAAGAGCAGGTACTTCCAAAAAACAAGAATGAGACACTGGAACACCGGAAGAACCACAGCTCTGCAGGCGGTGAGCACTCATCGTCACAACGGATCTGAAACTTCAATCTCGTTCGACCTTGCCAACCAAACATGCGTCATTGAGGACGTATAAATTAGAAACCAGTGTCTAACAGTTCTCCTTGACTCGTTTGGAATGAGCTCATGCAATTTAATAGTTGGTAAGTCAAGTACACCCTCTCAACTTTCTCTGCAGATCTACAGAAACCTGGTCATGCAACGATACAGCACTGGCTGGAACCAGACAGTGAAATAGTCAGTCATTGAGCCTGCTGACCCCAAGGTTTCCTCTGGAGATGTCCAAAGTGACATCGGCTTTGTGTGTGTGTGATTGAGAACCATCTTTGGGGATTGAGACCTTGCATGATTGGTCAATCACACTAACTACAATAGGACAAAGGTAGCTTGTCGAGCACCAGCTCTATCCTGACTAACATTCAGATTCCAATCTGAATCCTTGTCAACATAATTTTCTCTGTTGTGATCCTCTCAGCTTTGCCTCGCCAATCCTTTGTGTGCTGCTACATCTTTCCATCCCTGTCAACTCGCTGCCATTGTCAACATCTGATGGGTATTCCCAGCTTCTGTTAATTTTTATTTTAATGTAGCCCCATTAACGATGGATAAATGCATACAATGTGATCTGAGTCTGAAGGCGCTGAAGCCTTGAATTTTAATCCTGCTAAGCAAAAGAAACTATAGAAAGTGCATCAATACAACACTACTTACCTGGAGTAAGGGTTTTATTCCATTCTCATTAGATCAGCTATGCCCCATGTGTCTTATTTGAAATACTGTAATGTCCAATGAAGCCATTGCAGGAACACTTCTGTAAAAGACACCCTGAAAAGATTACTAATGGCATTTCATCTTCAGTCCTAGAAGATAAAAGAAGCATTTGAAAAGTGTTGCACGCTTGAGTTATTTGCTAAGAAAGCTACAAATGACTTTGATAGTGATCTCATTGCTTTTAACATTTCCAAACTGATAGCAAATAGTAGAAAATCTGATACAATTGGTGAAAGATTAATAAAGTCTGCTGTATCAGAAGTTCTCAAAATGGATACCAGTATTTTAAAATCATTTCCTGTGTAATATGTAGCTCGTTGTATTGACAAAATGAGTGAAGGCATTGAGTATCAACTATGCACAGAGCTACAACAAACAGCATTTGGGATACAATTAGAAGTAAGACATTGCTAATGGTATATGTACAGTTTATCAAAAGTTGAAAAGTTTATGAAGACATTCTCTTTTGTAAGAAGTTGACAACAAATATCAACAGAGAATCAACCTAAAGTGAGCTCAACGTATATTGAAGATATGATAAAACAGGTTGGCAATACTAATTGTCCCACTAGCCTTGCCCCTTTGCCTGGTTAGTCACTGCTCCTCATTCTATCTTTCATCCAGTTTCCTCAGTAGTTCACCCACTTTGCCCCCTCATTCTGTAGTTCTTAGGATTTCACCATTTACGCACCCCAACAGTAAAACAATCACTAGCTTGGCTAATCAAAACAATAGCTGTAGTTAATGTGCTCTACTGGTTTATAACTCATAAAAATAAGGATTCTAGTCATAGGCATTGCAAACAGTTTCATTTATTTTCACTCACACTGTTGCATCAGTTTGTAAACAGCAGAGTGGCCCAAAAGACCCAAGGAACAATTTGTCTGGGTTTGTAGGAGCAGGCGCACCACACCCTACACAGACAGATTTAAGCCCTTAGTTTGGCCTTGCTGAGAGGTGTGGAGGTTGGATTCGATGGTGAATAACTATATCAGAAAGTTAACAAGGTGTGTCATGGAGAAAGCCTCTGTATATTTGTAAGTTTTTGTACATGTTTGTTTTTATTTGTCTATTTGTAAATACCCTTTTCACAACTTTTGAGCAACTTTTGCTCTTTTTTCACCTGGCACTAAATGAAACGCTTTGCACTAACGTTCTGTTGCGCTTTACCATCAGTGTTTTCCAACTGGTGACCCTTGTTGGGCACGCTTACCCACACCTGAGAGCAAAATGTGAGTGAGGATAAAAGTATTTGAATTAGGAACATGATTTCTTGTGCGACAGATGGAGCACCATGTGACAGGTCGCCATGCTGGTTTAGTGGCATTTATGAAAAAAGTTCCAAGTCTGTTCGCAATCCATTGTGTAATTCATCAACATCTCGCAGCCAAAATCCTCAGCCAGTGACTTTTTCAAGCATGACTCTTGTAATATCTGCTATGAACAAAATTAAAACTCATCCCTTAAATAGCAGCTTATTTTGCCAGTTATACCAAGGTTACGATTTTGAACTCTTGCTGCTTCACGCTGAAGTGCATTGGCTGTCAAAAGGCTGCTGCTTAAAACATTGATCTTTTTGACACGGTGAATGAATTTTTGCTCAGTTGACAAGAGTTTGGAAAACAAAATTGAACATCTACATCGAGATGTGGCATACCTAGCCGATCTGTATAACAAATAGGGTGAGAATTTCAATTTTATCCAGGCAAAAAGTGCAAAGTCCACTTTTCAAGTCAAGTCAAATCAACTTTTATTGTCATTTCGACCGTAACTGCTGGTACAGTGCATAGTAAAAATGAGAACGTTTTTCAGGACCATGGTTTACATGACACAGTACAAAAACTAGACTGAACTACATAATTTAAAAAAAAACAGAGAAAACTATACTAGACTACAGACCTACACTGGACTGCATAAAGTGCACAGAAACAGTACCATCATTACAATAAATAATAAACAGGACAGTAGGGCAAGGTGTCAGTCCAGGCTTCGGGTATTGAGGAGTCTGATAGCTTGGGGGAAGAAACTGTTATATAGTCTGGTTGTAAGAGCCTGAATGCTTTGGAGCCTTTTCCCAGACGGCAGGAGGGAGAAGGGATTGTATAACGTGTGCATGGGGTCCTTCATAATGCTGTTTCCTTCGCGGATGCAGCATGTAGTGTAAATGTCCGTGATGGTAGGAAGAGAGACCCCGATGATCTTCTCAGCTGACCTCACTATCCACTGCAGGGTCTTGCGATCCAAGATGGTACAATTTCCGAACCAGGCAGTGATGCAGTTGCTCAGGACGCTCTCAATACAACCCCTGTAGAATGTGATGAGGATGTGGGGTGGGAGATGGACTTTCCTCAACCTTCGCAAAAAGTAGAGACGCTGCTGGACTTTCTTTGCCATGGAGCTGGTGTTGAGGGACCAGGTGAGATTCTCTGTCAGGTGAACACCAAGAAATTTGGTGCTCTTTACAATCTCTACTCAGGAGCCGTCGATGTTCAGTGGGGAGTGGTCGCTCCGTGCCCTCCTGAAGTCAACAACCATCTCTTTTGTTTTGTTCACATAAAGAGACAGGTTGTTGGCTCTGCACCAGTCCATTAGCCGCTGCACCTCCTCTCTGTAAGCTGACTCGTCGTTCTTGCTGATGAGACCCACCACGGTGGTGTCATCGGCGAACTTGATGATATGGTTCGAGCTGTGTGTTGCAGCACAGTCGTGGGTCAGCAGAGTGAACAGCAGTGTACTGAGCACGCAACCCTGGGGAGCCCCCGTGCTCAGTGTGATGGTGTTGGAGATGCTGCTCCCGATCCGGACTGACAGATCTCCCAGTCAGGAAGTCTAGGATCCAGTTGCAGAGGGAGGTGTTCAGGCCCAATAGGCTCAGCTTTCCAATCAGTTTCTGAGGGATGATTGTGTTGAATGCTGAACTGAAGTCTATGAACAGCATCCGAACATGTGTGTCTTTCTTGTCCAGGTGGGTTAGGGCCAGGTGGAGGGTGTTGGCAATGGCGTCATCTGTTGAGTGTTTGGGACGGTACGCAAACTGCAGAGGGTCCAGTGAGGGGGGCGGCAGGGTCTTGATATGCCTCATGACGAGCCTCTCAAAACAGTTCATGATGATGGATCTAAGTGCAATGGGACGGTAGTCATTTAGGCAGGACACTGAAGACTTCTTCAGCATGGGGACGATGGTGGCGGCCTTGAAGCACGTTGGAATGGTGGCGCTGCTCAGGGAGATGTTGAAGATGTCAGTGAGAACATCTGCTAGCTGGTCTGCACATCCTCTGAGCACTCTACCAGGGATGTTGTCTGGTCCAGCAGCCTTCCGTGGGTTGACCCTGCACAGGGTTCTTCTCACGTCGGCCACGGAGAGTCACAGCACCTGGTCATTCACAGGAGGGGTGGACTTCCTCGCCGCCATGTCATTTTCACCTCAAACCAGGCGTAGAAGTTATTCAGCGCATTTGGGAGGGAGGCATCACCTGCACAGTCAGGTGATGTTGTCTTGTAATTGGTGATGTCCTGGATGCCCTTCCATATGCGCCGCGTGTCACCCCTGTCCTGGAAGTGGCTGTGGATTAGCTGGGCTTGTGCACGCTTTGCCCCTCTGATGGCTCGGGACAGTTTGGCCCTTGCTGTTGTTAGGGCTGCCTTGCCACCTGCTGTGAAGGCAGAGTCGCGGGACCTCAGCAGCGCACGCACCTCTGCGGTCATCCATGGCTTCTGGTTGGCACGTATAGTGATGGTCTTGGACAGAGTAACATCATCAATGCACTTGCTGATGTAGCTGGTCACTGATGCTGTGTACTCCTCTAAGTTGGTAGAGTCGCCATCGGTTGTAGCCTCCCTGAACATGTGCCAGTCAGTGTGCTCAAAGCAGCCTTGAAGAGCAGAGATGGCTCCTGCTGGCCAGGTTTTCACCTGCTTCTGAACTGGTCTGGAGCGCCTGGCGAGCGGTCTGTATGCTGGGATTAGCATAATGGATGTGGTCTGAGTATCCGAGGTGGGGGCGGGGTTCCGCTTGGTACGTGTCAGGAATGTTTGTGTGAACAGGGTCCAATGCGTTCTCCCCCCCCCCCCCAATGCAAAGTCCACATACTGATGGAATTTGGGGAGCACTGACTTAAGGTCCGCGTGGTTAAAATCACCAGCTACAATAAACAGACCATCAGGATGTGCGTTCTGCTGTTCGCTAATAGCCGAATATAAGGACAGAGGTGAATTCCTGTGGCAAATAAAATGGTCTGCATAGAACTGCCACAAACTCTACTAACGATGAGCAGTGTCTGGAAACCAGCACAGAGTTCTTACACCATTCCGTGTCGATGTAAACACAGACACCGCCATCGCGAGCCTTACCAGAGACAGCTGCATCTCTGTCCGAACGAAACAAAGCTAGCTCGTCTAGCTGGATGGCAGCGTCCAAAATCCCATCAGTGAGCCATGTCTCTGTGAAGACATACGCGGAGCAAACTCTGTACTCCCTCCGAGTATTACGTTGGAGTCGGATGTAGTCCATTTTTGTCCAAGAAATTAGCCTTTTGGGGGTATGGGGTAAGGGAACCTTAACTCCTTTTAGCCAAATTAGTCCTAATGAACTGAAGATATTGTTTCTTTATCTTGGAGTATCAGGAGCCTTGTTCTTTCATGAAGTACAATGAAAGGAAATGGGAATATGCATTTTAAAATGTATGTAAGAGAAATTGATACCATAAATGATTCTCTTTGCTTGCAGAAATACTCAGTTGCCATCAGGGATCCCACAAAATCTTGAAATTCGTCAAACTGGTGGCATTAAGAGTAACTCTGCTACTGTTAATGAAGCTGCACACATGCCATTGGAAAATGCTGAATCTTCAATCTGTGCTCCTACATCTCAAACCTTTAACCTGAGTTTCCAAGAAAATTTTTCCTTAGAAAATTTAAATATGAGAAGTGTACAACAGCCTATTCAAGGTATGCATGTCTACTTTTAAAAATAATTGAATATTATCATTGTGTACTGTGTATTCATGTAGTAAATTAGTGTAGTACTAGAATGTATACAAATAAATTGTTGAACATTTAATCATTCTTACAAGGGAGAGAGCACCTGTGGTATGTCAAATACCAGGTGAAATGTGAAGCCTTTGGGGTAACTGCAAGTCTGTTTCTTTGCTCACACTTGAGCACTCAGTGCTGGGTGCTGATGCTTTTTTTTGCCGGTGGGGGGGGGGGGATTGTTGCTTGCTGCAGCTTACATGCGAGAGGGAGGAGAGCTGGGGTTCTAACATTTAACTGTAGTTCATTTTTTAGGGCACTCTATTTTTGTGGATGGTTGCGAAGAAAAAGCATTTCAGGATATATATTGTATACATTTCTCTGACATTAAATGTATCTTTTGAAACCTTTGAAGATTTGAAGTGTGTGTGGTGAGCTGGCTACAAAACTGGTTTCTCCTTATTTGGCTTTCTATTTTGACCACTGTCTACCTCGGATCAGAAACTCTCTTTGGAGAATTCTAAAATTGAATAGATGCAAAAGGCATCAGCAGGTTAAGTGGCATTGAATTAGAGGGTGAACCATGATCATATTGAACTATGAAGCACAACGGATAGGCCTTGCTCTACTCCCAGTGAGCACTGATAAAGCTGTATAAGTACAGTTAGTGGAACTTGCTGAACACTAAAGCATTTTTCTGGACCTTTTCATAAGCGTTTTAAATTAATGCATTCCCCACATGAAATGCTGCTGTACTTTTTTAATCTAGAGATTAAAATCAAATCTTCAAGAAAGTACAAACATCTTTGGGACTTTACCACTTTGGTAATTACTGAGTACCTTGACTGTGCTGTTCAGCCGGTTCTATGTATTCTTTGCACAACTATAACTTGTAAATAATTTTATTGTGTTAAATTACTACTGGGAAATCTAATAACTTTGGTTTAGCACTGAAGTGAAACCTTTGCTTTTGGCCTTAAATACAGTCACCTTTTACTTTCTGGCCTTGGTGTCAAATTTTGCAAGATTGCATCTCCTGTGTTCTTTTCAGTCCTAAACAGCATTATTCATCTCAGTACTATTGTCTATCCATATCACCATCATAGCCCATCACTTAATGTTCAAGTGTGGTTCTCTGAGTTCTAACACTGTCCTTGGCCAGCCTCCCACTGCTGTTTTCTGTACACTTTATCATCCAAAACTAATCACTCCTGCCTGTTTTGCAGCCTTCATTCCACTATTGACAGCAATGACCTGTTCTATGGCCTTTAACCCAATGACTTCATTGACTAAGCTCCTCCTTTAGCTTTGATTATACTTTCAAAGTGCCATGGGATATTCTGTAATATAAAGAATCTGCTTAGGTGCATGTATCTCTTGAAATGAGTGAGCCTTGTATTCAAATAGTATACTTGTAGTGTTTTTGCTATCTGGGACAATAGGGGCTAATTGGTTTGCCTATTAGGAAATGTGACAGATGGTTCGCACAACGCTTTACAGTACCAGCAACCCAGGTTCAATTCCCACCACGGTCTGTAAGGAGTTTGTACACTCTCCCTGTGACCACGTGGTTTCCTCCATATGCTCCAGTTTCCTCCCACAATCCAAAGACATACTGGTTGATAATTTAACTGACCATTGTAAATTGTCCTGTGATTGAATCGGGAGGTGTGGCTGGAAGGGTCTACTTCATGCTGTATCTAAATAAAAAATCAAATAAATAAGAACACAGGTGTTGGGGTCAGTTTATTATTGTCATGTGCTGAGAAACTGGGTAAATCTGTCTTTCATGCTGTTCATATGGGTCAATTCATTCATTCACAGTGCATTGAGGTAGAACACTGTAAGACAATAACAATGTAGAATAAAGTGTAGCAGCTATAGAAAAAGAGCAGTGCAGGTAAATGAAGTGTAAAGGCATAAGGTAGATTGAGGTAGAGGGGAGAAGAGTGAATGTTAGGGGTGGGTAGTGTCTTTGATTATGCCGGCTGCTTTACTGAGGCAGTGGGAAGTGCAGACAGAGCCCATAAAGTGGAAGCTGGTTTCTATGATGCACTGAACTGTGTCCACAACTTTGCAGTTTCTTACAGTCACCAGCAGAACAGTTGCCATACCAAACTGTACACCCTGATGGATTGCTTTTTATAATGCATCAGTAAAAGTCGATAGGGTCAATGGGGATGCCAAATTTGTTTATCCTCCTGAAGAAGTGTTGGTTGATGAGCCTTTTTGACTGGTATCTATGTGGTTGAATCAGGACAGACTATCATTGATGTTCATTTATATGAACTTGAACTTGCAACCCTCTCTACCTCCACTGCTGAGCGTGCTCCCTGCCCCACTTCCTGAAATCAATGACTGACTCTTTTGACAATTTATTTTTTCCTTGACATTACACTGGAATGTTGATCAAGATTTCTTTTTTGTTCTTGGGTCTATGGAGTTTTAATTGCTGTTCTGCCTTTACAGCTTCAGGGCTTGTGAGAAAAAGTAGGAATGCTTCAGTTTTATTAAAGAATAATGATGAAAGCAGAAATTACTAGATTTTTGTTCTTCATTCCCACAGTCTTAGTTTTGTGTATGAGTATGTGGTTGATAATGAAGTGGACAGCATAATCACTAAGTTTTACTTTTGTATTTTAGATGATGTTTCAAGTCATCCTATGGTTCTTCACAATTTCAGAACATCAACAACTGATATTTATGGTCAACTGGCATCACTTGTTCAGCAAAACCCTGAAGCAGAGCTGAGTGGGGCTATATATGCAAATCAAAATGTCACGCTAAGAAGAAAAGATTCACATTCTCGAAGTTCTAAAATGTCCATGGAAGTAATCAAGAAAAGCAATACGTCTCTGGCTAAAGAATCCTTATCAAAGAATTCTGTATCCAGTGAGAGCTTGGCGTTCAGCAGGACAAGTTTGCCCATGTTAGAAGCCATAACTATACCAGAACAGACTGCTTCACAGGTTTCTGACATGAGAATGTGTGCAGCCGATGAGTTCACGGAGGAAAAGTCAGCTGAGCTCCAGAAAAAGGAAGAGATGGCCTTTGATTCAGAAATGGATCTAATAGCTGACGATGTAGCAGGAACTTTTACTGTTGCAACCAAATCCACAAAAGGCAGATTTAAAAAACCAAAAGGAAATCTGGAAATTGAAACACAACCTGATCATGTGGAATCTCTGCAAAAAGTAAAACGATCCAAAGGAAACAAATCCAGAGCTAAAGGCAGTTGTAATACAAATCCTCTTGTGTGTGAAAAGAAGTCAAAAAATTGCTTCCAGACACTTTTGAATTTGGACCAAGCATTTGAAAATAATAATGAGGTGTCCAATATTGGACTGAGTAATTGGTCAGTGGGTAAAGAGAACATCCATGAAAATAGTGCTGAGGAATATAGCCAGGTTATAAATAGTTTGCCAGCTAATATAAAGAAAAATGTTGAGGAAACACCACTTGCGATTCAAAAAGGGAAGAAGAGTGTTCAAGAACTTTTATCCAGTATATTGGTACAGTTGAATAGGAGTGATTATAATGAACTGGAGATAAATGAAAATCCAGATGATGCACAAGAAAGCAATGTAATTTCAAACGCTTGTCAAGAAACCCATGCTAATCTGAAAGGAAAGATTGCCCCAAAAACATCTAAGACAAGAAAGCACAAAAACATCAAAGAAGGGAAATCTAATCAGGTTATGCATAAAAATAGAGAACCTGAAATTGAGGAGATAGATGGTGATGGCTATGGTAATGTATGTAACAGGAAAGCTGGCCGAAAGACACTTGTGGTGACAGAAGAGCATGTGACTGTAAAAGAGAACCAGTCTAGATCAACTGATCAGGAGAAATTTGAAAAGCACCAAGTGATGGCAATAGGTGAATGCTCACAATGTCCAGAAGTGAGAAGTGGTGCCTCCGAGGAAAATACTGTTAGTAAAGGCAAGGCTAGACGTGGTACATCTGTGTGTAAGCAAGGCAACACCACAAAACAATGCTCAGTAATATGTCAGAATGATACCAAGCGTGAATTGCACATGGCAGAGCATACAAGTTGCAGAAGAGTTGACTCTGCATTTGAAGCTTGCCAACTGCTTGAAATGCACAAAAATTCATCCACCCTACAGAAAAATATAGAGCAGCCTGAAATGGTACCAGATAAATGTGTGGAGGTAGACAATGCAAGTTGTGAAGTTTCTCACAAAGAAATTAGCAATAAAAGGTATAAGGAAAATAGAAAAACTTTTATAATACGTAAACGGCGTAATACCATTAAAGACAGTTCCTCTGAAGTAATTAACAATGAATGTAGACAACAGGCCGTAATAGCTGAAAACCTGCCAAATTCAAAAAATAGCATTGAAGCTACCAATGTGTCACAAGAGAATGTGAAGGAAACCTCAGATAAAAGAACATCCCTAACATACCAAATGCATGATGATGTTGAAAATTCATCAAACCAACCTGAGAAAACGCAAAACAAAGAACAGCATCCAGTGGCAATTAACCAGTGCTTGAATAGTTTGGTGAAGAGGAATCAGAAATGTTGCAAATCAAAAGCAACTCCGGAAAGCCTTAATAAAAAAGAGGGGCTGGTTGAAACAACAGTTTTTTGTAAAAACATTAAATGCCCAATCCAATCAATAGTGCTGGAGAAAAATGCAGGGTGTTATAAAGTGAACAATGAACCAGGATTGTGTGAGGAGATCACCTGTATGAATTCAAAAAATGGAAGCAATTTTGGAGAGAAAACGTGCACTAATGGTTCCAATCACTCTGACCAGCAGCTGTTGAGCGTGGATAATACTGGAGCGGATCTTGCAGCAACACAATTTTCAGAAGTTTTAGGTATGCTTTTATTTCTGTTCAAACAATTACTTCAACTAATTAGAGTAAATAAAATATTTTCCAAGATATATCAAATTACTCCGAATTTAGGTGTCAAGAATGAGCTAGGGCAAAGAAAAATATCAGATAATTTTACTTATTAAAACTTGAGTTGTTTAAAATTCTGTTGCTTGAGTCCTCACTGGTGTCAAATCCCATTCACATATCACCTGTACTCATTGGTCTACATTCTTGCCTGGGTAGGTAATACAGTACTTTTAAGTCCACTCTTTCAAATCCACTTAAATTTTGACAAACTTGCTATAACACTGATAATGATGCAAAATGTATTGGAGCAGTTGGAAAAAATAAATGTGATTTTGGTCCAACTGAATTAAAATATACTCATCCTCATTAAATTTGAGTCTGAGTCACATAATTTAGTCTGGAATTTAAAAGTAATATTGTTAATCTTTAACAAGAATGCAACAAAAAAAATCCAACAATTTACTGGCATTTCTGATAAACTTTAAATGAGTTGTGTATTGCCTGTTTGTGGAATGAAAGAATTAATTATGGGAGGGCAAATGAAGGGGTGAAATTGATTGTGGTAGGTGGAGAAAGAAATGATCTGTTTTATACTTTATAGTGTGATTGAATCAAATGTGCCTCTATCTGGTTGTCAATTATACATTTGGGTTCCAAGTAAATGTTAAGTTAATGTACAAATAAAGCCCTAAGGGCAATGACAAGCAATTAAGAGGAAGTCAAGTAGACTATGTAACAGATGAACATCTTTAAAATATTAATAAAGGAATTGGGACATGAGCAAACTAGATCATTTAATCAGGTAAATTTGCATAAAATGAATTGCAGATTTGATCTTGAATGCTACAGTAAAAGATGTAGTTGAATGAATACAATTGTGTGATTGTTCTGATGTTGAATGCTTTTCTTAAAGTTCATTGGATCCTGTTTTATCCATTATTAACTGCTAACAATATTTGGGGAAAAAAAAGCTCTTCTGTATATTGTTTCAATGAATCATTAATTTAAAGGGAAAAATAAGTACTAATTTTCTGATATCTGCATCTGTTCTGACACTTTGTCAACATTAGTTATGTAATTTTAAGATGTGTACTAGATTACAGGGAATTTCTGGTGGTCATTGCACTAAATAGAATGGTTTATAAATTTTCTAAATTGAGTGTGCAAAACCCAGCAAAAAAGTACTAATTTTCACACATATGCTACAAATTATACAAGTTTATTCTCGCACATGGTAAGAAGTAACTTTTGTACTCTTTCAGCTTGATTTGTAACTCCAGGAACAACTTAAATCCATTAGTGATTAATAGAAGTACAGTGGAATCTGGTTCACTGGGCGAGCAGCTGACTTGGGATAATTTTTTTTAAAAACTCAACTTATTGATTCCTTTCATTGGGACAGGAAGCTATTGCAGAACAGTTTCTAACTAGTGTCAGTTGTGTCTGCTTGTGTGGCCATTCTGTGGCTAATACTGTTCGTGGAGCAAAAAGTTTTTAAATAGGGCCAGTTGCGTGTATTTATAATCAAAAAGCAGTGATCTTTCTCTCTTCTGGTTGGTGAGAAATAAACAGTAAGACAATTCAGAACTGTTTTGCTCACTGCAGTTTCAAACATTCAGACTTGGAAATACCATAAAGTTAGGTTTTCACAATTTCACTGTTTCAACAAGTTAGAAACTATATAAGCAATCAACTTGAATGCCGCCTTTGGTCACTGGTCCTTCTAGGGTGTGTCACTGCGCAGTGACTAAAATACTCCTGCACACGCATAGCCTTTGTTGCTGCACAGCTGGAAATTGCTTTTATATATGATAAAAGCATTGCCTCAAAAATATCACAGCAATGCTGTGATTTAAAATTTGTTATTTCTGAGAAAATTAAGACTTTCACTAATTATGTTAAACCTACATGTTTGGAAACAAATTTGAAGAACTGTCAATTCTTGTTGGCATCATCGGAACATTTCAGACTTCTGGTGCTAACTGCGAGCATGGATTTGGTATTGTGAATTCAGTCACATATAAACCCAGAAACAGACTAGAAGTGGAACATCTGGATGATCTAATGAGGATTAAAATGTAGCTTTCATCTGGATAAGAAAATGAATTTGGACCGAGTTTATAGACAATAGATTTGTAATAAAGATAGATGAGTAAAAGTTTACACAATGTGAAAGAATTTACTGTATTTCATTACACTCCAATTTATAAATAATATCAAAAGTGTATGATTTTTGAATTTCCAATCTTAATATTCATTGTATGCATGTTACAAAAAAATATTAAGTGTCATTCAGTTTTCAGGTCGTGCTTTAACAAAAAACCAAAAAATTCTGATCAGAGCAATGGTTGGTTCACACAGCTGAAAAAAATTAGAGGGAATATTGCCTTTGGTCCACACTAGTCATTCAGCTCTCACCTGTGGCTCCAAGTAGCTGTTTGCACGTGGAAGTGGCTATACCTCAGTACACCATTTCAATAGGCAAGCTAAACTAGGTGAGGGTAGCTAGCAGGTCTCATACTGCAGTGAGATAGGGGCATGCCTGTCCTAGCATGCAAAGTCAGTTTCAATGGGCCGAGCGGGTCAGATCTACAGTGAGATTTAATGGCCTGGGAAGCAGTTCTGCAATGTTACATAGAGAGTGAAGGGGAAGATGAGGCATTGAAGAAGACATGGAAATCCACTGCAACCAGGGAAAACTCTAGTCGTGACCCACTTGTCCCACTGGTCCTGCACCTCCAAGGTTGAGAGAGTGGAACTGCCTAGTTCTATGGCTTTTCCACTTATTAAAAACTTTCCACCCAGGTTTCACGTCTGTCAGGAATGACGGATGACCACCAGTTGTTCTGCATTTCATACATATATATAATTTGTTACTCAGTTCAATGGTACTTAGTCTTTCTTTATCTTTTTTAACTATTTCCATGAGACTTCAGCTAATTGGGGCAGCTGTAAAATATGCTGGTCCTAATGTATCTCAATGAACCAGAATCCACTCTATTACATAAATAAAATAGCAGTCATTCTCCAGGCTACTCTGTGTTGTGGGATTTGCCCTTCAGGTCACAGGCCATCCTGCTTTGGAAATATTTCCATTCCTTTATTGTTGCTTATCTAATTTCTGAGATCCCAACCAAGCATCACTGTGGGAATTTCATCACTACACTAAGGAGAAATGTACTGGTTCATGAAAGTAGTTCGTCATCGTCTTCCCCAGAACAACTAGGAACTGAATAAATACTGGTGTTGCTGATGAAGTCCACATCTTGTAAAGTTGGCTTCCAGTTTCACATTAATCTGGATTTTCCTGTAGAGTAATGTAAGTTTACCCATCCTCAGAATTCTGTATTTTCTGCACAATCCCTCTAGAATTTTGCGGTAAAATCAAGGTTTATCATTAAGTTGGACTTATCAAGTGGATCAACGCTGAAACAACTTTTTAAATGAGACAAACTTGTTGATAAGGAAAAATACTTTCACTGAAACCTCATGATCCTAAAGTGGAGAATAGAGACTACAAATACATTTTCTTTCCAGACTTTGCACTGAATGCTTTTTGTTTCCAATGATCATCCTGCCATAAATGCATAAAATAAATTATGGAGTCATTGGATGTGTTCCTGCATTTAAAAGCCAAGTTACTGTAATAGATTTTTTAATCAGTAGTGCTTGACATTTTCTACTGTGTCCATATCAACCTGGTGTAATAACCAATGGCCTGTTTCCTTCTCCTTTTACCCCATACAGAAAAGAAAGAATATAAAGTTCTCAAAGATGTGTCAAACTTAACTCCCAGCAAATTTAACTGTCAGTTACAACTTTCAGAAGGGAAACAAGGACTCGTGTGTTTACGCAGCAAACGCCAAGCCACTGCAATAGCAAACTACAGAGAGCCAACCCTCAATAGGTATGTGAATTTTGTTAATTTGGTTTTACTCAAAAGCAGTATACTGGCAAAGCATGTTGGATTAAAATCAATTAAAAAGTTGTGCTTCTTTATCTAAACTTAGAGAATGTGTTTGCTGCTCTCAAACAAGATTCTAATCCTGTTTCAAAATGAAGTGGCTGAGCAAAGAAGGCTCACTCGCATGTCCTGCAGAGAAAGTCAAATTAAGGATGCTAATTGCGACTATTTCATTTTCCATATAAATTGCCCAACTACTTGAAACTTGAAACTTAAAAGCATTTTACGAGTAGTGCCCAGTGGTTCAGAGCTGTGAACAACCCAGGTGGGACTCTTTGTTCTTGATGCCAATGTTGCTGCATTGAGGGTAAAAACTTTGAGACCAAAATTAATTAATGAACAAGAAAAACTGTAGCTTAAATATGGCAGTGCACCAACTGATTTAATTCCAGGTTCTGCCATCCACACCTGGTAGAGATCTGTGAGCTAAAAGATTGGTTTTGGGTTGAGTATATTTGCTAATAGTGGATTTCAGTCTCCTGATTAAAAATACATCTTGTGCTAATATTTGATGAAATGACATAGAACCTTAAGAATTGAGAATAGAAATTATAACATGGAACAGATTTCTGTTCAGCTCAACTGCTTCTATCTGTTTTAATTATACTCATAAGCAGCAGCTCCTAACCACATGTTAATATATTCCATTAACCTTCTGACTGCAAGCACAACCTATTATGAGCTGACTTTAATCTGTAATTTTCCAGCATTTTAATTTCACAACTATATTTTTAAATCCTGTCCATTTTTTCCTCATCTTAAATCTAATGAATCTCTTCACTGTAGATTCCTCAACTGTTGAAAAGTCTGTTTTTATTTACCCTTATTATTTTAACACCACCAAACTCTGTAATTTTCTGTTCTACTAAGAATGATTGTCTTTAATGATTTACAGTTAATCAATGCTGTTCTCAGTTTTAATGTTTAAGCAGACTTAAAACTGCACAGCACTTTAACTACAAAACACAAATTCTGCAGATGCTGGAAATCTTGAGCAATTCACACAGATGCTGGAGGCACTCCCAAGTCCCTTTACACCTCAGATTTTTGAATTTTCTCTCTATTTAGAAAATAGTCTATGCTTTTATTTCTTCTACCAAAGTGCATTACCATATACTTCTGAACACAGTATTCCTTCTGCCACTTCTTTGCCCATCCTCCTAATCTGTCTTACATCCTCTGTAGCCTCAAAACTACCTACCCTTCTACCTGTCTTCATATTGTCTGCAAATGTTGCCACAAAGCCATCAATTCTGTCGTCCAAATCATTGACATAACATAAAAAGAATCAGTCCCAACACAGACTCCTGTGGAATACCACTAGTCACTGGCAGCCAACCAGAAAAGCTTCCCTCCATTCCCACTCTTTGCCTCCTGCCAATCAACCACCACTTTATCCATACTCCTTCCTGGGCTTGTAGCTTGTTAGGCAGGCTCATGTGTAGCACCTTGTCAAACACCTGCTGAAAATCGATTCTCCTTTGTCTAACCTGTTTATTATTTCCTCAAAGAATTTCAACAGATTTGTCAACCAAAGCTTTCCCTTAAAGAAACCATGCTGACTTTGGTCTGTTTTATCATGTGACTCCATGTGCCTCAAAACCACATTCCTAATCAATTCCAACATCTCTACCACTGAGGTCAGGCGAACTGGACTATAATTTCTCTTATTCTGCCTCCCTTCCTTCTTGAAGAGTGGACTGACTTTTGCAATTTTTCAGTCCTCCAGAACCATGCCAGAATCTATTGATTCTTGAAAGATCATTACTAATGCCTCCACAGTCTCTTCAGCCACCTCTTCCAGAACCCTGGGATGTTGTCCATTTGGTTCAGGTGTCTTATCTGCCTTCAGATCTTTCAATTCCCAAAGCACCTTCTTCCTAGTAATAGCAACTACACTCACTTCTGCCCCCGGCAGTCTTCGAACTTCTAGCATACTACTAGTGTCTTCCACAGTGAAGACTGATGCAAAATATTTATTCAGTTTGTCCACCATTTACTTCTCCCCTATTACTACCTGTCAGCTGAACAATATCTACTCTTGCTTCCCTTTTACTTTTTATACATCTGTAAAATACTTTTGGTATCCTCTTTGATATTATTAGCTATCTAACCTTCATATTTCATCTTTTCCCCCTTTATGACTTTTTTAGTTGCCTTCTGTTTTTAAAAGTTTCCCACTACTCAAATTATTGTACTAATTCATGGTGTCTGCCTCAATGTACAGTGAAAGTCTGTTTTTTCTTTTATCCAACTATGCTCACACTAAGATTTCAAAAATCAAAACATAAGGACCCTTTTTTTAGCTGTGTCAGCAAACTACTATTTATGCCTCTGTCCACTGGAGAGTCAAAACTCTACACAAGCAGCTGTATCTGTAATCTCCACTTATGAGTAACAGCTTTAGCACCGTAAGCATCCTTTAAATTGTTTTGTGCCATAAATAAAGATATCAATGATGGAAGTTAGAAAAGGAAATAAGAATATGTACATTCAAGGCCTACTTCAGTGCTGTACTGCGCTGCCGTAGCAGCGCATACAAGATGCTGGAGGAACTCAGCAGGCCAGGCAGCATCTATGCAAAAGGCACAGTTGACGTTTCAGGCCGAAACCCTTTGGCAGGACTGGAGAAAAAATGCTGAGGAGTAGATTTGAAAGGTGGGGTGAGGGGAGAGAGAAACACCAGGTGGTAAGTGAAACTTAGAGGGGGAGGGATGAAGCAAAGAGCTTCCTCAACCGCATCTCTTCCATTTCACGCACATCTGCTCTTACCCCATCCTCCAGCCACCCTACCAGGAATAGGGTTCCTCTTGTCCTCACCTACAGACCTCCCAGCCTCCATGTCTAGCACATAATTCTCCAAAACTTACGCCACCTACAACTGAATTCTACCACCAAACACATCTTTCCCTCCTTCCCACTTTCTGCTTTCCACAGGGATCGCTCTATATGCGACACCCTTGTCTATTCGTCCCTCCCCACTGATCTCCCTTCTAGCATTTGTCCTTACAAGCAGAACCAGTGCTACACCTGCCCCTACACCTCCTTCCTCACTACCATTCAGGACTCCAAACAGTCCTTCCAGGTGAGGCAACATTTCACATGTGAGTCTGTCGGGGTCCTATACTGTGTTTGGTGCTCCTGGTATGGCCTCCTGTATATTAGTGATACCCAATGTAGATTGGGAGAACACTTCGCCAAATGTCTATGCTCCACCCACCAGAACAGGCAAGATCTCCCAGTGGCCACCTATTTTAATTCCACTTCCCATTGCCATTCCAGTATGTCCATCCATAGCCTCCTCCACTATCATGATAGGACCACACTTAGGTTGGAAGAACAACATTTTATATTCTGTTTAGGTAGCCTCCAACCTGATGGTGTGAACATCAATTTCTCAAACTTTCAGTCATGCCTTTCCAACACCCCCCCCCCCCCACAACTTTCACCATTTCCCATCCCCTTTTCCCTCTCTCATGTTATCTCCTTGCCCACCCATCACCTCCCTCTGGTCCTCCTTCCCCACCCCCTCTTTTTTTTCTTCCATGGCCTTCTGTCTCTTTCACCAATCAACTTCCCAGCTTTTTGCTTCATCCCTCTCCCCCCAAGTTTCACCTATCGCCTGGTGTTTCTCTCTCCTCTACCCCCACCTTTCAGATCTACTCCTCAGCTTTTTTCTCCAGTCCTGCTGAAGGGTTTCGGCCTGAAACATCAACTGTACTTTTTTCCATAGATGCTGCCTGGCCTGCTGAGTTCCTCCAGCATTTTGTGTGTTGCTCAGATTTCAAGCAGATTTTCTCCTGTTTGCACTGCCATAGGTATATTTTGAATGAGGTATTAATGTCCAGCTGCCACCTCAGGTGTATGAAAGAAAGCAAGGCAAGAGTTCCATATTTTGGCAACATTTTATTCACTTGTTCAAATGTTTCTGGTATTGCTCTTTGTGAGATTTTATAGGGCAAACCATGTGTACAGAGTTGAAGAAGTGATGCTTAGAAGGCTAGAAAAGGTTGTGAGGATCCTGTTGTGAAATAATGAAGGAATTTGTATAAATTCCATTAACTGCAGCAAGGAGTTTGAGTCTTACCTTGCAATGCACAATCCAGTTTAAGGAGTAAATGATCAGGATGGAATGTTTTGGTTGAGCAGTGGCTATTCAAAGGTTAGTGTCACTCTTACTCAGTTGACAGTAGACCTCTCTTCTTCACAAACAAGAGAAAATCTGCAGATGCTGGAAATCTGAGCAACACACACAAAATGCTGGAGGCACTCAGCAGGCCAGGCAGCATCTATGAAAAAAAAGTCAACATTTCAGGCCGAACGTCAACTGTGTGTTTTTCCATAGATGCTGCCTGGTTTGCTGAGTTCCTCCAACATTTTGTGCATTTTGCCCTCTCTTCTTCTTGAGTTAGGATTGGATTTAAAGTTTACATCTACAAGATTCAGCTTCAACAAATGCCTGCGGCCATTTGGACTCTAAATAGAAGTCTTTCAAGTAGGCACATTCACAGTATTCCCAATATTGCATTTCTTTGTGTGTGTGGTTGATCATGAAACTTGGATTACCTCATCAGTTCTATGGATTTATCATTTGCAATATTTTCATATTTATGAACTGTGCAGAAATGTTCAAATTTAAAGAAATTATTGCTGCAACAATTCATGAACTTGTGTTTTCTTATTGCAGGAAACTGCGTCGAGGGGATGATTTCACAGATACAAAATTTCTACGTTCACCAGTATATAAAAGTGGACAGAAAGAGAAGTGCAGAATACCAAAAAGCAGCAATTAGGTACATGAGGCAGAGGGAAACAACTTGTATTTTATTTTCTTTGGTTTTATAATTTTCTAAACTTCCTAAAATGGCAGTTGAAGTAATACTTAGATGTCACCTTCCAAGATATCAGAACTGAGTAATTGTTTCAGTATTATTTTAGGTTTGATTATGTAGCTAAAGGTTTTGTAACTAGGTTAATGTACTTGTGTAAATATTAAGACTATTGCAAAAATGCTAATACCAGCACTACCATTGTTACTATATAATGGATGGAGTACAACTCAAGCATCCTACTTGTACAGATAGTTACTCTACCTAGTTTTGTGCAGAATTAATGCAACAGAGCTTGTATGTGCTGCAAAGCTGAGCCTTATTATGACAACCTACTAATTCTGAGGTCACTGTGATCAGTTTCCACCTTGCAGGAAGAAGCAATCCTTGAACAGGTGACGATGCGGTGGAGAACCTAGTTCAACAATAGTTTTGTATATAGAATGGGTTCTGGCTTTTTGCTGTAGCTTGTGTAATTAGTTTTGTGTAGATTGGGCAAACTTGTTAAATGTATGTTGGCCGTTTTCTGTTCAGTTGATAAACCAAGCATTGTCATGGATTTCTAAGTATACTTGTCTGAGTTTTGTATTGCATTGAACTTGACAGTTGAACCTGAATAAATACTTGAGATGCATTAAATATAATGCTCTGTGAAAATGTTTAATCACAATTGTATAATCAGTGACTCATACCAGTTTAATTAAAGAAAGCTGAAACCACCCAAGATGTATAAATTGGAATTGCAGGTGATCATTTTCATTGGACTTCTTTGCGAAACTGCTCTTCTGCTGTATTTTAATCTTCTGCCCTTTGTGTATTTATATTCAGTAGATACAGATCAAGTCTGATTTTTTGACCGTGTTCTGGATTTAACATCCAATCAAGCATTTTAGAACAGTGTTCAAAAGCAAAAATATAGTTCAAGCACAAAGCAGCTTTTACCTTAGTGGTTCCACATGAAAGACATTTGTAGACCACCAACAAAATGTTAATATATCAACAATATTTTGTTGACAATATATTGACAATGGGCTAGAGTGTGTAATGTGCTGTAAGGTTTCACTGCTAATATAATGGCCCCTCTGTAATGTTTCACTGCTAAGGTAATGGTTTCTCTGTAGCAGCAATGTTTGGGTTATGACTAGAGATATTGGGGGCTTTGGAATGTGCGCTATCCAGTGAGAGGCATGTTGTTCTTTCTTGTGGCTTTGGGAGCATGGATTTTGCAGGCTTTTGTCGGTGAGAGATGAGAGAAGATGTGAATGGAAAGAGTTGGTAGGCCGGCAGATAGAGTAAACTCGGAATGAGGCTGACGGGCACTGATGCTCAGAGGAGATCGATGGGGAATGAATGGACAAATCAGTGAGCTCCAACGTGCACGTTAGACTGTTTCATTAAAATATGGTCTTTTTCTTTTTATTTTCTTTACTAACCTTATAGTCAGCTTAAGATTTATAAAGTTCAGTCGTTAAACTGCAAATGGTGTACTGTCTGATATTTTGCGGTTTGGATTTGTAACCAGGCAACACATCACACAGCATCCATGCAAATAAAGATTTCTCAGTTTGGCTGGGCCAGAGGCTGTCCTCCCCTAGCTGGCCGAACCTGAGGGTTACAATTGACCCTGATTGCTTAGGGTCTGACAGTCTCATAAGACGCGACCCCTACCCTCTTGTTGAGCTGATCAGAGAGGTACGGGAGAGGACACGTCGGGGGCGCAGGAGGGCTCTGTCAGCAGGGTACAATCCTCGGCAGTAGCCCCTTGTGGTGAACTGACCACGGATAGCCCAACCCGGGGAGCAGTAGAGGAGATTGTGGCAAGAGTCGAAAATTGAAATATCTCAGCTGCTATCAGTGGGTGTGGCGCCCCCCCCCCCCAAATGATTGGGGTGCGGATCCCCCAAGGGGACGAACATAGTGGAAGGCTGCCGGCAGCCGGTGTCACATGAGAAGGAGAGTGAACCCCCGGGTACTTAAGTAGAGAGAGTCATTGGGAAAACTTAGAGGAGACCCAGTGAGGGAACGGCAGCATATTTCCCAGCAATATACCAAGGAACTCCCGAAAGCGAAAGACCCTATTCCTGAAGGCTTAGTGGGACCATGCTCCAGTGTGTTGATACAGATAGAGGGTATTTATGCTAAAGCCATACTTGACACCAGGTCACAGGTCACGTTGTTGTACCATTCGTTTTACAACCGGTATCTGAAGCATTTACCACTGACACTATTCAGGGACCTGGAGTCTGGAGTCTCAGTGCCGGTGATTATCCATACGACGGTTATTTGTCAGTGAAACTGGAGCTCTCGCATTAGTGCTGGTTTGTCTGGACCCCATTGAGAAGGGCGGTGTTTCAATTCTCGTGGGACCAACACCCCTCTTGTGAGGAGGCTCATGGGGAACATTGTCCGTGTTTCGAGCTGCATTAGGCCGGATACCGAATTTAGATGAGGGACTGTGTGGTTCACCCAGTGGAAGCCAATGGCGGTACAGCCCAGAGAAGTAGTGAGAGTGATGGGGACCCCCAAATTTCCCCGTGCCTGAGGGCAAGGCCCGAACTGCAGAAGCCCTGGGTTGTACAGGTGAGCAGGATGGTCAGGAACACTACAAAGAAGGAGGTCACCTTCAAGCAGGAGATGCTCCTCACACATCTGTTCCAGTGCCGGTAATGTCCCTCTCAGACAAGCCAGGGAGAAACTATTGGAAAAAGGGGGAAAAGTTGACTGCTGAATCATTCAACCAGGGACTCCCTGGCTCCTGCAGGTTAGAAGAGGAGGTTGGTAGAAAGGGGTTAGGACGGGTTGGTAGGAGATTGAAGCTGGAGGGTGTCTTTTCCACTGATGAGTTTGATGTGGGTTGTTCCAAGAGCACTCATCACACTATCTGGGTGACCAAGGACACCCCGTTTAGAGAGAGGTTGTGAAGACTGGTCCCTGCAGAGGTGGAAGACGTTCAGCAGCATTTGTGTAAGTTAAAGGAAGCTGGGATCATCACCGAGTCCCGAAGCCCCTGTGAATCCCCTTTAGTAGTGGCCCAAAAGAAGAAATACGGATGTGCCTGGACTATAGGACTTTGAACAGGTGCACCATTCCTGACCAGTATACCATCCCGCGGATGGAAGACATGCTGGCCTGTCTGAGTAGTGTGAATTGATTCAATGTGCTGGACTTAAGGAGTGGATATTGCCAGATCCCCATGAGTGAGGCCGACAAAGAGAAGATGGCATTTATATGCCCCCGAGATTCTTCCAGTTCAAAAGGGTGTCCCAGGGCAAATCAGGAGCCCCTGCAACCTTCCAGTGGGTCATGGAGAAGACGGTGGGGGATATGAACTTGCTTGAGGTATTGGTATATCTGGATGACCTCATAGTGTTTGGATCCACCTTGGAAGAACAGGAAGTGAGGCTACTGAAGGTGCTGGGCTGCCTGAAAGCTAAAGGGTTAAAATTTTCCCTGGACAAGTATCAGTGCTGCAAAACATCTGTTAGCTATGTTGGGCACATAGTCTCATGGATTGGAGTAACTACAGACCTGGCTAAGACCAAGGCTCCAGACTGTGAGCACTCTGCGCTCGTTCCTCGGGTTCCGTGGTTACTATCGGAGGTTTGTGAAGGACTACGCAAAAGTGAGTCGCCCATTGAATCAGCTTCTGTGCAGTTACCCTCCCTTGGGGAAGAAAGGGAGGGGTAAAAAGGACAGGAGAATGGAGAGTATCTTAGCCTGTTGGAGCTCTTTGGAACGGGGTGGGATGCAAAATGTGAGGAGGCCTTTAAGTCATTGAAGGAGCTGCTGACCCAGGCGCCAGCGCTGGCTTTTGCAGACCACCGATTGCCGTATGTACTGCACAAGGATGCCAGCCGAGAGGGCTTAGGGGGTGTCCTGTATCAGGATCAGGGCACCGGGTTGAGACCTGTTGTGTTTGTCTGTCGCCCTCCGAGAAAAACTATCTCACACATGTTGGAATTTCTGGTATTGAAATGGGCGGTGGTGGATAAGCTGAGTGACTACCTCTATGGGGCCAAGTTTGAGGTGAGGACAGACAAAACCCCCCTAACTTATATCCTGACCTCGGTGAAACTGGATGCCACAGGTGTTTGGTGACATTGTCTGCCTATGATTGCAGCCTGAAGTACCAGCTGGGAAGCAGGAACATTAACGCTGATGCTTTGTCCTGACGGGTGCATGAGGGACTGGTCAGGGACAAGGAGTGGGCGAGTGTTCCTGCCCAGTGGTGAAGGCCATGTGTCAGTTTGCCATCACCATGAAGGCAGAGTGAAAGAAGGGACAGGAGCGAGCAGTGGGTCAATTGAGGGCTTCTGATGACGCCACTCCCCAGGTTTACTGTAACCTGACTGCTCTGATGACAAATCAGCTGCTGGAATTGAGTTCTGGGGAAGTGGCAGCTGCTCAGCGAGATGATCCAGGCATCAGTACCATTTGATCAGCAGTCGAAAAGGGAGATATGGCTCAGGCGGAGAAGACTAAACACGCACTGGTGCTCCATTACTGAGGGAATGGCCTTGGTTGAAGCTGCAGAACCAGATCTTATACCGGGTCACGTCATCTCCGGATCGACCTTGGCATTGCCAGCTGGTTCTGCCAGAGAAGTATCGGAGGATTGCGTTAAGTCACTTCGTGATGGTTCTGGACATTTGGGGGTGGAAAAGACCTATGGATTGCTCAGAGACTGGTTTTACTGGCACTGGATGAAGTTGGAGGTTGAAAAATTGTCCTACTTGCAGAGTGCAGGGCCCCTAGAACTGGTGTATATGGATTTCCTGTTAATAGAACCCGATGCCAACAACTCGGCAAATGTCTTAGTCATCGAGGACCACTACACCAGATATGTCCAGGCTTTTCCTACCAAGGACCAGAAGGCATCTACGGTGGCCAAAGTGGTATGGGAGAAGACTCACTGATCTGTAATTTCCTGAGCTATCGGTACTCCCTTTCTTGAATAAAGAAACAACATCAGCAACCCTCCAATCCTCCAGAACCTCCCGCGTCCCCATTGATGATGCAAAGATCATCGCCAGAGGCTCAGCAAACTCCTCCCTCCCCTCCCACTGTAACCTGGGATACATCTCGTCCAGTCCTGGAGACTTACCCAACTTGATGCTTTCCAAATGTCTATATGCTCAAGCTTTTAAATCCACTGTAAGTCATCCCTACAATTGCCAAGAATCTTTTCTGTAGTGAATACTGAAGCAAAGTATTCATTAAGTACCTCTGCTATCTTCTCCGGTTCCATACACTTCCACTGTCACACTTGATTGGTTCTATTCTCTCACATCTTATCCTCTTGCTCTTCACCTACTTGTAGAAAATCTTGGTGTTTTCCTTAATCCTGCTCGCCAAGGCCTTCTCATGGCTCCTTCTGGCTCTCCTAATTTGATTCTTAAGCTCCTTCCTGCTAGCCTTATAATCTTCTAGATCTCTATCATTACCTAGTTTTTTGAACATTTCGTAAGCTTTTCTTTTCTCCTTGACTAGATTTTCAACAGCCTTTGTACACCACGGTTCCTGTACTCTACCATCCTTTCCCTATTTCATTAGAACGTACCTATGCAGAATGCCACACAAATATCCCCTGAACATTTGCAACATTTCTGTCTGGCTGCATCACCATCTGGTATGGGAGACTACAGCACAGGATCAAAGTAAGCTGCAGAAAGTTGTAAAATTAGCCAGCTCTATCATTAAGGACCCCCACCACCGAGGACATGCTCTCTTCTCATTGTTACCATCAGGAAGGAGATACAGAAAACTGAAGGCACACACTCACGATTCAGGAACATGTTCTTCCCTTCTGCCATTCAATTTCTGAATGGACATTGAACCCATGAACACTACCTCACTACTTCTCTTATTTCTGTTTTTGCACGACTTATTTAATTTAACTATTTAATATACGTATAAATACTTGTTGTAATTCACAGGTTTTTTCTATATTATGTGTTGTACTGTTGCCATAAAGTTAACAAATTTCACAACATATGCTGGTGTAATTAAACTTGATTCTGATTCAAGTTGGCTAGCAGAATTACGTTTGGATAGGAGTGATACTGTGTCTGGATTTCAGTGCACACGTTTAGTATTTGTGTAGCAGTTGCACAGATGCCCTAAATGCTTGGTGTGTTGTACCTGATTTAGGTGACATGGGGTTTCTAACAAACTGCATCTACAATGCAACAAAAAATAGCCTGATCATCTTAGAGGTGGTGTCTTGGAGCACTACCGCACAGAGGTAGGCCTTTCAGCCCATCTAGTCCATGCCAAAATGTTATTCTGCCTAATTCCATTGACCTGCACCTGGACAGTGCTCTGAATTCCCATACCATTCATGTACTTGTCCAAGCTTCTCTCCAATATTGCCAACCCACATCCATCAATTCCACTAGCAACTCATCCCATACTCGCATAACCATCTCAATTAAGAATATCCCCCTTAGGTTGCCCTTAACTATTTCACTTTTCACCCTTAAAATACAGTATGACTTCTAGTTCAAGTCTCACCCAACGTCAGTGGGGAAAAAAGAATAAACATAAATATGAAACGGGGCATTACGCTAAGTATACCCCTTGTAATTTTGTATGCCTTTATCAAATCTTCCTTCGTTCTCCTATGCTTTGGGGAATAATGTCCTAACCTATTCAACCTTTTTCTATAACTCAGGCCCTCAAATCCTGGCAACAACCCTTTAAATTTTCATTATTTTTTTCAATCCTGTTGATATCTTTCCTGTAGACAGGTGACCAGAAATACATACAATATTCCAAATTTGGCCTCACCAATGTCAAGTCAAGTTTATCATCATTTAACTGCAAACAAGGCAACATTTCTTCAAACCAGGATATAAAGCACATAACACGTAATAACTTATGAAGTCAAAGATAAAATCAAGCATGAATCACACATTAATAACAAACTGTAGTGCATTAATATTAAATATTGTAAGGTATGGAACAGGTTAACGAGTGACACTTTGAATACAATGCAGCAAGGAGTTCAGAAAAATATTGGCCTGGGGTAAGAAACTTTCTCATCTTGGTCATTCTTGTTTTTATGCATCATAGTCTCCTGTCTGATGGTAGCCAGTCATAGAGGATGCTGGATAGATGGGTGGGATCCTTAATAATATTAATGGCCCGGCATACACAACACTCCAGATAAATGTTCCTGATAGATGGTAGGAAGACCCTTACGATCCTCTTAGTTGTACTCATGGTCCTTTGTAGGGGCTTCTGGTCCATTGCTCCTCTGCTCCCATACCAGATGGAAATTCAACTTGTCACAACGCTCTCAATGGTGTTCCTGTAAAACACAGTTAAGGTGGTGGGGGAGGAGCTTTGCTTGCCTCAATCTTCTTAGGAAGTGGAGGCGCTGCTGTGCCTTCTTGTTCATGTTGGTAATATTAAGGGACCAGGTGAGGTCATCCGTGATGTGAACTCCCTGTTACTTGGTGCTTTTAACTCTCTCTCCGGAGAAGCCATATATTCACAGAGCGGGATGATTTGTTTGCACATTCCTGAAGTCCACAGTGATTTCCTTTGTCTTCCAACACGTTCAGGCTTAAGTTGTTCTTACACCAATCCGCCGGTCCCTTCACTTCCTTTCTGTACTTCATCTTGTCATCATTCTTGATAAGGCCAACCACTGTTGTGTCATCCACAAACTTGTATGTTTTATACAATTTCAGCATAACATCCCAACTCCTGTACTCTTGATTTATGAAGGCCAGTATGCAAAAGCTGTCTTTATGACCCTATCTACCTGTTATACTGCTTTGAAAGAAATCTGGATCTGTATTCCCTGATTCCTGTGTTCTCATGAGGAGTGCAGTTCAGTGTGCAAGTCCTACCCTGCTTTGTCTTCCCAAAGTGCAACACCTCATACTTATCTGCATCAAATTCTATCTGCCACTTTTCCAGCTGGTCCAGATCTTGTTGCAGGATTTGATAGCTTCTATGACCCCAATCTTTTCTTGAACAATAGAACAACAGCTGTCTTCCAGTCCTCTGGTACTTAAGCCTTAGCTAAGGACATTTTAAATTTATCCTCTAATTTACCTCAAGACAGCAAGCAAATAATCTGGATACACTCCAATGACCTCACCACTGTTTTGTCTCAGTTCTAGAGTTTATGCCTGTCTCCCAAGAAAGTACAGATGCAAAAAAAAAATCCATTTAAGATCTCCCCCATTTCATTTGGCTCCATGTGTATCTGCAGAAGCCCTTGAGATTCTCCATCACCTTGTCTACCGAACAACCTCATGCCGTCCTTTAGCCCTCCTGATTTCCCTCTTGTGTTCTCTTACATTTGTTATACTCGTCAAGTATGCAGTCATAGGAAAGCAGCATCCACTATCTAAGATCCTCACCACCCAGTGTATGCTCTTTTCTCTCTGCTACCATCAGCCTCAGGACTCAGGTTCAAGAACACCAAGTTCAAGAACAGTTACTCCCCTCAACCATCAGGCTCTTGAACAAAAGAGCATAACTACACTCATCTATTGAGATGCTCCCACCACCAATGATCTCAGTTTAAAGATGCTTTATCTTGTTATTTCATGCTCTTGTTAGTTACTGTTATTTATTTTTATTTGCATTTGCACAGTTTGTTGTCTTCCATGGTCTACTTGATCTTTCATTGATCATGTTATAAGACCATAAGGTATACAAGTAGAATTAGGCCATTTGGTGCATTCTGCTCTGCCATTTCATCGTGGCTGATCCAATTTTCTTCTCAGCCCCATCTCCTGCCTTCCTCTGTATCCAAACAAGAATGTATCAACCTCTGCCTTAAATATATGTAAAGACTTGCCTCTACAGCTGCCTGTGGCAAAGAATTCCACAGATTTACTACACTCTAGCTAAAGAAATTCCTCCTCATCTTGGTTCTAAAAGGATGCCTCTCTATTCTGAGGCTGTGTCCTCTGTTCTTAGACTCTCCCACCAGAAGAAAATCCTCTCCACATCCACTCTATCAAGGCCTTTCTCCATTCAATAGGTTTCAATGAGGTCACCTTTCACTCTAGTGAATACAGACCCGGAGTCATCAGTCTTCATATGACAACTCGTTCCATCCTGGAATCATTTTCATGAACCTCCTTTGAACCCTCTTCTGTTTCTGCACATCCTTTCTAAGATAAAGGGCCCAAACCTGCTCACCAAGTGAAGCCTCACCAGTGCCTTGTAAAGTCTCAACATTACACCCTTGCTTTTATATTTTAGTCCTCTTGAAATAGATAGATAGATAGATAGATAGATACTTTATTCATCCCCATGGGGAAATTCAACTTTTTTTCCAATGTCCCATACACTTGTTGTAGCAAAACTAATTACATACAATACTTAACTCAGTAAAAAATATGATATGCATCTAAATCACTATCTCAAAAGCATTAATAATAGCTTTTAAAAAGTTCTTAAGTCCTGGCGGTAGAATTGTAAAGCCTAATGGCATTGGGGAGTATTGACCTCTTCATCCTGTCTGAGGAGCATTGTATCGATAGTAACCTGTCGCTGAAACTGCTTCTCTGTCTCTGGATGGTGCTATGTAGAGGATGTTCAGAGTTATCCATAATTGACCGTAGCCTACTCAGCGCCCTTCGCTCAGCTACCGATGTTAAACTCTCCAGTACTTTGCCCACGACAAAGCCCGCCTTCCTTACCAGCTTATTAAGACGTGAGGCGTCCCTCTTCTTAATGCTTCCTCCCCAACACGCCACCACAAAGAAGAGGGCGCTCTCCACAACTGACCTATAGAACATCTTCAGCATCTCACTACAGACATTGAATGACGCCAACCTTCTTAGGAAGTACAGTCGACTCTGTGCCTTCCTGCACAAGGCATCTGTGTTGGCAGTCCAGTCTAGCTTCTCGTCTAACTGTACTCCCAGATACTTGTAGGTCTTAACCTGCTCCACACATTCTCCATTAATGATCACTGGCTCCATATGAGGCCTAGATCTCCTAAAGTCCACCACCATCTCCTTGGTCTTGGTGATATTGAGACGCAGGTAGTTTGAGTTGCACCATATCACAAATGAATCCCAACATTGCATTTGCCTTCCTCGCCACAGACTCAACCTGTAAATTAATCATTAGGGAATCCTGCACCAGGGCTCCCAAGTCCCTTTCTGTTTTCTGTATTTTGTCTCCATTTAGAAAAAAGTCAACCCTTTCATTTCTTCTATCAAAGTGCATGACCATACACTTCCTGCTGCTGTATTCCATCTGTTTCTTCTTTACCCATTCTCCCAATCTGTCTAAGTGTGAGGGGATTTAGAATGAGGATCCTCCTGCTAATACTGACAGCATTGAAAGGGGGTAGGGCAGCAGAAGGAACGGGGAAATTCAGCAAACCCACTACCTAATACGTTTATGCGTATGACTTATGAACATGCACATTTGCAAGAACATATCAAGTTGCTGAATCTGCATGGCCATACCCACCCATTCTCATTCGGGCCTACCATTAGAACCCATCCCATTTGATCAAAATGAGACCACTATCGGTCTGTTATGAAAGGGTATTTGGATCAGGAATATGTCATCCTATCAACCTCCAGTGTACCCGCATCACCTACGAGTACCCAATAATGCAACTGTTAGCCTTCCCTGAGGCAATCAGTTTGAGGGATGGTGGTTTTCGTTCTATAATTTAACTAATCCTGCACCCCTGAAGTTACATGTGATCCCTCAAAAAGTTGGCCATTGTTGGTGTAAGGGAAATGGAAGCAGTTCTATGGGCTGAAGCTGAGCACCTATTGGTTTATTTTGGAGGGTGACGATTTTGGATGATTATGTTTCCCCCTTGGGGAACAGGGCAGATAGCCTTGGAAGTTATAAAATTAGCCACCTCCCTAGAGAAAATAGCTAATGATCCTGCCTCAGCCTTGGAGGAAACACAGCAGCAAACCAATTATGGTTGAGGTAGTAGCAATATGTAAAATTGCCCTGCAGAACAGAATGGCCCTTGATTTTATGTTAGGCAAGAAGAGGGGAGTGTGCGCCCTTATAGGTCAAGAGTGTTGCACCTACATCCCCGATTAATCCGAAAATATTACCCATTTAGTGGACCATATACAAAAAAGCATAGAACAAATCTGGAAAACAGGAAAGGAATTTTATGATTACAACCCCAAAGAGGGATGGTGGGCCAAGATAGCACACTATGGGTTAATTCTACTCCTGATAATCCTGGTAGTGGGGCTTATGCGGTGCCCAGGACATTCCCTTGTTTCCTGCCTTTGCAAACCACCCAGGACAAGCGTGCTTCCCCAGGTTACCAAAGTTCCCTGATAGAGCATAAGACATATGACTATGAGTATGATGAAGAAGCTTGTCTTGCTATGTGACCTTTCCCCACCCCTTACAAGCCACCCTTTCAGGAGGGAGAACTTGATCAGGGTGATCAAAAAGGAGTGAACTGAGGGAATTTAGAGGGTTACTGATAATATGTGAGTGCTGTATGTTCTAGTAGAAGGGAACAGAAAATGTCAATAATAGGGACTGTGGAAAACCAAGTATTATTAAAACATGCCAGCAAGACACTGAGCTAATTGCTAACCACCCTCTCCCAGCTGCAGGGCTTGTTGTGAAAAGCTACTTTTATTCAGTCTCATAAATGCTTGGATTGTTATATCTGTTTCCCTTATCAGAAAACCTTGACTTGAAGTCTGTAGCCGTCTTGCTCCATCTGATAATAAAAGGGTGCATTATGAACTATATAATTCAGAATTGCCGTTCACTGAGACGATTCTCATATGGCCGTGGAAATAGAAGACAATCGAATATCTGGGTTCGTGTTGTTTAGAATTCCCTGACAATATCAATATTCGAGTCCAAATGTTATTTGATTTGCCCTGGCACTAAGTCCTCTCTACTTTCTCAAAACTACCTGCCCCTCCACCTATCTTCATATCATATGGAAACTTTGCGACAATGCCATCAAATCCATCATCCAAATCATTAATATATTTCGTAAAAAGAATCAGTACCCACACAGACCCCTGTGGAACACCATTTATCACTGGCAGCCAACCAGAAAAAGCTCCCTTTATTCCCACTCTTTGCCTCCTGCCAATCAGCAACTGATTTATCAATGCTAGAAACCTTCCTGTTATACCGTGGGCTCATGCTTTGTTAAGCTGCCTCATATATGGCACCTTGTCAAAGGCCTTCTGAAAATCCAAGTACACATCAACCAATTCTCCTATTAGTTATGTCTTCAAAGAATTCCAACAGATTTGTCAGGCAAGAATTTCCCTTGAGAAAACCAGAATGACTACAACCTACGACTCCAACACCTTCCCAACCACTGAGGTCAGACTAAATGGCCTACAGTTTTCTTTCTTCTGCCTCTCTCCCTTCTTGAAAACTGGAATGACATTTGCAATTTTTGAGCCTTCCGGAACCATTCTAGAATCTAGTGATTCTTGACAGATCATTACTAATGCCTCCACAAACTCTTTGGCCATTTCTTTCAGAACTCTGGGGTGTACACCATCTGGTCCAGGTGACTTACCTACCGAGAGACCTTTCAGTTTCTCAAGTACCTCCTCTCTAGTAATGATAACTTCACACACCTCATGACTCCTACCACCTGGAACTTTCACCAAACTGCCAGCGTCTTCCACAATGAAGACTGATGCAAAATACTTATTCAGTTTGTCTGCTATTTCCTTGTCCCCCATTCGACCTCTCCAGCATCATTTTCCAGTGGTCCAATATCCACTATCGCCTCTCCTTTACATTTTGTGTATCAGAAGAAGCTTTTGGTATCCTCTTTAATATTATTGGCTAGCTTACTTTTGTATTCCTTCTTTACCTTCTTAATGACTTCTTTAGTTGCCTTCTGTTGGTTTTTAAAAGCATCCGAAACTTCCCACTAGTTTTTGCTCTACTGTATGCCTCCCTCGTCTTTCACGTTGGCTTTGACTTCTCTTATTAGCCTTGGTTGTGTCAGTTTGCCTTTAGAATATTTCTTCCTCTTTGGAATCTATATACACTGTGCCTCCAAATTGCTCCAGCCATCGCTGCTCTGCCATCACCCCTGCCAGTGTTCTTTTTCAATCAATTCTGGCCAACTCCTTTCTCATGCCTTTGAAATTCCCTATACTCCGCTGTAATACTGAATCATCTGATTTTAGCTTCTCCTTCTCAAATTTCAGGGTGAATTTGATCATATTATGATTACTTTCCTCTAAGCGTTCTTTTACCTTAAGCTCTCTAATCAATTCCAGTTCATTGCACACCAATCCAGAATAGCTGATCCCCTAGTGGGCTCAACCATGAGCTGCTGTAAAAAGCCATCTCAGAGGCATTCTAGAAATTTGCCTTCTTGGAATCCTGCACCAACATGATTTTCCCAGTTTTTTCCTGCATATTGAAATCCCCCCATGACTATTGTAACATTGCCCTTTTGGCAAGCATTTCCTATCTGCCATTGTAATATCCTTACTACAGTTTGGGGTTCTGTTTATAGTTACTATTTATAGATTTACTCAGTAAAAAATCTCAGGGTTGTACGTGGTGACATATATGTACACCAGTCCTGCCCATCCTGCAACCAATTCTCCTTAATGACTACAGTATCATAATTCTGTATGTTGATTCATGCTCTAAGCTCATCTGCCTTACCTGCAATGCTCCTTGCACTGAAATAAATGCAACTTAGAACACTTGTCCCACCATGCTCAACCTTTCAATTCCAGTCTTTAAATGTAGGCTTCATAACTACTTTCAGCACAACCACTCCACTATCTGCTCTGGCACTCTGGTTCCCATCCCCTGCCACTGTAGTTTAACTCCCCGTAGCACCACTAGCAAACCCTGCCAGAAGGATATTGGTTCTCCTCCACTTCGGGTGCAAACCATCCTGTTGATACAGATCCCTGAAAGAGAGCCAAATGCTCCAAAAATCTGAGCCCTCCCTCCTGCACCATCTCCTTAGCCATGTGTTAAACAGCATTACCTTCCTACTGATAGCCTCACTAATACATGACACTGGTGACAATCTTGAAATCACAACCTTGTAAGTCCTGTTCTTTAATTAGCACCTAATTCCCTGAATTCACTTTGCAGATCTCAGCACCTTTTCTGTGTCGTTGGTACCAATGTGGACCACGATCTCTGGATATTTATTGTCCCCCTTGAGAATACTATGGACTCGAATTCAGCAGTACCTGGCTCTGGCACCCAGGAACCAAGATACTATTTGGGAATCTTGTTCTCATCTACAGACTTCCTGTCTGTTCCCCCAACCAATGAATTCCCTTTCTGTACTGTTCACCTCTCCACTTCCCTCTTCTGTGTCACAGAACAAGATTCAGTGCCAGAGACCCAATTGCTGTGGCTTTCCTCTGCTTCTTCCTCCTACACAGTATCTTGCCCGCAAGCCATGGTGCAGAAGCAGGACTGCAAGTGCAAGCTGCTCTGCTGGAGAACTTGGCAAATTCCCAGGAATGCTCAGGGTGGTGTCCTTTTATTAGTGGTGGAGAGTTGTTTCTGTAACCAGTGGTATATTGTAGGGACTGGTGTTGGGACCTTTGTAAGAATTATTTTATTTATTTTTTATTATTTAAGAAATACAGCGCAGAATAGGCCCTTCTGGCCCTTTGAGCCAAGCCACCCAGCAAACCACGCCAACTCCCGATTAACCCTAACTTAATTGTGGGAAAATTTACAATGACCAATTAATCTCACATTTCTGGGAGGAAACCAGTCCATCAGGAGACACACACATTCCACAGGGAGGATATCAGCAGTGAACTCTGAACTTCAACATCCCAGTAACTGCTACGCTATTGTGGCATCCATATTATATTATCTAATATGATACTGTGGGGCACTCACGTTACACAAGTCTGCTGATGACATGAAGTGTGGGGGCTGTAGATAGCAAGGAATATTAGCCAAGGGTAGATCAGCTGGAAAGCTGGGCAGAACAGAGGCAGATAGAATGTAGTCCAGACAAATGTGATACATTTTGGATCATCTAATATTGTCTGGACATGTATGGTAAATGAGAGACCTTAAATGTTGGTGTACAGAGGAACCTGGGGGGGGGGGGGGGGGGGGGGGGATAGGGTTGAAGTTAATGCCTCCCTGAATATGGTAGCCAGGCAGATAGGGGAGTAAAAACAAAGTTTAGCTTGTTGTCATAAGCAGATACGCAGAAATATTGAACAACAGTTGGGGAATATTGTAACTGTACAAGACACTAGTTATGCCACACTTGGAATATTGTGTGCAGTTCTGGTCACCAAACTATAGAAAGCATGTGATAAAGCTAGACTGTGGCATAAATTTACCAGCCCATTGCCTGGAATTGAGAGTTTTAATTAAGGAAAGATTATACAAGCCAGGATTGTTCTCACTAGAGTGCAGGAAGCTGACCTTTTAGTGTTTATATTATTGGAGAGTATAGGGGCATTTAAAACTAGAGCACATAGGTTTAAGGTAAAAGGAAAAAATTTTTAAATGAGATCTGAAGGTCAAATTTTTCCCCATAGAGGATGGTAAGAACAATCACAGCATTTAATAGCTACATTGATAGGAAAATAAATATATGGGCAAAATGCAGGAAAATAGGACATGATACAAATGTTTTTTTCAGGTCTTCAAACATATCATGATACAAATGTTTAGTTACACACTGTTTGAGTGGTCTAAAGTAGTTTGGATTGTAAAAACCAGCCCTCCATTTCACAGCAGTGTTCTGCATAATAGCTACTTGTGCATTTGTTTATTCACAAACTCCTTGAACCAATGTTTGTGTGCAAAGATGTAGTTCAGTTTTGCATTTTCCATAAACTGAAGTATTCAATCCCCTTTACTGAAAAGCCCAAAGAGACCATATTATGAAAATCCACACCTTTGATAATACATAAACAGGTTTTAACACAACATGCTCAATTAATTTTTTTTGTATTTCAATAGTAAATATTCATGTGCAATTGAACAATTATATACTTCAGTAGTCCTACAAAAGAATTTTTGAAACATTAGCTTCAATTAAGAGTTCTGATCTCTCTTTACCACTTTAGTTTCCAGACAGAGAAAAAAGTTAGGCCATTTTTAGTGATCAAATGGAGTACTATAGTCAGAATTTGAATCTTTGAATTTAAACCATTTTGGAAGTATACAGAATGGCCCATAAACCCAAAATCCTTTTATTTCCTTCCTTTGCTTAAAAGTTGATAAATTAAACATCAACTGAAGATTATATTACATCCATTTTTGCAAGTAACTAATTTTCTCCTAGATATGAATTGTAATTAACTTGTGCATTACTTGTTTAATAGCTGTAGTGAAAGTCCCACTGTAAACAGTACATAATATTTATACTTCAATTACTCAGTGAAAACAAGTCATGATCAAACCAGCAACTTTTCCAGTAGCTCAATTCTAATATGCAATGTTTTACAAGTGGGCTGATCTGCTTGATATGGCAATTCCTAAATGCTCTTAATATATTCAGCTCATTCCTCAAAAGATAGGTTTGACATGGGACAAGACATTTGACCATTCAATACACTGAAGCAACCATGATTAAACAGTGTAGTGTACATTAGCCATGATTAACAGTGCAGGTTAACAATACATATAAAGTACATTTTAAAGCTTGTGTGAAGACATTTGCTTCAGTTTAAGATTCTCCGCAAGTTTGTCCATAAATTCGAAAGTATTCAGAAAGTCAGACCGTTGAACACTTCAATACAAAAACAAAATGAATTACTACCAAACTATTAAAAGTACAAAGCTAGACATTTTAAATCAGTTTGTCATATTTAAAAGCTAGATATTATGAATTTACCTGACATATTACTTTAACAGCTTATATATACACAAAATAAAGCTAATATTCCTTCTTTCACACTCTTGCAATCTTTAAAACATTTTTAGGTTGCGTTAAGATCACTAGCTCTTTAGCCTGAATGCTTTTATCTATACAATATCTAGACACGCAGCTGTGTCTGGGGATCGAAAAGGTCAATACCATATTTGTATTTGCAGACTAAATTTATTTAGGAGGAAAAGATTTAAGACTGATTCAGGCAATAAACCACAAGATAAATTTATGAAAATCTGAAATGTACCATGAGTTTAATGTAATGCTTATTTTTGATAACTAGACATCAAGAGCCAAACTCCTTTGATTAAATTCAGACCCCGTTTCTTTTATTATTTAGTACACTAAACAGTAAATATCAACCCATTAATTTTCAAAAATCTGGCAGTTATCCGTATGGGTTAAACAATTGTAGCCAAAGATCACTTACAGATAACCTTGCAAGCATTCTCCTTTCTTCACTTTACAAAGCTCCAGGTATCAATTATTTATATCAGAATTAAATGGAATAGATCTGATGAGTGTGTGTGAGTTTTAATAATGATTGCAGGAAATTAATACTTAAATGTACCTGCTGACGATTAGGTGATAGCACTGAGGATTTCATTTTAATTTTTTAAGTTAATTACTAGAAGCTATATAGTTGATGCCATTATCTTCCCATATGATAAGTCTGCTGTATAGCTTAGCATAAAGTATTTAAATATAACTGCATGTATCATGACAAGCAGGCAAAAAGTACTAATTATTAATCTAGAATAAACTTGTGCCAAAAAAGCATATTACAGGTTTCTAAAATAATATTTACGATTCCTTAAGAGCCCCAAGAAATGGTTTATACTTACTTTGGCAGACCTTTGATACATGCAGCTAAATCCTTAGTCATGAAACCAGACTCAATGGTTTCTACACATACATTTTCCAAAGTCGTACAAAAGTTCTGCAGTGCAGAGTTGCCATCCAGCTTTGCTCTATGAGATAATCCTCGAGTCCAGGCAAAGATTGAAGCTTAGAATGGTAGAAGAAATTTTTAAATGCAAGTTTAATTACAAAGGGCAAAATAAAATAATCTTAATTAATTTATGATTCAATAAACTATCTACCATTAAATCAAATACATCATGTTTCTCAGGGAAGGAAAAGATGGAGTATATATCAAGCTATGGGGGAAGGATATAGTGGGTTGAAAATTCTGGGATTTTTTTCAAATAAACAGGAGATAATTCACTTGATTAAGGGGACAAAATTTACTCACCTGGTTTTTGAAGTAAGGGAAAATTTGACAGAAACTTAATGATATGCTGAAAAGAGCATAGGATAGGAAAGAACTAAATCTGTAAGTTACAAAAATGACAGATAATGGGGGGAACTGAAAAGATTTAAAGTTAAATCTGCAGATACAACTTAGTTGGACATGGACAAGCAAGCAAATAGTGCTTACTGGACTGCAGGACAGACAGGTTTGAATTCATTGACAGGTGAGAAAATGAACTAAAGTTGAGAGCATTACAACTCTCCAAAGGCAATAAGAGTGAATTATAGATGACTGAAGATCCAGTAAATAGTCTGTTATGGATAAGATTGGAAACTCATTTTGGGTAAAGGCAAATTTAAGACATTACTAAAGACAATGAAATAACGAAGAGTATAACTAAATTCAAGTGAAGTAAAGTTGGTCAGATATCAGAAGTAGCTAGGTAAATTATACGTACATTGTAGAACTCTTGGTCAGAATAAAATATGATTTACAAAGGGTCTTTAACCTGTATGCTGTTATTTCACATTCCACAGATGTTGCTTGGCCTTCTCCACGTTTCCAACATATTTGTTTCAATTGAGAAAATTCTTGTGGAAAAATAATTACAAAAAGAGCCCTCTAAAGCTACCACAAAACTAATGGCTTAGCAGGAGATTAGGAGAATGGGACAGCACAGTTTTGGTTTCTCCTTTAACTATTCATTCAACCTAGGCCACATCTAAAAGGAACTGTAAATATTTGAAAAGAAACTTAACTAGGGAGAGAACAGATCTGACATACCTGATGCATGTGTACATGACCTTCAATTCTGGGAACACGATCCAAAGCAAACAGAGTCTATAATATCTTTACATTGTAAATTAATAATTTACAGTTCACCCAATGAGATACTAATTCAAATATAGACCTCAATCTTAAACAGCAAACAAAACTGTGGATACCAGAAATCTATTAACAAAACAAAAATCAGATAGTCAGAAATGGGAAAATGAGAACCTGCATTTTAAGTTGCAGACAAGTGGAATGTCTGTGATTGAGTGACTCAGAAAATCAAAGTGACACAACTATTCTTTAGGCTGTCCAATGAGGAAATAGTTGTGGGCAGGCAGATTTTCTTTTTAAAAAGTACTTGACTTGAGTTACAGAACACCCCATTTGCATCAAATCCAAACTAAGACTAATGCTGGCAATACTCAGATCAGATGGCTTCTGTGGGGAGAGAAGGGTGTCAATATTACAGGAAAGACAAGACTTAGCAGCAGAATTAGGCCATTCAGCCCATCAAGTCTGCTCTGCTATCCCATTATTGCTGTTTTATTGTCCCTCTCAACCCAATTCTCCTGTCTTCTTCCTGTAACATTTGATGTCTTGACTAATCAAGAATTTATCAACCTCCCCTTTAAATATACCCAAGGACCTCACCTCCACAACTATCTGTGGCAATGAACTTCAAAGATTCACTACCCTCTGCTGAAAGTTCCTCCTCATCTCTATTCCAAATGGATGTTCTTCTATTCTGACTCTGACCAAACATTTCAATATTCAATGGGTTTTAATGAGATCGCCACCCTCATTCTTCTAAACTCCAGCAAGTACAGGCCCAGAACCATCAAATGCTACTCATGTATTAACTTTCATTTCTGGAATCATTCTCGTGAACATCCTCTGGACCCTTTGAAATACCAGCACATCTTTTCTTAGAAAAGGGGCCCATATCTGCTCACAATGCTCCAAGTGTGGTCTGACCAATGTTTTATAAGGCTTCAACATTACATACTTCTTTTTATATGAATGAATTTAATTGAAATGAATGCTAACATTGCATTTGCCTTCCTTACCACTAACTCAACCTGCAAGATAACCTTTAAGGTAGTGGTCACCAACCTTTTTAAGCCCCAGATCCCCTATCTCGGCCTTAGTTCAAAGCAAGATCGACCCCAGAGCAGTTAGTTACATGCATGCGCACCAGGACAGAAAAGACCGGAAGTAAAACCCCGCAACCCAGAAGTAGAAATAATGCATGAACACCAGGGGTACCCACCCTCTTATGCACTGTGGACTGGTTTAACATTGACAATATTCTTGCGGACCAGCTGACGGGGGGGGTGGGTGTTAAACACAACGGGAATACAGCGATACTCAAAGCAGGTTCCTTATGTCCAGTCTATTCCTCAGTTTCACGGCTCTCGACACTTAGCTTCTGTCCCGCGCTGCTCATAAAACTCAACACGTTTGTCTTTAAGTGCTGGGTGCTTAGACTCATTGGGCTTCATTGCCTCGGACAGCCTCCCACCACCAGACGCCTTGGCCAGGTGTGGTTGTTCGTGGGTCGGGTGAGAGGATAAGGTCAGGGCTGGTGGTCCCTGTACCGGGGGGGTGGCGGTCGCAGTCCGAAGAGAGCGATCGAGGAGTGTGACATGGGCCCGCCCTTCCCCCCCGGTAGGATCTATCGGCCAACAAAAGTTTGTTTCAGTAGATTGCAGCGAGGTAACTGCTCTGATACTTACGGAGCGCTGAGCCCGAATGAGACCATCTGCGAATATTTTAGCACCAGGTTCCCTACAAACATTCAGTGTGCTAAACAGGTTTAGACGCAGCGGTCCAGGCCAGTAGCGATAGCACTTCCTACCGGCCGCCCGAGGCCAACCAGTGGTCCTCGGCGTGAGGGTATCACTGCGTTTAGGCGACTGATGACCTCGAGTGCGTTCAAGTTCAACAGTGCGCTGACAGGGAATGAGGAAAGGTGCAACTGACTCATTGTTTCCTCCCGGCCCGGTGGTTGGGGACCACTGAATTACACAGTGTAGTGCGGGAGGAGCTACACACATGCGCACTGGGCAGGAAGAACAGAACTAAACCCCCGCAACCCAGAAACAATCTCTCAACAATATTTGTGTATTTATTTTTCTTTTTTTTCTTTTCGGGATCTACTGGGAAAGTCTCAAAGTTCGACTAGTCAATCGCGATCGACGGGTTGGCAACCACTACTTTAGGGAATCGAGCACAAAGACTACCCTACACTATATGTCATCTGCCACTTCTTTGCCCTTTCAATCTGTCAAAATCCTTTTGCAGACTCCCTGCTTCCTCAGCACTATATGCTGCTACCTTTGTATCATCTGCAAACTTGGCCACAAAGCCATCAATTCTGTCATCCTAATCACTGACGTATACAGGCAGTCCTCGGGTTACAAACAAGTTTCGTTTCTGAGTCCGTCTTTAAGTCGGATGTATACACAAGTCGGAACAGGTACATCCGGTATTATTTAGCATCAGTTAGTCAAACATTTGTCTTAGTATATCGTATATATTTTACCTTTCTATGCATATAAAACAATTAAGAAACGTATGTATTTCAATAATTAAACCACTGCGTTGCTTAGCAATAATTGTAGCTTTCATCGGGGTAGGGCCTTTCACATGCTCCATTATTCTCACTTTATCCGTTATCTGTATCCTTTAAAGTTGTTCTGATTGTTGACCGACTGTAGCCTAAAGCTTTTCCAATGACCGACGGCGTTTCAACTCTTTCCAATTACTTTATTATTTCCACTTTATTTTCAATCGTGTTCGTTTTCCATCAACGGAACAGAAAACTGCGGATTTTATGTTCTATCGCTGAGCAGCAGTGAACAGACTTATTGGCCTATCAGAGTTCTCTGCACTTAATAAAAAAAATACAGCAGCAGCTGCGGGCAACAGGTCATCTGCTCCCCCAGGTCCTAAAATCCACCTACACTGCGACAGGTTAAATGGGACAAGTGGGGGCAGTGCTGACTGGAAAAGGGGAGGGGGGGGGGGTCAGGGTGAATCTTGCTAAGAAATATTTAAGCCAAATACAAAGTTACACACTCAACACAGTGTTAATGGCAACAACTTAAAATGGCGGACGGCATTGTGATCCGACTTAAAATGGCTAATGGTGTTCTCCTCCCTCCGTTCGTAAGTACGAGCTGTCTGTAAGTCGAACATTCGTAACTCGGGGACTACCCGTAACTCGAAAGAAGCAGTCCCAACACCAACCCCTGTAGAATACTAGAGGATCAGTAAATTTGCAGATGACACCAAGATTCTGAGTAAAGTGGATAGCAAGGAAAACTATTAAAGCTTGCAGCAGGATCTGGATGAGCTGGAAAAATGGGCCGAAAAATGGCAAATGGAAAGCTAATGCAGACAAGTGTGAGGAGTTGTACTTTTGGAGGACCAACCAGGGCAGATCTTATACAGTGGTAGGGCACTGCGGAGTGTTATAGAATAAACAGATCTGGGAATACAGACCCATAATTCCTTGAAAGTAGTGTCATAGTTAGATAGGATTGTTAAGGAAGCTTGTGGCATGTTGGCCTTCATAGATTAAAGTATTGAGTACACGAGTTGGGATGTTATGTTGAAGTTGTATAAGACATCGGTGAGGCCCAATCTGGAATATCAGGTGAAGTTTTGGTAACCTACCAATAGGAAAGGTGTCAATAAGATTGAAGGAGTGCAGAGAAATTTACAAGGATATTGCCAGGACTTGAGGATCTCAGTTATAGGGAAAGGTTGAATAGGTTAGGACTTTATTCCCAGGAACATAGAAAATTGAAGGGAGATTTGGTAGAAATATACAAAATTATGAGAGGCATAGATTGGCTTTTTCCACTGAGGTTGGGTGAGATTATAACCAGAGGTAATGGGTTAGGGGTAAAAGGTAAAATATTTAAGGGGAACATGACAGGGAACTTCTTCATTCAGAAGGTCGTTAGAGTGAGGAACAACTGGCAGCACAAGTGGGGGGACGCAGAGTTGATTTCAACATTTAAGAGAAATTTGGATGGGAGGGGAATGAAGAGCTCTGGCCCAGATGCAGATTGATGTGGCTAGACAAATTAATGGTTTGGCATTGACTAGATGGACCAAAGTGTTCTATGCCTCTATGAATCTAAGTTCCAAACTGTGGTTAATGACTGAAACCAAGAATTGCAGAATAAATGCTGCCTTACCCACATCCTGTAACTGACACTCATGCTTAAATCCCTGTTACATAACCAAGTTATTATCAAACCTACTTGATCCAGATTTTGAAATCAATGGTTTTTCAACTTCTAAAAGCTTGAACAACTTGAGCACCCCAAACTCATGCCCATCAAAAAAGTATATACAAACTATAAATCTCCATTTTTAAACAAGTAACAATGGATAGGTAAAGAACCTCAATGAAAATTGAGCCCTAAACAGCAATATTACAAAATCTGCAGAAACTGTACTCCATAGAATAGAAATTGGAATTATTGCACTATGTTGATCTTCTCCATTTTGACAAAAACATTTTAAGACTATATTTCTGTAATAGACTAATATCATATAATTTACAGCAACAATGTACTGCTTGTGGCTACCATGCAATACAAATATCAAATAAATTGAATGATATACTTGTAATTAATTCTGTATAAGGAACAAAAATCAAAATCATTTTACCAATTGGATTAGTTGAGGTCTCTTTGCCCTGTTGGTACATTCGGTAATGACGTGTTACAGTGCCATGGGCAGCCTCAGCTTCTACCGTCTTGCCATCAGGACAAATTAATACACTTGTCATCAATCCCAATGAACCATATCCTACAACACAATTTAAAAAATTTCTAAGAATTAAAATTACATCCAACGTTCAGATTTCAAAGTAAATTTGTTATCAAAATAAATACATTTCACTATGTTTGACCGAGATTCATTTTCTTTTGGCATACACACCAAATCACAATAGAATCGATGAAAGACCACATCTCAACAGGACGAACAAACAACCAATGTACGAAAGACAAGTAGAATAGTCAATTATAAAACTGTAGGTTGAGGTAGAGCCAACTTTTCCTTTGTTTCTGCTCAGTGAGTCAATTTGACAGAACTGAATGCAGTATTTTCACAATTCTTGAATTCATCAGTGTGATTCCTCAAGCTAGATTAGTATTTTACGTGCATTCTTAAAATTAGAAATTTAAGAAACTGATATAGAAGCATCTGATCAAACCAAACTATAAATCTACAGTGATTTATTACAAATAGATAAATAACTCTATTGGAAAGATCACCTTGTGCAATAGAGTCAGATTGCACGTCGCCGTCATAATTCTTACAGGCCCAAACAAAACCACCCTCAGATTTTAATGCTTGAGCTACCATGTCATCAATTAGTCTATGCTCGTACCAAATTCCTTTGGCCTCAAATTGTGCTTTGTATTGTCTGTAACAGAAAGAAATTCTAGGTTAGGGAAGATACTTTCATGGTCTTAAATGAAGATGGGCAATTAACCTTCTTACCTCAACTTTTCTTCGAAAATCAAACTCTCCAAATATTTAAATTTATACTGCCTATCTCCTTTGAGTACTCAATTGCTAACCTCTGCACAATTCCCCCCCCCCCCCCCCACTTCAAACAGTAGTATTTCTGGCAGCAGAGTAAATCAATGAATGTTTAAAGGAGAACAGAGGGTTGGGAAAATATTTTTGAAACGTTTATGTGAAGATAAAGTTACTTTTCATAGATTTCCTGGAATATGTCCTTGAATCGTCCATCATATCGCTTCAGTATGGTATTCTTTGTGCTCATGTATAATGGCCAACCTTTAGCAAGAGCTTGTTGAAAGGAGCTATGAGCAAAATCCCTAATAGAGCTGTCGGTGTTGTACATTCCCAGAGCAACTCCTCCACCATCTGTAATAGAAAAGTTAGTGATTTTATTTTAAACAAAGTCACATTAAACATACAAAAAGCAGATATTTGTATTAATATCCTCTATATCCTTTTTAAACCTGAGTATTTTTGAAAAAAATTAAAATAAGTTCCTAGGCCCTACCATCCATAACAATAAAAATAGTTTATATTTCCAAGTATGTCTTAGTTTGTGTAGAAGTTTTATGTTGCCTGTTTAAATAAATTCTAACCCACCTTAAAGGAGTACAAATTTAACCTATCGTCTATCTTGAGAGTGAAGCTATTGGCTCTGTACAAGCAATTAATATGCAGAACAACACCTGTCTAATAACATGAGGGATGGGATCACAGAGGACGAAGAAAGCTTCATGAAGTAAATGGAAATGTACAGACTTTAAAGTATACGTTTTTACCTTATGCAAACCTCACCTTTGAAGTTATGAACAGCATAGGTAACAGGCTCGCCATTAATGGGTATGTACTTGATTTCAACTGTACCGGGACCAGGCACAACAAAGTCTGTAGCTCTATACTGTAGAAATATAGGAAAACTTAATTAGCCTATCAGGCTTGGAGCTTCATTTGTGCTGGACTAGTGAATGGTATTTTAATAATATTCTAATACACTTGAGTGGAATATTTAAGAAGAGACACTGCGCTGGGAAAAAAAAAATCACATTATTTACGTACTGGACATTTCATTCTATGTCCAGTTGAGATCATTAGGTCATCTTACTGCTGAACAGCTTTGTTAATTAACCCACTTGCACTTAGTTTCATTACAGTTTTGTCTTTTGTATCAAAATACATTCTTCATTGTTTTACATTTCACACAGTATGGATTAGGCACATTCATACAGACCACTGAGTGCATTAACTATTTGCATAAATTTTAGAAGATATTAGATGTTCTTATTCTCATCTTTCCACATGAATCACTTCTCTCCTTTCACCTTCCTTGGTGTTCATATTCAAATGTGGATCCTGAATAACTTAACTTTCGATAGCTTCTTTAATACAAGAAAGAAATTTTAAGATATTTCACAGCAGAGCAAGAAAGCAAAAACTGATAAAATAAAATTTATCTCTGAAAAGCAACTTATGCGCTTTTACAGGTGAGCAGGGAAAACAAGACATAATAAGAAACAAAACTACGGGGAGGTGATAGATCAGTGAAGGAAGCAATTCAAATAATAATTTTAAAGACTTTTTTTTCCCTACACAGCTATGGTATATATAGGAATTAAGCTAAATGTTATTTAGTATTTTTAAATAATTCGCAAAATCTACAAAAAGTAAATACAAAATTGTGCACATCTTCAGTTTAATTGCACAATAACTTTCCGAACAGTTCACTTTTGGTTCCATACAGACAGGAGTACAAAGATCATTTGATAATGATTTAATGTGGCTTTAATGTTGCAACAGTTATGCCTAGTCATTCTACAATCTCTTAGCAATGTTTCCAGATCTACTCAGGTTTAACTGCAACTGTCTGTACCTCTGCAAAAGGAATAAATTGTAGGTGTATACATCACAAGGAGAGTTTGCCCTTCTGTCTTAAATGAATTGTTAAAAAATCTTTAACTCTGCAACATTGTTCCTATTTCTATTGCATCAAACACTAAAGAGAAAAAAAAATCTATTCCACTCCGTTCAAACAAGAAGGGAAAAAAAGTGTTTAAGAGATACATGTTTAAGACCTAATACAAGGAATAGTGTAGATTGGTGTAATGGATTCAGTGAACTTTGTGGGTCAAAGGGTCTGTTTCAATGCTGCACATCTAAAAGGAGATCTCAAAGATAACATGGACAGTAATTATTTGACCTTATCTAGAACATTGTATTTTTCCCCATTTTTACAATACAATATCCAGACACTAAACAGTTACACAACACACTGAGGCCCTTTGGCCCACTTAATTGGTACTAATCATACAGCATACAACCGCACTAAGCCCATTTCCTTCCAAATGTTAATACTCCCGTACACATCAGGGGGAATCTGCAGTGGCCAATTAACTTAACCACACAATGTTGGAATTAGAAGAAAACAGGAGGATTCATAGGAAACGGACATTATGTTAGGAAAATATGCAAACTCCACTAGCACAGGACGGTAGGGTAGAACTGGGGTCACTTCGTACTTCATGGCCGCAGAGACAAAGGAAAAAGAAAGTAGATCAGCTGAGGATTGGAAGAAAGGTTCCTTCAGAATACAATAGTCTTTTCTAAAAATTATGCATGGAGAAAACAATAATACAGTTTTCTACGTCGGCTGCATTTTAGCACCTGGTAAAGCTTCTAACATTTGACTCATGGCCCAATGCAAATTGGAAGGCATCCAAGTCAAGCAAAAAAAATACAATTGGACATCCATTTACACAGTAGGCATTATTAAGAAACACTCTGCAAACAGAGATCAAGTAATAAGATCCAAACGGTTGGCTGGAGACAGCTGCTTCTGGAAAAGTCTATGCCTCTTGCTGATTGTGTTGCAACAAATTAAAATTGAATATTACAAATGAAAACTAGGATCACAATTCATTGCAAAAATTATATCAAGTTCTGTCTCCAAGTTTCTTTGAAAGTAGTTTTCTTCAGAAAGCAAAGCAACCTCGTTTTATGCAAGTCACAATGATTCAGAAAAGAAACTCAAAAAAGAAGTTCCAAATGCCAGATTTGTGGTCATGTCACACTCCCTTCACATTATCTAAGTAGGTCAAGTACAAACAGACCTTTTAAGGGAAATGACAAAGGGACATATAGTTTTTGTCTGCTTTGAACCATTGAAGGATATGAAGAAATGTAACTCTTCTGTAGTTGAAATTTTTTTTAATCTTTTTCTCATGTCTAGGAAAAGAGAAAATAGACTGAAGATAAGTAGGTGGTTTAGAGGGGATCCAGGGAGGATTTTTTCCCCATCAAGATGGAGGTTAGAGCCTGGATTGTGCTGGCTGAAGGGGTGTTGGAGGCAGATACTCTCACAATGTTTAAGCGGCATCTAGACAAGTACTTGAAGGCATAGAAGACCACAGACCTAATGGGGTTAGTGTAGATTGGTAAATGGGTAGCATGGACATGGTGGGCCAAAGGGCTGTACAACTTGATAACCATATAATAATTCAAACATACTTAGCCGAGGACCACAAAGCAGTTGAAATCTGTAATGTGAACCCAAAATCTTTTATGCTTTGTCTTTAGGGATTCTCAAGATAAATACAATTATTTAGAAAGCAAATTCACATCAGCTAAAATGTTGACTTAAAATAAGTGATTTTGGCTTACTTGGTCTCCATATGCATGGCGTCCGATGATGATTGGCTTGATCCAGCCAGATACAAGTCTTGGAATGTTCTTACAGATGATTGCCTCTCGAAATACTGTGCCACCAAGGATGTTGCGGATGGTCCCATTGGGTGATTTCCACATATTCTTTAGTTTAAATTCCTTCACTCGGCTCTCGTCAGGTGTGATGGTGGCACATTTTATTCCAACATTATATTTTTTAATAGCTTCAGCAGCATCAATAGTCACCTGATCATCGGTAGCATCACGGTGCTCAATACCCAGGTCATAACTTCAATGTGAAAAAAAGATTCCATTTAATGTGGCTCAATCTTAAACTCAAAATTGACATTTTCTAATTAACATTTCTAAAGTTTTCCTCTAAGTGAATGCAAGGGACAATTAAACACTAATTACTGGAACTTTCTTTTAAAGTAATTTACAAAATATGAGTGTTACTGCCAAGGCCAACAATTTATGCCTCTTCTAACATATCCTTCAAACCAAGAGGCCTCCTGAGCATTTCAAAGAGGGTTCAAAGGAGGTTCATGAAAATGATTCCAGGATTGAATGGTTTGCTACATGGAGTGTTTGATGTCTCTGGGCCTTTATTCACTAGAATTCAGAAGAATGAAGGGTGACTTCATTGAAACATTTCAAAAGGCGAAAGGCCTTGATAGAGTGGAGGTGGAGAGGATGCTTCCTACCGAGGGAGAGTCTAAAACCCGAAGGGTGTCCTTTAGAATGGAGATGAGGAGGAATTTCTTTAACCAGAGTGGTGAATCTGTGTAATTCTTTAACACAGACAGCTGTGGAGGCCAAGTCTTTATGTATATTTAAAGCAGAGGTTGAAAGATTCTTGATTGGTCAGGGCTGGGTGAAGGCAGAAGATTGGGCAGAGGGAAAAACTGGATCAGACATGTTGAAATGGCAGAGCAGACTTGATATGTCAAATGGTCTAATTCTGCTCCTGTACCTTATGGTCATTTCAGAACAGTTAATATCATTGTGGATCAGTTATGAGCTAAACCCAATAAGTAAGTCACATGTCTGCTGCTGGAAGGATATAACTGAAATTGATAGTTCGTATGACTATCTGATAATTCTAAGGCCACCACCACTGATGGTTTTTTATTCAGTCTGAATTGGACTTTCTTTGGGTTCTTTCGTTTGATTTCATTAATCCCATTTTTTTTTTTTAAGTGACACCTGTAAAGATTCTCTCATTTTCTGTTCAGAATTATAGAGAATCTTGCACTGAAGTTAGCAGTTCACCTAAAGTGCTTATCCAAGTATCGGGTTTCAGCATTGTTATCCATTTAATACAAGTACTACCCACTAATCAGCAATGGAACCTCACTCATCCTCATCCAACAACAGACATTCCACGGGCATGTCAGATCAGATTTCTCATGAACTACATCCAATTCAATGTGACACCCTCTTTAGCAAATCCATGGCTAATGGTGAACAAAGGAGGAAACAAGGCATCTTCAACCACAGTGAAGAATCCTCACAGGTGTGCAGAACTCTGAGTAAGAAATATAAATTAGAAAACTAAAAGTAAAGTTGGGATTAGTGGGCAAAAACTGAAAAATTAAAACATTAACTTATAAGAAGGGGTGTGCAAGGCACAGGCATTACTTTTAGCATTACATTTCAATGCAGCCAAATTAGAAAGCAAATCACAGTAGCCATGACACGTTTTGGACTGCTCTCCTGTACTGCATACAAATTTCTGTGGCAAATTGAAGAGAGGCTCAATTGTAAAGGCACAAAAGTAATTGTCCCTGAAAATACTCAGGTTTGACTTACATAGGAAGCCTTGTCAATCCAAACTAAACCAACATAATTCCTGCTGTCGCAAGTCATATTTGGTACCATTCACTTTTAGGAAAAGCACAATAAATTAAAGAAACCCTTTTAATTGCTTCAAAATTCTGCTTTATCTTGTACACATCTGCAAAATTCTGGATACCATTCAAGCCTGGCTAATACCTACTCAAGATGGCAAGGCAAGGCGACATTTTGCGGGCAGCAAACAAAAAAACTAACTATTCTATTAATAATACTTTTTCTGGACTATGATCACTGCAATCTACAGCCTGGAATTTCTCTTTGGCAAGCGTGCTTTTGAACCATCTATACAACCTGGGATTTTTGCTGTATCCTGAAGTATTTGTCAAACCGGACTCGAGAATGCTGGCACGGCCACGGCGGCCATTGCTGGAGTGGACGTCAGGCAGGATCAAAGCAGTGGGGCAGAAGCTCAAGAGCACCATGTTTAGCCGAATTAAGCACCAAGCCAGATTAAAAAATCATGGCGCAAGGACAAACCAGTGTTCAGCTCACTAGTCCCAAGAGGCTTCATTCGCCACAGCGCTGAAATGGCTTTTTGGGTGTGGCCTGCGGTCATCAGACCCCCAGGCTGATGAAGTGCTAAAGTGGCCCCGTGGTTGTAGACTCACTTTCATGGACTCTGCAATTCATATTCTATGTCTTATTTGTTTACACAATTTCTTCTTTTCACATATTGGGTGTTTCACAATCTTTGTTGTGTGGGTTTTCTTTAAAAAGAGGGTTCTATCGTGATTCTTTGTTTTGTGGCTGCCTCCAAGAAGATAAATCCCAAGTTTGTATCTGATATACATATTTTAATAATAAATGCACTTTGAATGGTAAACATGGACAAGTATTCAAATAACTACTTTTACTTGTGAAATAATTACAGAAGCCCTACAAAAGGAAATTGAACTGTAAATATTTCAGTAACTCAGTTCAAAGAAAAATTGCTAAAATTACTCTCCTAACCCCTTCAGTGAAGTCATTGAATCAAGTCAGTGAATCATTCAGCAATTAGAATTCTCATTTTGTGAGACAGACAAGTGGTAAAATGGTGGCCTGAAAATAGTGGAAAAACTTCAAGTTCCAAACTACAAATATCAACAATTAAATAAACTTGATGTCTCTTTAGTTTAACTATTTAAAACAGGATTACTACAAGCCACATGTCCTTAATATACTTTAAATTACAACCTGTGTAGATCCATCTCCAAATAAGGAAAGAGGAGTTTCTCTTTAATCAGTTCCCAAATAACTCTGGTCATCTCATCTCCCTTCATTTCGACCACAGAACCAACTTGTATCTTTACTGTTGACATTGTTTTGTGAGGTTTCTGTACAGAAATACAAGCAGGAATTAATGTCAAATGAATTCACTGAATTAGATTTTCTTGTTGATATTGTTCTGGACATGTTAGAATACTGTAAAACTAGTAGAACAAGTCAGATTCTCAAATTCCAACAGCTCAATTACATCTCAACACCAATGATTTTAACAGGGTTGCTCTTAGGCTTTACAATTCAACCGCCAGGAGTAAGATATGTTAAAGTGCCGGGGTTGATTGTATTTAATGTATTTAAGTAAACTACTTAAGAACTTTTTAAAAGCTATTATTAATGCTTTTTGAGAGAGTGATTTAGATGCATATCATATTTTTACTGAGTTAAGTATTGTATGTAATTAGTTTTGCTACAACAAGTGTATGGGACATTGGAAAAAATGTTGAATTTCCCCATGGGGATGAATAAAGTATCTATCTATCTATCTATGACCTCAGAGGTTTCACAAACTGGTTTTACAACTTTAGAACACTTCTTTGCAAGGAATTTATACAACTAGTTTAATTATTATAATTTAAATGTACATTAATATATTTTGCTTGTATCACATCAATTCAGACCAGTTCTCAGAAATTACCAAAAATTGATCTATCAATGACATAATCACATGAATAAAGGGTTGCCCAGTTCATTAGTTACAATATTAGGCCGTGGGCTTCTAGACCTTCACAACACTGCAAAAAGGTTCCCTGTACGGGCCTAGTGACAGTTGGGGGGGGGGGGGGGGAGGTGGTCAAAATTGAGAGGTATCCTTGGAAAGAAAACATGGCGACCCAAATAAAACAAACCAACAGTACTTCAGAATCACATTAGTCCCAGCGATAATAATAGTTAATGGAGACCCCATCCGTTCTCAGATTGCTACCAAAAAAAAATCCCATTGCGCTTTTTTCAAATTAAAGAGATTCTCTACACGCTGGTGTTTGTGGGATCTGTCTTCATCAGTTTTTTTAAAAGGCTCGCAAGTTCTTTGATATGTCCTGAAAGAGAAATGGACGGCACCAGGTAAATGCAGATTTTTTTCTCCTAAAACGGGCCGGTATATGTGGCAAATCCAATCTACTTGTTGCTGTTGGGAAACAAGATAGTTTGACAACTAACCGCAAAATAATGTTTCACATCAGATGAGTGATAGCTTGGTTTCAGAGGAAGACGCGCAAGTAATTCAAGTTTTAAACAGTTACGGCCCGAATGCCACAACGATATAAACTGGAGAACAGAAATGGAGGAGCTGCAGACACAATCAAGTAGCCTTTTCTCTTATTTCTGAAGCCCGGGAGACTCCGAACCTGCATTTGTGTATATATAACACAAAGTGCATCAGGAAGCAATGGAGAAGGTGCATTTGAAAAGAACGAAAGCTGCAGCGGGAAAAGTAAAGATCACACACCAACCGAAGTAAAAAGAGAGTGGAAGCGGATTTCGCAATGGGCCGTGGCCGGGGGTTGAGAGTCTCCGGCTCAATCCGTACAAAGGCGTCCATTCACTTCCAACCACCCGAGCTCCCTTACACAACCCACGGCAAAATGCTCACCTTCCCGAGCCCAGTGACAAATACAGAGTGAACAGAGCCCACCCACTCACTCAGCTCGCTGCCGCACCACCGGCTCCAACTTCAACCTACGGTAACCGGGCAACAATCCCCAACTCCCAGTACTGGTTGGTGGTCGGCGCTAGCGGGTGTCCCTCCCACTAGCTCCACCACACCACGTGACGCGCTTCGTCCAATCGGCGGGGCGCCTCGCCGTGCGGCCCAATCGGGACTCACCACATGAGTCGCCCGGGGAGTGCGCAGGCGGCTGGCTCGTGCCGAGGGGGTGCCGCCCGGACAGGCGGGCTTCGGCTGAGGGGGTCCTCCAGCTTTCATCCCAAGCTCCAGAGTTAAGCTGTCGGCCACAAACTCGACGGAGAAAGGAGTGGAATCGGCTGCAAAACCAGCTCGTTTTGAGGAAGAGGGTCCCAAAGCGCTGGCCATGGTCCTGCCGCGACGATACCCTGGCTCTTGTGGTATTTCTGTAGGAAATGCAATTACAGTATTACTAGATCACGTAGTGTTACATCGAGGATTGCTCAAGTGTTGCCTCCGCTGTCCTGAGTTAATTGACATCACACCACCGTGTCACACAGGATAACTCGAAAAAGTTAGAATCTTTCAAGTGAAAAGAGAGCATCCACTCGATGGTGTTATAATTATTTCCTCGCCTTTCAGTAGCAGTGTTCGTAAATTAAAATCCCTAATGGTCGCTCCAATTGAAAAGTTTTAATATGTATCACAATCTTGAAGATTTTATTGCTGGACTTATTGAAGAAAAGAGCTTTCTGTAAGTAAGGGCCACTTGTGAAATGCCTTCCTAACTATGGCCCAAAAAGTACTGGAAAAGAAATAGCTAATTCACACATTTATCTTAATTTATTCTTTGCATCCATTTTACAGTACCAGTAAAAGACTCCCTTCAAATTCCAAGGTGCAGACTTGATATCTCATCAAGTGGAAACCTCCTGGTGAGATTGTCTGTTGGCATGACTTTGTGTGGTGAATGTGAATTCTTATGACTTCTCATGGTGGTTGGCAGTCCAACTTGAAGATGCATTACCGCCACTAACTGGACTGGAGTGTGGTGTACAGAGTTGAGAAATAACCCCCTACTAGTTCTTAATCAACTGAAAACTAAATTGCCCCAAAAAGCCCTATAGATTTTAAATAATGAAAGATGATATTGTGAATTAAATATAAAGTCACTATCATAACTTATAAACTTTTTAAATGAAAACTGTCAACCCCCAAAGCTAGTAGTTCAGCCTGCATTTGCTTTCTAACTTGCATGCTTCACATTGTAAAAGAATGTGTTCAATTGTTTCATAATGATGACAACACCTCAGTGTGATGTTTTCCAACAAATACAAGAAATAATTAAGCATAGTATGCCCACTTCTAAGTCAAGTCAAAATAATTCCTTCCCTTCCTGTCTTACCTTTCTCCTATCAATACAATAATTTTATGGTTTTCTGTAAAGGTGTCTCCCTTTATGCCCGTTATACTACAGGTCTTGCCATAATCCCCTAATTCTTAGCCACCCAACCCCTTAGCTCTGATTTGCTAAGTGAAAGGTCTATTTCCACAGATGAACTTTTAACAGCTTTTTTGGCCAACCAATAAACCCACTCATTCCCCTCAAAACCTCTACCTGCAAGAACCCATAAGATGAGGACATGTAGACCAAAACTTTGAATATGAAATAAAACTTCAGCAGTAACTCAGACCAAGTGCTAGAACAACCTGTTTAAGACAAGTCAAAACTGAAAAAGAATCTGAACAAATTTCCTCCACACACTGTAAGCCCAAAATTATGGCGACCAGTTCTGCAGTATACACTGATAAATATTGTTACCTATAATTCAGACACAAAAAACAGCCACACTGACATTCCCATTAAATTATCTTTTGATCCATCAGTAAAAATGATTAACATATCACAATAATTCTCCTTAACTTACTGATGAACCAACAGCCTCTTGGGCATATCAAGAACCTTGGATTTCATTAAATCATGCAACCGAAAATCAATTAAAGCCATTGGAAAAAGAACCATGGTGGGGTTACTAAAAAAGCTACAGTGGGACAAATTACATAATCCAGCAAAGCCATATTCCTAGCATGATGAGAATCCAGCCACCCAAAACTAAAAACACTCTTCTTGTGATGTTCCCAAAGTCTTCCAACACACTAATAACAGGATGATCATTCCTCTGGCCCCTCAAGTTAACCTAGTATGTTAGCAACAACTTCATCCTCTGCAACTTTAAGGGTAATTGTTCCATTTCAACCAGTAAAGCTGAAACAGTGGATGACCTTATTACACCACAACACATTCTTAAAGCTTGAGCTTGTATCACATCCAAACATTTCAAATTTGAAGATGAAGCTAATCCATAAGCCACACAGCCATTATCAAGTACCGATCTAATTAAACAAATATATAAAGTCAACAGAGATTTTTGTGTAGCACCCCAAGAATACCAACATAGACACCTGAGGATATTTAATGCCCCTTTACATTTGTCAATTATCTTATTGATAAGGTGCTACCATGTCATCTTGTTATCCAGCTACATGCCAAGAAGTCTTACCTCTGACACAAGAGTTTGACTACACAATTTCAAATTGAGTGCAGGTCTATTGATCCTCTTGTGTTTTAGCCACTGAAAGGTTAAAACACCATCTATTTGCCCATTGTTTGACCTTATTAATTGCACCCTATATACAGTTAAATTGAATTTTTTCCTCTGATCCATAAAGCTCAATCATCTACAAAATGTGATTTACCCATCCCAATGTCCTTCTAGGAGAAAATATCATTAATCATAATATTAAACAATAAAGGGCTACAAATACTGCTTTGTGGAGTCCCATTCTCTATCTCATAGAAGCCCGAAAATAACTTTCCTATCTTTACCTGCATAGACTGTCCAAATAAGAAACTCAGAAAAAATTATATAACCTTCCTCCCACTTATAATTTCCATAATTTAATCAAAAGACCCTCCCTCCATAACATATCATATGCTCATTCTATATTAAAAATACTGCTATTACAACTTCTTTACTTACCTGTGCTTTCCTAATATCATCTTTCAAACATAAAACTGAATCCAATGTCATTCTACCCCTCCGAAATCTGCTCTGATAAAATGCTATATTACCTCTTTTTTCCAAAATATAATCCAACTGTTCTACTTCCATAAGTTCCATAAATGTATACAAATGGGACATTTATAATAATAGTCTATAACTAGAAGGATCTAATGGAGGTTTTTTCAGATTTTAGAATAGGTATTACTACTGCTATTTTCCAGGAGGAGCAAAGATGGCCTAAATTCCAGATATGATTCAGAAATTTTAATATTATCTTAACAGAGTTGTCAGATATATGTTAAAACATACAATATCATATCTCATCTTTTCCTGGAGCTGTCTGACCTGTACGATTAACAGCTTTCATAAATTCAGACAAAGAATACATCACTAATACTATCATTGCTATAGCTAGCTTCCAACACATCAGGGTATCCACTCAGAGCCTTAACCCTACATTGTTTAGCCTCTTCACTTAAATTATCTTGATTTATGATTTGTAGCATATGACCCAGCCAGTAATTCAATTCTCTGTTTCAGTAACAATCGTATTACCTTCTTTAATTAATATTGGAATGTTATTAGCCTTATGAATTCCCCCCCCATTTTTTAAATCATTTCCCAAACATCTCCAAGTTTAATACCCCTTCCAATACTATCACAATATGACCTCCAGTAAACCTTTTTCGCAACCTTCACTACTTTCTTCACCATGCCCTCTCCCCTTTTATACTTAATAAGGTCACTTGGGAAATTCAGAGGAAGAAGAAGAGGAAAAGAAGGAAGAGATTAAAGGAGACATAAAATATATCCTGATATATATGATGAATGAATTAAAAGCTATAAGAACAGATATAAGAAGGATGCAGAATACACTTGATAATGTGGTGGAAAAACAAAAGAAGATGGATAATAAAGTTAAAGAGATGGAAGTAAAAGTGGAAGAAAACACTGAAAGAATAGACAAGATAGAAAACAATAATCTTGCCTGGACAACAGAAAGAAAACGGATGTTGGAAAAAATGGATGTGCTTGAGAACTCTAGTAGACAAAATAATATTAAAATTGTTGGTTTTATGGAAGGTACAGAGGGAGAAAATCCAATAAAATTCTTTCAAGAATGGATTCCGAAAATTTTGGAAATGAGAAAAGGAAGTCAAGTAATTGAAATTGAAAGAGCACACAGAGCTTTAAGACCAAGATCTCAACAAGATCAAAATCCAAGATCAATTTTGATAAAATGCTTAAGGTACCAAGATAAAGAAATGATCTTGAAGCCAGCTATTCAAGGTGCTAAAAAGAGAAATGGGCCATTGATAATAGAAGGGGAAAGAGTTTTTTTTTATCCAGACATAAGTTACGATCTTCTGAAGAGGCAGAAGGAATTTAATCCAGTGAAAAAATCTTTATGGGAAAAGGGCTATAAATTTTTATTGAGCTACCCAGCAAAATTGATAATTTTCCTGGATAATGGAGAAAGAAGTTTTTTCGTTGACTACCGGAAAGCGGAGAAATTTGTATAAGAATTACCTGATGTACATGAAGAGGACTAAAGAATTATAGAAATGAAATGGACTAATGATGAAGACTGAAACAAGGTTGGACTTGATGGACATTTATAAGGAAAAAATAGTCGAGGAGTATTAATTGGGAGTAGAGACATTAATTATTTTCTTTTTTTTCTTCACTAATATATTTTTTTTTGCGGGGGAGCTGGAGGATCTCCTGATTGATGGCTGCGAGTTTCACATGTACAATCATGGCGATTGCCATGACCCGTAAAATGGGGGGGGGTAATGTTGTGTTCTTTTTATTCGCAACATTAGTGGGGGGGTATTTTGTTTTTTTTTCTTATATATTAGTTATCTTTCTTCTATTTTTCTTCTTTTTTGCCTGGATAGTTGGGGAGAGACTCATAGCAACATGGAGAATTTTAAAGAGTTCCCAAGGTACTATGAGTGATTAATTTACTTAATTTATTAAGTTTTAATGTTAATGGAATTAATGGACCTGTGAAAAGAAAAAGAGTTTTAACATATATTAAGAAAATGAAAGGAGATATAGCTTTTTTACAAGAAACACATTTAACAGAAATAGAACATAAGAAATTAACGAGAGATTGGGTTGGAAATGTCATTGCAGCTTCATTTAATTCAAAATCGAGAGGAGTTGCAATTTTGGTTAATAAAACTTTACCAATTAAAATACAAAATGTAATAATTGATTCTGGGGGGAGATATGTGATTATACTTGTCAAATTTTTTCAGAATTATGGACTTTTATGAACATTTATGCACCAAATGAAAATGATGCAAAATTCATACAAGAAGTTTTTTTGAAATTGGCTGATGCACATGATAAAATATTAATAGGTGGAGATTTTAATTTTTGTTTGGATCCAGTTTTGGATAGGTCAACTAAAGTTGTTGCAAAATCAAAAGTAACAAAACTAACTTTATCATTAATGAAAGATTTAAACCTGATTGATATATGGAGAAAAATTAATCCAAGAGAAAGAGATTATTCATTTTATTCAAATAGACATAAAAATTACTCAAGGATTGATTTTTTTTATTATCAAAAAATATTCAAGATAGAGTGAAAAGTGTGGAATATAAAGCAAGAATACTGTCAGATCATTCCCCCTTGATAATGACAATGATAATGATGGATAAGGAGGAATCGATCTATAGATGGAGATTTAATTCAATTCTATTAAAACGTCAAGATTTTTGTGATTTTATGAAAAAACAAATTCAATTTTTTTTGGATACAAATCTACATTCAGTTGAGGATAAAATTCTATTATGGGAAGTGATGAAAGCATATTTAAGGGGTCAGATTATAAGTTATACATCTAAAATTAAGAAGGAATACGCAGCAGAAATAGATCAATTGGAAAAAGATATCATAAAGTTAGAAAAAGAATCTCAAAGATATATGACAGAAGAAAAACGAAGACAACTTGTTAATAAAAAACTACAATATAATATGCTCCAGACATATCGTACAGAAAAAGTAATTATGAGAACTAAACAGAAATATTATGAATTAGGTGAAAGATCACATAAAATTCTTGCTTGGCAGTTGAAAACAGAACAGGGTTCTAAAACAATAAATGCAATTAGAACAAGTGTAAATAAGGTTACTTATAAACCTTTAGAAATTAATGAAACTTTAAAAAAAAATTTACACTGAACTATATCAATCAGAATCAAAAAATAAGATTGCTGAGATAGATAAATTTTTATCACAAATAACCCTTCCAAGATTAAATTTGGAAGAACAGAAAGGATTAGATATGCCCTTTACATTAAAAGAGGTTGAAGAAGCTTTAGGATCACTTCAGAGTAATAAATCCCCAGGAGAAGATGGTTTTCCTCCTGAGTTTTATAAAAAATTTAAAGATTTATTAATTCCTCCTTTTATGGAATTAATATACCAAGTGGAAAGAATGCATAAACTCCCACAATCTTTTTTAACAGCGATCATAACTGTATTGCCAAAAAAAGATAGAGATCCTTTAAAACCAACATCATATAGGCCTATTTCTCTGTTGAATACAGATTATAAAATACTAGCAAAAATTTTATCTAATAGAATATCTAAATATTTACCAAAATTAATACATATGGACCAAACAGGTTTTATTAAAAATAGACAATCAATGAATAATATAACCCGGTTACTTAGCATAATTCATTTGGCACAAAAAAGAGAGCAAATGAGTGTGGCAGTTGCTTTGGATGCAGAAAAAGCATTTGATAGATTGGAATGGGATTTTTTATTTAAGGTATTGGAAAAATATGAGTTAGGAAAATCTTTTATACAATGGATTAAAATTTTAAATACTAATCCTCAAGCTAAAGTAGTTACAAATGGTCAGATTTCAACACCATTTTGCTTAATGAGGTCAACTAAACAAGGCTGCCCATTATCACCTGCTTTATTTGTATTGGCAATAGAACCATTAGCTGAATTAATTAGAACAGATTCAGATATTGGGGGCTTTAGAGTTAATCAAGAAGAATATAAGATTAATTTATTTGCTAATGATGTTTTGATTTATTTAACAAACCCATTGCAATCTTTGCAAAGATTATCTTTTAGATTGGAAGAATATGGGAAAGTATCAGGCTATAAAGTAAATTGGGATAAAAGTGAAATTTTACCCCTTACCAAAGGAAATTATAATCAATGTCGATTAGCAACTCAATTTCGATGGTCAATAAATGGGATAAAATATTTAGGTATTAGAGTTAATAATGATGTAAAAAATTTATATAAACAAAATTATTTGCCATTATTAAAAAAAATAAAAGAGGATCTTGATAAATGGATGATGTTACCAATAACATTAATAGGTAGAGTTAATGCTGTAAAAATGAATATATTTCCTAGATTGCAATATTTATTCCAAACTTTACCAATACAATTACCTCAGAAGTTTTTTCAAGAACTGAATAAATATGTAAGGAAATTTTTTTGGAAAGGAAAGATGTCAAGAATATCATTGGAAAAATTGACATGTAAATTTGATTTAGGAGGGTTACAACTTCCAAATTTTAAGAATTATTATAAAGCAAATCAACTTAGATTTATTGCATCTTTTTTTGATGAAGAAAAACCGGCATGGATTAGAATAGAATTAGATAAGATAGGAGAAAATATTCCAGAAGATTTTATATATAAATGGGAATCCAAATGGATACGGGAAAAAAAAGAATCTCCTATATTAAGACATTTGATTGATTTATGGAATAAGGTAAATATGGACGATGAGATAAAGAAATCTTTATTAGTAAAAATAACTTTAATTCAAAATAGGCTTATTCCTTTTACAATGGATAATAAACGTTTACATAATTGGTTTCAAAAGGGGATTAAATTTATCGGTGACTGTTTTGAAGGAGGTATATTGATGTCGTTTGATCAATTAAAAAATAAATATAAAATATCAAATAACACTCTTTTCTGTTATTTTCAATTAAAAGCCTATTTACGAGAAAAGCTGGGACAAACAATGTTGATGCCAAAACCTAGTGAAATGGAAATATTAATTCAGAAAGGAAAAATTTTAAAAAATTACATCTTGTATGTATAATTTGATTCAAAAGCAGACAATTAAATTAGGAATTCATAAATCAAGACAAAAATGGGAATCTGATCTGAATGTTAAAATTGATGGAAAAAATTGGTCAAGATTATGTTCTGATAGTATGAGAAATACAATAAATGTTCGACTTAGATTAATACAATATAATTTTTTACATCAATTATATATAACACCACAGAAAATAAATAGATTAAATTTAAATACGTCTGACCAATGTTTTCGATGTAATCAAGAAATTGGTACTTTTTTACATTCTACTTGGTCTTGTTTTAAAATTCAACCATTTTGGATAAATTTAAGACTTTTATTGGAACAAATTATTGGAGTACAACTCCCACATAGTCCACTATTATTTTTATTAGGAGACATTGAAGGGACAATAACGAAAGTTAAATTGGATAAGTATCAGAAAAAATTTATAAAAATTGCATTGGCAGTAGCCAAAAAAGTTATCGCAGTTACTTGGAAATCTGATTTATATTTAACTATAGATCGTTGGAGTAATGAAATACATAGTTGTATTCCACTTGAAAAAATTACATATAATCTAAGAAATAAATATGATATATTTTTGAAAATTTGATTCCCATACTTACAAAAGATAGGATTAAATACACAGGTCCTTTGAAGATAAAATTATAGTAATTGGGGAAAGTAACAATAAATATCAAAATTATTTTGAGCTCCATGGAGCATGTGGGGATCCTCCGATATCCAGGCAATCTTTCTCTTCTTTCCTTTTTTTCTTTCTTTAGATAAGGGTTAAGGGGGGAGGGTTAAGGGGAGGGGGAGGGTTAATATTATTTTTCTTACTAGTTTATCACCACATTTATTCTTTGCAATTTCTAAAATTTAATAAATAAATAATATTTTTTTTTTAAATAAGGTCACTTGGAAAGTAATACTTATTAACTTCCTAAACACCTTTTTTCTCTCCCTAATTGCCTCTGAACACTCCTCAGTCCACCATGTTATAGCCTTTCTCCTATTAATGCCCTTTCTAATAGGAATCACTTCCACTGCAGTTTGATGAATAATGTGACATAACCTTTCATTACAGAAATACACATCATCCTCAACATTCAGCCCTGATAGGTATTCATCACATAAAACCTTAAACCTCTCCCAATTTGCTTTAGCGTAATTCCACTTCACAGAAGTGGCCTTCTGTCCCTTATATAAATCCACACCCAAGCTTATAAATATAGGAAAATGATCACTTCCCAATGTTTCATCTCCCATGACATCCCACTCACTCACTCTAGCTAGAATGTTGGAAACTAGTTATATCTATAGTAGTTTCAGAACTATTATGAACATTAAATCTCGTGCCCCTTCCATCATTAAGACACACAAGATGTGAAATATCTAAAACTTCTTTAACAATCAAACCATTACCATCATTCTGTGAACAACCCCACAGTGAACTAACGATGCGCATTAAAATCCCCACACCATACGATCCTTAATGAGCTAGAGCTATATATGCTTTCCAGCAAATCAATCGTGAGCTGTCCAGAAGTGTTATAAAAATTTACCACTTTAATGCCCCTACCTGTTGAGTCAAATACTTCTACGACAAGTGCCTCATATACTTCATTTACATCTACAACTTTATGTCCTATCCCTTTCCTTATAAAACTTGCAACATCACCCCCTTTACCGACTAATCTATCATGCCTAATTACAATATAATCCTGCAAAGAAAAACTTAAATGTGGTAAAACCCAGGTTTCCTGAATACATATAACAAAGGTGGATTTGATAAATCAGAAACTTCTTGAAGTCTTCACCATTCGAAATCAGGCTTCTCGCATTCCACTGCAATATTCTAATGCCCATTATGTACCTTCACAAGGAGACTGAAATACAGATACCCCACCCATCAGAGCTTCATTTACAACTTCCCACATGACACCTGTTATACCTAAATACTTTTAAACAGCTTTCATAGTAATTTTAATTTTCTCAGTATGAATAGATGAGCAGTACGATTCACCGCATCCATTCTGAACATCAAAAACTTCAGTTTATCAACTAGTAAAGTATCTTCAGTAAAAGAACTATGAAGTCTGACTTCATATTCTGTGATCTGACTGGTAATACTTTATCAATGTTTGGTTTAACTTTTTGCACATCACATACCCTGTGACTGGGTTACCAAATCAGCAGAAATGGAATGATACGTTGGAGTCTGGTGGTACTGTAACTAAAGGTGTTTATTAGTAAACTAAGTAATACAGTACAATAAAATGCAAATATACATATAAAACAGGTTAGCAATGATATATACAGAAGTGTTGAAATATAAATCAAAACCAAGCTCTATCAAAGTCTAGGGGTAAATGAATAGTCTAAGATGATGCAGAGTTCAGTTCAGTTCAGTTTAAGTCGAGGTAGTTGCTGTGGTACCGTTGGGGAGAGAGAGAGAGAAAGAGCGAGCGAGCGATGAGCAGCTGCAGCAGGCAAACCTTTCATTGCCTCCTTGTTCTGTTGTGCTGTTGTGGTCACCGACTGTGACCCCTCTGTTCCTGGCCAGACCGTTCTTCAGTGGTGAGCTTGTCACCCAGGTAAGGGTGGACACACACACAAGCCCCCACTGGTCTGACTTGACACACTGTGAGCTTCTGATCAATTCCCCTGAATCGATCCTCCAAGCCCCCACCTTCCTGTGGGTGCACAATGCTCTTTCAGCGTCCCTTGGCGTGTCTGCCTGTGTCTCAGCAGACTTGCTTTTTATCTCCCCTGCCGGGTACCAGCCATCCATTAACTGACCATGTCCATGTCCATCAAACTGGGCCACTCCTTGCTGTCTCAGCAAGAATGTTAACGAGCAAAGAAGAGTGTCCTTGTAGCAAAGGTAAATAATCAGTGAAGAAGCCATAATACTAAATCATCTATGGAGCCATAACTTTAAATCTTTGTCTCTCTCTCTCTCACATCTGCAGCAGGATGCCTTCCCCCCCCCCCCCCATCTCTCTCTCTCATTAGCAGCATAGTTCACGGGGGGGGAGGGGTTAACTCTGGACCCCATCTCCATCTGGTTTTCTCATCACACATAACACACAGCCTCTCCATAAGACACACCTAACTGTACTTTAACCTTTTGAACTTCGGCTGCCTTCTTAAGCACTTCACATCCTCTATAAGCTGCACTATGTTCTGAATTACAACAATTAAATTTTATGCCTTCACAATCTTCATATTTATGTTCCCTACCACACTTACTACTTAGTAATTACCTCTGATAATTGTAACATCTAAGCACGGATGGAATATAAGCTCAAACATTGTAACTAACGTACCCTAAACAAACTTTATCAGGGAGCTTCATTTCATCAAAACATATCAATGTAGATAAACTATCCATCCTTTCCCCATTTCTTACTTGCAATCTCTTTACCTCCTTAACTTTGCATCCTAATAAATGAGATTTAACTTCTTCTATTAGAATCTCCACTGGAACAGCCGTTATAACACCCCTAACACCTCTAGTTTCTTTAGACAAAATTGGTACTATCTTTTTGCTAAGTAAAGTCTTCAATTGTAATGTCTTCTCACATTGCTGTTTATCCTTACAAAGAATTAACATCTTCCCTCCTCTTAAAGTACGAGCACGATCTATATTCCCTATGGCCGTTTTTAGCTCTTAGTTAATTTAATGGGATTGATGGAGGGTGGCTGTTCTGGGTTAAATTTAAATAATACTTCTTTCCTTTTTTTCAAAATATCCATCCCTTTCTCTCTGTCACTTAAAATCATTCCAATATTATGTTTCTTTTCTGTTTTTCCAGATCTGGATTCACCTTCATTCCAACCTACCACCACCAACCAGCCCTCACCTGAAGCCTCGATTTGTGGTTCCTTTTCCAGATCCTGCCCCCTACCTGAACCTGCACTATTTACCAATATCCCCACACTATTCACAGCCAGTGCCACCAAGCACCACTCCTCGAGCCAGCCAAACTCTTCTAACGCTCCTAAGCCCTCCATCCCCCATCCATGCTCTGTTGTGAATGTGAATTAATCTTGCTACAGCTATTTAAGTTGGGGGGGGGGGGGGTGATTCTCTCTCGGGTAATTTATGGTCCATGCACAACACTGAAGAATTCCAAAACAAAAAAAAATTCCACTTTACCTTGATGTACAAAAATGATGGAGGCTGAATTTTGCCCATTGCTTATTTCCTTCAAATCGGCTGAATACACACATCTAACATACCAGAGTTAAACCAAATGACTTCCAGTAAACATCAAGTGACACATGTAAAGCTACCTAAGTTACCATGACCCCTGCTGGCTTGGAGGATGATCCACAATAATGTATTTGTTGTCTGCTACTTTAGCATCCACAGATTGGATAAGCCTTGCACCTCCAGGAACAAAAGTACATATGATGTGTTCCTCCAGAAGTCTCTGCTACGGTGCCTAGTGAGACTTCTTTGCCATTTCTTGTGCTGGCAAGCGTGAAATGTCAATGATCACTGTGTGACCAAAGTTAAAGCTGGGAACAGCAGAGATCAGGGATGTGGGCAAGCATTATGGCTAGAGCCATGGTCCAGAGCTAAGGTCTGGCATGAGGCCAAAACCAGAACTGCAGACAGGAACATTGTGGAGGAGGAACTTACATAGCTGTTACCTCCATAGTGAGACAGATGAATGCCCAATGCAGTCATAGCATCAAAGCTAGCATTTTTATTGTTATCCACATGAGGTCAATGCTGCAACTCCTTATGAATTATGAAGGTTTAATGTAAATGCATTCAAGTTATATTTATGCATTACCCCACCCTAGCTCCCTCCAAGTTAATTCAATATTATTTAACAAAAAATTTTAAATATACTAGGGATGTTTTGCCTAAGCAGATTAGGATCTTATGCTGTCTACGATCTGATTGCAGTATACTTACAGGCATAGTGTACAGATGATCCATTATCTGCTCCTGGCTGTTATCTTTATCGTCAGTCACCTCTGACACCATGAGGAGACTGAGAGCATCCGTGTTTTCATGCTACATCTCTGATTTGAAATTAACAGTGTATTTATATGCTCTCAGAGTTAAAGTTCATGAATTTATGGGGAAACCATTTGAGGCAGTCATTTTATTTTATGGAAAGATTTGTACTCTGTGTAGATGGTACAATGAGGTCCCTCATAACACTTAAGGAATCTCTGCACACCAAAAATGATGGCTAAACATTTTTTTCCTGCTGTCCTGGTTCCACAACATGTACCCTATTTGCTTTTGAGAAGCATTTTCCATTTGTTTGAAGGGCCATAGTTCTGTATTGCAAGATATGATTGAACTCCTCGTATCAGGCCTGATTCCGCTGACACCTCCCAGATTGCACATGCAGGCACCTCCTAGTCACCATCCAGCTAATATAATTCACCTGCCACTCATTCCAGAATCATTACCTGCAGCTTATTTAACCCCAGTTTTCGGCCAAAGTCTTTGTTCACTCATCAAACCAGCTAGCCTCAAATAGTTGCTCCTAACTTTTACTCTCTCTGCCTAAAGTTTACCTGTTGTGTTTAGTTACTGTTCTCTCTTATTTTTTGGTCTCTTATTTCATGGTTTGCTATTTTGCAGTCTATTATTAAAGATATCATTCACCGACGGATCGTCTCCACTGCCCAATCTTTGGGTCAAGCTTCCTCTACATTTCCTGACGAGATGAGTGAATCAACGATTCATCCAGCAGGATAAGCTCACCTAAAGGAAGTTGTCTACTGACACAAGCATACAATCCAGAAGCAGCAGGAACCATTGACTATCTGTCGGCCAACTTTCATTCAACTCTCCACCTTGGTGCAGCAACTCTGCACCAATCAAATGCCTCCTTCTGAACCGCAGACTCCCTTGCCCAAACACAACTTTTCTGTACTCAATGGACCAGACTAAGATCGCTTTCCTCATCTCTCTCTTCACTAGGCAAGCTCTGACCTGTGCCACTGCTAACTGGGACAATAAAGCCACCATTTGCAACAGATATGAGGATTTCATTGCAGAGATGTGGGAGGTTTTCAGCTATCTGGGAAGTGGAAGAGAGGCAGTAAATCTGATACTTCCCTACACAACTCATACTCTGTGCTGGATTACACTGTAGAACTCAGGACCCTTGCGGTGGCTGGAATACAGAAATATTGCTAGTCAATTATCATCACAGCTTCTCAGAGCACTTGAAAGATGAGCTGCCTATCTAGGAGATGCCTACCAACCTCGAAAGCCTCATCACTCAGACTCTCTGTATTGGCAAGTGTCTTATGAAATGAGCTTTCAAATCATCACCAATGCTTTCAGAATCCAGGCAGTTATAGAGTGCTTCCTTAACACCCCAAGAGTATGATAATTGGTCAAGGAACAACTTGGGCACCTACTGCAGAGCAGCCCCACCAAAGCATCAAAAGGCCACGGTGTCTGGGAAAATAGCATCTCCAAGTAGAGAGAAGGAGCTTTCTGTCTATTAAGCTATCACTGGCTCCTCATTCTAGCACCATAGCTGATTTCATTCTCTTTGTCTTCCCCCATACTCTGTCAGCTCTACAAGCACATGAGCCTCTGGTGGATTCTGGCACAGCAGACAATTTGAATCGGACTCAATGTGTACAGCTTGGATTCCCTATCAAACCTATCTCTCTCCCTTTTAACATCATGACCATTGACAGATGTCCCTTAGGGTCTAGGACAGTCAGAGCTCACACATGGCCTGGCACATGAGTGTTGGAGAGCACCACGAGTCTTTCCAATTCCTCCTAATTGATTCACCCAACACTCCTTTCATTATAGGTTGCTCCTGTCTCTCCACTCATAACCCTCACTTTGCCTGGTTATCCGGTGCACAGGAGAGTCAGTGACCAACCTAATGGACCACCTACCTGCAAATTCAGTTGACTTCACTATGTCAATCGGTGGAGAGGGAAGAAACCCTCAACCTCACCAATCTCCCACAGGAATATCATGACCTAGCTATTGCGTTCAGTTAAAAGGAAGCCAGCACCCTGCCACCTCAGAGACCACATGACTGCGTGACAAACCTCCTCCTGGGCACCTCTCCTCCCCAAGGTCATCTTTTCTCTCTCTCTCCTCCTGAGACCCAAACCCAAAGCACTGCAGCATGGTTTCATTTACCCATCTCAGTCGACAGCCAGTGCAAGATTTTTCTTTGTCAAGAAAAGATTGGGGGTGAGGGCTGGGGGGGGTGGGGGGCTTCATCCCTGCATTGACTACTGCGGACTCAACAGAATTAGCATTATGAACAACTAGCTTCTCCCCTTGATAGATAGCACATTCAAAATACTCTGCGGGGCCTAGATCTTCACCAGACTGAATCTATGGAGTGCAGATAACCTAATCCACATCTACCGAGGGATGAGTGGAGGAAGGCATTCATAACACCCACTGGCCACTACAAATACTTGGTGATGCCTTTTGAACTTTCCAACAGTCCAGCCATTTTCAAAGCCTTCATTAATGACATCACCTGAAATATGAAGGTATGTGTTCATCTATCTTAATGACATCCTCATTTTCTCCTAGAATCCCCTAGACCACATCTGTAATGTCTGTTCAGTTCCTCAGTCTCCTCAAAAAACCAACTCGACTGCAAGTTAGAAAAATACCTGTTCCATACCCCAGTCAGGGAGCTTATCACTATTAAATGGGCTTTGGAGGAATGGAGACATTGGCTGATGGAAAACGCCAGGCCCTTCCTGATCAGCAGAACTTCACATCCATACAACAAACCCATCTATTCAATCTACGTCAGGCTCAATGGGCCTTCTTCGAACAATTCAACTTAGCCATCTCCTTCTGACCCAGTTCCGAGAACACAAAGGCAGATGTTTTGTTGCGACAGTTCAACCAGCTGAAACGGTGACCAATCCTCAACCCATAGTTCCATCCTCTCAGAGCCTCACCATGATCGTTTTGAATCCTGAGAATCTGATCTGTCAGGCCCTACTGAACAAGCTTGCTCTGGCCGACACACCTGACAACTGCATGTACATGTCAGCTGCCATATACTGTAATGTATTCCAATGGGCCCACTCCTCCCTCCTCTCTGGCCATCCAGGCACATGACAGACTCTGGCTTTTCTGCACCACTGTTTCTAATGCCCCACCATGGTCACAGATGTGTAGCAGTTCATTGGAGCCTGCCCTCACTGCGTCCAGTCCAATTCCTCCAACCAGCAGCCCTCTAGGCTCCTGCAGTCCTTACCGATCCCACGACATCCATGGTTCCACATTGCCATCTATTGCCACCTATGTGGTGATCATGACAGTGGTGGACCAGTTCTCCAAGATGGCCCACTTCATTGCCCTCCCTAAGTTTCCATCAGCCACTGAGACTGTGGACCTATTTCTCTAACACATAGTTCACCTGCATGGCTTCCCTCAGGGGCCCACAATTTGTCTCCTGCTTCTGGCAAGCCTTCTATTCCCTCCTCTGCACCTGGAGAAGTTTCTGTGAACCTTCAGTGCCTCTAAGCCTTCCACATGGAAGAGGTTATTTATTCAATCTATGCACCTCCTATGTAACCCTTCAAAGTGCTTCACAGGCTCCTCTGTGGACAACAAAAGACATTTTGTTCCCCGCAGAGGAGCCCATGGTAGAGGTCCCATCTGCGAGGGCCTTGGTTCTCTGCAACCGGTATGCTTGGAGGAGGGTACGGAGGGTCATCCTAGCTGCCAACTACACCCACTGCAGCCAGGCCAATTGCTGTCAGTGCCCAGCCAGACTACTGCAGCCTGGGGAACATGTCTGGCTGTCAATCCCAGATCTGTCCTTATGTACAGACTCCTGCAAGCTCTCACCCCAATTCATTTGTCCTTTTAAGATTACCCATTACATCAATACAGGCACTTACTGTCTCCAGTTTCCACCATCCCTCAGGATCACATCTTCCTTCCACATGTCCTGCCTCAAGCCTATTGTCTATGGACCACTAAACTCCTTGAGCCTGCTCCTCCGGAAGCTAGGAACATGGAGCTGGTCAAGTGTACATAGTTTCCCAGTTGATGGGTTCACTTCACTGTGGACAGGGTGTGTAGTAACTGGTCAACTGGGAAGGGTACAACCTGGACCAATCAGAATTGTCCTGGGCCACTGGCAGCCAGCCATAGAAGGAGCAGTCCTGTCAGACTTGCTCCCGCTAACACCTCACAGCTAGCATATGCAGGCACCTGTGCAGGCTCCACCCATCTAATAGGATTCACCTGCCACTCATTCCTGACATCACCTGCAGCCTATTTAACCCTGGTTCTCATCCACAATCCTTGTTCATCATCAAATCAGCCTGCCTGAACCAGTTGCTCCTAGCTTTCACTTTCTCTGCCTAAAATTTACCTTGTTGCCTGTTGTGTTTAGTTTCTGTTCTCTCTTGTTTTGTGGCCCCTTGTGTCTTGTTATTTTGTGGTCTATTATTAAAGTTATCATTCACCGCTGAATTGTATCCGTTGCTCTGTTTTTGAGTCAAGCCTCCTCTACATTTTGTGACACCCCGTCCATTGAATAATGCACGACCACATTAGCAGACTGTAACAGTACTCTGGAATGCAGAAAAACCTTTTCCTGAACTTCATTCCACTCCATGTACTTTCAAAGCAATTGGAGATAAGACAGTTGCTAGATTTGGCAAGAACATCTTTCAATAATTCAGCTATTCCAGATATGTATTCACTTGGGTGTGTTGCAAATAATGTGCTTCATCCCTCAAAATAGGACACTTATTTCTCTTTAAAGGTTGTGCATACCTTTTCCAACACTCCAAAACTTCTACCAGATTCCATATTTGTTTTTCTCTCAAGGCTCTAGTAACTAGGATAACACAAGATTATAGCAACTCTGGATATACCCTGCAGCATTTTCTGAAATTGAAAAGCTTCAGTAAAACTGGAGTCGTCTGCGTTTGAATTAACTCATTAGATGGCTCCTTATACATCAGTTGTTATGCATGACAATTACCAACCTTGTCAAAAATTTTAAGTCTTCTAGAAATGGATGAGGTTCAATTTATCTTGCAATGTCCACAAATCTTGATGTCTCCATCAACTTTAATACTTGTACAATGGCTACTGCCCATTCAGAGTACTTATTTTGTTCTCTGAGAAAAGAGTCAATCTCTGCCTCCAAATTTGTTTTTATTGCATCAGGCACTGACCTTGGCTTGAAGAGCCACTGAGGACCATCAAGATCAATATTAAGCTTGGCTTGGGTGTCCTCAATATGCCCTTTGAAAACCTTTTTATGTCTCCTTAGCACTTCCTGCAATGTTCCAGCCTAATTCATCCTAACACAATGCAGATTCCTCCAACCAGGGAATTTCTTTCTGCCAATCTTTCCCCAGCAAGTTTGAATCAAAGCCTGCAACAATAGCTACCGCTATTATTTTATTCTGTTTTTGATATATCAATGTCACATGAGCAATTATCTCTTGCTATCAAGTGTTTAGGTTTTCAGATTTACCAGGTACCTACGTAAGTCAAGGTACTGTATATTGTTTTCTGGCTACTAAACTTCATATTCATTCTGATTCATTGGTGTAATGTTGCACTTGTTATCAACTCCAATTTTGTGTGTCTGCCATGTATTCTCATGACAGCAATCAGAGGTATTATTTTATTAGATCATCCCCTTTTTCATTGTGTGCATCACTTGCTTCCTTTATGTGGTAAAAATTGTGTAAACTTGAGAAATTTGGAGCACCTTCTGCAAAGTTCTTCATTTTCATTTTGTTTGCTGAACCTTATTTTGTACTTATTCCTACAGTCTCTGATGATATGATCTTTTAGACCACAAGAAAAGGTAGCATTAGATGGCATGTTGCCTTCTGTAGTGGTAACAGCCTTTGATTACACTTTGAAAAAAGTTTATCTTATTTTGGAATGGGTACATTTTGTTGCTTATCATATGTGCACATTGTCTTAAGGAAAAGCTCAGCCCAAAATGTCGACTGTTTACTCTTTTCCATAGATGCTGTCTGGCCTGCTGAGTTCCTCCAGCATTTTGTGTGTGTTACTTAAAGGTGGTTATTACTTTATTGCCTAAATGATTGGTAGGTTTAGAACTACTGTTTAATTTACAGGCTAAATTTCAGCAAGTTATTTGGAAGGTGGACATTTTTGAAGGTTAAGTTGTGGCCATTTTAGCAAATTTACACAGCAGCTCATATTCTGTAAATTTATTGGCTGATTTTCTGTGATTGCAGTTATAACAGCATTAGATATTGTTCCCAGCCTTGCATTAGTGACAAGGAGTTAATGCTTCCATTAGGTCCAAGATTTTAAAACATTCATATCCCATTCTTGGCTGTTTATTAGAGAGACCTAATAAACAGTTATAAACAGCATAAACAGTTCTGCATTGAACTGTTACAGAATTCAAAAATCATGGACTGCACATACTCAACATTATATTGTCATATTGTGTAGGCGATATCCTAATTTTTCAGATCTCTATGTTTATTATATTCAGAAATACATATGTGTTTCTATTCACAGATAGCTTTGCAGGCCTTCCTGGTTCTGACTGACGTAGCTGTATCTGTTGCATGGTGTCTCCAAGGGAGGAATCGCTCTGGTATGTTGCAGAATCGACGCAGATGTAGTGAGCCATTCAGAGAGGAGAGGTTGAGGTAAAAGAGTTCCAGTGCCCGTACAACTGGCCTGGGTGCGAGATTGGATCGCTCTGGGCGCAGCCGATTTGGAGAAATCAAAAGCAGCTTTGGGCTGGACAGTGAAGTCTGGGCTCAGAGCAAGTTGCTGGGTGGCATGTTCTAGGCCTGGGACCTAGTGTGATGTACGATACATTGTTTAGACAATTTAAGCGATATACTGGAAAGACGAGGCATTTGGATCGGAGGTGAGAGCCAACTTCACTCACTCTCCTGTGATGTTCACTCCTGTTTCTCTATGGCACTGGGGTTGTGAAGACTGCTCCTGGCTGTTGTGCTCTGTACCCACTAATATGATGGATGGATACTTGGGCTTCGGCCTGCTCCAGAGTTCAGATCTAAGGATTCCTTTTGGTTTGGAATGTTGGTGCTCACTTCTATTGTTTGCATGATTTGTGATTTTTTTCCCCTTCTCTGTGCATTGGATGTTTGTCTTTATTTTATTTAATTGGGTTCTTTCAGGTTTCTTGCTTTGTGGCTGTCAGTAAGCATACAAATCTCAAGGATGTAAAATTGATACATTCTTTGTTAATAAATGTACATTAAAACTTTTAATTTGGATATTGGATACTCTTGACCTTGGTGTTTATCCTTGATTTTAAACTTCAGTATTCTTAGTAATTAACGTTGATTTTTTTAATCAAACACATGAATTTATATTCTTCTAATTTATTCATTGTTTAAAATGCTCTTGGGAAAAATGAAAATTTAAGATATCATAACACTCATAGCATTTTAAACAACAGGCTTCTGCAAAATACTTTGAAGTGGAAAACAAATGTTAATTGCTTTCTTTGGTTTTATATGTTAAAAAACTAGCATTTCCAGGATTACCATTTAACCAGATCATGGTTTCACCTACAAGAGAAAATCTGCAGATGCTGGAAATCTGAGCAACACACAAAATGCTGGAGGAACTCAGCAGGCCAGGCAGCATCTATAGAAAAAAGCACAGTCAATATTTTGGGCCAAAACCCTTCGTCAGGACTGGAAAAAAAGCTGAGGGGTAGATTTGAAAGGTGGGAGGAGGGGGGAGAGAAACACCAGGCGATAGGTGAAACTTGGAGGGGGAGGGATGAAGCAAGGAGCTAGGTAGTTGATTGGTGAAAGAGACATAGGCCATGGAAGAAAGAAAAAAGGCGGGAGGAGTGTCAGAGAGAGGCGACAGGCAGGCAAGGAGATAACATGAGAAAGGGAAATGGAGAAGGGGGGGATGTTTGAGAAATCATTGTTCATGCCATCAGGTTGTAGGCTACCCAAAAAGAATATCAGGTGTTGTTCCTCAAACTTAAGTGTGACCTTATCGCGACAGTGGAGGAGGCCATGGATAGACATATCAGAATGGGAATGGAAGTGGAATTAAAATGGGTGGCCACGGGGAGATCCTGCTTGTTCTAGCGGATGGAGCATAAATGCTCGACGAAGTAGTCTCCCAATCCATGTCAGGTCTCACCGATACACAGGAGGCCGTACCGGTAGCACCGAACACAGTATATGACCCCAACAGACTCACAGGTGAAGTGTCGCCTCATCTGGAAGAACTGTTTGGGGCCCTGAAGTGAGGGAGGAGGTGCAGGGGCAGGTGTAGTATGGTTTCAGCTATTGACAGTGCTTTGAGACAAGTATGTTCCCAATGCATTATTGACAATACTGTGCCATTAACAATTTGCAGTATAAGCATTTTATAGCATAAGTAATTCAATGACAGAGAGATAAAAAAGTCATTTATTTCATTTGTCTATGCAAAATAGTCTTTCAAATACACTTTATATTTGCATGCATGTAAAAAGCACAAAATGGACTATGTCCCCTAGAACAAGGTCCTTCAATTTTATAATATTCCAAGAAGATTTAAAAGAAAATAGTAATAGCTAATCATTGAAATCATATATTGCACAATTATGCCAGCTCCAGTTCATCAGTGCAGAAGTTCTTCGGAGCATTGTCCTAGAGCCCAAACATTTATATCTGTTTTCTCAGTGACCTTATTTTCACCACAAAAGCATAAGTGGAATGTTCACTGGTTATTGCACAGTATTTGCAAGACCTAGACAATGTTTGGCGTATTCTGATAACTGCATTACAATAATCTAGGCAATGAGTATCTTTCAGAAAAGGGAATGCAACTACCTACCTTTGTCATTTGATGGCATTACCATTGTTGAGTTTTGCTCCATCATTATCCAGGGATCACCACTGGCCAGAGAATCAATAGACCAGTCACATAAATACTATGACTAACAGAGCAGGTCAGAAAATTATATGTTATGGAAAGTGACTTATTTCCCACTTGCCAAAAGCCTTTATACAATTAAGTAAACAAGAGTTGGGAGTGAGAAAGAATACATCCTTTTTGTCTAGATGCATGACATTCCAACAACAATAAAGTACTTCAGCACCATCCAAGACAAAGCCACAGGCATCAATCCATCACCCTAAATGTTAATTTCATCTGCCACTGGTACTTTGTGGCTGCAGTATATGCAATACATTTAATCTACTGTAGCTTCTCACCTAGGCTACGCTGACGGCATCTTTCAAATCCACAACCCCAATTACAAAGAAGGGTGAATACAATGTGCTTATGGGAACACAGCCGTTTGCAGATTCTCCTTGTAATCATTCTCATCTTAAGTTATGATTGCCAGATGTAAATTGTGGATTTCATACAAACAACATTCTGAGGGTACTTTCATCAGATTGACTACGATTCTCCAAGAAGATGGCCTGCAGCTCAAGGACAAGTAGAGGTAGATGGTGACAATTCTGGAGTAGCAAACAATCTGCTGGAGGAACACTGCAGGTCAGGCAACAAGTCAGGGAGAAGGAATTGTTGACATTTTGTTTCACAATCCTGCAACAGGACTTGTTGGGCTTTAAAGTTCAATATAAATTTATTTGCCGACAAGCATCACATTCTGTTAAGAGAATAGATTGATAAACTACTTCAAAGATGAAAACTGTTCATTCTTATTCCCTGGCATGAAGTAAGTATGATAAAGATGTGATAGTGAAACACAAGGCAAGGAAACAGTACTGAATTCTCAAACAGCCTTGAAATATTTATTTTTCACATTCACTTCATAGGAGTAGTTCTTTGGGCAAGTTACCAGAGCTCATTCTATATTTTTCGCTCTGTTGGTGGAACAAGACTTCAAGTGAAGAGAAACTGATCAGATCAAGTTCAGGGTATAAAAAACAGCATATATCAATTCTATTGAGCATTCTTCCAATTTGGAATTTAAATTCTTATCATCATTCTTGAGTTTTACAATAATGGGATAATGATATTTCAAATGGTACTTGGCTAAAGAAATTGATGATTTGTATCAGCACAACTAGAATGAAAATAAACATGAGAAGTACTAAAATATAATGTATCTAATTACTCCGTATGATTCATATGTATGTACTTTGACAGAAATATCACTTGGGAAAGTCAGAAATAAAACAAATTTTAGATTTCAGACAATGTGGGGGAGGGGTAGGAAACAAAAACAAGGCTCTAGAGTAGCAACACAAGAGAATGCAGATGTCGATCGCCAAGGAATTAGACTCATAGACTCAGGGCTCCAGCCATTGGGACTTGACTTTTCCTTAATTTTGAAGAATGACCACTTGTTCAAGATTTCCCCCTCCCCTAGCAGAGAGTTCCACCACTCTCTTCTTTAAAAAAAAGTACTTCTGACATCCTCCTTATCCTTTTATCCAATCACTTTAAAATGATGAATTTCTGCAAGGTTGGCTTCTGGTAACTTTGCAGAATTCAGAGTTGTGACATACTCCTCAAACAACCCTCATCATCATATAAGGCTGGGTGAGAGACATTCACTTGTCTTTATAGAATGTGTATGTTGCAATAAGCCATTCATAAAACATCACAGCCATTGGACAAGTGCTAATGACCACAATTAATATATATACATTGAAAGCCTGAATTTTTTATTTTACTTTAGACTTAGACAATTTCAAGTTTGCTGATTAACATCAAGCTAAAACAAAAAATGTCAAAACCCCTCACAGATCAGGTAGCATTGGTAGAGAGTAACTAAATCAACATTTCAATCCAATCCCACAATTGATTCAGAGCCTGAAATACTAAATCTTTTATTCACTGGTGCAGCATGGCATGTTGAGCATTTTCTGGTTTTGTTTCAGGTTAATAGGATCTGCAGCTAATTGCTTCAGTAATGAAAAACAGATTGATCCAGTGCCAGCTGAACTGTGCCAAGTGAAATACTGTGGCCACGCCCAGGGTAAAGTAGGCGAGGCAGCATTTTTGGAAAGAGAAATAGAATTAACGTTTCATCACTTCATTGGAACTCATGCCTTTGGCATTTCTGTTTATCTTTTGTTACGCCTGCGGCCCCCTCCTTTTTGAGAATCGCAGGATCGCTATTGATTCGAGTCAGGAGACCCAGGAAATGAGAGGGAGACACGCCCATTCCTCAATGGTTAAAATGTGTCCTGGGCCTCCGAGATACAAAGCCACGGAACAGGTCATTGTCTTTTGGAGACAGAATTGTGTATTGAATACTGTACGATTCATCGAAGCCCCCCCCCCAGGCAATGAACCGAGGGGGGTTGGTGGAGGGATTGCATCATCCCAACCTGATTGACATCTGAGACCCTGTGAGTCAGGATAAAAGAGGGTCTGTGGTAACAGCCCCTCAAACGCACCAGAAGAAATGCTAGAACTCCTGTAACAGCGTACTAGTGAAAGCCGGTGGAAAAGCCCACGTGCGTCCTTTTCCATTTGCCTCGGAATCGGTGGGCCTTTACCACGGAAGCCCGGCTTTAGCTAACTACAAAGGGGAAATCAGCCCCCAACGACTCTCGAAGGATTGACATCATAAAAGGAATGGGCAAGTTAAACCTCCGTCTCTCTCTCCAACCAACAAGCTGCAGCTTGAATGAACTTGAGTGACTTTTATATTTCCATCGGACAATACATTATCCCCTAGACGACGATAGAGCTATTTCTTATTGATTATTATTATACCCGCGCTTTTAGATTTAGTATTGACGACGTATATGACCTGTATGTTTGCATTGATATTATTTTTGTGTATTTTATCAATAAATACTGTTAAAAATAGTACCATCAGACTTCAACGGACCTCTCTTTGCTGGTAAGTGACCCAGTTACGGGGTACGTAACACTTTATTCCCGGCGATCAATTTTAACTATCTCATAACAACCACCTCTCACTCTATGTCAGCAAAACTAAAGAACTGATTGTTGACTCCAGGAACGAGAAGGATAGCAAACATGCATCAGTCTACATTCAGGGATCGATAGTGGAGAATCAGTAGCTTTATATGCCTGGGTCTTAATCCAGAATGACTTGTCCTGGGCACACAGGTCATAAAGAAAGTACACTAGCATCGCTATTTTCTTAGGAGGTTAAGGAGGTTCGAATTGTCACCATATACTCAGAATCAGAATAACATTTAATGTCACTGGCATATGTCAAGAAATATGTTGTTTTGCAGTAGCAGTACATTGCAATACATAATAAAAAGACTATAAATTACAATAAGAATATATATATATTAAATAAGTAGTGTAAAAAGAGGACAAAAACAGTAAGTCAGTGTTTTTACTGGCTCATTGTCCATTCAGAAATCTGATGGTGGAGGAGAAGCAGTTCCTAAAACGATAAGGATCCTTCATGGTAGTGATCAGAAGAGGGCATGTTCTGAATGATGGGGGTCCTTAATTATGGATATCTCCTTTTTGAGGCATTGCCCTTTGAAGGTGTTCTCGATGCTGGAGAGGCTAGTGCCCATGATGGAGCTGGTTAATTTACAGCTTACTGCAGACTGTGCAGTGTCTGTACATCTGCATTTCTACATCTGCAGAAATTTGCAAGAGTCTTTGGTGACATTCCAAGTCCCCTCAAATTTATAATGAAATCTAGCGGCTGTCATGCGATCTTTGTAATTCCATCAATATGTTAAGCCCAGGTAAGATCTTAACAAACTCCTATAGATGTACAGTTGAAAGTATCCTGGCTGGCGCATCATTGCCTGGTACAGCAATTTAAATGCACAGGAAAGCGAGAAGCTGCAGAATATAGTCAACTGTGTCCAATACATCATGACACATCCCTCTCCATCATTGGTAGTATCCACATGAGGCACTGTCTCAAGAAAGCAACATTTTTATCATCAAATCATATCTCCCATATCATCGTATGCAGGAGCTACAGAAGCCTGTGGTCCAGGGGTTCTTAACCTGGAGTCCTTGGACCCCTCTGGGGGCAGTGAACTTGAATGGGAAAAAAATTTACATCTTTATTTTCACTAACCTTTAACTGAAATTTACCATTTCCTTCAATTATGATTGTAGACAACAAACTACAGAAGTATTAGCAGTACCTGTGACTTTATCACCAATATAAATCATGGATATTTTCATATCACATTACAATTAGACATTAGAAAGTTTTTAACAAGAATAAGCCATTCAGCCCAAGAAAGCTTGCCAAATTCCTGTTCACATAGTTTGTTGAATTAACTATCAAGTTTACATTTCAACATCTCTAACGTACAACTCTCAACTACACAACCACGTAATTTGTTCCATGTGTCCACAACTTGCTGTGTAAAGAAATACTTCCTGATCTTAGTGTGAAATCTCCTCTTAACGAGTCTGCACCTATGGCCCCGTGTCCTTGATGATGGATTAATTTTGAAGTAGCAGCTAGCATCCACTTTACTTATGCCTGTAATGATTTTGAACACTTCTGACACGTCTGTTCTCATCTACATCTGCTTAGGCTAAAGAGAGTTCGTTCTTTCATTTGTTCTTTGTAGCTCATAACCTGCAGACCTGGAATCAGTTCTCTGAACTCTCTCTGGTAGCTTCACATCCGTTACACAATATGGAGACCAAAATTGTACACAATACTCAAGGTGTGGCCTCATTGAAGAGAATATCCCTAGACTTGAACTCACTGAGTGCATTATATAGCTCATCGTTCTAATAGCCTTCCTAATCACTTCTGTGCGTTATTTAGATGTCAATAGGGATGAGTCTACCAGGATGCCCAAATCCTTCTCATACAGTGCACTTTCTAACTCAAGACCCCCCCCATTGTATATTTATATCTAATATTTCCACTTCCTATATGTAATACTTTAAATTTACTTACATTTAATTTTGTGTCATTTATCTGTTTGAACTGACTGTATTAATACAGCTGTCTGAATGTTATCTGCCCATCCCCCTGATTTTGAATCATCTGCAAATTTTACTAGTTATTAAAAATATCTCAACATATTATTTATGGCACACTCATCGCTACTTTGAAATTATGGTAGTTACTAGACCCACTATTAGATTGAATGTGATCGTAGTTTTTCTGTGCTATGTAGCTGGCCAACTATCGGGCAGCCTTGCGCAACGTGACTCCAAGCGCAACAATACCAAATTCCAGACAGGACAAGATGCCTGAGCTCCTGCTGTAATACTTGTGTCTATCTGAGTATTGAAAAGCCATTAAAAGTGTTAAAACCTTGGATAAATTTTAAAATCTACCTTATTTTACTTGGCACACAAATTTCTTGAATATCTTTCACTTCACTTAATTAACATATAGATTACTTATTTTTTTGCAGATTTATCAAACAAATTACTTAAAAACTGAACAAAATATTGAGTTTCAAAAAACAGCAATTGAATGAAACAACAAACAAGACAAAATCTGCAGGTGCTGGAAATCTGAGCAACACACACAAGATGCTTGAGGAACTCAGCAGGCTAGGCAGCATCTATGGAAAAAAGCATAGTCAACATTTCGGGTCCTGCCAAAAGGTCTTGGCTCAAAACATCGACTGTACTTTTCTCCATAAATGCTGCCTGGCCTGATGAGTTTTGTGTGTGTTAATTGAAGTAAATTGACTAGGGGGAATGCCATACTAGATCTAGTATTAGGTAACGAACCAGGTCAGGTCACAGATCTCTCAGTGGGTGAGTATCTGGGGGGATAGTGACCACCGCTCTGTGGCCTTTAACATTACCATGGAAAAGGATAGAATCAGAGAGGACAGGAACATTTTTAATTGGGAAGGGCAAATTATGAGGCTATAAGGCTAGAACTTGCGGGTGTGAATTGGGATGATGTTTTTGCAGGGAAATGTACTATGGATATGTGGTCGATGTTTAGGGATCTCTTGCAGGATGTTACGGATAAATTTGTCCCAGTGAGGAAGATAAAGAATGGTAGGGTGAAGGAACCATGGGGGGGCAAGTGAGGTGGAGAATCGAGTCACGTGGAAGAAGGCAGCATACATGAGGTTTAGGAAGGAAGGATCAGATGAGTCTATTGAGGAATATAGGGTAGCAAGAAAGGAGCTTAAGAAGGGGCTGAGGAGAGCAAGAAGGGGTCATGAGAAGGCCTTGGTGAGTAGGGTAAAGGAAAACCCCAAGGCATTCTTCAATTATGTGAAGAACAAAAGGTTGACAGGAGTGAAGATAGGACCGATTAGAGATAAAGGTGGGCAGATGTGCCTGGAGGCTGTGGAAGTGAGTGAGGTCCTCTTTGGTATTCACCAGTGAGAGGGAACTTGATGATGGTGAGGACAATATGAGTGAGGTTGATGTTCTGGAGCATGTTGATATTAAGGGAGAAGAGGTGTTGGAGTTGTTAAAATTCATTAGGACGGATAAGTCCCCGGGTCCCGACGGAATACTCCCCAAGCTGCTCCACGAGGCGAGGGAAGAGATTGCTGAGCCTCTGGCTGGGATCTTTATGTCCTTGTTGCCCACGGGAATGGTACCGGAGGATTGGAGGGAGGCGAATGTTGTCTCCTTGTTCAAAAAAGGTAGTAGGGATAGTCCGGGTAATTATAGACCAGTGAGCCTTATGACTGTGGTGGGAAAGCTGTTGGAAAAGATTCTTAGAGATAGAATCTATGGGCATTTAGAGAATCATGGTCTGATCAGGTACAGTCAGCATGGTTTTGTGAAGGGCAGATCATGTCTAACAAGCCTGATAGAGTTCTTTGAGAAGGTAACCAGGCATATAGATGAGGGTAGTGCAGTGGATGTGATCTACATGGATTTTAGTAAGGCATTTGACAAGGTACCACACGGTAGGCTTATTCAGAAAGTCAGAAGGCATGGGATCCAGGGATGTTTGGCCAGGTGGATTCAGAATTGGCTTGCCTGCAGAAAGCAGAAGGTCATGGTGGAGGGAGTACATTCGGATTGGAGGGTTGTGACTAGTGGTGACCCATAAGGATCGGTTCTGGGACCTCTACTTTTCGTGATTTTTATTAATGACCTGGATGTGGGGGTAGAAGGGTGGGTTGGCAAGTTTGCAGATGATACAAGGGTTGGTGGTGTTGTGGATAGTGTTGAGGATTGTCAAAGATTGCAGAAAGGCATTGATAGGATGCAGAAGTGGGCTGAGAAGTGGCAGATGGAGTTCAACCCAGAGAAGTGTGAGGTGGTACACTTTGGAAGGACAAACTCCAAAGCAGAGTACAAAGTAAATGGCAGGATACTTGGTAGTGTGGAGGAGCAGAGGGATCTGGGGGTACACATCCACAGATCCCTGAAAGTTGCCTCACAGGTAGATAGGATAGTTAAGAAAGCTTATGGGGTGTTAGCTTTCATAAGTTGAGGGATAGAGTTTAAGAGACGCGATGTAATGATGCAGCTCTATAAAACTCTAGTTAGGCCACATTTAGAGTACTGTGTCCAGTGCTGGTCGCCTCAGTATAGGAAGGATGTGGAAGCATTGGAAAGGGTACAGAGGAGATTTGCCAGGATGCTGCCTGGTTTAGAGAGTATGCATTATGATCAGAGATTAAAGGATCTAGGGCTTTACTCTCTGAAGCAAAGGAGGATGAGAGGAGACATGATAGAGGTATACAAGATATTAAGAGGAATTGATAGAGTGGACAGCCAGCGCCTCTTCCCCAGAACACCACTGTTCAGTACAAGAGGACATGGCTTTAAGGTAAGGGGTGGGAAATTCAAGGGGGATATCAGAGGAAGGTTTTTTTACTCAGAGAGTGGTTGTTGCGTGGAATGCACTGCCTGAGTCAGTGGTGGAGGCAGATACACTAGTGAAATTTAAGAGACTACTAGACAAGTATATGGAGGAACTTAAGGTTGGCGGTTATATGGGAGGCAGGGTTTGAGGGTCGGCCCAACATTGTGAGCCAAAGAGCCTGTACTGTGCTGTATTGTTCAATGTTCTATGTTCTACATATTTTATATTAGTTTTATGTATTTTATATTTTTGCAGAACTAATTTAAGCTGAAATGTTGAAGAAAAGGAGGTATGACAAAAACTATGTATTATATGGTCTCACTTGCATTGATAGATGTGACAAGACACAAAAGCCAGTGTTCTTTATGTGGAAAAATTCTTGCAAATAGAAGTATGAAGCCAACAAAACTGAAAGAACATCTCATAGTGAGAATGCATTTAAAGATGTGGGTTTTTTCATACAAAGAAAGCTTATATCAAAAAAGTCGGGACATTTCCAAAACTTGGATTTGCCATTTCACAAAAACCTTTTCTTGAAGCATCCTATAAATTTGCTTACCAGATTGCCAAACAAAAGAAACCCCAAACTATTGGAGAGTCTTTAGTAAAGCCATGTGCACTGGAAATGGTTGAGTTGGTTTATGTCAAACATGAGAAAATCTGCAGATGCTGGAAATCCAAAGCAACACACACAAAATTTTGGAGGAACTCAATAGGCCAGGTAGCATCTATGGTAAAGAATAAACAGTTGACGTTTCAGACCGAGGCCTTTCTTCAGGTCTTCAGGATGCTGCCTGACTTGCTGAGTTCCTCCAGCATTTTGTGTGTGTTGAGCTGGTTTGTGGACTGACTGAAATATAAGAAAAAATTGCAAGTCATTCCCTTATCAAATAATGTGATATGTTCTAGAATAGTTGATACTTTTTTAACGTTTTGAAGCAAGTCATTAAGAATTCGCAGCCTCGCAGTTCCCATGCAGTATGCCACTGGATGAAACTATAGATATCTCTCTATGTAGTCAGCTCCTTGCTTTTGTTTGTTATTTGCATACTGATACTATCAAAGAAGAATTCTTATTTTGTGAGTCCCTTTTGGAAATTACAATGGCTGTTGATGTCCAGCATCTTGTGTGAAATGAGAAAACAAATATAAATTGCAAAGAGCTTGGGGGAGATTGAATTAGAATCAAGTTTATTATCACTTATTTATATGGTATGAGAATAGTACAATGCAAAGCTATAAAAATTACTATAAATTACCAAATAATTTGAGCGTAGAAGGTTGAGGGGGACTTGATAGAGGTATTTAAAATTATGAGGGGGATAGATAGAGTTAACGTGGATAGGCTTTTTCCATTGAGAGTAGGGGAGATTCAAACAAGAGGACATGAGTTGAGAGTTAAGGGGCAAAAGTTTAGGGGTAACACGAGGGGGAACTTCTTTACTCAGAGAGTGGTAGCTGTGTGGAACGAGCTTCCAGTAGAAGTGGTAGAGGCAGGTTCGATATTGTCATTTAAAAAAAAAATTGGATAGGTATATGGACAGGAAAGGAATGGAGGGTTATGGGCTCAGTGCAGATCGGTGGGACTAGGTGAGAGTAAGCATTCGGCATGGACTAGCAGGGCCAAGATGGCCTGTTTCTGTGCTGAAATTGTTTTATGGTTATATGTTTGGAAATAGTAAAAAGTTTTTTCGCCAAACAAAATTTTGACTGGAAAGGAAAGCTTCATACTCTGTGCACAGATGTAGCTCCTACGATGCTTGGTAATACATCTGGTTTTGCTACTTGAATGCAAAAGGAAGCTCCTCACATAGCCGTCACTCATTGTTTTTTACATAGGCATGCACTGGCAACAAAGATTCTTCCAACAACCCTGAAAGAAGTTTTGTCAACAGCCATAAAAGACATGAGGTTTATTAGAAGCATTTCTCTGAATAATCGCATTTTTAAAAGACTTTGTCAAGAAATGGGTGCAGAATATGGAATGCTTCTCTACCACAGAGTAGTTCGCTGGCTTTCAAGAGGATAAATCTTGAAGTGCTTATTCCAATTACGGATAGAAGTTTCACATTCTCCTGAAGAAAAAGAAAACCCACTTTTGGAACAGTTTGAAAAAAGGGATTGTATCCATGAGTTGGCTTTCTTGGCAGATGTTTTAACCATATGAATGAAATAAATCTTTCAATTCACGACTTTGAAGTTACCACTATGGATGCTACTGAAATATTACAGGCTTTCTTGGCTAAACTCCCGATATGGAAGAAGAGAGTACAGGCCGATATCTTTGCAAATTTTTCACTGCTGGAGGAAGTGCCTTACAAAGACGGAGTTGAGATACCAAATTCTCTGTCAATTTCTTTGAATAGAGACATTTGTGTACACCTGGAAACACTTCAGAACTCTTTCAAAGGTTGTTTCCTTCCTGATGGCATCAAAGTTAAACTATGGGTCCGCGATTCTTTTCTTTCTAGTACAAACTGTGTTGAAGAATTTGATCTAGCCGAAGATGAATTCATTGATCTTAGACAAAAAACTTACTACAATTAAGGTTTAACGCAAAAGCCTTGGAGATTTCTGGTGTTCCTTAGAGAAGCCTATTCTCGCTTTGTAAAGCAAGCTATGGAAGCTTTAACTCCCTTTGCAAAAGCACATCTTTGTGAATCAGGATTTTCAATGCTTTTACCCATTAAAACTGTGGTGAACTACATATACCTGTCTGGACACGCCCCCCCCCCCCCCCCCCCCGCTGACTGCTCCTGTGGCTCCTCCCAAGGACCCCAGTATAAAGGCGATTGGAGACACAGCCCTGGCCTCAGTCTCCAGGATGTTGTGTGGTGGTCACTTGCTGCTTGTTCTTTCTTCCAGCCAATAAAAGCCTATATCTCGCCTCACGTCTCCGAGAGTTATTGATGGTGCATCAAAAACAAAAAATCGTAATCAATTGGATCTCCACCACGACATGCATGTTGCTTTGTCAAAGACCACTCCACACTTTAATGTGCTTATCCAAGCTAAGCAACACCACCCTCCACACTGATAACTTTAAAAATAAAACTTAATTTTAACTTACCTATATTTTAAATGTATTTAATGCATTAGTAAAGAAACAGATATATATCCATATCACAAATTTTGTTTTTTTAACATTTCAATATAATTGGTTCATTTTGTAATCCTATGTATTTTACTTTATATATTTGAACACATTATTCTGAGATGACACCCAGAGGATTCAATGGACTACCAAAGGGGTCCATGGCATAAACAAGGTTAAGAGCCCCTGCTGTAGTTCCACACCACCACATTCAGGAACAGCTATTTCCCTTCAATCATTTGGTTCCTGAACCAACCAATAAAAGCTATTCACTTTAGTTTAACATGATTATAACCATATTGATCACTTTGCATTAAAATGGACTGTTCTGATCTTGTAAAATTGATATATAATTCATATTTATGGTTTTTTTTCTTGTGAACAATGCTTATATGATGCCATCTGCTTATGATACCATAAGCTTTTTCAAACATTTCACATAAACATGAGAAAATCTGCAGATGCAACACACACAAAATGCTGGAGGAACTCAGCAAGTCAGGCAGCATCCATGGAAAGTCCTGACGAAGGGTCTCGACCCGAAACGTTGACTGCTCCTTTCAACGGATGCTGCCTGACCTGCTGAGTTCATCCAGCTTTTTTGTACGTCTTGATCCATGGAAAAGGTGCTCCTGATGAAGGGTCTTAGTCCGAAATGTCAACTGTTTACTCTTTTCCATAAATGTTGTCTGCCTGCCGAGCTCCTCCAGTGTTTTGTGCATGTTGCCATGTGACAATAAACTTGACTTTCCTTTTCCAAAAAAAAATGCATAACCTATTTGACGAATTACTGTCTCTTCCACAATTGCTACTCGATCTGCTACTTTGGATAAATGGGGCCTTTTCTGGTTGGCTGTCAGTGACTAGTGGGGTTCCTCAGGGGTCAATATTGGGACTGCTACTTTTTGTATTGTTTGTCAATAATTTAGCTAGTGGAATTGATGGCTTTGTGGCAAAGTTTGCAGATGACATGAAGATAGGTGGAGGGGTAGGTTGTGCTGAGGAAGCAATGCAATTGCAGCAGGACTTAGACAAATTGGAAGAATGGGCAAGAAAGTGGCAGATGGAATACAGTGTTGGGAAATGTATGATAATGTATTTTGGTAAAATGGTAAAGTGCAGACTATTATCTAAATGGGGAGACAATACAAACATCTGAGATGCAAAGGGACTTAGGAGTCCTCGTGCAAGATTCCCAGAAGGTTAATTTACAGGTTGAGTCTGTGGTAAAGAAAGCAAATGCAATGTTGGCATTTATTTCATGAGGAGTAGAATATAAAAACAAGGAGATAATGCTGAAGCTTTATAGACGCTAGTCAGGCCGCACTTGGGGTATTGTCAACAGTTTTTGGCCCTATATCTCAGAAAGAGATTTGCTTGTGCATGAGTCACAAAAGGTTGGTTTGCAGGTGCAGCAAGCTATCAAGAAGGCAAATGGGATGTTGGCCTTCATTGCTAGAGGGATTGAATTTAAGAGCAGGGAGGTTATGCGGCAACTGTTCTGGGTACTGGTGAGGCTGCACCTGGTGTACTCCACGCAGTCCTGGCCTCCTTTCTTGAGGAAGGATATACTGGCTTTGGAGGTGGTGCAGAGGAGGTTCACCAGGTTGATTCCAGAGATTAGAGGGTTAGACTATGAGGAGAGATTGAATCGCTTGTGACTGTACTTGCTGGAATTCAGAAGAATGAGAGGGGATCTTATAGAAACATATACAATTATGAAAGGGACAGATAAGATAGAGGCAGGAAAGTTGTTTCCACTGATAGGTGAGATTAGAACTAGGGGACATAGCCTCAAGATTTGGAGGAGGAGTAGATTTAGGGTGGAGATGAGGAGGAATTGCTTTTCCCAGAGGGTGGTGAATCGGTGGAATTCTCTGCTCAGTGAAGCAGTGGAGGCTATCTCAGTATTTAATACAAGGTCAAAAAGGTTCTTGCATAATGGGGGAATTAAGGGTTATAGGGAAAGGCAGACTACAGTGGAGGCCAAGTCAAGTCAAGTCATTTTTTATTATCATTTCGACCATACACTGCTGGTACAGTACACAGTAAAAACAAAACAACGTTCCTCTAGGACCATGGTGCCATATGAAACAATACAAAGCTACACTAGACTATGTGGGACTACATATTAAAGTATATTTAATATATTTATATTTAAGGCAGAAGTTGATAGATTCCTGATTCATCGGGGCATCAAGGAAAATGGTGAGAAGGCAGGTGTATGTGGTTGAATGGGATCTGGGATCAGCCATGATGAAATGGTGGAGTGGACTCGATGGGCTGAACGGCCTTATTCTGTTCCTATGTCTTAAAATCTGTTGGGTGTTCCCAACGTTTTATTTTATACGTATTTGTAATATGTGCGTTTTGAGAACTCGCACTTCTTTTAAGCGAGTTCCCTTCCCTAAAGTGCAACAGAAATTCACTCTACGAGAGGAACAGCATCAATATCCCCGCGTGGGAGGGAAATCCCGCGCACGTGCACGCCGATCAGAAGGGAGGAGGGAAATCCCGCGCACGTGCACGCCGAAGCGGCCGCGCGGATACAGCGGCAGCCCGGGGCCGCGGGCGCGCGCTGTGGGAGGACCGTCATTGGTCGGAGCGGCTGGAGTGGGTGTGGGCGGAGAAGTGACAGCCAGGGCCGGGCCGGGGCGGTAGCGGCAGCGGCGGGACTGAATGTCTTGACTCGCCGCCCGGCGACAGCGTGTCCGTCGCTCGGTGTGGAGCCGGGCGAGAGGTGAGCTCTGCAGGGGCGCGGGCTCGGGTTCAGGCCCTGAGAGCGGCGGACTGGGAGGGATTGTTGATGCCGATGGCTGCTGTTGTGGCTACACAAGATGCCCTGTGTACGAGGCCTTTGTGTGTTCACTCTGCTACCTATGCTTTTCCTGCCCTTGAACTTTTCGTTCTCTCGCTGATCTTTGTACTGGAGATCTCGTTTGGGGTTTGGAGTCCTTGCACAGCGCCCCGCCCAAACCTCACTGCGAAGTGCAGGATCAAATCATCACTGGCACGAAGCTTTGCGTTTTCAGATATGCCATTCCAGGATGCTATGATGAGAGAACGACCAGTCTCATGATCTGTTACTCCGCCTTCTCGTCTTGGCGGCAGTGCCTTTTAAAAGCCAGTTTCTAGTGCCATCGCTAATGTTTTGGAGGTATCATGGCTGCTTGGTCTGAAATAAAAACCAAAGCGCTGGAAGTGATCGGGCTATTTCTCTCTCTCTCTATGATCTTACATTCTGTTTTTTTTTAAATTTAGGGTATCGAACAACTGTATTTTCCGTTTTTTTAACTGCTTAATATGCTTGGACACAGCGGATCAGTTTTCATTACTTTTGCTGTAACAGGGATGGTTTCCATGGGCTTCAAATCCAAAGATTCCCTTTGCGTGCATAATATCTCTAGCTCCCCAGACTAAAATATCTCACTTTAATATACATCTGCCAGTGAAAAGGCAAACGAAGTTGGATTCTTCGGAACCTCCAAACCCACAGAACTCCGCAGTAACAATCTGAAAGAAATAAGAAACTTCCGTGCATGTGAACTTCATGGTCAAATTCACAGCGTAAATTAGGGGACAGAGTTTTGTTTAGCACGGTTACATTATGTGCTATCTCTAATGTGGACTGCTACAGAACATACTATGAATAGTATAGTACAGTACAAGAACAGACCCTTTGGCCCACAATGTTATGACAAACCAATCAGTAATCAAATGGCCAACTAAAGTATTCTCTTCTACCTACATGATGTCTATATCCTTTCATTTCCCTTACTTTTATGTACCTGCTAAGCATCTCTTAAAATGTCCCTAATAGATCTTTCTCAATCACCAATCCAAGCAATGCATTCCAGGTACCCAGCACTCTCTGTACATATTCCCTCATTTCCCCTCAGCCTTCACTGCTCCAGAGAAAACAACCCAAGTTTGTCCTATCTCCTCTTATGTCAATGATATGTTCCAAAAATGCAGTTTTTGCTTATGATGGAGGTGGTTGTAAATAAACACTGTATTTTCAGAACTTTGAAAAAAGAAACATACAGAAGTGGAAGTGCAGCCAGATATTAAGATTTAGTAAATAGAGTTGATAATACCTCTTCATATTATAACAATGTGTGGTTTGGAGTGGATTGGTGTTTTATTAAGCATATTGAAGATGTTAATTTGTCTGCTGAATGAAATGAACTGTGTTTCTTCCATTTCCATCGGCCCAATGTCAAAAGAAGCTTCAAGTGTACACTTCACACTGTTCTTTCAAAGTACACACAAACTCCTGCAATGTACTGCAGTGAAATGCACAATCATGAATAAATACCATGCAGTCCTTAAAAAGCTTTGTTGCTCCTCAGTTAATTACTTGTCCGTGTCTAGTTTTGGGTGCTGGAGATCTGGTTTTGGAGATCTAGTTCAAAGCACAACTAGTCCTGAGTTTAGGGAAGTCTTATGGAAAACTCACCAGCATAATTTGACTGGTATGGATTCCGGAGTTGTGATGAATCTGATTTAAATGTAATAACAGCATCCTTTTGAATACAGACCTGAAGCGCTCATGCCAGCAAGTTTAATCATTTTGAATTTCCCAGCCATTGTACTACTTGAAGTAGTATCTCTTGAATATTAATAACTTTGGTTCATTCAAATAGCACTACCTACCAGAGTAAGTATTGTAGAAAAGCAAGATACTGTTGATTTTGAAAATTGAAGTGGGAAATAAATAGTGGGGAAGAAAAATTATTTTTAATGAACCAGCAACCTGAATTTTATATGCAACCTCCAATTTGTCTGGGATTAGTAAAATTGCTTAATGATTATATTTGTTCAGGTAAATACATTTAATGCATGAGTTCTGTATTTTTGATCGTACCCAGTAGTCTTGTATTTCTGTAGTTGTTCAGGTGGTAGTTGAATAGACACCTTTGTTTAAAAGAAAAATGCTGATTGGAAAATTAACTTGTACTACTTAGATTTCTGGAAAAGAAAAGGGAAATTCAGGAAGTAGTTTCATATTTTTATTTTCTTGAACCTAATCCAATCATTTATCATTAAACCAAGGCTTTTTAATGTGTTTAATTGAACAGATTCAGATTTAGAATAAAGTTAATAGTCAAACTGAATATTATTACTGCAATTTGTGTGGAGATTATATGGAAGAGAGTTGCTGTCCAAGTAAGCTTGTTTTAGAGCATTTCTTAAATGGTACAGCTTTGCATAATCAGATGTAGATATTAGGCAAGAACTGGGTTTTTAGTTTGTTGTATTAAATTTCCACATCATTGATGTAGTGTTACTTTATGGGAAACCAGAATGGTGTGACAGACACTATTTTGAATAGAACAGAAATATGTTTCACTAACTAATTAGATTGAAGAAGATGTTGCATTTGGTCTGTTGACATAGACATTTAAATGGTGTGTCCCGCAGCAGATATTGGCAGTTGTTGTGTTGTTTACTTAGAATAAACTGGTTCTACATCAATTTTTCATATTTGGAATTTTAATGCTCCATAAAACAACTTGAGGCTGGAAAATCTAACATTGCTTTATGATACTGAATTAGGTGCAGGATGGTGGTTAGATTGATTGGAGAGAAATATTACTGATTTACTGTACCTCTGTGGGTGAAGGTAATTATAAAGTTCTGAAACAGCATGGTTCAGAAGAAAACTAGAACATTTTAAAATGTGGGATCTGAAAACAGAGTTCAGGATCTTATGGAATAGAAATGAATCATTTAATGCACTTTTTAAAGACCTCTTCAGAAATAGTGTAGGGTTCCCAGACTTTAACAACCATACTCTTTCTGAGTAACTGCATTATGTTTCCTCTGCTTGGGAGCCAAGATCGCATTAATTAGGTCAGTGATTCTTTAGTGCAGTGTAATTGGCAATCATGAGGTATGAAGGAAAATGCATGTTTTGTGCCTTTGCTGTGTTTCCCTTTCCTGTAGTTTGAAAGACTATTGACTGGAAATTGTACTTAGAAAATTTTTGATGCATTTAGTAGGTGCTATCTTTAATGCTAATGCAAAATGACAAGCCTCAAAGAATCATGACACCAGGACATCCTTGTTTTAAGAAAATATTGCCCCCATAGTTTGCTAGAACTTGATTTGCATGTTTGACAGTGACACTAGATACCATTTTCACAATGGTGAGTCAATATTAAGGCTGTTGTGAACGTGAGCAAGAAGGGTAGTGGCAATGTTGCATTGGTCATGCAGGGGAGACCCACCATCCTGTCTTTGAACATAGAATAGACTAATCAGCGCCAACATCAGTTCCATATGTTCCTTGTCCTTTGCGGATGGTTGTTAGTATTGATTTTTAAAAATATAATTAAATAGATGTGTTTTTTACTCAATGTAGCAGGAGATGGATCATTTTAGTTCATAAAGTTTACTCTGTGTTATGTACAGCCTTTTTGCTGCTATGTATTTATGAAGTTTTTTCTACTTTAACAAGTAAGTAATTAAAATGAATCTGCACTTTAGAGCATCACAATATGTGCAAACTGGCATGGGAAAGTGAATCCTGCATTGAGGGGAATCACAAGGTGTCTGAGCCAATTTCATATAGCATGTGTATTCAGTAGGAAATACATTCTTCAAGATGGGTTTACAAATTTTTGTGCAATTTATATATAAAATTGAGTGCAAAGGAGTTCAAATCGTAGGCAGGTCTATTAGACTTAATTCTGCTGAAGGAAATGTTCGACAATGTGCGCTTTGTAGGCTGAGCCAGCGTGTACCTGCCTACCCCTAGTTGCTTTTCAGAAGGTAGAGGTAAGCTGCCACTTAAAACTGCTGTAGTCTTCGAGTTGCGGGCATTAGGGAGAGAGCTCGTGGATTTTGATCCAATAACAGTGACAGAGTGCCGATACATTTCCAAGTCAAGATTATGTGTTTCGTTGAGCCAAGGCTCCTTGATGCCATTCTCGATCATATGTTGCCTTGAGGTCAAAGACAGTTACTCTCACTTCACCTCTGAAGTTCAGGTCATCCATTTTGAATTAAGGCTGTAATGAGATCAGGAGGTGACTGATTTTGGAACCAAAACTGAGCTTCTGTTGCAAAATAAGCACCTCTTCAAAGTTAAAATCAACTTTGTTGCCATATGCACAGGTGCAATGAAAAACTTTACTTGAAGCAATATCATAGGCACAAAGCATCATATAAGCACAATCGGAAGAAAAGCATAAACAGTCTTCACAAGAAAGAAGACCCATTTAAACAAAAAAAAAGTCCATTTTAGTGCAAATGATCAAAGTGATTGTGGTGTTGCTGAACTGTAGTGATTATTGTTGTGCCAATTGGTTCAAGAACTGAATGGTTGAAGGGATGTAGTTGTTTTTGATAGCATTATCAATTATTTTTTCCATCACTTTACTAATAATTGAGGGTAGACTCATGGGATAGTGATTGGCTTGGTTGAATTTGTCCTGCTTCTTGTGGACTGGACATACCTGGTCAATTTTCCACATTATTGGGTAGGCTGTAGGTTTGAAGCTGGAGTGGAAGAAAATGGTCAAGCGGTGCAGCAGGTTCTGGAGCAGATGTAGCATTGTCAGTTGTTGGCAGTGCCTATGGCCTTTGCTGTATCCAGTTTCTTGATATCATATGGAGTGAAACTTGCACATACAGTACTTAAGCTTTCTCTTTCACGCGGATGTACTGTGCTCCCCCAGCATTGAAAATAGGGGTATTTGTGGAAACTGCTCTTTGAATGAGATGTTTATTATCACCACCATTCATGACTGGATATACCAGTACTGCAGAGCTTAGACCTTATTCGTTGTTTGTGAGATTGCTTATTCTGTCTGTTTATGCTGTTCGATTATACAAGAACTGCTGTCTAGTAGCTTCACTAGGTTGATTTCTAATCCAGAGATATGTTTGGAACTCTACCTGGCATGCCCTCCTACACTCTTCATATAACTGGAGTTGATCCCTTGGTTTGATGCTGATGGTAGAGTTGGAGATGCTCTGTGCCATGAGGTTTTAGATTTATGGTTGAGAATAGTTCTGCTGCTGGCTTGCAGCATCTCATGCATGCCCAGTCTTGAGTCAATAGATTTGTTTGTAATCTCCCCCATTTAATGCAGATGGTAGTGCACATGACATGATATGTATTTTCAATGAGTGGACAGGATTTCATCGCCACAGAAGTGTGTGGTGGTTACTCCTATCAATATTGTCTTAGACAGATGCATCTGCATCAGGTAGATTAATATGGATCCTTTCAGTTTTGATGGGATGCAATTTGTCTTGCTGTCAATGGAATTGTTGTAAACCCTGAAAATATGCTTTTTTAAAAAATATATAGGTTTAAAGGAATGACAGAATTAGTCTCAGAGAAGCTTCTTTGTCTTGTATTTGGAGAAATTAACTTTGGTTATGTAATTACTATGCAAAACACCATTCCTTGCTCAGTTCAGTTTTATGGTTTTATTAATTGGGAAGATACTAATCATACATTTAATATTTGTGAAATTGACATCAATGGCCTAATTAAAAGTTGAATTGAAATGTTCTTTTGTTTCACTGGCATTAAAACTAACAACCATGGATATAGACGGGGGGCAATCATAGCAGTTTTAACAGATTATGCTGTTGTTATTTTGCTTCGTAATAACCTTTACAAAAGCATCAGTTTCAGTTGGTCAAAAGAAATGAGATAATCTTTTAAATGTCCTATTTAAATCTCTTCTGCTAATTTGTCGGTGGGATGTAAGGTTCCCCAACTGACTGTCAATTACTGCATCATTTTTATAGAATTGTTCATTCTGATATTGTTTGTGTGCTAGTTGAGTACAGTCGTCCCTCCTTATCTGTGGGATCTACATGCGCGGATCGGGAAAACCCAGAAGTTCTCTCTCCAGCACTTGTTGTTTGAGCATTGTTTGCCTCACATCTTGTTCGGTCACTACTTTGTTTCTGTGAAAGTATGGCTCCTAAAATGTAGTTAAGTGGTCAAAGCAATTCCTCAAAGGCTAAGAGGGAGAGTAAAGTGCTAACTCTTGCCGAGAAAGTAGAAATCATAGATCTTTTGAGAAGTGGCATGTCGCTTGACGAAGTGGTTCTCAGCCCTCAACCTCCACAGATCCTGACTTTAGTATTATTGAGCTTCCTCCAAAGCCTCCGAGGCAGCATCAGCATTCCCAGAAGAGCTACGATGGTTGCGTCTGTACTGAACATGTACAGACTTCTTTTTCTTGTCATTATTCCCTAAACAATACAGTATAACAACTAATTACATAGCATTTACATTGTATTAGGTATTATAAATAATCTAGAGATGATTTAAAGTATACAGGAGGATGTGCATAGGTTATATGCAAATACTATGCCATTTTATATAAGGGACTTGAGCATCTGTGTTTTTTGGTATCCGCGGGGGGGGGGGGGGTCCTGGAACCAATCCCTCGCGGATAAGGAGGGCCGACTGTAATTTGAATTGTCATAATCATGGATACTGACTTGTGCAATTTTTTTCCACTTGTGAACAGAGTAAAGTATATGCCATGACTCTTAATTTTGCATTTTTTTTCCAACAGTACTGAAACTAGTAATCAAGAAGCAGACTTTTCAGCCCAGCAAATCAATGCCAGGGCCTTGGTTGCACTCAAGCCATTTTTGCCCTTCATCTGACATAAACAACACATTCTTTTTAATCCTTTGTTCTTGTGTGGCTTCTGGGGAATTGGGTAATTTGCATTTGCACAACTCTCTCCAGATTAAAGAACTTCCTTTTGTATTTGGAGGTATTTGGAGCTGAATGGGATTCATTATTAGCATCAAAAGCGTGCATTTATGTTGCCTTATTCAAGCAGCCCTTGTTCTTGTGCGTTACAGCATTGAGTGTCAACAATGAAAGGGCTCATAGATGATAAAAGATTTTGGTACGTGGATGGGTGGCACAGTGAAGCAGTTTAAAGAGCTGCTGACTCACAGGTTAAGTGACCTGGGTTTAATTTTTATCTTCAAGGCTGCCTGTGTGGAGTTTGTAAATTCTCGTTTTGACCTCTTTAGTTTCTAAGGCTACGTCCACACTAGATCGGATAATTTTGAAAACGCCAGTTTCGCATAAAAACGATAGGCGTCCACACTATGCATTTTAAAAAATATCTCTGTCCACGTTGAAACAGATATTACAGTGAATCTCCTCCTACTGCGCATGCTCAGGACACATCTACCGAAAACAAGCAACATGTTTGGTGTCGACTCTCGCTGTGAAAGATGGTGCGTGTTTGTTCAGTTACAGACTAGAAAAACTTAAAAGATGGACAGCTGTTGGCTCTATGCAGGAGGACTTAAAAGTAAAAAAAACAAATACTGGAGCAAATGGAGGCAACTGACAGGGAGTTCATGGACATTATGACCCGGCTGATGACGAACACTGAAAAACTGATGAACTCTGTTGCATTAATAAAGCCCCTTGTTAAATGTATAAAACATGTCTACATCAGTATTATCTTGTATTTCCATACAGTGTCACATTAGGCTGTTACACATCTATTGTCAGAGAAGTACTTGCATACATAGGTAAACCACCTTCATACGAGCAAGGACAGAAAACGGCAAAATGAATATTCTCATTTATTCAGTAAGTGATGGGTCAAAGTATTTGGTGAGTACACTTCTCACTCTGCTGGCTTCAGTCTCGTTGCCATCTGTTCTGAAATTGTTAGGTTGCCTTCAAGAAAACAATGAAATAGCACACTGCCGTCACAATCTGTTCTGGCAAGTCATGACAGCGTTTTCCGATTTCTCCGGTTACCCTGTCCACACTGATCTGCCCAAGTGGCATTTTCAAAATTATACACCCTGGAGAGTGTTTATGAAAATCTCCAGTTTCAGGGGATGAAAGTGCCATTTTAGTGTGGACAAAGGGTAAAAAGGAAGAGAAAAAGCTTCGGTTACGGATTTATCCGGTGTAGTGTGGATGTAGCCTAATAGATGAGCTAGTTACTAACAATGTCCCAAAATGTGCAGGTTGGTGGGTTCTACTCTCATCTACAAACTTCTGTGTGTAAGTATCTGGGGGGAGTTGATGGGAATGTAGACAAGAATTATGGTAAAGTGAGTACAAAGTGGTTTGGATCTACTAAGCTAAATAGCCTGTTTCCATACTATATCTCTCCATAACTATTTAGTCATCCCAGGTATTTCTGTCTGTGCGAACCACTTTGTTCAATTAAATTCTCTTGCTTCTCATGCATCTCTTAGGGATTTCTCCTTTTCAAGAAATCATTGACTTCTTGTTGAAAAGATTGATGTATGTTGAAGGCATAAGGCACTTGAGGGGTGCAAGGACAATGGGCTTTGAAACAAAAGAGAAGGGATTATGGTCAAAGTGTAGATTTTAAGCAGAGTTTTGGGGAGAGCAGAATGGGAACAACAGATATGTGAGTGAGGGAATTGCATAGAATGGGGCTGAGAGATTTAGATATACCATAGTTTGATTCATCAAATTGAATCTACATGTTTTTTTTAAATGTCTGTGATCCATGGCCAGGAAATTATCAACTTCAAATCTATTCAAGAGAGGTCCCCGTCACCACTAAAACTACAGCACTGTCCCCTACCCCCAACCCATCCCCGTCACTCCCTTATCCTGCACACTTAAACTAGATGTTCTGAATCTAGTTTACAGTATTCCTGGTGCCAATCTTGCTGAGATCTTTGAAGGAATTCTGAAGGACCCTGAGTATTTATGACCTGCACGGCTGAGTTGGTAGCAGACTAACCTATGAGTTCTACCATGGTACTCTAGATTTTCCTTTTTATTTTGGTTTGCAAAGAGCTAATAATTTTATATCCATTAAATGTATCAAGGTTGGTTAAATTTTAGAGAATCAAAGGAGCTTCAGGAGACAGAAATTTGAAACAGAAAATATTGGAAATCCTCATTAGGTCAGTTGGTATATTAAGAAAGAGAAACATTAAACATTTCAGGTTCAGAACTTTTTATCAGAACTGAGAAAGAGGAAAACGAGAGACTCAAGAGTCTACAGATGCAAGTAAGACAACATCAATGGAGGAAAATGGACAGTTGACATTTTGGATTGAGACCCTGTATCGAGACTGAGAATGCAGAGAGCAGGTGGCCACTACAGAAAGATTAGAGGGAGGGCTGAGGCTGAGGCATGCATATGATAGCTTGAATCAGTCATGGAAGGGTATAACGTGCAGATTAAGTCATGGGAGAGGAATGCCAGCATACTCCTGACTTGAAGTTCAAAGTAAATCTATTTCAAAGTATATATATGTCACTATATACAACCCTGAGATTTATTTTCTTGCAAGCATACAGAGTAAATCTATGAAACACAATCAAATCAGTGAAAGACTGCACCCAACAGTATGGGCAAACAACCAATGTGCAAAGGACAGTAAACTGCGCAAATACAAAAATAAAATAAAAAAAGCATTAATTATTGAGAATATGAGATGAAGAGTCCTTGAAAGTAAGTCCATAGGTACAATGAACAGTTCACTGCGAGTGAGGTTGTGTGAAATTATCTGTCCCCTTTGGTTCAAGAGCCTAATGGTTGAGAGGTAATAACTGTCCCTGAACCTGGTAGTGTGGGTTGTGAGGCACCTATGCCACCTTCCTGATGGCAGCAACGAGAAGAGAGCGTGACCTGAATTGAAGAGGCCCCCGATGATGGATGCTGCTTTCCTGCGACAGTGCTTTGTGTACAGGTGCTCAATGGTGGGGAAGGTGTTACCTGTGATGAACTGGGCTGCATCCACTACTTTTTATAGGCTTTTCTGTTCAAAGGCATTAGTGTTTCATACCAGGTTGTGATGTAACCAGTCAATGTACTCTCCACCACACATCAAAGAAGTTTGTCTAAGTTTTAGATGTCATGCCAAATCTTCGCAAACTTTTAAGAAAGTAGAGGCGCTGCTGTGCTTTCTTCATCATTGCACTTAATGTGCTGGGCCGAGGGCAGATACTCTGAAATGATAACAATCACGAATTTAAGGTTGCTGACCGTCTCCACCTCTGATCCCCCAATGAGGACTGGCTCGGGGACCTCCAGTTTCCTCATCCTGAAATGGATAATCTGCTCCTTGATCTTGCTGACATTGAAAGACAGGTTGTTGTTGTGGCAACGCTCAGCTAGATTTCCAGTCTCCTGCCTATATGCTGATTTGTCACCACCTTTGATTCAGCCAGTGACAGTGGTGTCATCGGCAAACTTAAATATGACATTGGAGCTGAGCACGCAGCCTTGTGGTGCACCGGTGCTGATGGAAATTGTGGAGGAGATGAATTTGCCATTCAGAACTGACTGGGGTCTGCAAGTGAGGAAATCACTTGGTGGTGTTGAGGCTAAGGTCATGAGGCTTGTTGATTATTTTTGAGGGGATGATGATATTGAGTGCCGAGCTGTCATCGATGAAGAGCATCCTGATTTATGCACCTTCGCTGTTCAGATGTTCCAGGGTTAAGTGAAGAGCCTGGAAATTGGAGTGGATCCAAGTCACTTCTCAGGCTGGAGTGGATACGTTTCATCACCAACCTCAAAGCACTTCATCTCAGTGGATGTAAGTGCTACTGGACGATAGTCATTAAGACAAGTTATCACATTCTTCTTGGGCAGCGGCGTATTAAAGTTTGCTTGAAGAATATGGAAACTTCAGGCTGTCAAAGCAAATGGTGCTGAACACTGCAATCGTCAGCAACCATCCTAACTTCTGACTTGTGATCGAAGGAAGTCTATAGGTGAAGCAGCTGAAGGTAGTTGAGTCCAGGATATTATCTTAAGGAGCTCCTACAATGACACCCTGTGGCTGAGATGATTAACCTTCAAACACCACTTCCTCTGTGCTCAGCATGGTTCCACTCAGTAAGAGTTTCCCCCATTTTCCATTGATTTCAGTTTAGTCAGCGCTCCTTCATAACACACTCGAATCAAAAGTGGCTTTGATGTCAAGGCTTTCATTTTACCTCTGGAGCTCAGCTGTTTTATTCATATTTAAGCTAAGTCTGTTATGAGGTCAGGAGCTCAGTGAATTTGGCAGAACCGAAACTGAACTTCTGTGAGCAGATTGTTGTTAGATCCCATTCTCGATTATCAAGATGTTGCAAAGGATAATTGAGAGTGGGCAAATGGGGCAGTAAAGGGTGGATTAGATTTGTCTGCTTGTGGATAGGACTTATGTTACATACCTCGTGGGTATCTTGTGACTGCCTCATGACCATGATGTAATTGAGTATCTGGTGAGCAAGATTTTGTGGTCTTGTGATGGTGGGGTGATGTATTTTTCCGCCAGTGTGAGGTCACATGATGTATATTCCCGCCAGTGTGAGGTCACATGATGTAATTTCCCCACCAGTGTGAGGTCATGTGATGGCCTGTAACAACAGGTATAAAATGGGGAAAGCCTGCTGTGACGCAGAAGTTTTTGTTGGGACGTCATTTAAGTTGTCCGTTGCTCCGTTATGCTGTGTATTTGGTTTCCTGACGCAGTTTTGTTTTAAAGTAGAGGTTGAATTCTTACTGTAAGGTACATTGTCGTTGTGCTAGCAGTTTTGAGAATTGCTGCCAGTTATGTTTGATGTATCTTCGATTTAATCTTGAAGTCTAAGTATTGGAGAGTGAAGATTTATCAAAGTACGGAAACCAGGACGATTGAGTAAAGTTGGTGTCGTTGGCGGTTTAATACAGGGTCGACCTTATTGGATCTTTGTTCCGGAAATAGTAACCTGCATCCGAGATAGCCCCTGCATTGTAAGAGCAGAAAGGGTTGGGCGCAGTGTTATTCGCCTAAGAAACGGTCAGTTTCTTCAAGCCGTTTTTGTTCCTTTCATCATGAATCCTTCAGGCAAGGCATATTTCGGCTGGGATCAGCAGTAACGTCACGTTGTTGAGAATTCATTACTTCAGAAAAGTCTCTCCTAATTGACTGTTAAATCATATGGACTTTCGCATTTGTCACTTTAAGAACTGTGTTCGCATTTATCGCTTTAAGAACTGTTCGAGTTGCCGTATAGCAGTTAACTTCCGGTTAAGTTAGTCGTTTGTTTACTTTTCATTTTTATTGAGCAGAGTTTAAATAAATGTTTATTCGTTTATAAAAAAAAAACTGTCTCAATTCTATAATCATTGTTGCTGTACCGTAACACTTATCAGGGACTTTCCACATTGCAGAAAGATGCCAATGTGGTACCAGAACAGTATGGTCAAAGGTGTGGCAAGTGCAGAGGCACAAGTCTTAATTAGTATGTCAGGGGCCATAGATATTGCTTTATCCAGTTGTTACAAGAAGTGAACTGAATTGGTCAAAGGCTTGTATCTTATGCTGGGGATGACTGGAGAATGCCAAGTTGCGTCATCTACTTGATACTTCTGAATGAAGATTCTTGCAAGTTCTTTAATTTTCTCTTTTGTACTGATGGGCTGGGCACCACCATTGTTGAGAACAGGCAGCGAGCTGCTTGTGGGATTGCTTAGCTCTGTTTATCATATGTTAATTATTTTGTTTGCTATGCAAGCAGTTTTCAGTGTTATACCGGATTGATTACTGAGATTTGTATCTGAATCAAAATTTGACCCACAAAGTACAAGTCACAGCTGATGTGGCAATTGAAAGTTTATTCTCTAATTTTTAATTTTAGTTGGATTTTCCTTTTTATTTCTTTTTCCAGGCATATCAGATGGCAGCAGAGGAGAAGAGCACATCAGCTCTGGATCCCGGGAATGAACAGTCTCGCTCTCCCACTAGCCCATCACGTCTCACCCATTTTAAGCCTCTGACTCCAGATCAAGATGAACCTCCTTTCAAATCAGCCTATAGCTCCTTTGTGAGCCTCTTCCGTTTCAGCAAAGGTGAGAACTGGATCAATTTCTGAAAAACAAGTGAAGTGCTAACAGCTTATGTTTGTGTATTATAAATTATGTATTAGAGACTAGGTATATTTCATATTACAGTTCAGTTCTGATGCTCATTGATTAAACTCTCGATATGTTTCGTAATTGAACAGTAAATTCTGTTGGTATCATGACACAGATCAATCCTGATTATTGGAGATGATTCACCTTAAGATATTGGAGAGAAGAGTAAATTGATCAAGCAATTCAGGATAGGAATTACAAAAGAAGAGAAACAAAACTAAACACCTTTGTTGCATAATCTTAAAGATCTTGATGTACTGTATATCTTGCTTTAGAAACAGTTCTCTGTAATTCTTTACATACATCGTAAAATGTGAGTTGTTATTTTAAATATGTTTTTGGAAAGACTGTAAAATGAACTATGTTATCATCCAATGTCAGATGATGGGAGACCCAACTCTTCATACAGGCCAGAACTACCCCAGAGTGAACCACAAGTTACAGGAGCAAATTGGTCTAACCACCAAAATGACGGACAAGCATATTTAAGGACGCCACCAGCCTACAAAAAACAATGTATTGCAGAAAACACTCGGAGAGCATCCAGTGCATCAATGGTCAAAGCTCAAGGTGCAGGTAAAGAGAACAGTTAGTGATTTAACTTTATTATTTTTACAAGCATTAAAATTACCTAAAAGCACTTGTACATAATCATTTCACATTGTGTTTTAAAGTTATGAATAACGTTTGGTAAATGCATTTTTATTACTTGAAAGCAGTACTAATGCTTCAACCATTTTCTCAAGATTTTCTTTAAAGGGTTATATAAATACGCTAATAACAAAACAAATGCTATAAAGCAACTGTATCAACCTATTCACTTTATACATTGCTGCATTTGAATGCAGTTTCATAGCTGTATTTCTGTTTATTATTAACATATCATGAAAAGTTAGATCTCATTGAGGTGTACGCTTTTGATGCAGAAGTTAAATTGTTCATCTGTGAACACTCCTTCCTTCCGATTTTAATTATTGATTTTTCTTATTTAACATTAATCTTAATTCTGATTCATTTATCTTCCCCTTTATTTTACTTTTTATGTATGTGATTGGTTAAAACAGGTCATTAATTTTCTTGTTCTTGATTCAGGACATTGCAAAGATTCTAATTTCTACAACTGCAGTTTCTAGTGCAAGTATAATGAATGTCCAACACAAATTTGTAATGCCAGACCACGCATTCCACTGCTCTGCGTTTCATTACCACAGTGCGCGTATGTGCTATAAATTTCAACTGTATGTTAACAACAAAATCTTTCTTCTGTATTTAGCAATGTTTAGGATGCACTCACTGGGATTTTGACTCTTTCACTGCTGGTAGAAAAGATGATAAAATTTTCCTTTTGGGTATAATTTAAGTGATATGGGTTGTGTAAGGATAATCATATTTGAAGTAAAGCTACAATTATCAAACTACAGCAGTTAGAAAATTGTCAGACAGCATTAACATGTTGGTTACTGAAATAGTAATTAAATAGTAATTAATGTATCTGTATCATTGCTTATGCCTGTTAAATTAACACTTGGAATTTCTATGCACGTGCCAAACTAACATCATTACTGCAAAATTCAAATGGCTTTTTTTCATACCTTTGAAGCCATCTGGTAAGTGAAACCAAATGCACTTAGTTCCTCAAACATAAAAAGCTTTCAAGTGGAAAAACTGAAGTTGCTCTGCTGCAGGCCTTTTCTTAGCATAACTGAAGTTTATAGCAAAATTTGCCCATTTTTATCAAGAAGCCACATGATAGAACATGGGGGGAAAAATTTAAAATATATGACATCATCAAACTAAAATGAATTTTAAAATATTTCTCACAGTTTCAACGATAGCAATGTGCTGACAGCATAAAGATCATGAACAATTGTAGACAAACAGCAAATTTAAATTATTTTATGGATTTTAGTTAATGCAGTTAAGAACCTTAAATGAAGTTTGGGTCCAGAGGGGCATAGGTGAGTGGATTGTGAGAAACCTTTCCCTATAATTGAGAGATCTAAAACTAGAGGGCATAGATTTAACGTAAGATGGCGGAAATTTAAAGGGATTCAGAAGGGTACATTTTTTCACACCAGAAGTTGTTAGTATCTGGAGTGTGCTGCCAGAAATGGAGGTGCAAACAGTTATAATATTTAAGATGTATCTGGACAGTTACTGTACTGAGGAAGGCAAAGAGGTATATCGAATTAATGCAGGCAAGCAGGATTAGTGTAGATAGGAATGATAATTTGCAGAGGCACGGTGGGCTGGAGGGCCTGTTTCTATACTGTTTAAGTCTGAGCGACAGGATACAGGAAATTGCTAAAGAAACTACCGTAAGTCAGGCTGCATCTGTGGGAAGAGAAGCGAAGTCAAAACTGAAAAGGAGACTGGAGTTTGGTCCACAGCAGGCAGGATACAGGATGGGAGTTGTCTCTCTTCAGATAATAACCAGATACATTTGTTAACAGTTTATCCTCTTGGTCACTTTGGTTTTACTCTAGCAGAAGTATACTCCTCCTACAATCTTCTGCAGCCGAACAAGGTGAGATCATATTCTTGAATTGGGTTTTGATAAGTGGCACTCATTCTTAAATGTTTTATTCTTTAAAAAAAAATAGCTCTTGAATGCTTCCCAATTGTATTTAGAATGCACATTTGGCAAGATGGACAATTGGCTGAATCAGGGGCTTTTCATTAGCAAGGCTTATTCTGCCTCACCTTGCTGCCATGTAATGTGGTGCAAAAACTCTTCAGACAGGAGCTTCACGAAGGATCAGCCCACCTGAGTGCAGCAGCAAATCTGCAGAAGTTTTACTTGTACTTAGAAATGCCTTCAAACTTCTGTTTCATATTGTATTGAAAGGCTTACAATGTATGGTTTCTAATTTATAGTAAACATGCATCTTGGTTTACAGATTCTAATGGTTAACATTGTAATGTTGAGGGTGAAAGAGAATGAAAGAGCACCATTTCCACTTGTCTAATGGGTATTTAACCTAAAACTGGTCTTGTAGTCCTTGCTTGCAAGTTTTCTTTTATGTGGGCAGCTATCTTATTTTATGGTTTTGTCATCAATTGCTAGCAAGAGCACTGACTTAAGTCCCATCTCCATTTTGTTAAAAGAAAGACTGGCTTATGTTCTGGATTGGTTATAATGAAGGGGAAAAAAAGCAAAGCATTCAACTCCTAATCGATTTGCATTGCAAAATAATAATGTGGTATAATCCAAATAATGTGCTTCCTGTTGCAACATGTTATGTTTAAGATTGGTTTTGTTTTTATTAACCAGATGGTCATAGGAAACCAGATGTTTCTATGGGTGGCCATGATCCTCGAACAGCAGTACAACTGAGGAGCCTGACTACAGTTTTGAAGCGTTTGAAAGAAATAATGGAGGGCAAAAGCCAGGTATAGTACACAGTCAATAAGGAATTAAAATAAAATCAAGCAAGTTGAACAAGTAGGAATAGCTACAGTAAGGTGAGATATGTGATGATTTTAGAAAGGATCAAATTGCAACTTGTAAGACACTTCAAACATAGTAAGGTTCTGTCAAATTAAGCTTGTCACCAATTTGACTAAAGATAAAGTAGGCAAAAGAATTCCATAAAATAATCAAGGGATGATTCATTGCTGCTAACTTGGGGGGGGGGGGGTTGGGGGTGGGAAGAGAGAACAACAGTCTGAGGGAATCTCATTTATGCAGGATTATTCCAAAAAGGAGTGAAGAAGACTTGATTGTATTCTACATTGGTTTAATGTTATGGGATTTGTAAGTACCGCAAAACATTTTACAACTAAACCTTCTATCAAAGGGGAATTTTATTTTAGCCAAATTTTCAATGAGAACCAAGATTTTAGTGTGCAAGACAGGGTCTGATTAGGAACAATCAACATGGATTTGTGCGTGGAAGGTCATGTTTGACAAATCTTATTGAATTTTTTGAAGAGGTTACGAGGAAAGTTGACGAGGGTAAAGCAGTGGATGTTGTCTATATGGACTTCAGTAAGGCCTTTGACAGGGTTCCGCACGGAAGGTTAGTTAGGAAGGTTCAATCGTTAGGTATTAATATTGAAGTAAAATGGATTAAACAGTGGCTGGATGGGAGATGCCAGAGAGTAGTGGTGGATAACTGTTTGTCAGGTTGGAGGCCGGTGACTGGTGGTGTGCCTCAGGGATCTGTACTGGGTCCAATGTTGTTTGTCATATATATTAATGATCTGGATGATGGGGCGGTAAATTGGATTAGTAAGAATGCAGATGATACTAAGGTAGGTGGCGTTGTGGATAATGAAGTAGGTTTTCAAAGTTTGCAGAGAGATTTAGGCCAGTTAGAAGAGTGGGCTGAGCAATGGCAGATGGAGTTTAATGCTGATAAGTGTGAGGAGCTACATTTTGGTAGGAATAATCCAAATAGGACATACATGGTAAATGGTAGGGCATTGAAGAATGCAGTAGAACAGAGTAATCTAGGAATAATGGTGCATAGTTCCCTGAAGGTGGAATCTCGTGTGGATAGGGTGGTGAAGAAAGCTTTTGGTATGTTGACCTTTATAAATCAGAGCATTGAGTATAGGAATTGGGATGTAATGTTAAAATTGTTCAAGGCATTGGTAAGGCCAAATTTGGAGTATTGTGTACAGTTCTGGTCACCGAATTATAGGAAAGATGTCAACAAAATAGAGAGAGTACAGAGAAGATTTACTAGAATGTTTCCTGGGTTTCAGCACCTAAGTTACGGGGAAAGGTTGAACAAGTTAGGTCTTTATTCTTTGGAGCATAGAAGGTTGAGGGAGAATTTGATAGAGGTATTTAAAATTATGAGGGGGATAGAGTTGATGTGGATAGGCTTTTTCCATTGAGAGTAGGAGATTCATACAGGAGGACATGAGTTGAGCGTTCGGGGGCAAAATTTTAAGGGTAACGTGAGGGGGAATTTCTTTACTCAGAGAGTGGTAGCTGTGTGGAATGAGCTTCCAGTAGAAGTGGTAGAGGAAGGTTTGGTATTGTCATTTAAAGCAAAATTAGATAGGTATATGGACAGGAAAGGAATGGCGGGTTATGGGCTGAGTGCTGGTCAGTGGGATTAGGTGAGAGTAAGCATTTGGCACGGATTAGAAGGGCCGAGATGGCCTGTTTCCGTGCTGTAATTGTTGTATGGTTATATGGTTATAAGTGGCTTAAATGCTACACCTGAGCATACACCACCTCCTTCACCCCATTCAGGGCTCCAGGCAGTCCTTCCAGTTAAGGCAACACTTCACCTGTGAATCTGCTGGGCTTGCCTGTTGCGTCTGGTGCTCCTGATGTGGCCTCCTCTACATCGTCAAGACGTGTAGCAAATTGGGGGACCTCTTCATCAAGTACCTCTACTCCATCTGCCACAAGTGTGACTTCCTGGTGGTCAAACGTTTTAAAATGTCCGACATGTTTGTCCAGGGCTTCCTTTTGTGCCAAGAAGAGGCCACCATCATGGTGGAGGAGCAACACCTTATATTTAATCTAGGTAGCCTCCAACCTGGTGGCATGAATATCGACTTTTCTTTCCCTTCTGGTAAACAAATTCCCCCTCGTCCTCTTCCTCTATTCCTTCCCTCTGACCTTTTACCCTTTTGCTGCCAATTACATCCCTCTGGGTCCCCTCCTCCTTCCGTTTCTTCTGTGGTCCAGTCTCTGTTCCTATCAGATTCTTTCTTCTCCAGCCCTTGACCTTTCCCACCGACCCGGCTTCACCTGTCAACTTCCAGCTATCCTCCTTCCCCTCCCCGACCTTTTATTTCAGGCATCTTCCCCCTTCCTTCTCAGTCCTGAAGAATGGTCTCGGCCTGAAACGTTGACTGTTTATTCCTCTCCAGAGATGCTGCCTGACCTGCTGAGTTTCTCCAGTGTTTTGTGTGGGTTGCTCTGGATTTCCAACATCTGCAGACTTCATCATGTTTAGTGATAATATTTTAGATAAAAGGTTTTTGCTTTCACTCTTACACACATAGTATGCTTATTCCATGAAATGAGGCAGTTTGATCTGTCGTCTATACTGCCTTCTTTCATCTGGATTTCTGTTTAAAGTTGCCTGCATTGCCAGCTAAAAATGTGTGTTGTAAATCTGTGAGGTGTACTGTTTATTTGACTTAGAATAACATTTTTCTCTTGAGGTAAGCACTGAAGGTATTGAATTTTGTCTGTCAGTCAATTGAGATGGGAGACTGAGTGCCCATCTGGCTGTTCTGGTGAGTTGGGTAGAGGTGATGGAGATTTAGCACAATTCAGTAGATTTGAATGTTGTCCAGTTATTGTGTCAGCTTCTTTCCTTTAAGACATACCAAGAAAGGGGAAGCTAATAACTGAGATAACAAAATGCTGGAGGAACACAGAAGACCAGGCAGCTTCTATGGAGGGAAATGAACAGCTGGTGTTTTGGGCCGAGACTCTTTGTCAAGACAAACTAACTTGGTCTATTTGACATAGGAAAAAGAAATGATAAACCATGAATTTTTACTTAACGTCCTTTAAATGTTGATGGAGGAAAGGAAAACCAAGCGGGGAAAAAAGGAAGACCAGCAGTGATTAAGGAGTTTGTGGAGTCTGAATAAGCTTCTACCATAAGCTGCTTGAAGGAGGAATAGGACATTACAGATAAATAGTCCAGTTTAAGAGATAACATTTTAGGAAATGCTTTACATTGCTGCCCAATGAGAAGAAAGTATATGCAGAATTGATTTACTTACAAAATGTGCACTTGTATACTGATTGCACTATACTTTGTAGTATTTAAGAATCACTAAACTCTGTTACCTATGTTTTGTAATATAGGATACTGACTTGAAGCAGTACTGGATGCCAGACAGTCAGTGCAAAGAGTGTTATGACTGCAGTGAGAAGTTTACTACTTTTAGGCGTCGACACCACTGCCGTTTATGTGGGCAGATTTTCTGTAGTCGCTGTTGCAATCAAGAAATTCCTGGGAAATTCATGGGTTATGCAGGTATGCAAATAGTAAACCTACATTCAGTGTCCACTTTATTTGATACACCTGCTTGTTAATGTAAATATCTAATCAGCCAATCATGTGACAGCAAATCAATGCATAAAAGCATGCAATCATGGTCAAGTGGTTTATCAGACCAAACATGAAAATGGGGAAGAAATGTAATCTAAGTGACTTTGACCGTGGAATGAATGATTGTTGGTGCCAGACAGGGTGGTTTGAGTATCTCAGAAACTGCTGATCTTCACACACAGCAGTCTCTAAGAGTTTACAGAAAATGGACCGAAAAGCAGAAAACATCCAGTGAGCAGCATTTCTGTGAGCAAAAATGCCTTGTTAATGAGAGAGGTTGGAGGAGAATGGTCAGACTGGTTCAAGCTGACAGTAGGGTAACAGTAACTCAAATAACCACGTATTACAACGGGTGTGTAGGAGAGCATCTCTGAACGCAAAACGTGTTGAACCTTGAAATAGATGGGCTACAGTAACAGAAGACCACAAACATACACTCAGTGGCCACACATTTTTAGATAATGGTCATTGAGTGTAATGTGAGAGATCAAATCCTCTGGTATATGCCAAGATTGATCAGTTTAAGCAAATGGGTAGAACATTGGAAGATAGCAACACATTAAGGTGAGTTAAACAATATAACCAAAGGGCCAATAATTAACTTTAAATTTATATTATATATGGAGTGAAGTAACTGATCAGAATAAAAATATTTTAAATGGAGATCTTGCCGTACATAGAATTAGATTTTTTTTGGTGTGGGATTGGGGATCAATGGAGAATGGGTGAGGACGGCATACACAGTCAATTCTCCAATATTGTTGGTCATTTCAGATGTTACTAAATGAACATTATCTCCCTTCAATCCACACTACCATTTGGTCATTATCAGTATTGGTGTCAAGAATATTTGAAGCTTAAGTTTGTTTACTGTGGCTGCAAGTGCTTTAACTCTGACCCACTATTTGTTCATTGCTATTGCCCATTCACTCCAAGATGTTTCTATCCTAATGCTTTCCATTTGACTAAATAATTACTTTGCAGTCAGGTCTTTGTAACTTATTTTTTTCCTTTGTCATTGTTGATGTATGCATTTTGCCTTCAGCTGTGGATCTGACTGCAGATGGATTAGATGAAGTTTCAGTCTTTCTTTTCGTTCCTTGTTGACATCTCGCCAGCTATCACTCCTTGTTCATTTCAATTTCATACACTTAAAAGTTAGCATCTTGATGTGTCTTTGGTAAACTTGAGGGAATTCAAAACTAATTGCATGTGTCATAACATGTGATGTTTTAAGTCTCCAAATTCTGTTTTAAGTCTGCATTTGCTGAGCTGCATCGACTTGTACAGCCTCAAGATATTCTGTAAAATTAAATGAGGTAACTATAAATTTTAGTGGGGTATTTGTTCTGATGTATATCAGCATACTGGCTCATCCTTATGAAGAATGCATGGGGTCATACAGCAGGGGTCACCAAACTTTTTTGCACCGTGGACCGGTTTAATTGACAATATTCTTGCGGACCGGCCGACGGGGGGTGGGGAGGGGGAGCGGGGGTGTTAATCATGACCAAAATATAGGTGATAAGTCAACTATAAATCACTTATAAGTGGCTAATACACTCAATTTCATTTCTAAAACGGTTTATCTAACAAATTTAATATTAAACACACAGCGCATATTTTCCTTGCATGAATGTAGTGATGTCAGTTATACCTCACTTATAAGTCAATAGCATCATAACATCTTAAGTAACGTTTGGATATTAAGCACACAGCGCATATTTTCCTCGTATGAACATCTAAAATCATTGCAACACACCAGTGAGAGGACAAGGTAAGGGCCAGAGGTCCCCGTGCCAGGGCTGCTGTGGTCGCAGTCCGGAGAAAGCGACTGACCGAGCGAGAAGTGCGACATGACGCGTGCCCGCCCCCCTTGTAGGTAGGTAGGATCTATTGGCAGACAAAAGTTTGGCTCGAGGGATGATTTTCAGTAGATCGTAGCGAGGTAGCTGCTCTGCTACTTACGAAACCCTGAGCCTGAATTAGGTCGTCTGCGAATATTTTAGCACCGGGTCCCCCATGAACATTCGGTGTGCTAAACAGGTTTAGAGGCAGTGCCCATCTGTCCGCGCTCCAGGCCAGTATCAACGGCACTTCTTGCGCTGAGGCCAACCAGTGATCCCTGGCGTGAGGGTGTCACTGCGTTTAGGCGACTGATGACTTTGCGTGCATAATGGCCTCGTGCGTTCAAGTACAACAGTGGGTGTGACAGGGAATGAGGAAAGGTGCAGCTGACTCGTATCGTTTCATATCACCAAATCATTTTGTTTACTCGCAGCCTGGTAGCACACGCTTTGCGGCCTGATACTGGTCCGCGGCCCAGTGGTTGGGTACCACTGTCGTGCAGCATAGAAGCAGGTTCTTTGGGCTACCCATGAAGCATCCATTATTTCATCAATCTTACACTAACCTCATGTTTGCTCTATTCTCCCTGCATTTGTATCAACTCTTCCAGAATATGCAGTCAAATTTCAGCTCATGAGTAGAACAGTTTTACAAGAAACTGGTTTGACCTACGTATCTTATGTTAATACCTTTTTAAATAGATAATTTGAATACACTTATGATTAGCTTGAAATGAGGGTAAGTATGAACATATTTTAAAAAACAAGAAAATATTGAGCCAGTCAGTCCTTTGAATTTGCTTTGCCATTCAGTAATACAAAGACTGATTTGAGTGTAAATGCCACAACATTCCTGCCTGTCCCCTTCCACTTCCACTAGTAACATTAAAGCCTCTTGCTTATTGAGAATCTACTGACCTCCACCCTAAAAATAATTCAGACTGCCTCTACAGTCCTTTTGAGGAAGAGTTCCAAAGACTTGCAGTGTTCTGCAAGAGGGAGTTGGGAGCTTTATTTTGTATAAATAGGGGTTTTTATTTACAATCAGAAATTTACATACCCCTTAGCCAAATACATTTAAACTCAGTTTTTCACAATTCCTGACATTTAATTCTAAAAAACATACCCTGTCTTAGGTCAGTTGGGATCACTACTTTAGGTTAAGAATGTGAAATGTCAGAATAATAATAGAGAATGATTTATTTCAGCTTTTATTTCTTTCGTCACTTTCCTCGTGATTCAGAAGTTTACATATACTTTGTTAGTATTTGGTAGCATTGACTTTAAATTGTTTAACTTGGGTCAAACGTTTTGGGTAACCTTCCACAAGCTTCTCACAGTAAGTTGCTAGAATTCCTCTAGGCAGAACTGGTGTAACTGAGTCAGGTTTGTAGGCCTCCTTGCTCGCACACGCTTTTTCAGTTCTGCCCATAAATTTTCTGTCGGATTGAGGTCAGAAAATGATGTCAAGTGTGGTTCATCCTTGGGAGCAATTTCCAAATGCCTGAAGGTACCACGTTCATCTGTACAAACAATAGTACGCAAGTATAAACAGCATGGGACCACACAGCCGTCATACCGCTCAGGAAGGAGACACATTCTGTCTCCTAGAGATGAACGTACTTTGGCGCGAAAAGTGCAAATCAATCCCAGAACAACAGCAAAGGACCTTGTGAAGATGCTGGAGGAAACAGGTAGGCAAGTATCTATATCCACAGTAAAACGAGTCCTATATCGACATAACCTGAAAGGCTGCTCGGCAAGGAAGAAGCCACTGCTCCAAAACCGCCATTAAAAAAAAGCCAGACTACAGTTTGCAAGTGCACATGGGGACAACGATCTTACTTTTTGGAGAAATGTCCTCTGGTCTGATGAAACAATAATTGAACTGTTTGGCCATATTGACCATCGTTATGTTTGGAGGAAAAATGGTGAGGCTTGCAAGCTGAAGAACACCATCCCAACCGTGAAGCATAGGGGTGGCAGCATCATGTTGTGGGGGTGCTTTGCTGCAGAAGGGACTGGTGCACTTCACAATATAGATGGCATCATGAGGAAGGAAAATTATGTGGGTACAAATGTATATTGAAGCAACGTCTCAAGACATCAGCCAGGAAGTTAAAGCTCGGTTGTAAATGGGTCTTCCAAATGGACAATGACCCCAAGTATACCTCCAAACTTGTGGCAAAATTGCTTAAGGACAACAAGTCAAGGTATTGGAGTGGCCATCACAGAGCCCTGACCTCAATCTAATAGAAAATTTGAGGGCAGAACTGAAAAAGCATGTGCGAGCAAGGAGGCCTACAAACCTGACTCAGTTACACCAGTTCTGTCTGGAGGAATGGAACAAAATTCCAGCAACTTACTGTGAGAAGCTTGTGGAAGGCTATCCAAAATGTTTGACCCAAGTTAAACAATTTAAAGGCAATGCTACCAAATACTAACAAAGTGTTTGTAAACTTCTGACCCACTGGGAAAGTGATGAAAGAAATAGAAGCTGAAATAAATCATTCTTTCTACTATTATTCTGACATTTCACATTCTTAAAGTAAAGTAGTGATCCTAACTAACCTAAGACAGGGAATGCTTTCTAGGATTAAATATCAGGAATTAGGTAAAATTGAGTTTAAATGTATTTGGCTAAGGTGTATGTAAACTTCTGACTTCAACTGTATATCTGCTCTAAGTTATACAAGGTATACTCCAGGCTACTGTGAGAAGTGAAGGAGGAGATTGCTGAGCCTCTGGCGATGATCTTTTCATCATCAGTAAGGTGGGAAAAGAACCAGAGGATTGGAGGATTGCAAATGTTGTTCCCTTGTTCAAGAAAGGGAGTATAGATAACCCAGTGAGTCTGACTTCCGTGGTCGGCAAGTTGTTGAAGATCCTGAGAGGCAGGATTTATGAGCGTCTGGAGAGACATAACCTGATTAGGGATAGTGAGCATGGCTTTATCAAGGGCAGGTCATGCTTTATGAGCCAGATTGAATTTTTTGAGGATGTAACAAAACACACTGATGAAGGTAGAGCAGTGGATGTAGTGTATATGAATTTTAGTAAAGTATTTGATAAGGTGCCCCATGTAAGGCTCATTCAGAAAGTAAAGAGGCATGCGATCCAAGGAGACCTTGCTTTGTGGATCCAGAACTGGCGTGCTCACAGAAGGTGGTTATAGGTGATTCGTATTCTGCATGGAGGACAGTGACCTGTGGTGTTCTACATGGATCTGTTCTGGGACCCCCTCCTCTTTGTGATTTTTATAAATGATCTGGATGAGGAAGTAGACAGATAGGTTAGTAAGTTTGCTGATGACACAAAAGTTGGGGGTGTTGTGGGTAGTCTGGAGGGTTGTCAGAGGTTACAGTGTGACATCGATAGGATGCAGAATAGGGCTGAGAAGTGGCAAGTGGAGTTCATTCATTTTGGTAGGTCAAGTTTGAAGACAGAATATAATATTAATGGTAAGAATGTTGGCAGTGTGGAGGATCAGCGAGATCTTGGAGTCCGTCATGGGGCACTCAAAGCTGCTGTGCAGGTTGACAGTGTTGTTAAGAAGACGTGTGGTGTGATGGCCACCATCAACCGTGGGATTGAGGTCAAGAGCCATGAGGTAATGTTGCACTATATAAGACCTTAGTTAGACCCCACTTGGAGTATTGTGTTTAGTTCTGGTCACCTCACTACAGGAAGGATGTGAATACTATAAGAAAGAGTGCAGAGGAGATTTATAAGGATGTTGCCTGGATTGGGGAGCACACCTTTTGAGAATAGGTTGAGTGAACTTGGCCTTTTCTCCTTGGGGCGACAAAGGATGAGAGGTGACCTGTTAGAGGTGTATAAGATGATGTGAGGCATTGATCGTGTGGATAGCCAGAGGCTTTTTCCCAGGACTAAGGGGGCATAGTTTTAAAGTGCTTGGAAGTAGGTACAAGGGGGATGTCAGAGGTAAGTTTTTCACACACAGAGTGGTGGGTGCGTGGAATGCACTGCCGGCGATGGTGGTAGAGGTGGATGCAATAGGGTCTTTTAAGAGACTCTTAGATAGGTACATGGAGCTTAGAAAAATAGAGGGCGATGCAGTAGAGTAATTCGAGGCAGTTTCTAGAGTGGGTTACATTGTTGCCACAACATTGTGGGCAAAAGGGCCTGTAATGTGCTGTAGATTTCTATGTTCTTTGATAAGCTGATTTGCAATTTCTCTTCAGGTGATCTTCGGGCATGCACGTACTGCAGGAAAATAGCTCTGAACTATGCACATTCCACAGACAGCAGCTCCATTGGTGAAGATCTCAATGTTTTAACCGACTCAGCGTATTCTGTGTCCATGTTGGATCCCAATGAGCCTAGAACTCCTGTAACTGGACGTAAAGTCAATAAAAATAACTTTTTGGAAGAGGACCTTGCATGGCAGAGGTATGAAACATATTTTTGGGAACAGTTTTTAAATATGTATTAAATGTTTGAGTCAAGAGAGTTTTGTGAAAGATTCACCCCTATTACGTTAATCTGACATATTTGTTTCATCTGCATTTTAATTAATCTGTTGATGCACAGCACAAGTTGTCAATAAAATGGTAAACTTTTAATGATCATATTTTTAAAAATAGGAAGGTTCTTATGATTCCGTCAGCTGCCCCTCTTCAAAACTTAAAGTAAATTCATTATCAGAGTATGTTTATGTTACCATATGCTACTTTGAGAACTGCAAAGAAAAATAGTGCTGTGAACACATAGTTGTAAAGAGTCCTTGGAAGTGTGTCTGTAGGTTGTAGAATCAGTTCAGAGTCGTGGTGAATGAAGTTATTCATGCAGGTTCAGAAGCCTGATGGTTGCAGCATAATAACTGTTCCTGTGGAAGCTATAGAAAGGGTGCAGAGGAGATTTACAAGGATGTTGTCTGGATTGGGGAGCATGCCTTATGAGTGTAGGTTGTGTGAACTTGGCCTTTTCTCCTTGGAGCAACGAAAGATGAGAGGTGACCTGATGGAGGTGTATAAAATGAGGAGAGGCATTGTTCGTGTGGCTAGTCAGAGGCTTTTTCCCCCAAGACTGAAATGACTAACACGAGAGGGCACAGTTTTAAGGTGCTTGGAAGTAGGTATAGAGGAGATGTCAGGGGCAAGTGTTTTACGCAGAGAGTGGTGAGTGCATGGAATGGGTTGCTAGCGACGGTGGCAGAGGCAGATACAATAGGGTCTTTTAAGAGACTCCTGGATAGGTACATGGAGCTTAGAAAAATAGAGGGCTATGGGTAACTCTAGGTAATTTCTAAAGTAAGTACATGTTCAGCACAGCATTGTGGGCCAAAGGGCCTGTATTGTGCTGTAGGTTTACTGTGCTACGGTGAACCTAGTGGTATGGGACATAAGGCATCTGTATTTCCTGCCTGATGGCCTTGTAAATGTACTCTATGGTGGGGAGGGCTTTGCCTGTGATGGACTGGGCTGTATCCATCACTTCCTGTAGTCTTTTGTTCTTGGGCATTGGCATTTCCATGCCAGTTAGGATACGCTTCACTGTGCAGCTGTAGAAATTTGTCATAGTTTTTGGTGACATGCTGAATATATGTAATCTTCCAAGAAAGTAGAGGTGTTGCCATGCCTTTTTGGTGATGATCCTAGAGCGGATCCTCTAATGTGATCATGTAATATTTCAGGGGTTTGTTATTTACATGTAGGAATAAATCAGTAAGAATAAAAACTGTTCCATTCTACTTGACATTGATCTTTAAAGTTAGCAGTAGATCTCAAAAATATTTATATTTTGCAAAACTTTTGGACATTGGTGCATGCAATTTAAGAATAGCTGCTGCTGAAGTCTACGTGAATTATTGAGAATTCATTACAAATGTTGTGTTTCGTAATAGGTAAGGAATTATGATGAAAAATAAACATCATTGTAGGCTGTACATGTAAAATCTCAACATAATAAAAAAACCATAGGTAGTGATGGTGGTGACGAGAAGGCGTACAGGAGTGAGATAGATCAGCTGGTAGAGTGGTGTTGCCACCACAGCCTTGCATTCAATGCCATTAAGACCAAGGAATTGATTGTGGAGTTCAGGAAGGGGAAGTTGAGGGAACACAAACCAGTCCTCATCAAGGGATCAGCAGTGGAAAGGGTGAGCAGTTTCAAGTTCCTGAGTATCAACATCTTTGAAGATCGATCCTGGGCCCAACATATTGATGCAATTACATAGAAGGCACAACATCAGCTATATCTGGTTAGGAGTTGAAGGAAATTTAGTATGTCACTAAACTCTTGGAAATTTCTACAGATGTTCTGTGGAGAGTATTCTAACTGGTTGCATCACCATCTGATATAGAGGGGCCACTTCACACGATTGGAACAAACTGCAGAAAGGTGCAAACTCAGCCGGCTCCATCGAGGGCACTCGCCTCCCTTTAGAAAGGTGGCATCCATCATTAAGGACTGCCATTACCCAGGACACACCCTCTTCACATTGCTACTATCAAGGAGGAGGCACAGAGGCTGGAAGACGCGCACTCAACTTTTTGGGAACAACTTCTTTCCCCTCTGCCATCAGATTTCTGAATGGACAATAAGCCTATTCACACTACCTCACTTTTTTTTCTATTTTTGCTCTCTTTTTGCACTACTTATTTAATTTTAAAAAAGAAATACTTATAACTTATAGTGTTTTATTATTAGGTATTGCAATGTACTGTTGCTGCAAAACAAATGTCACAACATATGCAGTGATATTAAACCTGTTTCTGATTCTGAGCTGTACAATTAAATGCCTCTGAAAGAAAGTCAATCTTTTACTTAGTGAATGCTCTTCAAAATCTCTTGAGGTCACAAATTACCTAAGAGCTAATGAACTGGAGGTATTCTTATGATTAGAGAAATGCAGCATCTAGTTGTACTGTGAATATCAAATGATAACGGCATTATTAAACTTGATTATTTAGCTGATTGAAAGATAACTTGCCTTTTCTTGTACAAAAGAGCATAAGATCCTTTTTGTCACCAGTAAAGTCACCAGGGTCTCAGTTTAAAGACTCAGCAGCACGATGGCACTTCCAACCATGAAGAATCCAATGTTGAACTGGATGTGAATAGATTTTTGTGTTTAACTTGAGGATGGGATCTGAACCCGTAAACATTATTATGGAGATAGATGTGAATGAGCCACCTTGAGCATTTTTTGTTATACAATCCAGTCTATAGTTAAATGCAGATTTATCATGTGAAAATTATTGGAAAAGAGCTGTTCACTATTTTTGATAACCATTGATCTGTGAAACAAGTGATTATTCGTTAAATAATTCTACATTTTAGTATTCTCAGTATTACTTGAAAAGCTTTTATTTTCAGTAGCAGTGAAGCCTTTATGGATCTGATGAATGTGTAATGGTCCTGCCGAGTCTTTCTCTTAATAACTCCTTGTCTATTTTAATCCCTGCTGCTATTTTTTGCTCTCATGCTGAAGAAATTATTTAAAATATTCCTTTAATCAAGTATTTTTTGTTTAGTCCAGGTTCTTTCTCAAACAAGGGGACAACGCCATTTTTAAAGTGCAAACTTTCTTCTTTTCCATTTCTTGCATTCCCCTGTAACAAAAAAATTTACATTTTGATTGACTACCATACATGACCTAATTAAATTAAGGCAATATAGGGTAGGCTATGAAGTGAGCAAGTTACAAAGCTGATACTCACTGTATTATTATCAAACAACTTGCTTTCAAGTATCCGAACAGTACCATAAGAAAATTGTGATATTACACCTTCCAAATTGCAAATTGGGATAGGAACTAATGTTAATAATGCTGGTTAGATGTGTTAAAGTGCTGCATTGGTTTCAATATAGCCTTCAGGGAGGTGAACCAGGAAAAGCATCCAGTCCAGATAGGGTAATTGGCTTAGTACTAAAGATCTGTGCTAGTCAACTGGCTGGATGTTCAGTGAGATCTTTAGTCTCTCACTTTGGCAATCTGAGGTAACCGCTTGCTACAAGAAGGCTTCAATTATACTTGTGCCCAAAAAGAACATGGTAAGTTGTCTCAATGACTTTCATACAGTAATACTTGCATCCATGGTGATGAAGTGATTTGAGAGGTTAGTGATGAAATACAGCAACTCCTGCCTGAGAAACAATTCTGATCTGCTCTAATTTGCCTACTGGAGCAGTAGGTCCACAGCAGATACCATCTCATTGGCTCTTCACTCAACCCTGGAACAGCTGAACAGCAAAGATGCATACATCAGGATGTAATTTACTGACTACAGCTTGGCATTCAATACCATCGACCCCTTCAAAACTAATCAATACCTCATTGTGTAATTGGATCCTCGATTTCCTCACTTACAGAGCTCAGTCGGGTCAGATTGATAACAACATTTCCTCCATGATCTTCATCAGTACAGACTGTATGCTTAGCCCCCTGCTCTACTCGCTTTTGATTGTGTGACCAAGCAGAGCTCCAATGCCATATCCAAGTTTGTTGAGGAAACTACTGTTATAGGCCGAATCAAAGAGGGTCAACAACTGTAAATTCCTCGGTGTTTTAATTTCAGAGGATCTGTCCTGGGCCTGGCACTTTAGTGCAATTATGAAGAAAGTATGGCAGCGCCTTTACTTACAGTAGGAGTTTGCATGGATTCAGCATGACATCTAAAACTTCGACAAACTTCTATAGATGTGTGTTGGATAATATGCTGACTGGCTGCATCACAGCCTGGTAAGGAAACACCAATACCCTTGAATGGAAAATCCTACAAAAAGTAGTGGATATAGCCCAGTCCATCATGGGTAAAGCCCTCCCCACCACTGAGCACATCTCTGGAAGTGACCCTGAGTTTAAGTTTTGCATTTTTAGTCTATTTATATTCTGACTATCAGAAAACTAGAATTTGCTTTCTTACATGCAAGATTAGTGCAGTTTTGCAGAGAAGGAATAGCAATTTTTTTTTGTTTTCTGATCAACTTTAGAGTCACTGCCTTAAATCTCCTGGACTAAATCTCTATCTCAAAGCAGAGTTAGATTTACCCAAAACAAAATGCTTAAAATGATGTGACAAAGTCCATGCTTAACTTGTTTGCACACATTGTTTCCAGCTGAATTGGTTCATGGCTGCCTGACCTGCCCTCGTGCAATTCAACATCTGCAAGCAGCATTATTTGTGTATCCTTTACCGATTATAAAAATCAATGATTATTTTTGTATGCATTGCAACAATGTGATCTATGAACTGTCTAGTAAATTAGTATTCTGGATGAAATTCTCACAGCATCTTTTTGGTTAGTTCGCAGTTTTTTCATGCATGCCTATGCCTCTTACATGAAGTTTCCATTTAAGGCCATAATAGTATCTGATGTCCAGTAATGTAGTTAAATGTCAACACAAGGAAATCTGCAGATGCTGGAAATTCAAGCAACACACACAAAATGCTGGTGGAACGCAGCAGGCCAGGCAGCATCTATAGGGGGAAGCCACACTCGGGTTGGATGAACAACACCTTATATACCGGCTGGGTAGCCTCCAACCTGATGGCATGAACATTGAGTTCTATAACTTCTGTTAATGCCCCCCTCCCCTTCTTACCCCATCCCTGATATATTTAGTTGTTTGCCTGTTCTCCATCTCCCTCTGGCCTCCTGTCCCATGATCCTTTCCCTTCTCCAGCTCTGTATCCCTTTTGCCAAACACCTTTCTGGCTCTCAGCTTCACCCCACCTCCTCCAGTCTTTTCCTATCATTTCGCATTTTCCCCTCCCCCTCCTACTTTCAAATCTCTTACTATCTTTCCTTTCAGTTAGTCCTGATGAAGGGTCTTGGCCCGAAACGTCGACAGTGCTTCTCCTTATAGATGGTGCCTGGCCTGCTGTGTTCCACCAGCATTTTGTGAATGTGGTTTGTGTTATGTTTTGTAACTTCAAAACATTAAACTAATTCAAAGGGAAACAAGACAACTGAGATGCGATCATTTTTACTTTCACGAGGTGCGCACATATGTCGAGGTAGCATCATGTCATAAGCAATTGACATATTTTTGCATATAACCTATAATGAATTATTTAAGCAAACAAGAATGCTTATTCAAACAATATATTTATAATATTACTAAACTATTACTGATATATTAAATACACAACAGTTAAGCGTGAAGATTTTAAAGGTTTTGGGGCTTAAAAGTGTGATGGTATGTAAAAGCAAAATATCATAATTTATGCAAATATTCCTAATTACTGTGGGCCAATCTCTCTATATCCTTTCAAGGAGGCCAAATGTCATGAATGCTATCAACTAATAATTGGGACACTCATAAACTATGCAGGATCAGAATCGGGTTTAATATCACTGGTATATGTTGTGAAATATGTTGCTTTGTGACAGCAGTACATTCTTATACTAAGTAAAAGAAAATTATAAATTACAATAATATTAAAAGATTAAATTAAATAAGAAGTTCAGAAGAGGGCATAAAAGGGGGAAAAAAAGTAGTACTTGGATTTATTGTGCATTCGGAAATCTGATGGAGGAGAGCAAGCTGTTCCTAAAATGTTGAATGTGTGTCTTCAGGTTCTTGTACATCCTTGATGGCAAGAGTGAGAAGAGGGCATCTCATTCTGACAGGTGCCCCCTTTTTTATTGTTTTGAAGCATCACCTTTTGAAGATGTTCTTGATGCAGGGGAGGTCAGTCCCCATGATGGAGTTGATAGAGTTTGCAACTTTCTGCAGTTTTTTCTGATCTTGTGCAGTGGCTCCTACATATTATATGGTGATGCAATCATTTAGAATGCTGTCCATGGTAAATTTGTAGAAATTTGTGAGAGACTTTGTTCAAGTCTCCTCAAATTCCTGATGAAATACAGCCACCTTTGTAATTGCGTCAGTATGTTGGGCCTACGGTAGTTCTTCAGAGATGTTGGCACCCTGGAGCTTGAAACTGCTCAACCTTCCCACTGCTGATCATACGATGAGGACTGGTGTGTGCGCACCCTAGAATTCTTCCTAAAGTCCACACTCAGTTCCTTGTCTTACTGACGTTGAGTGCAAGGTTGTTGTTGTAACGCCACTCTTGATGCAATCAGCTGATCTGCCTCACTTCTGTACACCACCTCGTCACCATCTGACATTTAGCTGGCAAATTTGTAGATGGTGTTTAAGCTGTACATAGCAAGCACAGTCGTGGGTGTAGAGCAGTGGGCTAAACATGCAACCTTGAGATGGGCCCATGTTAATTGTCAGCGAGGAGGAGATGTTATTTCCAATCAGCACTGACTGATCTCCCGTAGAAGTCAAGGATCCAGTTGCAGAGGGAAGTACAGAGGTCCAGATTTTGGAGCTTGTTGATTTTTATTGAAGGCATGATGCTGTTGAATGCAGAGCTGTAAGCAATAAACAGCAGCCTAATGTAGGTACTGCTATTGTCCAGGGGACCCAAGGTCGAGTGGAGAGCCACTGAGATTGCATCTGTTGTAGACCTGTTGTGACTAAAGGCAAATTGCAGTGAATCCAGGTCTTTGCTTAGGTAAGAGCTGATTTTGGCCGTGACTAATCTCTCAAAGCACTTCTCGCAGATGTGAGTGCAACTGGGTGATAGTTGTTGAGGCAACTTGCCCTTCTTGGCATTGGTATGATTGTTATCCTTTTGAAGCACGTGGGAACCTCCGACTCCAGCAGTGAGAGATTGAAGATGTCCTTGAACAACCTGCCAGTTGGTTGGCACAGGTTTTCAGTACCTGTCAGATACGCCATCAGGGCCTGAATCCTCGTGAAGGTCACCTTCATGAAAGATGTTTTGATGTTGGCCTTCAAGACAGATCACCAGATGCTGCGGGGAATTGCACAGGTGTAGTTTTATTCTCTGTATCAAAGCACGTATAAAATAGCCTTCTGTGGGTCATACCTGCAGTACTTGTATAGTTCTGGATCACTGGTCTTGAATGCCACAGATCTAGCCCTCAGCAGACTGCAAATCTCTTGGTTGGGTATGTTTTGGTTTGTGTACGTCTGGTATGTTCTTGAAGCCAGACTTTTATCCATACAGGTCTTGATTGAAGTCCGTAACAACTGTGGCTTATTGATGCAGATTGGTGGGCGAATCCCTGAATATGGTCCAGTCCACTGACTCAAAGCAGTCTTGTAAGTGCTCCTCCCCCTCTCTTGACCATACGTTCTTGCTCCACACTACTGGTACTGTGACCTTTAGTCTCTGGTTATATGCCAGGAGTAGTACAGCCGGGTGATCAGCTTTTCCAAAGAGTGGCTATGGGGTGGCACAGTAAGCATTTTTGTTGATGGTATAACAGTTGTCAAGTGTATTGGATCCTCACAACATAGGTGATATGTTGGTGGCAGTTGTTCAGAGATGTCTTCAAACTGGCCTGGTTCAAATTTCCTGCAATGATAGGGAAGACATCAGGTGCTCTGTTATGTGACTGCTGATGACGGTACTTTGCTCCTCCATTGCTGCCTGACATTGGCCTGAGGTGAAATGTTACTAGGATGATGGTGGAAAACTCCCTCAACCGATAAAATATGCAATACTTGACTGCTGGATGTTCTAGGTTGGTTGAGCAGGACTGAGACAGAACCATCATGTCTGTGCAGCACAATGAGTTAATCATGAAGCACACACTCTCTCTCCTCTACCTTTTAAATGACTCAACTGACCTGTCTTTATGATGAAGCTATTGGGCTGCAGTGCTGAGTCCAAAATGGCAGGAGTTGGCCATATTTCTATGAAGACATATTTCTATGTACACAACAGTCCCTGGTGTCCCTCTGGTACTGCAGTTCTGCTCTGAGGTCTTCAGCTTTATTCTCCAGAGACTGTACATTTGTCAGCAGGATTGTTGGCAGTGGGGAGTATAATGCCTCTGCTGTTCATTTGTACCTGAGCCCAGCACTCCTCCCTGCTTCATTTTTCTTAAGGGGGAACTACACTTGCAACCTAAGTCTGCTGTCTGGAGTTCGTCGATTTTGAGGATTGAAAGGTTGTTTTTTAATGTCTTAGAACATTTGCAAGAGCTATATACCTTTTCTAACATAATTATTTAGTGGCCATCATTGGGTTGGAAGTGAATAATAATTACAACAAAGATCCTCGAGTCTTTCTTCAATTACAGCTGTTGCTGGTAATGCATTAGTGATCAAAAAAGCTTACCTGTTAACTCAGAATTTTGTATAAAGACAGGCAAAATTAAGCAAATTTATTGAATGATATCTGAACACTGTTGCTTTTGATTTGCAATTTTAAATATATATGATTCATGTGCTCAATATTAATATATTTCTAATAGGCACATCCAATTGATTATATGTTTTTTTAAAAATTAGCCTGGGTCATCAGGACTCGCAGAATAATGCCTTGACATCACGTCTCACAGCTGTACAAGAAGATGTAGGAATGTCACCTGCACGTAAAAGGTACATGAGAGAAGATTCAGAATTTTGTTCTTTATATTTGTAATTATTTTTCTGTGTAAATGATTGCAATTTAAAAATTAATGAAAAGGATGTAAAATGTTGGAAATACTCAGCAGAATGGGCAGCATCCGTAGGGAGGGAAGCAAAATTAAGATTTCAGGTCAATGACCCTTCATCACCTGCTCAGCATTATCCATTTTTATTTCAGATTTCAAGACCCTTTTTCTAATAGTTTGCATGTAAAATAATCATGTCCATGTAGACACCGTCCACTGTCTTGCCTTCATCAACTTTTCTGGCAACTTCTTTGAAGAACTCTAAGATTGGTTAGACATGACCCACAACACACAAAGCCTTGCTGACTATCCTTAATCAGTCCATGTCTATCCAAATACTCATATCTGGTCCTTAAGAATACCTTCCAATAACTTTCCCACTACTGATGTCAGACTCACCAGCCCATAATTTCCTACTTTATTTTTATTCTTTCTTAAACATAGGAACAAAATTTGGCTCTCTTCCAATCCTCTGGTACCTCACCTATTGCTAAGGATGATTTAAATATCGCTGTTAGGGTCCCAGCAGTTTCTACACTTGCCTCCCGCAGGGTCCGAGGAAACATCTTGTCAGGCTCTGAGGATTTATCCACCTTAATTTGCCTCAGGCCAGCAAACACCTCCTTCCTCTAATCTGTACAGAGACCACGAAGCTGATGACATTTTGTCTTACCTCTGTAGATCCTGTGTCCATCTCTTGAATAAATACAGATGAAAAAATGCATTTAAGATCTCCCCCATCTCTTTTGGCTCCAGGCATGGATTACTATTCTGATCTTCTAGGGGACTAATTTTGTCCTTTACAATCCTTTTGCTCTTAACATATCTGCAGAATCCCTTGGGATTCTCCTTCCTCTTGTCTGCTAAGGCAACCTCATGCCTTCTTTTGGCCCTCCTAATTACTTTAAGTGTTCTCATGCATTTCTTATACTCCACAAGCACCTCATTTGTTCAACCTGCCTATGCCTGCTATGCACCTTTTTTCTTAACCAGGGCTTCTCAAAATATCTCTCAAAAAAACAAAGTTCCCTAAAGCTCTTATCCTTGCCTGTTATTCTGACTGGTACATACAAGCTTTATGTTCTCAAAATTTCACTTTTGAAGCCTCCCACTTTCCAAGTACACATTTTCCAGAGAACACTTGCCAGCTCCTTTCTGATACCATTAAAGTTGGCCCTACTCCAATTTAGAATCTCAACCCGTGGACCAGATCTATCTTTTGTTTATTTACTTTGGAAACGAATGCCATTGTGGTCACTAGATACAAAGTGTTCCCCTACACAAGCTTTTGTCACCTGCCCTGTCTCATTCCCTAATAGCAGATCAAATATCGCACTCTCTCTTGTTGGGATTTCTACGTACTGATTAAGAAAACTTTCCTGAACACATTTGACAAACTCTACCCCATCTTGTCCTTCTACAGTATGTGAGTCCCAGTCAATATGTGGAAAGTTAAAATCACCTACTATAACATCCCCCTGCAACTCTAATTTAAAATAACCCCCCCCCCCCCCACACACTAGCAAACATTCCTGCTTATTAATTCCCTTCCAATTCAGGTGCAAACTGTCTCTTCTGTACAGGTCCTACCTTCCCTGGAAGAGAGTGTAATGATCCGAAAATATGATGCCCTCCCTCCTACACAAACTCTTTAGCCATGTGTTAAACTGTATAATCTTCCTAGTTCTGGCCTCACGAGCATGTGGCACAGGTAGCAATCCTGAGATCACAACCCTAGAGGTCCTACTCTTAACTTAGTACCTAACGCCCTGAAGTCACTTTGTAGAACTTTGTCATTCTTCCTACATGTACACCCAACCCCCCCCCCAAAAAAAACAGCATCCAACGTGGTATACGTGTTGTTGAAGGGGATGGTCGTAGGGGGGTCTCTGCACTTGCTGTTTAACCCCTTTCCCTTCCCTCCCTGTCACCCAGTTTCCTGTGTCCTGCAGCTTGGGAGTAACTACCTTTCTATATGTCCTATCTATCACTTGCTTGGCCTCCCCTCAGCCTTCCGAAGTTGATGATAGCAAGACAGTGGATGTTGTCTATGTTGACTTTAGGAAAGCCTTTGTCAAGGTCTTGCAAAGGAGGTTAGTCAAGAAGGTTCAGCCACTGGGCATTCAGGAGGAGGAAGTAAAATGGGTCAGATGTTGTTTTGCAGGAGAACATAAAGAATGGTGATAAATGGTTCTGTCTCTGACTGGAAGCCTGTGATAAGTACTGTGCCACTAGGATCGGTGCTAGGTCTATTGTTGTTTGTCATCTACATCAACAGTCTGCATGATAATGTAGTAAACTGGATCAGCAAAGTTGCAGATGACACCCACATTGGAGGTGTAGTGGACAGCGAAAGAGGTTATTAAAGCTTGCAATGGGATCTGAACCAGCTGGATAAATGGGCTGAAGAATAGTGGATAGAATTTAGTGCAGACAAGTGTGAGGTGGTACATGTTGGGAGGACAAATCAGGGGAGGACTCTACATTGAGCAGTAAGACTCTGAGAAGTCTGGTAGAACAGAGCGGTCTGGGAATACAGATTCATATTTCCTTGAAAGTAGAAAGGGGTGTAAAGAGAGCTCTTGGCACATAGATCAAAGTATTGAGTAAGTAAGGCCTGTTTCTGTGCTGTACTGCTCTGTATCTCCATGACTTCGACCTTCCATTTCCCTCAGATTCATTTGCCTATCTAAACATCTGTTAAAAATCCCAAATGTTTCTGCTTCTACCACCTCTACCATCACCCCAGGCAGTGCATTCTGGGAACCCACTACTATGTGTTTTTTTAAAAAGACACCAAAAAAACTTGCCTCTTGCATCTCCTTTGAACGTACACCCTTTCACCTTAAATGCATGCTCTCGGTTCAACCCTGGGGAAAAGAAGTACTGTCTGTGTACTCTGTCTATGCCTCTCATAATCCAATAAATCTCTGTCAGATCTCACTTGGCTTCTACAACTCCAGAGAAAACAGCTCAAGTTTGTTCATTTTTGCACATGCCCTCTAGTCTAGAAAGCATCCTGGTAAACATCTTCTGCACTCTTTCCAAAGTCTCGACATCCTTTGTGTAATGTGGCTACCCATTACATCCATTGTGTACTGTGACTGTATGCAATATTCCGGGTGTGGTCTAATTAGAGTTTTATAAAGCTGCAAAATAAATTCCTGACCTTTGTACTCAGTGCCTCAGCTAATAAAGGCAAGCATGCCATATGCCTCCTTAAGCACTCTTATCAACCAGTGTAGCTACAGAGTAATGAATTTGGACACCAAGATCACTCTGCTCATCAACATCAGCTCCTCACCAGCCCTCTGGGACCCTGTCTGTGGCTAGAGAAGATGCAACAATATAGGTTAAGTCCCCAGCAATCTCATCTTGCCTCTCTCAATAGTGTTAATGCTCTTTAAGAAACCCAACACTACCTTGAAATGCCCTAGCATGTTAATATGCCCGACACTGATCTCCCTATCCTCCACATCCTTTTCCTTGTTAAGTATTGACAGAAAGTACTCTAAGGACCTCACCAACATCCTATACATAGAAGCAAACATTCCCCCCTTTATTCTTGAGTATTCCTACTCTCTCCTTAGTTATCTTCTTTCTCTTGATGTATGTATTAAATGCCTTGGGATTCTTTCTTATCCTACTTGCTAAGACTTTTCATGGCCCCTCCTGGCTTTACTAATTCTCCTTGAATTCTTTTCTGGCTTCTTTATAATTCTTAAGGGCTCTATTTGATTCTAGCCTCCTTAGTTTTATATACTTTTCGTTTTTCTTCTTGACTAAATGCATCACCTCTTAAACATCCAAGGTATTCTTACCTTGCCATCCTTGTCTTTCCTTCTGACTGGAAAATGTCTGTCATATACTTGGTGCATTTGGTCCTGAAACACCCTTCACATGTCAGAGATGGATTTGCCCAAAAACAGTTGTTCCCAATTAACTCTCTCTAATTCCTGCCTAATGCTCTCATAATTTGCCCTGGTTCAATTTAATACTCTCCTGCAATTTCATACAATCATTATCTATAGCTATATTAAAACTTGAGGGAGTCATGGTCATTGTTCCCTAACTACCCACTGAATGGTGGGTCACCTTGCCAGGCTCATTACCCACCACCAGGTCTTGTACAACCCCTCTTGTTTGACAATCCACCTATTGATTCAGGAAACCCTCCTGGATGCACCTAGCAAATTCCATCTCATCTCAACCTCTTGAACAAAGAATGTCCCTGTTTATATTGGGGAAGTTGAAGTCTCACATGACAACAACTCTATTGTTTTTGTGTCTTTCCTTAATCTGCCTACATATCTGTTCGTTAATGTCCTAATGTCCAGGTGATTTTTGGGGGCTCTCTAGTACAATCCCATCAGAAGGATTGAACCCTTCCTTTTTGTGAGGTCTACCCATACAGAAGCAGTGAACAGCCCTCCCTATGTCCCTTCTGAGTATGGCTGTGATACTGTCTCTGATTAGTAGTGCAACTCCCCTCGCCCCTCTTTTACCCCTCTCTGTAAATATTCTAAAACAATCAACCCTGGAATATTAAGTATCCATTCCTGTCCCTCTCAATTCTCTGTAATTGCCACAACATCATAGTTCCATGTATTGATCTATGCTCTAGGTTCATCACCTTTTACCCATCTACTCCTAGCATTAAAGCACACACACTTTAAACTATCCATCCCATTGTATATTTTACTTTCTTCCTGCCTGTTTTTATTGACCCTGACATCTACTTTCCATTCCATTCCTCCACCTTCTGATGTGGTGCTCTGGTTCCTCGCCCCTTGCCAAACTATTCTAAACCTCCTCAGGTGGCACTAATAAATCTCCCAGCCAGGATATCAGTTTCCCTTCAGTTTGTATGCAACCCGTCTCTCTTGTTCAGGTCATCCCTGCCCCAGAGGGTGTTCCAATGATTCAAGAACTTGAAACTCTGCTCCCTGCACCAGACCCTTAGCCACTCATCCATCTGTACTATCATTGTATTTCTACCCTGACTGGCACGTGGCACCAGGGAGTAGTCCAGAGATTGCTACCTTGGAGGTCTTGCTCTTCAGCCTCTTCACTAATTCCCTATACTCACTGTGCAGGATCTCTTCCTCCCGTTCTACCTATGCCATTAGTGCCGATCTGCACTAAAACTTCTTGACTGCTCACTCTCTCCCCCTTGAGAATATTGTGCAGCCACTCCAAGACATCCTGGACCGTAGCATCTGGGAGGCAACACACAATCCTGGCACCTCTTTTGCGGCCACATAATCTCCTGTCTATCCCCATCTCAAATCTCCTGTTACTATCACTCATCTTGACTTTACCTTTCCCCACCAGGCCTCAGAGCTGGCCACAGTGCTGCTGGCCTGACTGACTGCTGCTACTGTTCCTTGTTAGGTCAATCCCTCCACCCCCCCCCCCCCCCACCCCAGCAGTATCCAAAGAGGTACTAAGATGCAGACATGCATGTTGCTGAGGGAAATAGCTGCAGGGAAACCCCACACTGACTGCTTCTCCTGCTGATCACACGTGTTCTGTCCGAAGCCTGCACTCTGTGTGTGACCACTTCAGAAAAAGTCACCTGTGAGGTTTTCAGACTCCCTATGGTGCTGAGTGTCCCTAGCTCCAGTTCCTTGGACCTGGTCAGTCAGGAGCTGAAGTTGGGTGCACTTCTGCAGATGTAGTCATCAGGCAGACTGTTGGGTACCCTGAATTCCCACATTTTACAGGAGGGGCATTCCACTGCCTTAACTGCTATCCTTTCTACACTGAACTAAGGAATAAGGAATTATGGACAACATTTAAAAAAAAGCTTACCTTGTTCTGGCCTCTGTCTTCTCTCTGAAACCTTTTGAGTTTCACACTCATTTAAGTCACTTACTCAGCCTCTTCTCACTGTGTTTGTAACACCTTTGGGCTTAACCTCTCAAGCTTAAGTTCTACAATCAAATAAATTATTCCAAATGACTCAGCCTGTTGAGCAAAAGGATTGGTTCTATATTTATTTTATAATACTGTAGTGTTATTTGTTTATTTACAGTTGCTGGTGCATATTTTAATTTGAAGATTTAAACATAGATATCTTGTGTTTAAAGTCATCCTCCTTTTAGAAAAACTATGCCTCCTTTAACTTGGAATTCTTCTATTTGCTTATTTATTTTGTAGCGACTTGCATTAATTTTAAGAAGCAGCCATTGATCTCCTTTATGAGATCTTTTGTCAGTACTTCATACTTTAGTGGCATTGCAACTTGTGTTTTAATTTGATATTCATCAGCTGAGTGGTTAACATCAAATTACTGATAAATGTATGTAGTAATTTAAATGGCATTGTGAATGGGGTTGTTCATTGGCTTCACATTAAGATTTATTGTACTTTTTGATCTGCACAGAAAATTTCAATATATGAATCTTTAATTGCATTGAAAGATTCAGCCATTATGTTGAACTAAGAAGTTGTCTTATTGCTAGCTTTAGTAGATTCATGCCCTCTTTGGGATTTGTTTTGTAAATTGAGAACTCCCATAGGGCGAGTAAAGTAGATTAAAGTAAAAGAAGTGATTAGGAAATATCAAAACTCAATTTGTCTTGATCCTGTTCTATTTGTGTTAATTAGCAGAAGTTTTGCAAAACTACATGTGGAGCAATACCAGTACTTTTCCCTCCAGTGTCATATTTTGAAAGTTACAACTATATTAAGTTACTTTTGGTCAAATGTTTCAAACATAGGTATCAGTTAATTGTGGGTGATAAGGAGACCTAACAGCAGTCTCTTTCTGATCTTGTAGTTTTAATGAGATATTACAAGGCTTACTACTTCCTTTTAATTAGCATTTTTTGTTTTCATGACAGATCTGCGAGCATAACCAATCTTTCTCTGGACCGATCTGCTTCACCCATGATTCCTTCCTATGACAGCTCTATTAGTCCTCAAGCTTCTCGGGCACACATCAAAACTGATCCCAATGAGGAAGAAAGGAAACTCCTTCTGGTACTTGCTTAACTTGGGTTTTAATTCTTTTCTTGATGATGGAAACAGTCTCTGTGTGATGTAATATACTACTTTTTTCATTTTTGCTAGTTAAGTCCTCAAAATGTGCAACTGCATTTATCCACTATCCCTTAGTAATCACTAGCATTGCATTTCCCTCGACGAGCTGGTTGTAATCCTACACTCTCTTAGGCAAATGCAAATAATGCAATAACCAACCACTGAAACAGCATCTGTAGAAAGAGAAACCAGTCAATTGTTTGGGTTGTGTCCTAACCTGAAACATTAACTAATTTCTCTTTACACGTGCTATTTCCTGTAACTGAGTTATTCCAGCATTATGTTTTTTCTTTCAGATTCAAGCATCTGCAATTTTATTTTTCCCATATATATAAGGAATATTTTATATATTCTTAGCTTTCTGTTAGAATCCAATAATAAACTGTCCATTATGACCTGAAAATGTGGTGATTGGTTTTAAAGTAATGTAAATTAATTGGAAATTATAAATTTTTACTTTCATTTTCAGGATTCTGTGCAACTTAAAGACTTGTGGAAGAAAATATGCCATCACAGTACTGGCATGGAGTTCCAAGATCATCGATACTGGTTGCGAACGTATCCTAATTGCATAGTGGGAAAGGAACTGGTGAACTGGTTGATAAGAAATGGACATGTAACTACACGGTAACTTCAGTAACTGATCTTGTGGGGAACAGAATGAATCAGGCTCACTTCGAATCCTCTATTAAAAACACATTTTTACAAAGGCTGGACATCTAAAATAGAACTGAAAAGATACTGGAAATACTCAGGCCAAATGGCATCTGTGGAGAGAGAAGTGGAGGTTGTTTAAGGTTGCTCTTAGATTCGAACTGGAGAGAATTGGGGCTGTAATAGGTTTTTCTCATCCATGGAGCAGGAAAGAACAAGAGAGATGGTCTGTTAAAGGCTGGAGATAAGCAGAGATTGTGTTAAAGAGAGTGAGACACATAAAGGAACAAAAAAAAACAAAATTTGATGAGACAGGATAGGAAAATCTGGAATTGTTATACTCACTTCTGAGTCTGGAAGGCTGCAATGTTTCTGAGTAGAAGTAGAGTTACTGCTTTCCAAGTTTCATTGAAAGAATGTGCAGGTCAGGATATTTTGGCAATGTGTTTTGGGACAGAAATAGAAGTAACTGGTGAAAGGAAGCTTGGGTCTCATGTTGGACTAAGCTGGTGTCCAGTGTACTAATCACCCAATCTACATTTGGGTTTGTCAGCACAGAAAATGCTATGTTGTAAGCAGTGTATGAAAATGGGAAAAAGTTAAACACTAATGTGGGATGTAAAAAAAAGAGTAACATTTACTGTTGTGAGAGAAAGCGGTGGTGGAAATGAATTAAGGCCGGATGAAGGCACTGTCTACTAGAGTAAATAGGCATTCAAGATTAAGCAGAAGGGGAAATATGTCAGAAGCAATGGAAGGAAGGTGGGGATTGTCAAATGAGATGTGATTGAGGTGGTGAAAACGGGGATTGGAAGAGTCAGAAATAATCATGTAAGTCTGAGGGAGGGATGAAATTAGCAACAAAATTGATTGAATTTTCCAGTCCAGGTTGAAAGCTAAGAAAGAACAGCATTAAAATTGCCAGTATGCCAGTTAAAGAGATGAACTGAACTGGAAGACCTATTAAACTGGAAGGTAAAATATTCCATACAGTCTATCTATAAAGCTGGGATCAATATAGGTTCCCTAAGTGGCACATGTCATTTGTAGGAAGCGAGTTGTTTCTTTGGATATATTCTTCAGTAGGAATCACCCATCACCCGCCAGCTCTTGTTTTAACCCTCTTCCTACTCTATCATTCTGGCTTCTCCCTATTTATTTCCAGTCAAATCAAATCAAGTTTAATTGTCTTTCAAACTATCCATGGATACAGCCGAACGAGACAGTGTTCCTCTGGGGTCAAGTTGCCAAAACATACATGTGTATTCAAGTTAACAAGAAAGGGGGGGAAAAGAACAAAGTCACATAAGAAAGCACATTTTTAATCCAAGTCCTGCAAATTGATGGTTCCCGGCAGGCCAGCCTGTATTTCCACCGATCCAATACTGGTGGGTAGCACTGACAGGAGAGGCCACCTTTAACCGAGCCAAGAGGCCATGCTACAACGCAAGCCCAAGGACTGAGGTCTAGTCCTTGCCACAACCAAGGCAACGAGCCACCCCCCCCCCCCCCAGTTCCAATGGGTCTTGGCTGGAAATGTCAACTTTTTACTATTTTCCATAGATGCTTCCTGACCTGCTGAGTTAGTCTAATATTTTGTGTGTGGCCTTGCCTATGCATTTCATTGTTGAATCTCATAAAACTGGCTGCCATTTTTGTCTCAAAGTCAAGTCAATGAATTTGAAAGATTGTTACTACATGAAACAGTTTGTGAAGTTACTTTGAGGAAACACAGAATGCTATTTAAACTCAAAATCACCTCTTCTTTTTCCTCTTCCTTATTTTCAAAGTAAAATTGACTAACGGAAATCAGATCTTGTTTTAACTTCTAAAAGGTATTATTTCGATTTAATTACAAGTATACTTCCATGTTATGAATTGCTTTATTTCAATATCTCGAATATTTTGTGCATGATAATCAGTTTCTCCTGTATTGAGCATCTGATATGATGTGTCAAGGATAAAAGCTATAAATGTGCTTCTATCTTCAAATACGAAGTTATTCTCACTTTTTTCAAGTTGAAGAGCACTGTATAAATTAGTAATATGCTATAATTCAATTTTTTGCAGTGCTATCCCCTGATATGAATATTCCAATAACGGATACTTCATGCATTATCTTTTCTCTTTCAGAGCCCAAGCAATTGCCATTGGCCAGGCATTATTAGATGGGCGATGGCTTGACTGTGTAACTCATCATGATCAGCTTTTCCGAGATGAATATGCCTTGTATAAACCTTTACAAGTATGTGAATAGGACACTCAAATTGTTTGTTTCTGTTTACACAAAGTAGTTCTTTTTAAAATTATTTGCAGTAAGACACCAAAATTATCTGCAAGATCTGTTACAATCTTGCTTGCATTAAATTTTTCATGTTTTTTTTTATTCCACCTTGCTGTGGTAATCATCCCTCTTGGTCCACAGTGGTCTAAAAAGGGAGGGTGAACAGCTGGAAGTTGTGGTGCACATTGATACCAGCAACATAAGTAGGAACAGGGCCTCCCAATCTTTTTTGATGCTATAGACCAATGCCATTAAGCAAGGAGTCCATGGACCCCAGGTTGGGACCCCTGCATGTAGGGTAACACTCAGTGGTGTAGAGCAAGTCATCACTCACCCTCAAAGGTGCATATACTCCACAAGATAGTGGTTTGCTCTAAGAAAAATTCTCTGCATTGAAGCTGAAAAAAGGGAAAGGCCAGTAGCTCTATGGCCTGCAAAAAAAAGTGTCTCAATCTTCTGGTTTACTGTTCAAGGTTCATGTGGCCAAGTCATCTCAGACCAATTTATGGAGATTATCCCTGATCACCATCAGGAAGAACCTGTCTTGAAGGTCCTTCACTCTATTTGCTATACTGTTCTTGGTGCTTTCTGCCATCCCAATGGCAGATTTCCTTTTAAACTGGAATATGAGAAGCGAATCAGAAGTGAAACAGATTTGGTGAGATAGAAGTCTCACCTCACTCCATAAACGCAAAAACATAGCCTTATCTCAGTAGAACACAGTTTTTGCTCCTTACTGTTCTGCTAATATACAATTGATTATGTCAGGTTTCAAAATCCACAACATGTAAAATAATGCCACACAACATGGAGAGTTTGCGTTCCACTTTCACCACTGATCTTGAATATTTGTGGACTTCCTCACTTTATCTGGTGCCAGAATCAAATTTATTTAGCTGTCAAGTAGTGCTTAGACACTGGAATACTAAAGCACAGTACAGGCCCTTCGGCCCTCGATGTTGTGCCGACCCATATATCCTTAAGAAAAAGTACTAAACCCACACTACCCCATAACCCTCTGTTTTTCTTTCATCCATGTGCCTGTCCAATTAGAGTAATATCATTAAACCAGTGGCCAAGGCAAGAAAGGCTTGCGATAGAATGTCACTGGCTAACTTGCTTATTTTTTTTCCCTACTTGATATGGTTAAATCATTTAATTAATGCTAATTATCTCTCCAGTGCATTGAGAAGACTATGCTCAGAGGAGCAGAATTAGATCATTTGGCCCATTGAGTCTGCTGCACCATTCCATCATGGCTGATTTATCATCCCTCTCCACTCCACTCCCCTGCCATCTCCCTGTAACTTTTGACAACCTGACTAACCAAGAACCTGTCAACTTCTGCTTTAAATATACCCAGTGACTTGGCCACTCCAGCCCTCTGTGGCAACAAATTCTAGATTCACTGCCCTCTGGCTAAAGAAATGCCTCATCACTGTTCTGAATGAACATCCCTCTATTCTGAGGTTATGCCCTCTAGTCTGAAACTCATCCACTAAAGGAAACATCCTCTCTACATCTAGGCCTTTCAATATTCACCCCTCCCCCAACCCCCATTCTTCTAAACTCCAGCAAGTCCAGCCCAGAACCATCAAATGCTCCTCATACTTCAACTCTTTCACTCCTGGAATCATTCTTGTGAGCATCCTCTGGACAATCTTCAATACCAGTACATATTTTCTTAGATAAGGGGCCCAAAACTGCTCACAATACTCCAAGTGCAATCTGAAAAATGCATTATAAAGCCTCAGCATTACATCCGTGCATTTATATTCGTCCTCTTGAAATGAACGTTAACATTGCACTTACCTCTATTTAGAAAACAATCCATGCTTTATTTCTTCTACCAAAGTCATGACAATACATTTCCGTACACTATATTCCATCTGTCACCTCTTCGCCCATTCTTCTAATCAAAGTACTTCTGCCGACTCCCTGCTTCCTCCACACTACCTGCCCCTCCACCTATCTTTGTCTCTTCATCAAACATGGCCACAAAGTCATCAGTTTTGTCATTCATATTATTGACATAAAATGGAAAAAGCAGTCCAAAAATGACCTCTGCAAACACTTCTAGTCTCCAGCAGCCAACCAGAAAAGGTTCCCTTTATTCCCACCCTCCTACCAGTCAGCCAAATTTCTGGAAAATAACATGGCTAGCATCTTGTTAAACAGCCTCATGTGCGCACCTTGTCAAAGGCCTTCTGAAAATCCAAATGCACAACATTCACTGACTCTCCTTTGTCTATCCTGCCTTTCCTCAAAAATTCCAAGTGATTTGTCAGGCAAAATTTCCCCTGAAGGAAACCATGCTGACTTTGGCCTATTTGATCCTGTGCTTCCAAGTACCCTGGAACCTCATTCTTAACAATGGACTTCAAAATCTTCCCAACCACTGAAATCATGCTAACTAGCCTTCAATTTCCTTTCTTCTGCCTTCATCCCTTCTTAAAGAGTGGAGTAACATTTGCAACATTCCAGTCCTCCAGAATCATTCCTGAATCAGGTGATTCTTGAAAGATCACTACTAATATCTCCATAATCTCCCCAGCTACCTCCTTCAGAACCCCGGAATGTAGTCCTTCTGGTTCAGGTGACCTATCTACCTCCAGATCCTTTAGCTTTCCAAGCATTTTCTCCTTAGTAAAAGCAACTACACTTTTCTCTGCCCCCTGAAACTCTTGTATTTTAGGTACACTGTCAGTGTCTGCTACAGCGAAGACTGACGTAAAATACTTACTAAGTTCATCGGTCATTTCTTTGTCCCTGATTAATACCACTCTAGCGTCATTTTCCAGCAGTCCGATATCCACTCTCACCTCTCTTTTACAGTCAACTGTATGAATCTGAAGAAATGTTTGGTATCCTTATTTATATTACTGGCCAACTTAACTTCATATTTCATCTTTTCTTTCCATATGGCTTTCAAGTTGTGTTCTGTCTACTTTTAAGTTTTCTAATCCTCTTACTTCCCACTAATTTTTGCTGTATTACATGCTCTCTCTTTTGCTTTATGTTGCCTTTGACTTCAGCCAAAGTTACGTCATCATCCCTTTAGAATACTACTTCCACTTCGAGATGTAGCTGTACTGCATCTTCTGATTTGATCCCAGAAGCTCCAGCTGCCATTATCCCTGCTAGTCTCCCCTTCCAACTTTGAAACAACTCCTCTCTCATGCCTTGCTCCACTGTAATACTGATGCATCTGACTTTAGCTTCTCCTTGTCAAACTGCAGGGTGAATTCTATCATACTATGATCACAGCTTCCTAAGGGTTCTTTTACCTTAAGCTCCCTAATCAAATCTGATACACACACCCAGACCAGTATTGCCCTTCCCTTAGTGGGTTCAACCACAAGCTGCTCGAAAAAGCCATCTGGTAGACATCCTACAAATTCCCTCTATTTGGATCCAGCACCAACTTAATTTTCCCAATCTCCTTGCACATTGAAATCCCACATCACATTGCCCTTATTGCATGCCTTTTCTACTTCCCATTGAAATTTATATCCCACATCCTGGCAACAGCTTCGGGGCCTGTACCTAATTCTCATCAGGGTCTTTTTACACTTGTAGTTTAATTCTACCCACAAGGATGCTACATCTTCCAATCCTGGGTCACCTCCTTCCAAGGATTTGATGTCATTTTTTTTTGGCACCAACAGAGCTATCCCACCCTCTTTGCCTACGTGACCATCCTTTCCAGACAATGTGTATTCTTGGATGTTAAACTCCCGACCATGATCTTCCTTTAGCCACAATTCAGTTATGCCCACAACATTTTATCTTCCAATCTCTAACTGCAGTACAAGATCTTACCCATCTTATTCCATATACTGCGTACATTCAAATTTAGCACTTTCAGTCCTGCTTTCATCACCCCTTCAATTTTACCTCCATGATACACCAACTCATCTCACTCTCTGTAATTTTGGTCTATCATCTGCCCATCCTCCCTCATAGTCTCACTACAGATTGCATTAAATTGTATACCAGCTGCCTATCCTCAGTCCTATCCCTCTAATTCCCATCTATCTTCTGCCAAAATCAGTTTAAACCCTCCCCAACAGCCCTAGCAAACCTGCTGCAAGGATACTGGGTCCTCAGGTTTAGGTGTAACCTGTCTTTTTTGCACAGGCCATATCTTCCCCAGAAGTGACCCCAAAGTTTCACAAATCTGAAACCTTAAACCACACCCCTCTGGCAACAGTTCCTTAGTCACACATTCATTTGCCAAGTCAGCCCATTCTTAGCCTCACTAGCATGCGGTACAGGCAGCAAAGCAATGTCCCCTTGGATCCCATGCCTCCTTACTTTCTCAATAAGCCTTGCATGAGGTACCTTATCAAATGCCTTGCTGAAATCCATATACACTACATCTACTGCTCTTCCTTCATTAATGTGTTTAGTCACAGCCTCAAAAAATTCAATCAGGCTCGTAAGGCATGACTTGTCCTTGACAAAGCCATGCTGACTGTTCCTAATCACATTATACCTCTCCAAATTTTCATAAATCCTGTCTCTCAGGATCTTCTCCATCAACTTACCAACCACTGAAGTAAGACTCACTGGTCTATAATTTCCTGGGCTATCTCTGCTCCCTTTCTTGAATAAAGAAACAACATCCACAACCCTCCAATCCTCCAGAACCTCTCCCGTCCCCATTGATGATTCAAAGATCATCACCAGAGACTCAGCAATCTCCTCTCTTGCCTACCACAGTAGCCTGGGGTACATCTCATCCGGTCCTGGCGACTTATCCAACTTGATGCTTTCCAAAAGCTGCAGCACATCCTCTTTCTTAATATCTACATTCTCAAGCTTTTCAGTCTGCACTGCAATCACCAAGATCCTTTTCCATAGTGAATACTGAAGCAAAGTATTCATTAAGTACCCCTGCTGTTTCCTCCGGTTCCATACACACTTTCCCACTGTCACACTTGATAGGTCTTATTCTTTCATGTCTTATCCTCTTGTTCTTCACATACTTGTAGAATGCCTTGGGGTTTTCCTTAATCCTGCCCACCAAGGCCTTCTCATGGCCCCTGCTGGCTCTCCGAATTTCCTTTTTAAGCTTCTTCCTGTTAGCCTTAGAATCTTCTAGATCCTAACATTACCCAACTCTCTGAACCTTTTGTAAGCTTTTCTTCTTGACTAGATTTATTACAGCCTTTGTACACCACGGGTCCTGTACCCTACCATAACTTCCCTGTCTTATTGGAACGTACCTATGCAGAGCTCCACACAGATATCCCCTGGAATATATGCCACATTTCTTCCGTACTTTTCCCTGAGAATATCTGTTCCCAATTTAAGCTTCCAATTTCCTGTCTGATAGTCTCATAATACCCCTTACTCCAATTAAATACTTTTCTAACTTGTCTGTTCCTATCTCCCTCCAATGCTGTTGAAAAGGAGATAGAATTGTGATCACTATCCCCAAAATGTTTTCACACTGTGAGATTTGACACCTGAGCAGGTTCTCTTCCCAATACCAAATCAATTACAGTCTCTCCTCTTGTAGGCTTATCTACATATTGTGTCAAGAAACCTTCCTGAACACACCTAACAAACTCCACCCTATCTAAACCCCTTGGTCTAGGGAGATGCCAGTTGATATTTGGAAAATTAAAACCTCCCATCACAACAACTCTGTTATTATTACACCTTTCCTGGATCTGTTTCCCTATCTGCTCCTCGATATCCCTGTTACTATTGGGCGGCCTATAAAAAAACACCCAGTAGAGTTATTGACCCCTTCCTGTTCCAAACCTCCACCCACAGAGACTCCATAGACAATCCCTCCATGATGTCCACCTTTTCTGCTACTGTGACACTATCTCTGATCAACAGTGCCACGCTCCCACCTCTTTTATCTCCCTCCCTGTCCTTTCTGAAAAGTTTTAAACCCGGCACTTGAAGTAACCATTCCTGTCCTTGAGCCATCCAAGTCTCTGTAATGGCCACCACATCATAGCTCCAAGTACTGATCCACGCTCTAAGCTCATTCACTTTTTTCACAGTACTCCTTGCATTAAAATAGACTCATCTCAACCTGTCCATCAGAGTGCGTCCTTTCTCTATCACCTGCCCATCCTCCCTCACACACTGTCTACAAGCTTTCTCTATTTGTGAGCTAACCTCCTCTTCCCCAGTCTCTTCAGTTCGGTTCCCATCCCCCCAACAATTCTAATTTAAACTCTTCCCAGTAGCCTTAGCAAACTTCTCCACCAGGATATTGGTCCCCCTGGGATTCAAGTGCATCCCGTCCTTTTTGTACAGGTCACATCTGCCCCAAAAGAGGTCCCAATGATCCAGAAATCTGAATTCCTGCCCACTGCTCCAATCCCTTAGCCACGCATTTATCCTCCAACTCATTGTATTCCTATACTCACTGTTGCATGGCACAGGCAGTAATCCCAAAATTACTACCTTTGCGGACCTGCTTCTCAACTTCCTTCCTAACTCCCTGTAGTCTGTTTTCAGGACCTCTTATTTGGGCCCCTTATTGTAGAAGGAATATGCTGAAATTAGAGAAGGTTCAAAGGAGGTTCAAGAAAATGTTTCCAAGATTGAATGGTTTGTAAAATGAAGTGCGCCTGATGGTTCCAGGGCTGAATTTGCTAGAATTCAGAAGAATGAGGTGTGACCTCATTAAAACCTATCGAATAGTGAATGACCTTGATGGAGTGGATGTGGAGAAGATATTTCCTATGGTGGGAGAGTCTAAGACCAGAGGACACAGCCTCAGGATAGAGGGGTGTCCTTTTAGAACAGAAATGAGCAGGAATTTCTTTAGCCAAGAGTGGTGAATCTTCTGTGGAATTCTTTGCCACAGGCAGCTCTGGAGGACAGGTCTTTATGTGTATTTAAGGCAGAAGTTGATAAATTCTTGATTGGTCAGGGCATGAAGGGATATGAGGAGAAGATAGGAGATTGGGTCTGAGAGGAAAATTGGATCAGCCATGATGAAATGGTGGAACAGAGTCGATGGGCCAAATGGTCTAACTCTGCCTTTAGATCTTATTGTCTTATTTTAGGAAGAATATTGAACTTTTGGAGAGGTTGCAGAAGAGGTTTACCAGGTTGTTGCCTGAATTGAAAGACGTGCTTTAACAGGAGGCTGGGCAACCTTGGGTTCCTTTCTCTTGAGCAGTGGTGGCTGAGGGGAGGTTTATAAGATCATGACTAACATAGATATAAGGTCAGGAGTAATGTAGATACAAGATCATGAGTAACATAGATAGTGTAGATTAGCAGTATCTTTTTCCAAGGGTGAAGTGTCTAATACCAGAAGGCATGCGTTTACGATGAGTGGAGGTAATTTCAAAGGGGATGTGAGGGACAATTTTGTTTTTTATACAACGAGTGGTTGATGCCTGGAATGCGCTGCCTGGGTCAGTGGCAGAGGCAAAAACATTAGAGACTTTTAAGAGATGTTTAGATAGGCATATGAATATGATGAAAATGGAAGGAATTAACCTCATGTACGCAGAAGAGGATAGTTTAGTTAGCTGCTTGATCACAAATTTAATTGCCTTGGCACAACGTTGTGGGCCAAAGAGACTGTTCCTGTGTTGTACTGTTCTATTTTCTAGATGCATCACAGCACCCACCCATCCAATATTAACCCTCTTGCAGTCTCTCCACACAGGGCAATGGGTGATTCATTGCTGGTTTCATGCCCAATACCTGCAATGGCAAAGCAATAATGACCTCTCATTGCACTGATTCTAGTAACACACATCTGACTGTATTTTTTCAACAAGGCTGATGTCCCCTGACGGTGACATTAAGATCTTGAGACAAACTTCATGAAGGTAAATTCTGTGGAGAAAAAAATTGGTTAGAGGAGATAGCATATGAAGACTGGCCCTTCAGGGAAACTCTGAGCCTTCACCACCACTTCTGGGACCTCTTTTCACCTTCCACATATGTGCTCAGGGGTTCAACTATTACAATTGCATAGAATTAGGAAATCCCCAGGGAAGCAATTATAGGTCTCAGTGCGTGAATTTTCACCGCTCTTGCTGAAGTCTTATGGTGCAGCATGAAAGTACCCAAGCTTCAAATCAGATTGAACAAATTGTATGTCCAAGGTATCCTTTTTATTTAACTTGTTAAATGGTTTACAGTATGAGTTTTTTTTTGAAGAATTACAAATAGAAATAGGGTATAAACTTTCTGGCATTTTCATAACATTTACTAAGTCGTATTTAATTTCAAAGTTCTTGAGGTATTAAACAATAAGCAAGCTTGAAAAGTGGAAGTGATGTTTAAGGAAGTTAATTAAATATTGGGAACTATTTATATCTTAATATTGTTCATGACGGAAGCATTAGATTATGTTCTAACTTGTGTTAAAGTTTCCTTATATTTAATAGACATTTACTGTATAACCTGTGTTTCAAAATAGCAGAATCTACCTTCAAATAGATGATGATTTCATTTCCAGATAATTTTAACTGTTTTAAAAATAATGTGTGTATTTCAGAGTACTGAGTTTTCTGAGACACCATCACCAGACAGTGAATCAGTAAATTCAGTGGAAGGCAATTCTGAACCATCATGGTTTAAAGACATTAAGTTCGACGACAGTGATACTGAACAGATGCAGGATGATGGAGAAGAAATCATGCAAAGTAAGTTGCACTTTTTACAGTGTAGTTAATGAGGTTGCTTTATGTTGAATAACATGAGTGAGTGAGGAAAGTATCCTTTGATAGTACGTATTTGGATGTTTGTGCTGCCCTTACGAAGAACATTTATTTTGAAGTGGAAAACAGTTAAATTAATGTGTGTAACAATTTTTGTGCTTGTGTGTACTCAAAAGGAGTGAAGAGAAGCCCCTTTCTCATGTTCTTGCCATGAACTGCAGGTTAGATAAAAATGCTCAGTGTACACTCTGCCACCGGTTTAAACATATTAATGAGCTGTTGAAAATATAGAAAATTGCACAGATTAGTTGTCACTCTTTCTGTGTTATTCCATATGTTGCAACAGATTTGCATCAAATCGTATGAATTTCTTGTGTCTTCTTGGCAGCCTGCAATCTTGAAGACAGATCATATTAAGGAATTTAAGTAGTTTAATTGGATCTTTGTTCAAAGTAAATTTTATTATCAAAGTACATATATGTCACCATATACAACCCTCAGAATAACACAATTAGATTTGGATCCACTGACGAGGCAGTTTTAGAATTAATGAGATAGACTGCCTGCTTTGTGTTCCAATGGTGTCAATAGGATAAATAATCAGGTTTTGGAGAAGAGAAAAACTGAAATAAGTGATGTTTTACCTCAAATGATTTGAGAAAAGTTAAGAAGCAATCTGCTATTAAATCTTTATGACCTATCAGCTAATTTCAACACAATGGTTTCTGTTGAGTAATGCAAAATTTTAATCTAATCTGTAACCGTAGGAAGATACTAACAATGAGTCATTGTTGTAGAGGAAACAGAACAGTGAAATAAGAATGGCAGTGTGCAGTGGTGGGGATAGATAGAATCCAGTTGAGTGTTATTTTGTAGAGATAGTCTAAGGGTAGGGTACCCAGTTCTCTAGATTTTGTGTTTTCATTGCAGTCTTTATGGGATAAAGAGGAATCTATAGACCTTCACCATCTTGGTTGCAAAAGGTATGTGCTATAGTGGGAGGGAGGGTGGGAGAGACAGGACACCAAAAAATATTAAGAATAATTTTCTAAGAACATAAATATGTAACTCAATAGAGCCTTTTGTTGAAAGTATGTTTGAAGTAATGTTAGTATCAATTGAGCATTCCCTATTGGGATTACATTTACAATTTGTAAATGATCCATTTCGTAGATGATTTAAAAATTTGTCGTTTGACACACGAGTAGGAAAAAGTTACAATAAAATTCCAGTGTAAGGTTTTGTGCTTGTACTATATGTATACATTTGCTATCCACAATTTTAAATTTGGTGAATAGTATTTGCTTTACTTTTAGTGTGTTCATGTATTGTCTACTTTCCAGCTACCTCTTGTGTAATTGTGTCACATCAACAAGTTTCCCCCATTCTTTGTGACAGTTAAGTGTATTCCATGCATCAAAATATGGAGTTAAAAGTCAGTAATTACCATGATTTGCACGCTTGGACGGGTCTGTTTTCAACGCAGCCAAGAGGTTAATCAGTCCTTTTTGCAAATATTACTTTTATCTAGGCAAGTTATACAATGTATTATGTTATTAACTATCTGGTTTTGCTACTTGAACATTTTTTCTAACTAATAATAGGTTGATCTGTTTATAGAATACATTCTTGTGTAACAAAATGTGTTTAGGTTCTAACTACATTTGTTAGTCATAGCTGTAAGACTTTCCATCACTAATTGTATAGAGATCCTGGGATGCATAGTAAGTATTTATGTAAATGGCACATTATTACCACATTTAATTTCTAAGCTGTCCTTTTTCTGCTTCTTCCCCCTCAAATACCATTTTGGATATGTCAAATTTTTTTTATTCTGCAAGGTTACTTGGTCATGAAAATAGCTTCTTCGTTAAGGAGTTATCATATATTTCTGTAGTGTGGAGGAACTAGGTAAACAATAATAGCTGTACATTATATAGTATATCTCATAGACTGTATAGTACATAAAGGGGGGAAAAGAGCTGGGAAGCTAATAAAGCACAAGAACATTGTTGTGACCATTGATGTTTTTAACTCATGTCATTTATGTGATAAACTGAAGTCTAACAAGGGCATTATGTGCCAACATTAGTGAGACTTTTCTATTCCTATTTAACGATATATATCTTCTCCTGTCTGGTGCATAATTGCTCCCATTCTAGTTAGCTGTATGGTGTCAACCAATTGTCCAAGTATAAGCTAACTAATAAGCAGAATCTGTGTTAATTTGGTAAAATACCATGGTGTGAAACAATCTTGGATTGTTACCATATGTCTTGAGCAAACTAAGGTTTTAAAATTTGCTTTTAATTTATTTAGAAGCAATACTTTTGGTTCTGCTAGAATTAACTTTGCTCTTCAATTAGCTGTGCTGAAACCTCACAGTGACTGTGACTAAGTTTCATTGGGTCGTGACAAACTGATTCAAAATTGAGTATCAAGTGGCTTAGAGATAATTTTTCAAAGAGGTGAATACAAGCCATGACATGGGTTGGTACACAGTTTACATGTCGATGGCTATTTAGGTGTTTTGCTTAAATTTCCACGAACGCAGTCATCATAATTTTTTACAGGCTTTTCCAGCCCTAGCAAGCGTACATCAGTAAGCAGCTTTCAGTCAGTCGTGGACAGTGACTCTGCAGCTTCTATCAGCCTAAATATGGAAATGGACAATGTCAACTTTCATATCAAGAAACATTCCAAGTACCCATATGTCCCAACACATCCAGCAGATCAGAAAGGTATGGAAGGGTAAAAAAAAAACACAATGAAAGAGTCAGTGATAGGAGTAAAGTTTAGTTCTTTAGTCCAAAGCTTTGGATAAAGCAAATCCCAAGATAAAAGTATAATTAACTTAAAAACAATGTAATTGTACCTCTTAGTGAGCATAAAGTTTTAAACCCTAGATTTTACCTGGAGAAAATTGTCTTTCTTAAACCAAAAAGGAATTCATTTTATTGAATGACTACACAGTGCCTGAGTACTGGGCTGTATTTGCACCTTGGCTTGCCAGTAAAACAGCCTGATTATTTTTGCCCTATTCTACTATTCCCTCTTCAGCTTCATCCACTCTAATTTACATATATATAAAAAAATGAGTGTTGTCAAACTTTTTCCCTGTATTTTTGCATGGTAATGTAATTCTTCTACCTGCTTTGTAGCTAATCTTGGCTTTGCAACTGATTTTACAGATGCCACAGATTTGTTGTCTTGCTATTCTGTTTGCCTGCAATATTATATTTTATTAACATTCATATTAATTTTTTATCTTTCCAAAATATAGTATATCACTTGTTGTCACTATGCTGAATGTTGTCCATGTGCTGTATTTGTATCACAGCTTCTTTAAGCTAATGCATATGCTTCTGCAAGATGCCATTATTTGCTAAGTGCCATATAACCATTTAATTTGAAGTGTTTATTTTTATCTTAAGCTTGGTTTAAACTGGTCCATGTATGTCTTGTGCTTGTTGGTGGATAACCTATTCATGCATTCCTTCATTCTGAAATTTACATTCAGCTAAGATTAAATATTCTAGTTTTTATTACTTTTTAAAATAAATAAAATCTCAGAAATGGCATGCACAAGCTTTGCTTTTGTATTCAGGACTTTATTATTGTAGAACAAAAAGATGTTGATTTTGGTTTCCTGTACAATTTTGAAAGCGTGTTTCTGGTCTACTGTGAATTACAGTTTGTACATCGGCATGATTTTCCAGGTTACTAAAGACAATTTACCCTTTTTGTTTGTCAGAATTCCTTGTATCTGAAGATGGAGTACAACAAATCATCGGTATTAGTGATGCTTTTATTAAAGGCAAGTAAAACATGATTTTCTGAAACTTATGACAATATGAATGACCAAATTTGTTTGTGTATTGCATTAGGCCAAAAACTATAACCAAAAATGAAATATTGTTGTTTGTTTGTACTAGAGTTCAATCTTAATTGTTTAAGCCAATCACAGGAATTATACACTTCATCACCAAACAAACTATATAAGAAAAAGGATAGAATCAATGAAAGACCACAACCAACAGGATGGTCAAACAACCAACATGCAAAAGACAACAAACTGCAAATGCAAAAAGACAGAAATAAAAAGGAATAATAATAAATAAATATTCAGAACATGAGATGAAGACTCCTTGAAAGTGAGTTCAGTGGTTGTGGGAACAGTTCAGTGATGGGGTGACTGAAGCTGACTGAAGTTATCCCCTTGGGTTTAATAGCTTGATGGTTGAGGGGTGAAAACTGTTCCTGAACCTGGTGGTGTGGGTCGTGATGTTCCTGTACCACCTCCTTGATGGCAATAGGGAGAAGAGAGCATGGCCTGGATGGTGGTGATCCCCAATGAAAGAATATTTTACATCAGTATTTACCAAGGAAAAGGATGTAGAGGATAGGGAGATCAGTACTGACTGTATTGATATGCTAGGTCATTTCAAGCTAAAAATAAGGCGATTGTGTTGGGTTTTTTAAAGAACATTTAAGGTGAGTAAGTTCCCATAGCCTGATGGGAATATAGACCTGATTATTGAGAGAGGCAAGAGAAGAGATTGCTGAGGCCTTAACCAATATCTGTGTCCTCTCTAACCACAAGTGAGTCCTGGAGGACAGGTGTGTACCTAATGTTGTTGCATTATTCATGAAGGGAACCAGGGATAATCCTGGAAACTATAGAACAAAGGGTTTCACATCAGTGGTAGGAAAGATACTGGAGATAACTGTTAAGGATAGGATTTATGAGCATTTGGAAAACTATGACCTAATTAATACAGTTTTCTGCTGAGTATGTCATGTCTTACTAAGACTGAGTTTTTTGACACAGTAACGAAAGTGATTGATGAAGGTAGAGCGGTGGATATTGACTACATGGATTGCATGGATTTTAGTAAGCTGTTTGACAAGGTCCCTGATGGAAGATTGATCCAAAAGATTACAATACATGGGATCCATGCGAATTAGCCACTTGGGTTCAGAACTGACTTGCCCATTGAAGACAGAGTCAAAGGGATTTATTCTAGCTGGGGGTCTGTCACTAGAGGTGTTCCACAGGGATCTGAATTGGGACCTCTGCTGTTTGTCATATATACAAGTGACCTGGATGAAAATGTTGACAGATGGGTTAGTAAGTTTGCAGATGATACGAAGATTGGTGTGGAGAGGTCCCGATTGTGTAGATGACTGTCAAAGAGTACAACGGGATATAGATTGGTTGAAGATATGGGTGGAGAAATGGCAGATGGAGTTTATCACTGCCAAATGTGAAGAGTTCCACTGTGATAGTCCAAATACAAAGAGGCAGTGCAAGATCTTTAACAGTGTTGATGAGTAGAAGGATCTTGAGGTCCATATTCATAATTCCCTAGAAGTGGCTCCAGAGGTTAATGGAGTGGTTAAGAAGGTATATGGCATGTTTGCCTTTATTAGCTGAGGCATTGAATTCAAAAGTCAGGAAGTTATGTTACTGCTTTATAAAACTCTAGTTAGGTTGCATCTTGAGTATTGCGTAAAGATCTGGTTGCCCCTTTATAGGGAAGAGTTTGAGTCTTTGGTGAGTGTGCTAAAGAGGTTTACCAGAATGTTGCCTGGATTAGAAGGCAGGTGCTATGAGAGCTTGGACAAACTTGAGTTGTTTTCTCTAGAGCGGTGGAAGCTGAGAGGAGATCTAAAAGGGGTTTATAGGATTTTGCTAGGCATAGATAGAGTAGATAAACAATATCTTTTCCCGGGGTTGTAATGTCTAACACCAGAGGGCAGGCATTTAAGGTGAGAGGGTGGTAATTTGAAAGGAAATGTGAAGGGCATGTATTTTTTTAGAGTTTACTGGGTGGTTGGAATTTGCTGCCTGGGGTGATGGTAGAAGCAGAAGCATTAGAGACTCTTTAGAGATGTTTAGATGGGCACATGAATGTGAGGAAAATGATACGACGTGACCATTGTGTTGGCAGAAGAGAGTAGTTTAGTTAATCAAGAAGCTTATTGTCCTGGTAAACACTACCATTAAGCATTTGAATTAATTTTATCACAGATATTTTAAGCATTCCCCTCCCACTTTCTGTCCCACTGAAATCTAACATGTATAACTCTCAAGAGACTGCTGATATTGGAATCTGGAGCAACACATAATGTGCTAAAGGAACTCAGGCTACGTCCACACTACGCCAGATAAATCCATAACAGAAGCTTTTTCTCTTTGTTTTTACCCTCCGTCCACATTAAAACGGCGTTTTCGTCTCCCGAAACCAGAGCTTTTCAGAAACGCTTTCCAGGGTGGGTATTTTTGAAAATGCTGCTCGGGTGGATCAGTGTGGACGGGGTAACTGGAGACTTCTGAAAACGCTGTCAGACGGCAGCGCGCCATTTCATTGTTTTCTTGAACGCAACCTAACAATTTCAGAACAGACGGCAACGAGACGGAAGCCAGAAGTTAGAAATGTACTCACCAAATACTTTGACCCATAACTTACTGAATAAATAAGTATACTCACTTTGCCCTGTTTTCTGTCCTTGCTCGTATGAAGGTGGTTTACCTATTTATGCAAGTACTTCTCTGACAATACATGTGTAACAGCCTAATGTAACATTGTATGGAAATACAAGATAATACTGATGCAGACATGTTTTACACATTTAACAAGGTGCTTTATTAATGCAATAGAGTTAGTCTTTCAATGTCCGTCGTCAGCCAGGTCATACAGTCCGTGAACTCCCTGTAGTTTGCCTCAATATGCTTCAATATTTGTTTTTTTTTACTTTTGAATCTTCCTGCGTGAGAGCCAACAGCTGCCCGTCGTTTAAGTTTCTCTAGTCTGTAACTGAACAAACGCGCACCGTCTTTCACAGCGAGATTCGAACACCAAACATGTCGCTTGTTTTCGGTAGATGTGTCCTGCGCATGCACAGTAGGAGGAGATTCGCCGAAATCTCCGTTTCAATGTGGATAGAGATTTTTTTTAAACGCATAGTGTGGACGCCTATCGTTTTTACGTGAAACTGGCGTTTTCAGAATTATCTGGTCTAGTGTGGGTGTAGCCTCGGTGAGTCAGGCAGCTTGAGTCCAAATGAAGGGTCTCAAACTGTCCAATTCACTTCACAGATACCACCTGATCTGTCGAGTTCCTCTAGTAGTGCTTTGGGTTGCTTCTCCTTTCCTATTTCCGAGGAAGGGTCACAAACTCAAAATGTCAACTATTTCTCTTTCCTTTGATGTTGTCTTGATCTGCTGAGTTTCTTTGCATTTTTTTTCCTTTTCAGATTTCCTGCCATTGGTGTGGGACAGTCTGATTTGGGATCTTTGAAATTCTGCAGTGGTTGACAATGGATAATGTTCATGTTAATTGACACTCATTGAAACTCTGATTTAACATTTTTTGTATAAAATCTGCTATTTCCTTCTGAGCTAATGAAATGTGTCTTTAAATTATGTTTTGCTTCCAGAGTCTCTCTTTGATCGTCGAGTTGAAGAAAAGTCAAAAGATCTTCTTTTTACACCACTTGGGTGGCATCACAGCTCCCTGGAACACCTCAGGGAAGAAAATGGAGAAAAACAAGCAATGGAGAGACTACTGTTAGTATATATACATATATCTAAACTGGAATGTAATATGATTTTTATTGCAGTCTAAACAAGTAAAATTAAAATTGGTGTTAGGGGTTATTCTGGAGTTATGAAATTATGGACAGATATAGACTAAAAGATGAATTTTATTTGCTATCCATAATCACCTCCAGAGAAAAAAAACTACAGGAAACAAAATGTGTTCACTAGTCAGTTTCAACAAATGCCATCAAAAGCAATCATTTGGAAGAGAATGGACTGTTACTTGACACTGATTGAAATTCATTTAACACATTGTTTGTTTGTCTGTCACAAATTACTAACCTCTGCTAACCCTTTGGAATGTGATAAGAAAACGAAACACTTAGTGGACCCCCACAGTTTCCAGAGGAAACAGGTAACAAGAGAGGTGTATTTTTTAACTCTGGGTGGCATCCAATCTGATAGCATGAACATTGATTTTTCTAACTTCCTGTAATTTCCCTCTTCCCTCCTTTCTTTTTCCATTCCCCATTCTCAATACCACCTTTTCTCCTCAACTGCCAACCACCTCCCTCTGGTCACCTGTACCTTCTTGTCCCCTCTTATTCGATTCCTTCTTCTTCAGCCCTTTATCTCTCCACCTATCCCCTCCCTGCTTCTTACTTCATCTTTCCTCCTCCACCCACCCAGCTTCTCCTTCACCTGGTCTCACCTATCACCTTCCAGTGGGTACTCCCTCCGCCACCTTCTTATTCTGGCTTCTGTCCCCTTTCTTTTCAGTCCTGATGAAGGGTCTTGACCCGAAGTGTTGATTGCTGTTTTTCTCATCCTCTGTACCTTGCTCAAGATTTCCAGCATCTCTTGTGTTTATGTTTTGGGTCTCTAGAATTGTTGTTCAGAAGCTCTTGGTCCTTCCACCAATTTTTTTTTGAATATTTAAAACATTTCTGCCCATTAAGGTGTGCTTCCATTGTAAATATGCAAACTTTACCTGACTGCATTCAAGATATTTAAGTAGGTAATAATAGGCATTGAAACTGTAGTTAATAGTTTATTGCCTTTGTGTTTAGAAGTATGAAATATTGTGTCAGGAGGGAAGAAATAAATATTGTTGAGAAGATCTACTATGTTGAATAAAGAACTTTTATTTCTCCCAGCTACAGCCTCAATCTGGCTCATTTCAGCAGTCATAACAATTGGTTAATTTAAAACTGAAGCTCATTGGAAAACATGTTGCACCTCAATATACCTTCCATATTTAAAATGCATACAACTCCTATTAATAATGTTTGACAGTTGTTTTAACTGTAATAATCAGGAACGATATTCAGGTGACACAGTAGCGTAGTGGTTAGCACAGTGCTTTACAGTACCAGCGACCCAGGTTCAACTCCTGTCGCTGTCTGTAAGGAGTTTGTACATGCTCCTCGTGACCTATTGAGTTTCCTCCGGGTACACTGGTTTCTTCCCACAGTCCAAAGATGTACCAGTTGGTAGGTCATTGTACATTGGCCTGTGATTAGGCTGGGATTAAATTGGGGGATTGCTGAGCAGCGTGGCTCGAAGGGCCTTTGCTAAACATTATCTCAATAAATAAATAACATCAAGATGTTTCAGCTTAATATCCTGTTTTGAAAGATATAAAAAAAGTCTTTTTAATATTAAGCTTCAAGCCTGGATTTCATGATATTACTTTGAGTTTACTCAATGTTAACATTGATCTTAATTGTGTTATGCAGAATATCACATTGGTATTTTCAGTTGTGTTTAGCTCCAGTGTATAATTTACAAAATATTGTTTCATGTATTCTTTAAAAAAAACAAGTAAATTGGTTGACATGGACTCATTGGACTGAAGGGCCTGAATCCATGCCTTATTTCCCCAGGACTATAAATTGCAGATATTTCTTTCTAGATTCAACAAGTTCAGGAACTCTGAAAGCTTAATTTAGGTTTTCAGAAGTTTGAAATTATTGCTTTATTTTTACTTAATTTTGTAGGTGGAGAAAGAACAGTGAACATTTTGTACAAGCAAATATTTTGTGTATTCAATTAAAAAAACAATTTCCGCTCAAATTTCTTTACATATATCAAAAAATTACATTAACTATTTAAAAGTACTAACTCTTGCATTATTAGGCACTATGCATATTAATTTCAGTGAAAACATTTATTTCTATTTTTTATCTTATTTTTACATGCAGTTCGGCTAATCATAGCCATATGATGGCCTTGTTACAGCAGCTTCTGTACTGTGAGTCTCTCTCATTATCATGGAGAGATATAATTGTTCCTGTGGTACGGCAAGTTGTGCAGACAGTACATCCAGATGTCAAGAATAATGATGACGATATGGATATCCGCCAGTTTGTTCATATTAAAAAGGTATCATTTGCTATGTCTGAGAGACAGTTATGTACAGTAGCATCATTGTGAACATATATATAAAATTTACAGTTTTATTACAGTTTTACATTTTTGTTTGCTTGCACTTCAAATGGCTTTTGTATTCCTTAATACACCTGCAACTTTTTAAAGATGGGGGTTTAATTTTAGAATTAATTTAAGTAGAATATATTTTCAGCAATTAATGAATTTGATTGCTGAACGTGAAAATGTATCTGAAGATTTGTCTTCATTTTTCTTTTGTTTTGAGATTCCTGGTGGCAAGAAATTTGATTCTGCAGTTGTAAATGGATTTGTTTGTACCAAAAACATAGCCCACAAGAAGGTGAGAAGTTTGTCTTTTGCTAAATTTGTCTACGTTGCGAAAGAGAGCAGTCATTGATAATTAAGTTTATATGCAGTTAACTTTGTGTCTGGTAATACTGTTGTAGTATAATTGTGGTTTTGAAACTTTCACAGATGAATGCTTACATAAAAAATCCAAAGATCCTGCTGTTGAAATGTTCCATTGAATATCTGTATCGAGAGGAAACTAAGTTTACGTGCATAGATCCCATTGTTCTTCAGGTTTGTGTTTTTATCACCCATGAATATTCTTTTACTTTCCTAAATTCTACTATGTACCTGGATATATTACATAAATCATATTGCATCCAGCAAATCACCAAAACAATGTCATTTTGGTTTTCAATCCTCCCCCTTGTCATGTATTGTAGATCATAACTGACTTAGAGTAACACTAATCTTATTGTGATAATTAGGAAAGAGAATTTCTGAAGAATTATGTACAGCGAATAGTGGATGTTCGGCCAAATCTGGTACTTGTAGAAAAAACCGTTTCTCGCATTGCTCAAGATATGCTTCTGGAGAATGGCATCACCTTAGTTATTAACGTAAAGCCAGTAAGTATTCCAGTATCTTGCACCGCCATCCCAAAGCATTATTCAGATTTCTAATCACTTGTCAATATATTTCACACACAAGTACAGTATATTAATCAGATCATATTGTGTTTGTATAGGAAAAACTAATGGATGTACAAATGTTTTATGATATTGTTCAGTTTCCCCATTTATTTTGATTAAATTTGATTCCTTTTCATGGAGCACTTTTTTAGAGCAACTTTAATTAATTTTATGGCAGGTTATCTATTTTACTTGTTGTTTCTGTTTCAAAGTTTTCTGGAAAAAGTATTACTGAATTGTGATGGGCAGGAAGAATCCTGGCTAACTTTCTACTGCTAGCCATGGCACTCAGATGAATTATTCATTGGGTGACAAAGTAAATACAATTGATAACTTGAGTACTACACCAAAAACTGACTTTGAATGTTTGTACTGTGTCATTTCATTAATTGTCAGCCACATTAGGTGTGATAATGCTGTTAATTGGTGAGCTGAAGGCATATTAAAATTTAATTGTTTTTTTGCAAAATTCAGTGACAATAAACATTACCTTTGTTTATTCGCATAGAATGTGCTAGACCGAGTGAGCCGTGTTACTCAGGGCGATTTAGTTATGTCAATGGACCAGCTTCTAACCAAGCCTCGGCTTGGCACATGTCATAAGTTTTATCTTCAGCCATTCCAGCTGCCTAGCGGTAAGCAATTAACTGTACATCTTACACGACCATCTCTAAAAATGAATTTGGGCTTGTGTTTAATGGGTAAAAGTGGTCTCATGGTTATGAAATAAGTGGATGAATATTGAGTCCTGGCTATAATGTGTTCTCATTTGATATCCCCTCACGTTCACCCAAGTACATAACAGTTATTACAGAGCTGCACATCTCAGAACCATTACTTGTTGTATTGTTTCATTTTGAAATGGCAAGGTTAAAGGCTAAGTGAAACATTGTTCCATATACGTTGTTGTGGTTTATCATATTCCATTAATATGTTAAGTACAATCTACTCTGTCTATAAACAATGGCAGCATTTGAATTCTGCTTGTTATATCTGCTTGGCAATTCGTAAGTGCTTGGGAGTTGTGAGCAACAACATGTTATGGTGTCTGTTTAATAGCAGAGCAACATTTTTATTATCTCAGAGCAACTGAAGTGGACGACCCACTCTCAAAGATTCAGAAACACTATTTCTTCAATGCCATCAGATTTCTGAGCAGTCCATGAACCCATAAATACTACCTCATTATTCCTTTTTGCTTGCATTGTTTATCTTTAAGTTATACTAATTTTATGTCTTGCTGCCTCAGAACAACAAATTTTCATGTCAAATAAATCCATGATAATAAATTTGACTCTAATGATGGAAACAGTAAATTCAGCCATTCAAGGAATTTAGTACTGTCTCAATATTTGCACTAAATCCATATTAATTATGCCATGCATAGTCAGATGACCATTCACTTTCTTATGGATGACTTCATTCTGGAACACTTTATCATTATTTTGACAAGAAGCACCTTTTGTTCTTGCATGTTTAGTCAGAATGCAATGATGAAAAGAAAATGGTTGGTTGCACCTTGTAATTGATGTCGTTGGAATATGTAACCAAATAGATTTTCTTCAGAAATGTCTTAAAATTATCTCTATTTTCCCCACATAGGTCATACGAAGACACTTATGTTTTTTGAAGGATGTGCCCAACATTTGGGTTGTACTGTGAAGCTAAGAGGTGCATCAGAATACGAGCTAGCAAGAGTGAAAGAAATTCTCATTTTCATGGTCTGTGTAGCTTATCATTCTCAACTTGAACTTTCTTTCCTAATGGATGAATTTGCAATGCCTCCAAGTTTATCTAAAAATGGATCAATTAATTCCATCATTGATGGTGAGTCTACAGACAATGATGGACAAGACTTATTTAATGATGAAAAGATTGGCTACCTTTCCAAAGATTCTGATGCTGCAATCGAAGGCATTCCTTTAGTATCTGAATTTACGCAAGCTCCTAGTTTCGATTGTTCAACAGAAAATGCACTTTGTGAGGAAGATAAACTGCTAAGAAAAAGTGTTTCTCAAGATAGTGTTTTTGCAAAGCCAGAAAGTTCCACACCTGTTAGTGCCCCTCCAGATTTAGATATTCCTTTTTTTGACATCGATTCATCTCTAAAAGACTCACTGACCATTGAAAATAAAGAAGACCAAATGCCTCCAGGTGATTACCATGCATTTTTAAATGAGCAACCCAGATCACGAAATGACTCTGCAGGGTGTGATCAGTCGGTAGGAAATGAACCTAAACTGTTCCGTGATCCCCTTCAGGATGATACAGGTCTTTTTGTTGCTGAACATGTTACTTCTTCTGAAGACAGACTAAAATCTTATTCTATTGCATTCAAGCAAGAATTGAAAGATATTATCCTTTGTATATCTCCTTTTATTACATTCAGAGAACCTTTTCTATTGACAGAGAAAGGTATGAAATGTCCAACAAGAGGTTATTTTCCTGAGCAAATCTATTGGTCCCCTCTCTTGCACAAAGATGTTAAAGAAATAGAATGCAGAAGAAAGAAGCAACTTCTTAAGGACTTAACAAATCTTCAGGGCTTAAATGGAAACGTCCAGGCAAAATCTACACGAATTCTTCCTTCACATGATTTGCTGAGTACCAGAATAACTCATTCCTTGGGAAGTAACCAAAGCTTATCAAAGCTGTTAGCTGATTATAGAGCTCGAGGTGGTAGGATAAAGAATGAAGAAATAGATCCCTTTACACAGAGTAAAGAGGACAACAGTAAAACAACTATAAAAGATGGAGATGAGGAAATCCAACGGGGACAGAGCCAGAATGAGTTGATATGGGCATCACAGGTAAGGATGTCAGTTTCCTTTTAACTTTAAGCTTGAGTTTCCCATGATCAGTCCCCTAGTTTTGAAGGAGGTGCAATAAACATCAAATGGATCCAGATCACTGGTGATTAAACATTGAGCTAATAATTGCTTGATTCATTCTGCATTATAGCATAAGTATATGTGCTCATCTCTTAATACTCTATGTTGCTGATTCAAAATTAGATGAATTGTAGTTATGGTTATTTTTGGTTTGTAAACTTAAATCTGTTTTTCTGTAAGTTAACAGATGGTAAAACTCTGCAGTAGATGATATTTATTTTGAAGCTTGCATGCCCTTTTGGTAAGAATGCGAGCTATTTTTTGAAGTGTTTTCCTATTTCAGGTATCTTAAAATTGGGCTTTTTGTGGTATTTTGAAGCAATTCTCATTGTGTATAAAATGACAAAGTATTTGAAATTTAAATGAGAAAGAAAGCATTTTGGAAAAAGCATGGAAATGCATTGGGTTTAAGTCTGAGAGAGTTGAAGTGAGATAGAATATTATGACCAAATTGCTGATGAGATTTGGGTAACTTGGTTTTAAATGTGTTTTATTTTGGGAATTTGTGTAAATAAAGTGATCTTCTTATGCTATCTACAGAAAATACAGCCCAAAATTGATCTCTTATAAAATGTGATGTAGTCAGTCTTCATTGTTGTAATAGGTTTAATGTGTCAGCAATGCCGACACATTCGTGTAGCAAAACATGGAAATCCAGAAACTGTTTAGCACACGGTTCATTAGTATAGGTTTTGCTGACAGATTTGGCACTTAAAATTTGCGTGTGTGAAAAGTTGTGGTTGTTGTTCCTAAATACCGGTAAGTGAATTGTTATCTCTGTGGTAAGGACTGGTATTTCCGAATGGTCTGACTGTGCTATAACATATATTGGCCGTCTTTTTAAGAAGAGGATTATATTTAGCTCTGGTACGCCAATGCATATTTGTTAATGACAGTTGTATCTCAAAAGTTAGTAGTATTGTTAATTATAATACATTTTCCAGTGATCCATGTAGTTTCATGGGAACATGGTAAACCAAAGCAAAAGTTTCCACTGAGTGGAGAAACCAAAGCTCCTGTGAGATTCAGTGGGAACACACTGAAACAGATACCAAACTGTCAGACTTTACAAATGATCATATAATGGATATGAATATATAGCCTTTAGTTCAGGCGATTAACTTTTAGTGCACCAGAAAGTGTTTGTCAGGTTTGTTTATTTCTTTTAAAGGTGGACTGTTTGAGCCCTGCAAACCATCAGAAGCTTTGTGTTCTCTTCAGTAGTTCTTCTGTCCAGTCAAGCAATGCACCAAATCCATGTGTCAGTCCGTGGTAAGTGAGTGTTTCTTTCTTATTGCAACTTTAGGTGAAATTCAGTTCCATGATAGTTGTATTCTTTTTCCTGTTCTAAGCATCAAAGTTCTTTGTTTTCCACAGTCTCAACCATCCACTTCCTCTATCAATTGTAGCAGATTCTAGGTTCTAACCATCTGCTGTGTTTAAAAATTGTTTCCTTGCATTTGTTCTTTTTCCAGTTACTTCCATTGTTCTCTAGTTTTTGATTCATCTCTCAATGGGAACAGATTTTGCTCTATCTCAATGTCTAGACACTTTTTGGTTTAAAAACACTTATCAGGTACTCTCACATCTCTTAAATTCCCAAGGGAACCAACTCTAGCTTCTGCAGTTCACCATGTACAGGAACTGAAATCCATCTTTTGCGGAATCATTCTAGTAATGTTTTTGTACCTTTGTAACTGAAATATGATGTGCTGAACTAAACCATTGATGTGACTGATCCTATTGAATTCCCTTGTTCGTCTCCATGAGATACTTGACATCAGCTTTGAAAAAATGACTGGATCCTACTTTAATAAAATATTACCTTTTCCAGCATGCAGTAGTTAATCAGTATTCCACTGATGTCTTAGATTAAATGTTGAAATGTCTGGAGCAGGACTTGAACTCACTGCAGAGGTAAGAGGATTACACCTATAATCCTCACAGTGTAATAGTTTTGCACTTTTATTTATGATTTTTCCAATTACCAGTCTCACTGAAATGTCAAAATTTAGAAGTAGCAGATGTGACCTGTAAATAGTTCTGGATTTAAGATTTACACTATTACTTTTGTCGCTAGCCATTTTAAGTCCACACGTATGTATATTATAACCATTCCCCAAATGTTGACACATTTTAATGATTTTCTTTGTGCCACTAAACCAGAGTTTATGCTCCAAATTTTTGTTATCAGATTTTAGGGAATAAGTAAAATAATTCATTGACACTTTTGTTTGATCACAAAAATATGGATTGTCTACAAATTATGCATTGGAAAGATCACCTCTTTAGATATGAGTAATAAATATTTTCTTTATCAAATGTTTTGATTAGTTATTGTGGTTTTAATTTTAGGATTGTCACAATGGAATTTTATGGGAAAAATGATCTGACTTTGGGAATATTTTTAGAGAGATACTGCTTTCGGTAAGTCCAGTGGTTCTCTGTTCATGTCAGATTATATCTCTGACTTTGATTTTGGATGAAGATAACCATTTGTATTTGATGTATGCAAGTGTACATAAATGTTAAGAGTCAGCCTGCAAACTGTTAAAATCTCAAGAATATGATCTGCATCTCATAGTCATACCAATGGAGAGAGTCGATGTTCTGTTTTTCATCTTTCTAAGTTCTATGGATTCTGTAGGTGTTTTGGAACTTTCTGAGTCTTGATAAGGTCCAACACTGGTCAAAACAATTGCAGGAATGGGATTGGGATTATGCCAGTGTTGGCTAAGAGTTAGTTAAGAGAAAACAAACAGTTGGAATAAATAAGTACTTCTCGGGTCAGCTGACTATAACTACCGTAGATTGGATCATACTGGGCTAAGTGCATGGGTCCAGGTGGTGATAATCTGTATCAGCAATTTGCTTGCCTGGACCGTTCTGTAAATTTCTAGATCACACAGATGATGTGGGAATACGAGTAGTGGTGAGCCTGCCAAAAACTTAAAGGATATAGGCAAGTGCAATGTTCAGCAATATTGTGGCTGATCTTCTATCTCAGTGCTATTTTCCTGCACCACTTGACTTATTTACTATTCAGAAATTGGTCTTGATATTGACTGAATTCAAACACAGAATCTTTTAAATTCTTCAGGGTAGAGAATTCCACAGACAAGGTGGGAAGGTTGGTCTGTATTGTTACAGGATTTGAATATTATGTTGACAACATATCTGGAGTACCATTTACAATTTTGGTCTCATTTGGAGGATATAGCTGCTATAGGAGTAGTGCAGCCAAGGTTTACCAGACTGATTCTGAGGGTGGTAGGTTCATCAGAGGAGCAGAGACTGAATACACCAGGCCTGTATTCACTCGAGAGGCAAAGAACGGAAATAAGCCTTCATTTGTGCCCAATTTTTTTACACTATTCTAGTATTAACCCTCACGTTCTCATGAACCCAGATTCTACTGTTGACCCACACAATAGGGACAATTTACAGATGCCTATTACCTTGGCAACCTGGAGGAAACGCACTCAGTCATGGGGAGAACATGCCGATTCTATGCAGGCACCACCTGAGGCCGAGATTGAACTTGGGTCGCTGGAGCTATGAGAGAACAGCGCCACTAGCTCTGCCACTTCTGTTACACAGGGAGATTACACTTGTTAAACTCTGGTTACTGCATTCCTTCAGCTGATGTGTCAGTACTTCTCCACATTAAAGCAGTGTTTTGTTGCACCAAGGACCTTTCAGGAGCTACAGAGAGCAGGAGAAGGCTGAGTGAACATTCCCATACTTGAGACATAATGAGGTACAGCTCATGTAAGGTGCAGAATAAGGCTGAAATGTTTACAATATTAAATATCAGTTTGGTTTTAAAGCTATATGGCTTTAAATATTTAAGATGTATCATACTTTTCATTTTTTGTTCTTTTCAGACCATCCTATCAGTGTCCCAGCATGTTCTGTGAAACACCGATGGTGCACCATATACGTCGTTTTGTACATGGCAATGGCTGTGTACAGATTGTACTAAAAGAGCTTGATTCTCCTGTTCCTGGCTATCAACACACAATCCTGACCTATTCATGGTGTAAAATATGTAAACAGGTATATAGGATGTTACCATTTTTTCAGAGATAATTTTGTATTAAAACATATTGCATAATGTCGGATTAAATAGTATTCTCTTAGATTTTCTATAGGGAGTAGATTTTTGTTTTTTTTCCCCCATGTATGTAATATATTGCTTCTCATCATAGGTAACCCCAGTGGTTCCACTGTCCAGGGACTCATGGTCTATGTCCTTTGCTAAGTATCTGGAATTACGGTTCTATGGTCATCAGTATACCCGAAGAGCAAATGCAGAACCGTGTGGTCACTCAATGCATCATGATTATCATCAGTATTTCTCCTATAATCAGATGGTTGCTTCTTTCAGGTAATGGAAATAGATCAATCTGCAACTTACATTAAACTGCTATCAATACTTTCTAGAAACAATTTTGTGTTTTTAAATTGCATGAAGCAATCTTTGGGTTGGGTAAGTATATAAACCTTCAAGGCTTTAAATCAGTGCTCATTTGGTAGTAATGTCTTAAGATAAGAAAAGTGACAAGTATAAGGAATCTTTGGCCTTTCATTCCAGTAACTTGTGAAATTGCATTAAGTGAGACTGATTATTAAGAATGGAATTATTTTGTCATCAATCTTGGTGTGAAGTGACATCAACTTCCATTAATATTAGAATTTAAAATTTTCAACTAAGCAAAGAAATGCAACTAAAGATGTAGCGATGATTTTGTTCTGCTTTACACTTGTGCACTGGAAGTGACATTAAACAATTTTGGATCTTGAACACGTGATTCTACGGATGCTGGAAATCCAGAGCAACACACACAAAATACTGGAGGAACTCAGCAGGTCAGGGAGCATCTATGGAAATGAATATACAGTCAGTGTTTGGGGCCGAGATCCTTCTTCAGGACTGGAAGGGAAGGGTGGGGGTAGGGGAAGGAGGATTAGCTAGAAGGTGATGGGTGAAGCCAGGTTGGGTGGATCTGGATATACCTGATTACATCTTCACAGCAGTCTGATTAGAGAATTAGACACAGTGCCAGTGTCTGTTTTTCATTCTTTGTGCGACCGAGGTATTGATATAGATATACCTGTATGTTGATGTAGCTAGAACAAGCAGAGTTACAAAAATTGGTCTGAGGTTTGCCATGTCCTCCATTTGGCACCTCCCGGCAGTTAACTGTTTGTAGACATTTTCCTATTTCCCAGGAAAATCTAATCCTACGAAGCCTTAATTTGCTCTTCTTGTCAAAACTTCTTGTTCCCTGACAGTAAAGGAACTTTAACTCACACCCTTCACCCACACTGGTTTAGATTTATTATGGTCACTTTTATCAGAATACTTTTGTGTGTTGTCCAGACAGATCATGCTAGACATTAATGCATCAAAGTAGTTGAAAGGAGGCCAGAATGCAGATATAGTGTTACAGCTAAAGAGCAAGTGCAGTGTAACTAGATAAATAAAGTGTAAGGTCCTCAAGGAGGTAGATTGGGGAACCAAGAAGTTTAAAAAAAAATTGTATAAAAGGTCCATTCAAGAGTCTGATATCAGCGGGACAGTAGCTAACCTTGAGCCTGATGTTACATGTTCTCAAGCCTTTGTATCTTCTGCCCAGCAGGAGAGTGAGAAGAGAGAATGACCATGTGGGAGGGTTCTTGATTATTTTGACCACATTCCTGAGGCATTGAGAAGTATAGACAAAGTCAATGGAAGGGAGCCTGCTTTGCTTGGTAGTTCTGCAATTACATGTGGTCTTGGGCAGTATTACACCTAAGTAGTTCTACCTATCAACTTAGAGCAGCACTTCGAACCAAGATTGTAGTGCTTTTGGTTTTTTTCTTTTGTGTTTTATGGTACAGTTTATTCTGTGTTTTAATTAAATAGTAATTTGGTCCCATGTTAAATATGTATAATGTCATTCATACTTTGATACTAAGTATAAAATAGATTTGCTATTGCGGCTGGTTGAGAAACACTAACTTTTTTTATATTTCTAGCTATTCTCCAATTAGAATGCTTGAAATTTGCCTTCCGCCACTTGAAATATACATTAAACATCAAATCCCATCAAAGCAGCTGATTGTACAGGATTTGAAAGACTTTTCACAGAAGTAAGTTTGAATTTGATTGTTAAAACAGTTCTTCTGTTTGTTGAGGGATAGCTTGATTAAGCTGATTGCTAACAAAAGAATTTTATTATTTAGGGTATCGCAGATTTATTCAACTGTAGATGATCGTCTTGTCTCTCTGAAAACTGATACATTCAACAAAACAAGAGAAGAAAAAATTGAAGATTTGTTTGCACAGAAAGAGGTAATTTAACATCTTCCTATGTTTGATAATTGTATATATAAAATTACATTGAAAATAATTTCTTCTGGAGACTAAATTGCATTTGTTGATGTAGATCGAAGAGACAGAGTTTCGAAACTGGTTTGAAAAAACGCAGGCAAGATTGCTATCCTCTCCAATTGACAGTTGTCAACAGTTGCTATTTGTGAATGATTGCTTAATTACCAAGAAGCAGAATTTTTGTGAACTTTTACAAGCTTGGAATAATAGGTGAGATTAATCATGAATGACATATTTGAATGTTTCTGATAGAGATTCTTCAATAAGCAGTTGTATTATACTTAGGCTAAAGAAAATGTTTGTATTAAGTCCTTGTTACTCTGCAATTTTATGAACCGGGAAGAAGCATGATATAAAGAGATGTTATTTTACTGTAATACAACCTGCTAGAGTCATACAGGGGTACAGCTTAGAACAGATTGTTCAGCCCTCTGAGTCTGCATCAACTATCGACTACCAATTTACACTAATCCTTTATTAATCTTACTTTTTAAATTCTTCCTGCATTCTTAACAACTGCTCCCAAAATCTACTACTTGCCTATATACTAGGGGTGATATCACTGAGGCCAGTTACCCTGCCAGCCAGCATGTCTCTTACAGAGTACCCATAGGAAACCCATGCGGTCATAGGGAGACTTTGCAGACAAAGCACAGACAGCACCTGAGGTCTGGATTATATCCGAGCCTCTGGCACTATGAGGCAAACACTCTACCACCTGTATCATTCTGTGCTACAATCAATAAGTATTAGTTTTTAATTAATAAGTAACTGTTATGCATGTGCTTTTGTTCACATGATTCCCAAAGAGTTAGTATTTTGTCACATTTTTCATAGCTTAACTATTTTGGCTATTCAGCTTTCTAACACAATACCATGATTCTTTAAAAATTGTTTTATTTTAGACTACAGGACTTATTTCAGCAAGAGAAAGGACGTAAGAAGCCAGCAGTACCACCAAGTCCTGGTAGATTAAGATCATCAGAAGAAACAAAGGTATTCAATTTGATCAATTGAAACAATATGAATAAGCCTGAGCATCTTTCAGAGTAATTATTTTTAATTATCACTATCATAACATATACTTCTCTCAATTTGCACTTAGGGTTTAGATACTGTCTAATACAGTGCCCAGTTCCACTGAGGTGACTTCTCCTTCCCTCTACCCTTAAAAGCTCAAGGAAAAGCTGAATAACATCTGAAGGATACATTTCTCAGCTAGTTTTTAGTAATTTCAGTGATTGCAATGGTGAAGAGAACATTCTTTAGCATAGGTGCTGCGTGTAATATTTGCCTGCCAAACACTGCTTTGTTGGAATGCTCTTGGTCCTGGAGTCTGGGCATCCACAGGTGCTCTTTCTGTACATTGGAAAGATTTGGTCTGCATTCTGTGGTGCAGCAATGAGACCCTGATCACATTACCACATAACTCAGGGCGGAGTAAACCACAGAGGCAGCATGTAGACGCTGCCTGTAAGTGGTGAGCAGTGCACGGTTCAGGGATGACAGTGGGCATTTGCTGAGGACTGGCAGAGGCTGCTCAGTGTGATGATAGGCTTGCCTTGATCCCACAGTCCTCCTTGTCACCAACTATTAGATGTGACAGAAGTTGCTGTCTCTCCCATTCTTCAATTAGCTATATAGCTCAGTGTAGTTCCAGAGATTCCTCTCTGATCAGCTCAATATGGTTCTTGGCAGATGATGTTGTTGCCTTAGAGAAATCTTTGGACTGCAGGGAGCTAAGCAGGCAAATATATGAGAGGGAGGTCAAAGTTGCAAACTAACACAAAGTATAGTTATGAAAAGTATGGCAACACACAATGAACAGTACTTTGTCCCAATCAGTGATTCGCACTCCTCTGCCAGGATGCACCCCTGACCACAGCTGATCAACACTGCTCCTTAAGACATCCGTTGCATATTGCCTCATGGTTAACTCCACAATTAGCTATGAACTATCGTTGTGGGAGCACCAGCCCTCACCAGAGCACTTAACCAGACTTTTAGCATTGTTTTCTACCAGCTTCCTGATATGGAACTCAAACCAGCAATCAATCCACAGTCAGTCACTCAGATCCCATTTCTTCCTCCTTCTGACGTTTGGTCTGAATGACTACATTTCTTGATTATGTCTGCAGTCTTTTATGCTTTGAGTTGCTGCCATATGATGGGTTGATTAGGTATTTGTATTAACAAGCAGATGTACACATTTATCCAATAATGTAGCCACTGAGTGTATTTATGATACCATATTGATCTGTTCAGGCTGTATTTCCATTCACGCCATCTTTCCTGAGAATGCATTCTGAAAACTAAGCATGGTAGCAGTGGGTTATAAAACAAAAATCTATAACCTTATTTTCTGCAGTCACAACTTGCTTGTTTGGGAAATTATCAACTTTCATATAGAGTGAAACAGCACAGAAACTAAACTATCATTTATACAGTAGGATGTATAAAATACAGCGGCCAACCTGCACGTCCTCAGGATGCAGGAGGAAACCTACATGGTCGTAGTGATGTTGTACAGATTGCACCAGAGGCCAGGATTGAACCTGGATCTTGGCCACTGTGAGGCAGTGGCTTTACAGCTGTCCAGTCTGATTTTGGTATTGCAAACTCAACTCAAAATGTGTTGATTGTTCAAACATGAGAAGATTTGCAGAATCTGGAAGTCCAAAGTAACAGACACAAAATGTTGGAACAGCTCAGCATTTGATGAAGGGCATCGACCCGAAATGGCGACTGTTTACTCTTTTCCATAGATGTAGCCGGGCATGCTGAGTTCCTCCAGCATTTTGTGAATATTGATTGCTAAAGGCACCTTTTGTGCAAAATGCTTGTCACTTTAGATTACAACCAGAAACACTCTGCAAGTCGAGCAGTATCTATGGAAAGAAAAACTGAGTCAATATTTCAGGCCCATGAGATGGGCTGCTTGTACTGTTGGTAATTTTGGTCTTTCTTTGCTGCATTGTGTGGTTTTAGGGTTATTATTCTTCCTATTTGCATCATTGAGATACACAGTTTCAATGTTCAGTAAAGTGCATCGCACATTCTAAATAATGTTTTATATGTGCTTAAGAATAATTAATTAGTATAATTTAACTTTGGATCTGAAAAATGTAAATTTCTCCTTTGTTTAATGGTGTAATTTATTGCCTTTTCATAGAGCAGTACACAAGATTCTTCACCACGAAATTCTTCTTCAGGACTACAGAATGGAGATAGAGGTTTGATTTGCCTTTTTGTTAAATCTGATAACTGTAAGTGATCCATAATCGTGACTGAATTAAAATCACAAGCTACTATTATTAAATCTATAAACTTTATTTGTTTTCATTTAGAGATAGAGCATCGTAACAGGCCCTTCAGGCCCAATGAGTCTGCACTGCCCAGGTACACTCATGTGACAAATCAACCTACTAAATCGTCTGTCTTCAGAATGTGGAGGAATCTGGAGCACCCGGAGTCACGGGGAAAATATTTAAATTCCTTACAAACGGTGGTGGAATTGAACATGCTGCAATAGCATTATGCCAACAATGTGCTACTGTGATGCCTGTTAATCATGCCTGAAATCAAGACAGTGATGCACCATCCATGTTTTAAACTTCCAGCCAATAAAATTGATGCACCATCAATAACTCTCCGAGACGTGAGGCGAGATGTAGGCTTTTATTGGCTGGAAGAAAGAACAAGCAGCAATTGACCACCATACTACATCCTGGAGACTGAGAGCAGGGCTCAGGCTCCAATCGCCTTTATACCGGGGTCCGTGGGAGGAGCCACAGGAGCAGTCAGCAGGGGGAGCGTGTCCAGACAGGTATATGTAGTTCACCACAGACAGCCACCTCACTGACCTGTAGATTGCTACTATTTGGTTTGAGATAATTTGTTGCACAGATGCTGCAATTTATCCATTGTTTAGTCATTTATATTTGCTTTTTTTAAAAACAGCAAGAAGCTAAGTTGTCTTTATTGATACGGATAAGCTATTTTGTTTTGGCCGATCACATTTCTAGGTTTTGTAATTCATTTTCTCAACCTTGGCTCTGCCAATTGCACCAATCACTAGCTTCTTTGGAAGCTCTCAACAATGATTAGTTTCTGGAAGCAGAACTGACCAGAAACAAAAGTAAGTGTAAAAGAGGGAGAGGGAGAGAGAGAGAGAGATCGTGTTCAATCCTTGTGGCACAGACAGCCACGATCAGACCCTTAATGCATTCCTCCTTGTGTGGAGCCCAGGATATTCATTCTCAATAACTCTGCACTGTCAGTTGAGGATTGAGAATGCAAGTGTCGACATTGCACACTGTGTGAAAAGTTGAGTGGGCTTTTTAGCCACCCGTTCCAAAACATCTTCAACATAGTGAAAATTGAAATGGTAATCTGTTCCCTAACTTAGTTCTTATTATCAATCATCTCTCTTTTACGTGAATAAAATATTCATTTTTTAAACAGGTCTGTAAATTTAATCTCCATATTTTGCTAAATTTTTATTTCAAATTTATTCATGTTCAATATACTAGTTTATGAAATTTAACAACAGATTCAGTTGCACCAAATGTTTAAGCCATGGTTTGTAAATATGTATTTTTCAGAGGATCGCTTACTGACTAATATGCCAACTGCTGTATCCTCTATGAGCAATGGCAGCTCTCATTTACTCTGCACTCCAGATGTCCACACAGAACAACTAACTGCTGGGCCTGTCATTCCTACTGTGTCTATTACCAATGACCAAGATAGCAATTATGTTGATGGTAAGGACGTTTCATTTTCAACTTGAGTGGTATAGTTGCACTTTCGCTAGTCAAATTTTGAATACATTTAGAGCAGCTCTCGAGAACCAGGTTATTTTAGTAACTTTGAGCTATTCTTTATGGATATGGAATTTGAATCCAACCTGCTTTTCTAGGATATTACTTAACCCACATTCAACATACCTCATTGTAGCCAACATAATGTCACAATTTGGGGGGGGGGGGGTGGCGTACAAGGGGAATATGCCTCTCAGTCCACTTGTTAATAAAACATTAGTGGATAGCACTCCAAAAGCCCAGGTTGGCACCTTACAGATGCTTTCACACTCTCAAATCTCAACTTATGCACTCTTAAATGCAAATATTATTTTCAAATTCTCAATAGCAAGTGCACACTCCCACATTATAAGACCATAACATATAAGAACAGAATAAAAAGGCAAACACGAAGAAATCTGCAGATGCTGGAAATTCAAGCAACACACACAAAATGCTGGTGGAACACAGCAGGTCAGGCAGCATCTATAGGGGGAAGCGCTGTCGACGTTTCAGGCAGAGACCCTTCGTCAAGTCCTTATGAAGGGTCTCAGCCTGAAATGTCAACAGTGCTTCTTCCTATAGATGCTGCCTGACCTGCTGCGTTCCACCAGCATTTTGTGTGTGTTGTAGGAACAGAATTAGACCATTTGGCCCATCAGGTCTGCTCTGCCATTTCATCGTGGTTGGTCCAATTTTCCCCTCAGCCCCAATCTTCTGCCTTCTCTCTGTACCCCTTCATGCGCTGACCAATCAAGTATCTATCAACTTCTGCCTTAAATATACATTAAAACTTGGCCTCTACAGCTGCCTGTGATAAAGAATTTCACAGATTCACCACTCTCTGACTAAAAAAATTCCTCCTCATCTCTGTACTAAGAGGATGCCCCTCTATTCTGAGGCTGTGTTCACATATCTTAGAATCACCCATCATAGGATACATCCTCTCCACATCCACTCTATCAAGGCCTTTTACCATTTGATCGGTTTCATTGACGTCACCCCTCAAACTTGCATAAACACTCCCAAGCATGGGTACACTCTCTCACGTGCACTCCCAACCGCTGGCACGTGCACACAAACGTACAGAGAACAAACTTGGAATGCCAACATGCATATTTTTTGGAATTGGTTTGTCTGTGCATATATTGGATGTAAATGAACAGAGTAGTGGTTTGGTTGCTGAAAATTTGCTCTAAGTCCAGAATTCTGTTAATTAATTAGCAATTAATGGCCTTTCAACTAAATAGTTGCATATACTTTGGTTATCTTTGTACTTCTGGTGCTCACAACCTTGGATAATCATGAATGTAATGTTTAAATGCTGTGTGATTCAAAGTTAAAAGTTCAAAGTAAATTTATTATCAAAGTACATATATTTCACCATATACAATCCGAAGATTCATTTCTTTGTGGGGATACTCACTAAATCCATAAAATAATAACCATAATAGAATCAATGAAAGACTGTACCAACTTGGATGTTCAACCAGTGTGCAGAATGCAACTGTGCAAATATAAAGAAAAGAAATAATAATAAGTAAATAACCAATAGATATCGAGAACATGAAACGAATCAGGTTTATTATCACTGGCATGTGTCATGAAATTTGCTAACCTAGCAGTAGCAGTTCGATGCAATACATAATATAGAAGAAGAGAAAAAGAAATAAAATATTAATTAATTAATTGATTGATTGCAGTGTATGTATATTGAATAGATTAAAAATAGTGCAAAAAATCAGAAATAATATATACATTTAAAAAGTGAGGTAGTGTTCACGGGTTCAACGTCCATTTAGGAATTGGATGGCAGAGGGCATGCCCTGGGTGCTGGAGGTCCTTAACAATGGATGCTGCCTTTCTGAGACACTGCTCCTTGAAGATGTCCTGGGTACTGTGTAGGTTAGTACCCAAGATGAAGCAGACTAAATTTAGAACCTTCTGCAGCTTCTTTCAGTCCTGTGCAGTAGCCCCCACGTACCAGATGGTGATGCAGCCTGTCAGAATGCTCTCCACAGTACATCTATAGAAGTTTTTGAGTGTATTTGTTGACATACCAAGTCTCTTCAAACTCCTAATGAAGTATAGACACGTGTCTTGCCTTCTTTGTAACTGCATCGATATGTTGGGACCAGGTTAGGTCCATAGAGATCTTGACACCCAGGAACTTGAAACTGCTCACTCTCTCCACTTCTGATCCCTTGAAAGTGAGTCTACAGGTTGTGAGATCATTTCGATGATGGGGCAAGTTAAGTTGAGTGAAGTTATCCCTTTTAGTTCAAAGTTCTGATGGTTGACAGGTAATAACTGTTCTTGAACTTGGTGGTGTGAGTCATGAGGCTCCTGTACCTTTCTGATGGCAGCAGGGAGAAGGGAGCATGTCCTATGTGGTGAGGGTCCCTGATGATGGATGCTGCTTTCCTGTGACAGTCATAATTACACTTAAATGCTCGGCCCAGGACAATTCCAGCGAAATATTAACACCGAGGAATTTAAAGTTGCTGACCCTCTCCACCTCTGATCCTCTGTTGAGGACTGATTGGTATCTACAGTTAATTGCTGTTACAGTTAATAATGTAAATTCTTTGATGCACCTTGAGGTAAAGTGAAGCCCTCAGAGAGCTTATTTTATCAGAGCTAAAGATATGAATGCATTTTGGAATGTTGATTTACTCTGCTGGATTTTGAATAGTAACGACGACATGTACTGCTGCAAATTTAGTTTGCATTCAATAGAAATCAATAGAAATAACGAGGGGATGCGTATATTTTATAGTTTGATATCATTCCATTGTCTTCCATTCACATGCTAGAGTTTTTAGTATAATTAACATAAACAGGTTACATTAATGTTTGCAGACGTATATGATGGACATCTTCTGGGCTCCATTGACAGTCAAGTGAAAGAAAAGTCAACAATGAAGGCCATTTTTGCAAATTTACTTCCAGGAAGCAGCTATAACCCCATTCCTTTTCCATTGTAAGTTTTGTTCCTTTCAAAATAAACTAAACTGTTACATTTTGAACTTAAAACAACCAGATGATAATTCGCATCATGTCTTTCTGAATTTCATTCCCTTGTTTTGGTAATCATCATTTGTAATTAAGGAGATGAAAATTGAAAAAATATACCTAGAGGTTGGGTTTTTTTTCTGTTAAAAATATTATTCAATGCAGAGTATAAAAGTGTTTGTTTATTAGAATGTATCCATTGATCACATTAGTATAATTTTATGGAGTACTATTCATCAGTTGATGACAGTTGATCGTAAGAATGCCAATACCAGGCCTAAAATATTTTACTTCATAAGTCAACTGATGAACAAATGTGAGAAATAATTAGGCAGTGTAATTAATCATAGATGTGGAAATGAAACATAGCCTACTTCCCAATTAACTCTAAGTATACCAGATGTACTGTGGTACACTATACTCCAGAGAATCTGCTAATATTTTAAAGCATTTTGAAGTATTGTTTTATGTGTTCAGAATGAACATATTCAATGCAATGTCAGGATCATGTGGATAATAGCATAGTAGTTACTTGTAGCAAAATGGTGTAACCGCTTGTTTACAATGCTCTTTATTAGTGATCCGGATAAGCATTACCTTATGTGGGAACATGAGCGTGTCCCGATTACTGTGTGTGAGAAGGAACCAAGTTCTATCATTGCATTTGCACTCAGGTACAGTTTTAAATGTTAAATCATTCTCCCCCACCCCCCTGTAATTTGTGTGAATTCTAGCTTTTAACTTCCGAATATCTCTTGCAGCTGTAAGGAATACAAGAATGCTGTTGAAGAACTTGGGCGAGAATCAGTGAAGAGTGGAAGTGATGACACCATGCAGCAAACAAAGTAATTGTGCTTGGGGTCAAGGGAATGGAAGTGGAGATGCGTTTTTTTACTATTTCTGTTTATCAACATTACTGTTTTTTTGTAGATGTGACACAATGGTGTTAGGTTTTTTCAGTTACATTCACATTTAATGTTTTAAATGGATCTTTAATGTGACCCATCAGTTTCAGTCTCATGGGCTTTTGGGTTTTGATCTTTTTTCTGTACTTTCAAATTATTTTGATTTGTATTTATCTCAATTTTTAAAAGTTTAAATAATGTCTTGTGATTTAGAATATAATTTCTGTATAACCTGGTACAGCAGGGCAGCAAACTCTTTACTCTGATGGAAAGCTGCAGTTTTCAACACAATTCAGGACCGATATTGCTGAAATGGTCTTAAAATAAATATCGATAGTTTTAGTGCAATGAGTGCTGAATCTGAATTAATTTTGTTCCATAAAGAGAGATCCAGCTATGGATATCTTGTGAAATTATCACATTTTATATATTTCGAAGATAAACATCAAATGGTCCGCTTTCATCCTTCATCTCTTCCTTATTTCAGTAATGCAGACAGACCAAAGGCCAATAGTCCTGCAAGACATTTGGAAAGTAGCAGCAATCAAGGGAATCGCAGTTCTGATTCTGAACAGACGAGTAAGTTTACTTTGAAAGCTTCCTTAGATGCATTTCCTATTTTTGAGAGCTTTGTAGCATTAAATATTGAGCAGCACCACAGTTTTTTTTTTCTTTGCTACCATTAGCTGCCTGGCTTGCTTTTAGTTCTTGGCAAAAGTTGAACAAAATTAAAGTAGAAATTTCATACAAGTATAAAAAATGTTATTGCTCTTTTCTAGCAAAAAAGACTTCTGGAGTTTTATCATTTTTCCGAGGTTCAGGGGGTAGAAGCCCTGATCTGTCCATTCAGAGAAAAGAGACTTTACAAGGTGCAGATAGTGCTTATTTCCAGGTCACACAATCAGGGAGAGAAGGGGCAGAGAATCATGCTGCAGAGTCACAAGGTACAGTGAAGTCCTGGTCACTGACACACTAAACCTTTATACAATGACAGTTCGTATGCCCTTTTAACTGCTGTATTGCTAACAATATATATGTTTCTCTTAATATTCTTGCAAAGTGACTGTACTAATACCATATCTGGAAACAACCCATATTCCCCACTGGTACCATGGAGTGGGGGGGGGGGGGCGGGGGTGACAACCAAGATATAAGTGTGGAATGCTGTGAATTAATGATCATGTGAAACGGGAGTTTCCCTTGTTGCTTCATTAGTCATGTTATTAAGTTCCCTAAAAGTTGACAAATATTCCCGTGGGCCATCTGTAATATAAATGCATAAATATTGGTGCACTTTATAACATGTATTATTTTCAAAACCAATTTGTATTCTCGCTCTCTGTTATTTTCTCTCTTTCCTTTGACGGTCTAACTGTCTTTAATTTTCACATTACAACTTTGTATATGTGTTGAAATGCCCTAATAAAAGATTGAACAATGCTTATCCTTTGGCCAAAAATATAAAATTCTTTTTAATAGAGGGCATGCTTCCTTGACTCTGAATGCAAATTTGCCTCCATTTCGATTTTTTTTAAAGATGGTACTAACTCAATTTAGATTGTCAGTAAGTTGTTTCTTAACTGTAGGTGGTCTATGTTTGCATTTCTCCACACCAACATTTTTGATTCATGCTCTGCCAACCCTTGGTTTCAGCTCTTCTCTGAAAATTGAAGATTGTAAAGAACTGTGCATATCACGACATTGTTTTAATTTTATGTGCAATAAAGAAGTAAATTTCTTATGCACTTTTAGTAATTTCACTAGAAAATTTCCTGGTCATTCTTTAGATATCAACCAAAAATATATGGTTATATGGATAATGTCATTAAACCATTGGAATCTAACAGTTCCTCTAAGAATGTGTACATAACATCCAAGATTTTGTAGCTGACTATAAACTGATGGCTGACCTTGAAGAAATGTGCTTATATAAACTTAGTGATCAGTGACATGGAGTTCCTCTCATTGATTGTCAATTGTTTTCAAGCAGCATCAAGAGGTTCCCTGGTATCCAGTAACTATGTTATCAACCAGCTAACTGAGCAACTAATCACATTGAGGAATTCTGATAGACACCAAACTAGGATATAAGAAAGCTCAATTTCCTATTTATCACTTAAACAAAGAATTTCATTTTCAAAGGGCTGAATTTACAATACTCTGACTACATCAGTTTAAAACAAAATAAATACTTCTGGTTCTATAAATTATTTTCCAGTTGCATGATAACTGATTGAACCTCATTGTCACCAGATTGATGCATTGATGCTTACTTGAAAAATACTTTTAAAAAATATAATTGAATACTTACAGCATTCAAAACAGGAAGCTTTTCATAATGCTCTAAGCTGAAAAGTACTTGTTTGTTCTGTGAACAAAGTATGTAGCATAGCATAGCTATATCAACTATATGTGATCAAACACACACAAGTAAAGCAACAGTCTGTCTACTCCTAAGAAGACTGAGGATTTCAAAAAGTTTTTTTATTTTCTTTTTTTGCAATAAAAAGTTAAAAGTTGGCCACTGTACAAGGTCTGAAAATCTAATCAGATTAACCTGATCTCATTTTCAGTTCATCACATTTCTGGGTTTTGTTTAATGCTTGGTCTCCTTGTGGCTGTTGTAGTGCTTGAGACTTCCTTACTGTATTAAATATGGTTTGCAAAAGAACATGGGCTTGATGACTGCTTGCTAATGAATTGATCTGTGAGTTTAGATTTGTTGCAAAGTATTGTCTATGTTAAAGTAGTAATCATTGTAGCTAATTAATGACATGTTTATTGTAATAATCCATTTACCGAAGTTGTATTCTAAATCAGATTAGGTGTATTAATAAGGCAGGCTCTTAGTGGCTTATAGCATATACTGGAACTGACCACAGTTCAATAGAATGAGGAAGTTAAAAGTTGTTCTGAATAAAACCTATGATCTTGTATGTCAAAATATCAAATTATAAATTATCTACAACATTTGACATATTAATAACAATGTTTAACCATAAACTTGGAAATGTTTAAGTGAATATATTTGTCAGTCTATTTGAACACAAGTGATGAATTTATTTTAAACTTGCTTTTTTTTCTCCTCTATGTAACACTGAAAGAGAACTATGTAGAAGCATGGTTTGCAGTAGTATTTAAACTGAATTGTGATGCTGTCTGGAGCTTAGTACTTTTAGTCATAAGTCCAATTTCTGGCATTAGTCATATAGAGTTGTACACCAGCTGCACACCGGAGAGAACTTGGTGTTCCTTCATTAAGTACTTTGCTTTATTTTAGATGATGGTGATGGAGACAAACAAAAGAAGCAGCTCGGAAACAGTCATGTGGAACTGCGTAAGTATTAATTATTTACTGTGCTTTGCTAGAGCTCTTCTCTTCATTTCACTCAACACTAAATGTCTTAGATCTTCTAATGGCTGATTATATGCATTATTTTAACACTGAACAATGTAAATTAAGTTCAAGGCTGAATAGCTTGCTTTGATAAAGAAGTCATTGCTTACTCCGGTTTCTAAATATGCAATTTATTGTATTACTATGTTTATATGAAACTGGAATTTAGGGTTCCTGTTCTTCCATGGTTATTTCCTGAGCTGTATTCTGGGGAAAAATAAACATCCTAGCAATACACACAAAATGCTAGATGTAGAGATACTCAGTAGGCTGGGTAGCATCTATGGAAAAAAGTGCAGTTGACGTTTCAGACCAAAACCCTTCAGCAGCCCTGCGAGATCCCACTTGCTCTGGTGGGTGGAGAATAGATGCTCAGCAAAGTGGTCTCACCAATATACAGGAGGGCACACTGGGAGCACCGAGCACAGAAAATAAACCTCAACAGACTCCCAGGTGAAGTGTCAGCTCACCTGGAAGGACTGTTCAGGGGCCTGAATGATGGTGAGAGGAAGTGTAGGGGCAGGTGGGAAGGGACAAATGGACAAGGGAGTCGTGTAGGGAGTGATCCCGGCAGAAAGCAGAAAGTGGGGAGGGGGAGCAGGAAGGAAGTGCTTGGTGGTGGGATCTCATTGGAGGTGGCAGAACTTTCGAAGAATTATGTACTGGATGCGGAGGCTGCTGGGTGATAAGTCCAAGAGGAACCCTATCCCTGGTAAGGTGGCGGGAAAGTGGGATAAGAATAGATGTGCGTGAAATAGAGGAGATGCAGTTGAGGGCAGTGTTGATGGTGGAGGAAGGAAAGCCCCTTTCTTTCAAAAGGAAGGACATCTCCTTTGTTCTGAAATGAAAAGCCTCATCCTGAGAGCAGATGCAACAGAGACAGAGGAATTGAGAGAAGGAGATGGCATTTTTACAAGTGACAGGGTGAGAAGAGGTATAGTCCAGGTAGCTATGGGAGTTCGTGGGTTTATAATAGACATCAGCGGATAAGCTGTCACCGGAGATCAGTGAGATCGCGAATGGGAAAGGAGGTGTCGGAAATGGACCAGGTAAATTTGAGGGCATGGTGGAAGTTGGGGGCAAAGTGGATGAAGTTAACGAGTTCTGCATGTGTGCAGGAAGCAGCACCAATGCAGTTGTCGATGTAGTGCAGGACAGTCACCAGTGTAGTCTTGGAACATAGACTGTTCATGTAGCTGACAAGCAGGCTTGCATAGCTGGGACCCATGCGAGTGCCCATGCTAACCCTCTGGTTTGAAGGAAGTGGGAGGAGCCAAAGGAGAAATTATTTAGAGTGAGGATAAGTTCCACTGGACGGAGGAGAGTAATGGTGGAGGGGAACTGGTTAGATCTGGTGTCCAGAAAAAAACAGAGATCTTTGAGGCCTTCCTGGTGGGGGATGGAGGTGTACAGGGACTAGACCTTTTTCTTCTAAGTAATTGATGTGGAAGATAAAGGCCATGCATACATTTGTTAGAAAAGTAACTATGTTTAAAACTGCCTTTAAGTTTTATCTGCTAATTTCAACAGATTCTGAAGGGAAACCTTAATGTGCCATTTTTGTTTCTAATATCTGACCCAAGCATAGTGTTCTTCGTGAAGCTAGTAGTACTGCAAGTACACCCTACTCACCTTTCGTGTTAGTTAACTTGTACACACAAATCTTCCTTTCCAATACCTCTGACTTTCATGCTTTGTGTCATTTTAGATCACTGCTAAGGTTGTAGCCCCAAATTGGAAGATTGGAGATTAAATCTCACATGAGAAACTTGAATGCATAGTGCAGGTTGACACTTAATTTTTACACTGATTGTTTGCAGGTGATGAACCAGTCCCCTTTTGTTTAAGACGTGCATAGAATGAGTTAAACTTATTGGGAAGAGATGTGCTATTGTTATTGGTGCTGCCCTCCATTTTGTAGTCCATTATATCATGTAAATCTGGCACAGCTATTAGCTGGTCTTGGACTTGGTTTTGGGCTGTTACTGTCTCTTGGCATCTCCCATAGCTTTATGGAGACCTTATCTCTATTTCTCGTAAAGCTCAGGGTTACCTGATTTGAACACCACAGACCGAAACTTCAGTAGGGAGTGGATCTCAGTGCATAAATAGACAGCCGGTATCTTTTCCATGGGTTGAAATGTATAATAGTAGTGGGCATGCATTGAAGGTGATGGGGGAAAAGTTCAAAGGTGATGAGTGAGGTAACTTTTTCTTTCAGAGTAATTGATGCCTGGAATATGCAGCTGGAATGTGGTGGAGGTAGATATGATAGAAGTGTTTACGAGACTCTTTGGTAGTCATATGAGTGTGCAGAGAATGGAGGGATGTTGACGTGTAAGGAGAAGGAACTCGCTTAATTAGTTCTGCACAACATTGAGGGCTGAAGAGCCTATTCCTGTGCTGTGCTATTTTATGTTCTAAAGCAGCTCCCTCAGAAACCTTGAAGGAATTATAAACTTCAATTAGTCTCAATCCAGCTGCTACTTTGTAACTTAATTCACAGTCATCTATTTCATGAAGACATAGGAAACTATATACCACAGGCCAGCATGGTAGTGCAACGCTATTACAGTCTCTGTACCTACTCCCCGTGGAATGTGTAGGTTTCCTCCCACAGTCCAAAGACACACAGGTAGGTTAATTGGTCATTGTAAATTGTCCCTTGATTAGTTTAGGGGTAATTGTGTTTTGTCGGGCATTGTGGGACTCCAAGCGCCAGAAGGGCCTACTCCACATTGTATGGCTAAATAGTTAATTCTAAAGGATTGATCTCATAACATTTAATTTAAAATCATCAGCTTCAGTAACTCATGATTATGAGCTGTCCTCCGAAAAAAATCTTTAATTCCACTATTTATAGATGATTTCTTTTTATATACTGTTTACCTGTGGAATGTTTGCATCACACAGAAGATCGGCATTTATTACCCATCCCTATTTGTTCTTGAAAATTTGAACATGTTAATTGTGTCACTGTAGCCCACTTCTTGGAGGAACTTTTCCTTGGCTATTTATGTCACTGTAGTCCATTTCATGGAGGAACTTTTTCCATTGCTTTGTTGTCAGGAGTTGAGTTTTGAGTTGGTCATGAGAGACTGGAAATGTACAAGTCAGAGTGCTGTGTGAAGTGGAGGGATACTTGTGTGTGGTGATGTTCCCTGGGCCTGCTACCCTAATCCTCAACCAATGATATTGGGAAACTAATGTGGTATTGCTGCAGCTAGAGTACATTGGAAGCAAATGGAGTATAGTGGTCTTTGACCATGCTGAAAACCAAAACAAGTTTTTCAAAGTCTGATGACAACATTTGAAGGTCGCCAGTGTAACTGCACATTTCCAGAGTATGTTCATTAACTTTTACAAACTACTTTGCGTAGAATTTTCAGATGCCAATGCCAAGTTCTACTGTCGAATTTATTATGCCGAAGAATTCCACAAAATGCGAGATGTGATTTTGGCAAGCAGTGAAGATGACTTCATTAGATCTTTATCTCACTGTATGCCATGGCAAGCCCGAGGAGGCAAATCGGGAGCAGCCTTTTATGCGACCGAAGGTTAGAAGAATTTTCTGATTTAGTACCATGCAACAAAGTTTTGATATGGCTATCTTATGAACAAATTGTAAAGAGGAATTGTTGAACTTTGTATCCGAGAAGTTTTTTTCAAACCAGACAATATAAATAAGGTATATTAACAGAATGCAAGTTAACATTTAATCCCATAGGTTAAACCATAAGGTTATAGAGCTAGAAACTCATATGGGATAAAACATTTTAAATTAGATAGATAGATAGATAGATAGATACTTTATTCATCCCCATGGGGAAATTCAACTTTTTTTCCAATGTCCCATACACTTGTTGTAGCAAAACTAATTACATACAATACTTAACTCAGTAAAAAATATGATATGCATCTAAATCACTATCTCAAAAAGCATTAATAATAGCTTTTAAAAAGTTCTTAAGTCCTGGCGGTTGAATTGTAAAGCCTAATGGCATTGGGGAGTATTGACCTCTTCATCCTGTCTGAGGAGCATTGTATCGATAGTAACCTGTCGCTGAAACTGCTTCTCTGTCTCTGGATGGTGCTATGTAGAGGATGTTCAGAGTTATCCATAATTGACCGTAGCCTACTCAGCGCCCTTCGCTCAGCTACCGATGTTAAACTCTCCAGTACTTTGCCCACGACAGAGCCCGCCTTCCTTACCAGCTTATTAAGACGTGAGGCGTCCCTCTTCTTAATGCTTCCTCCCCAACACGCCACCACAAAGAAGAGGGCGCTCTCCACAACTGACCTATAGAACATCTTCAGCATCTCACTACAGACATTGAATGACGCCAACCTTCTTAGGAAGTACAGTCGACTCTGTGCCTTCCTGCACAAGGCATCTGTGTTGGCAGTCCAGTCTAGCTTCTCGTCTAACTGTACTCCCAGATACTTGTAGGTCTTAACCTGCTCCACACATTCTCCATTAATGATCACTGGCTCCATATGAGGCCTAGATCTCCTAAAGTCCACCACCATCTCCTTGGTCTTGGTGATATTGAGACGCAGGTAGTTTGAGTTGCACCATATCACAAAGTCCTGTATCAGTTTCCTATACTCCTCCTCCTGTCCATTCCTGACACACCCCACTATGGCCGTGTCATCAGCGAACTTCTTTGAGGGATCCTTGGTATTTTACAATGAAAATCTACAAACTGTCACTCTGTTTAAAAAAAAATCAGAAAATCGTCTTCTTTATATATGAATTATTTCCATTTTGTTAGAAATTATTGTTAGAATTTTTGTTTGGAAAAGGTTTCTTTGCCAATCATTCCAGATCCAAGTGAAAAATGAATTTGCATTTATCCTGCATCTTATAAGAGGTAATATAGAATTTGAATTTCTGCATAGTTATCCATACAAATAACAAATGAGATGGATTTCTGATCAGTAGTAAGTACTGTGGATTGGATACTGAGTTCAGTTTAAATGAAAATAAATCCTTATTCAATTTGGACAATTTTTATAGTAAGAACTTGGATTATTACTTAAGGACTTTCCATGATATGAGAGTGTCACATAGAGCATCCTAAATAGGCCACACCACATAAATAGAACCTTCAGTGGTCAACTGAGTCAGGCACCTAATTTTGTCAATCATCTAAATGTTCTAAATATGTCTGAGGATTACAAAATAATCATTAAAAGCAAAATAACCATAATGCAAAGAGAATACAAAATAATCATATAGACCTTTGTAAAGAAGAAAGCTAAAGCATGTTAAACTTCTCAAAACTTTTAAAATCTAAATTTCAAAATAGTTAATATTTGAAATATGGCTTGAATTCCTTTTAAGCTTAGATTTTAAAATATTCTTGCATCTTCCTATATATAATTTTTTTACCGAGTGGTAAAGGCATGGAATGCAATGCCAGTGGTGGAGGTAGAAACTGATACATTTAGGAGGTTCTTGGATAGGCATGTGGATAAAAGGAAATGGATCACTATGGGCTGTGTAAGAGAGAAGGGTTACATTGATTATGGATATTTTAAAATGTCAACAATACTGTGGGCCAAAGGGCCAAAAGTTCTCTTCTGTTCCATGTTCTACATAAAAGTATTTTTACTCTGATATGTACCTAATGCGCTTGTAGTCATTTCCTTCCTGCCAATTATAATTGAAGTTTAGAATATTTTGTACAACAGACATATTGTGCCTCTTAATTATATGGTTTAGGATTATTTGTCCGATGTCATCATAAACGTAGGGCCCTTTCCTCAAATCCTAGCTCCCGCAATGAATCCTCACTGACTCCTTTAAATGAGCAGAGGATGAATCATAAACAACAACATCAGGATTTATTTCTTTCCATGACCAGAAACAGAAACTGCAGCTAGTTTTCTGTGATAATTTTGTAAAATGTTGATAGTTTCAATAACATTATCTCCTGAAACCTAAGCTATTTGCTTTTGATATTTTTAATAGATGAGAAAATATCTTGTTGCAATATTTAATTGAAAGAGCAAAATGATTGTATGTATGTACGTATAAAGATGAGAGTGAAGAATAGTCACGTACCATACAGTCAAGTAAGTGAGTTATTTTGGCTGGAGGAGTAAGAATTCAAAGTGATCATTACACATTTCGAATTAGGTTAACTGTAATGTCAGAGGGTTATGAAAAGAAGCCAAGGTTTGCTGATTTGAGAGATTTCCTTGCTGATGCTTCCTCAAAATTTACACTTTTTTTAATGACTCACAAGAGCTGCAATATTTCATAAATGAGAAATTCTCCAGATTCTGGAAGTCCAAAGCAATACACACAAAATGCTGGAGCTCAGCAGGTCAGGCAGAATCTATGGGAATGAATAAATAGTTGGCGATTTGGGCTGAGACCACCCTTCCAGATTGGAAAAGACAGTCCTGAAGAAGGGTCTAGGTCCAAAATGTCGACTGTTTATTCACTTCCATAGATGCTGCCTGATCTGCTGAGTTCCTCCAGCACTTTGTGTGTGTTGCAATATTTTATTTTAGTTTTATGGTACACGAGTTTAAAAGCATTTTAAATCTCAGCTGACTTTGGCAATCTACGTGATAGAGTAACAGTGGAAGTTGGCTCTTCCAGAACTAAGTAACTAATCTCCTTTCAACTAATATTTTGCTAATAATAAAAATAATGATAATTTACACTAAATCAGCATCAGTACTTAAAAAAGCTGTCTGTAGCTATCTTCAACCTCAGATTGAAAAAAAGGTTACCCTGGCAAACTAAGTTGATAAACCTTTGTAATCATAGATCATTAATGGGGGACAGATCAGTGCCCCATAGTCATTTTGGTTTTATTAACGCAAAATCTTAGATTAAGGCAAAATGAACCACTTGTATCTGAAATAAACTTGAGTGCCCTTTAAATTGAATTATTGGAATATGTGCTTGTAAGAACGTCTAACTATATAAAGCTTACTGGGGATGTTAGACTTTAATTTTTTCAAGTTCAAATATCTTTATAAATTTCTTGAATTTATTTTAATTTTTTTTAGATGACCGCTTTATTCTGAAGCAGATGCCTCGCCTGGAAGTCCAATCTTTCCTCGATTTTGCTCCTCATTATTTTAATTACATTATAACTGCTGTTCAGCAAAAGGTAATTGCACCTGGTGGTGAGGATGAGAAAAAGCTACAGATTTTTCTGCCAGTTATTTGCCTATCGTGCCAAGTTTTTAAAAATTTCTTGTGACATGGCTTTTGATTGGCAATGATCACTAATTTATTATTCTTTGTGGGATTAGTAGTATGTGTGCTACATAAAGCAAACAAGTACTAATGTATTTTCATTATTGTGAAAAATACAGGCCTGGAATCTCCTGTAAAGTCAGTGTCTTATCCTACAATTTAATTGGCTGTTGATGCTAATGGTCTCAACTTTAGAACATAGTTCCTGTACAATATAGTGTTGCATTGAAGACACACATCCTTTGGCACAAGGCCTACAATTGGTGATTCAGGAGAAAAGAATGGGAAATGATAGGATTGCCTGTCAAATGGTATTGCGTGCCTCAAGTAAGACATTTAACAAAATTAATTGGTAAATTGGTTTCTGCAGTGGCACAAATGCAAAGACCTTAGCTGGGACAACATATCTTGTGTAGTTTTTGTCTCTTTATTAAATGAAGGATAAGTTTGATTTGAAGGGTATGCAACAGTGATTCACAAGATTTATTCCAAGAATAATAGGGCTGTTCTTTGTGGAGAGATTGAGTAGTATGGGGAATATATTCTCTCATTTTTATGAGTCTTGCTAATGTAGATGTTGACCATGCCCCGGGACAAAGTAACCCACAGAATGCTGGAGGAACACAGCAGATCTGGCAGCGCCTATGGGCTCAGGAGAAAGGGTTGGCAACTAGGTCTGAAATAAGATATTTTTTCACTTTTTTTTTTGCTTTTGGAATTCTGTAGATTAGTGGACTGTAATGAGTTCAAGACGTTTGTGAAATTTTGATTATGAAGGGAAGTTAGAGTTAGAAATTTGTACTTGATCTTACTGAAAGAGCAGATTTGGAATGTTGTTTGGGCTACTGGTACTCTTTCTTACATATTGCAGTACATTTTAATTTGGCATTAACATTACATATTTAATTTTCCCTCTCCCCTCCTCCAATATGCAATACAGAGACCTACTGCACTGGCTAAAATTCTGGGGGTATATCGAATAGGCTACAAGAACTCTCAGAATAATACTGAGAAAAAGCTTGATCTTTTGGTCATGGAGAATCTTTTCTATGGAAGAAAAATGGCTCAGGTATGTAGCAGCAACATTTGAATATGGCTTGGGTTCACTTTCGGTTTCGAATTCAAACATTTTCATAAGATGTTGTATTTTGATTATGTTGAAGAACTGTGAAATTCAAAGAATTGTCAAATTAAAAACAATTGCTATGTCCTGCTTATATACCCCACTCAGATATAGCAATCTGTGGTTTATATAGGCAGCAAAGTATATAACTTTAGAATTCAAGTAGCATCGGTTGTTTTTTAATTTTGATCCATTCAATAAGCTGAAATGGTATGATATATCTGTAAAACATTATCCATGCCAAAACTTTGGGCTATTAGCTGATGTCCAGTCCATAGAGATTTTGAACTCTGCAGTCTTGCCATAATGCTCACTGCTTAGGTTCTTATTAAAGACAAGCCTGTGTGTGTTTTTGAAAGTCCTTAAATAATTCTTGTTTTTTTTTCCTCATACAGGTTTTTGATTTAAAGGGTTCGTTAAGAAATCGAAACGTTAAAACAGAAACTGGAAAGGAAACATGTGATGTGGTATTACTGGATGAAAACTTTTTAAAAATGATTCGTGATAATCCTCTATATATTCGATCGCACTGTAAATCTGTGCTGCGGGCATCTATTCATAGTGATGCATACTTTCTATCAAGCCACCTCATCATTGATTATTCCCTCCTTGTGGGCCGAGATGACACAAAAAATGAATTGGTTGTAGGAATTATTGGTAAGTAGAATATATAATGGTTTATGAATTTGCCCTGTTATGCTAACATTAAACTTTAATGCAGTTTGAACATTGTTGCCTCTGCTTTATAAACCTGAGGTGAATCTGGATTCAAATTGTATAGAATAATAGATCTACTTGCATGTCTGGGAAATATTTTTAACTTCCTTGGACACCGTTTGTTTTAATGACCATGCAAAATGGAATATAGTCACACACATGGTTTCCTTCCTGAGAGCTGTCTGTAAGCCAGTTTCTCTGTAAGTTCAGAAACATCAGTTTTATAACTAAATTGATGGTATTATTCCACATACACTAACTATAATTATTCCATTTCATTGATTAATTAAACTAGAATTTGTGTAAAGTCAGATTTGCATAAGTCAGGTCATCCTTATCCCAGGGAGCCTGATATATTAGTCCAATAGATGTCACACTGGAAGAGCAACTAGTCTGTTTCTAAGTTTAGCCTTTCTTCTCAGGTTATTTCCCTGAAAATAGCTTACTAACACTTGTTTTTTTAAATTTAGATTATATCAGGACATTTACTTGGGATAAAAAACTTGAAATGGTTGTAAAGTCCACAGGCATCTTAGGTGGACAAGGTAAGTCTAAAAGTGATTGTTTATAGGCACTGTGTACAAAAAGAGCTAATAATTAAAGCAAAATAAAAAACAAATATATAGTATAGGATTAAAGGCTTCAAAGAGTGTTCCAACTGAGGCAAAACGAATAATATTCTTATTCTAGTTCTTACTATCCATCCTTGCAGTATTTTAGAAGAATTCAGCACATTTTCCATATACGATCCTACTTTTCACCAGAATAACATGTACGAAACACAAAATCTGGCACTCAGATCTTACTTGCAAATTACTTTTTGTTCTTATTTAATTTAATTTTTGTTATTTTCTTGTGCTTCCTACTTCTCATTTTACGTTATAAGACATTTGTAGTTTCACTCTCATTGTTACTCAATTGGAAATGTCTTTAGTTTATGTTAACGGTTTTCTTGGTTAGAATAACCAAGTACTATAGTATATCATAGTGGTGCTTGGCCAGGTGGTTAAGGTGTTGGACTAACGATCTGAAGGTTGTGAGTTTGAGCCCCAGCCAAGGCAGCATGTTGTGTCCTTGAGCAAGGCACTTAACTACATGTTGTTCCAATCCACCCAGCTGAAAATGGGTACCGGCAAAATGCTGGGGGTTAACCTTGCGATAGACTGGTCAGGGTCAATTTTTGTAAGGGTTTTGTATGTTCTCCCTGTAACCATGTGGGCTTCCTCTAGGTGTTCCGGTCTTCTTCTGTATTCCAAAAAGATGTACAGGTTGGGGATAGTAAGTTGTGGGCAAGTTTGTTGGTGCTGGAAGCGTAGCAACACTGATAGGCTGTTCCCAGGACATTGATGTACATGTGACAAATAAAACTAATTTTCAGATCTATTTCCTGTATTTAAACAGTATCTGTTCAAGACCAGCACAAAACTAAATATGATTCAATACACAATTTTTTTCAGATCTACAGATTTTTAGTTATTTAAATGTCTTGTTTCAAGCAATTAGTTTTTATATCATTTCAGTATTGTTCTGAATATAAATCTTGAATTGAGCACCACGGTATCATAGCAGTTAATGTGACACTATTACAGCTTGGGGCATCAGAGTTCAATTCCAGCATCCTTTGTAATGTCCTTCCCATGAGTGCGTGGGTTTCCTCTGGCTGCTCCAGTTTCCTCCCACAGTCCAAAGACGTACCAGTTAGTAGCTTTGTTAATGATTGTAAAGTGTCCTATGATTAGCGTGGTGTTAATTAGGTGGTTTACAGGGCAGTGTGGCTCATTGTGTTGCAAGGGCCTGTTCCATGCTATATTGATAATATTGATAATTTCTTTGCACAGGGAAAATGCCAACTGTGGTTTCCCCAGAACTTTACCGAACACGGTTCTGCGAAGCAATGGACAAATATTTCCTAAAAGTGCCAGAACACTGGACAGGCCTGGGAGTGAATTGCTGAAAAGATAAAGCATAACTGAATGTATGTAAATGAAGAGGAAACATTCCATGAGCTGCACTGAGTCAGACCAATAATGTTTCATTACAGTATTGAATGGAAACAGGAAGAAATCATTTGCCAGTTTCACTGAAGAATTCTTAACTTTGAAGTTATGTTTGGATGAATGAAAGTTCTTCGGAAAACTACTTAGTATTTCAAATGGTTCAATTTGAGGGTATTAAATGAGACTTGCAAAGCTTAAATTTTGGTTTTACTTTGTGCTTAAAAAAACTGTATGATAATGTTTCAATTAATTAAGGGTTTATCAGACAAAATGCATACACCTGCTTTCAGATTAATTCAGTACGTGCACAGTTGTGCACTGTAGTTGCAATTTCTACATTATAAAGAGCATGTTATATACGGGGTATTTTTAAAAAGCTTCTCCAGAGTGCGAGAGCAATTTTAAAAAAACTTACTCCTTCAGTATTTGTACTTAGGCTGTAAGTAAGAGACAATAAATTTCAGTGTTGACTTACCTGTCCCACTGCAATATGCAGCTGCAAGAAAGATGGAGCTCAAAGTAAGTTCTCAAAATTTAGAGATGTTGCCATAATTTTTGCTTTTTAAAGAACTTTTCATTGTAGTATTTATTAAATTGTTGCACTTTGTATATTATTGCTCTAACACGGGTACAGAAATAGATTTGTAAATTGTGCTGAAAATAGCAAACATCGTGGGTTTTCTTGTGCTCCTGTTTCATGCAGTGTCCTTTTAGAACTAAAACCTGAAAGGATCATAAATCAAGTTAATGCAGCAGCTATTAATGGTGCACCTTGAAAAGTTGTTCAGAAACAGATTATTTGCATTTAAAACATGAATTTAATTACAAGGTAAAGTTCATTTCAGAGGCTTGTTAATGAGAAATATTACCAAACCTTTCCCCAGAAATCTGGAGTAGCAATGTATACTGTCAGTAGATTCCAGAAGGTGTTTTATGATGCTCAAAATAGGTTAATTTATTCAAAACTTTATTGATACTTTTGAAAAAAAACTGTAGTGCATATTACAGTAAAATATTAAGAGCAAAAGTATGACAAATTACTCAACTTTTTTGTTGTTGAAGACTTTAAATTTGTTTTGTTCGGCCACATGCAGTGCCATTTTAAACTTTCAGATTTTTTCAGTGAAGTGCTAGGGCATTCAAATTACTGAAATTTGGCAGAATTTTTTTTCTCTAGCATTTAATTTACATTTGTAAAGCAAGTGTATTTTCCCCCAGTATTTAAATACAATGTAATTTAAATGCTAGAAAATACTCTGCCGAATCTCTGTAATTAGTAGTTACATTTGTAATCTAAACACTATAAATTCTGTGAGTTTTTGTGCTGGTTTGCATACTAATTCTTTCCGTTACGCATGAAGGTAGACTTCATCTATCCCACAAGCCAAAGTGCCTCGTTCCCCCTCTAATGTCAATAGATATACAGCAAGCAGTCCCAGAGATAGAGGCATCATCTTCCCTATTGGGATGTATCACCTGCTCACACACGTTTGATAAGAGTGAAATTAAAAAAGGCAGACAGAAACTGATAAACTGCACAAACACTACCACCAGCCTATAGGGCCAAATAGTTTGTTTCTGCACCTGTTAATGAATATCTTCATTGATATTGAGGGAGAGTGAAAATCTCCACAAATTCATTTAATATTACATAGATATAAAGTGATGTTTCAACACAGATATATATATATATAAACATTTTCTATTATTAATATGAAATAATTAAGATATTTTTTCTTTTGATAATTCTCAACAAAACATTAACTATTAAGACATTTCCTCTGGTTTATGAAGCTACCATGGAACCCTATCCAGCCTAAGTTTTGCTGCTAGCTTTAGATTATCTGTGTCTGACATGGTATTTTTGAAACAGTACAATAATTTCAAAAGATGTTTTTACACTCACTTTCTGTTTATGAAATGTTGGACCTTAGTTTTCTGGAAATTTGACATTATAGTGCTGATGCATTAATAGTGAAGCTGTACCTCATCTGTAAAATTTCCTGGAAATAATAGAATAAATGAGTTCTGCTATTGGTTGCATTGACCCATATTTTTTTGGGGCATTCACATAACTCTACAGTTAGCTTAATCTAAATCGATAAAATGTGCTTTAATTGCACAACTCATTTTTTCGGTACCAAAACAGAATTTCCACAAGTGGAGTGAGCTTGCGACATTGCACGTTCCTCCCTCTGATTCCCTAGACATGGCAACAGAATTTGTGCTATGTGAATATTTAAGAGCACATTGTCAATTGTGATTTAGGAAATGTGGTCTGTGAACTTACGGAGAATTTAGAAGAGTCATCTATTTTATAAGTGGGATGATGTTTAAATCTCTTGTGCATGCAATAAATTGCTATCAGCAAAAAGTGTCAAATGTAACATGTAACATTTCACCTTATGCCTTCTGGCTTTTAAGAACGTGCACGCTATATGTCATCTTTGATGAGATGTATGATGTTCTAGTTTCTGCTTTTATAGTATCCAGTTGATCTTTAGTTCATTAACAGCAAGTGATACGGAGAAACAGAAGAAGAATAACAATGGGAGGGAACATGAAGGTTTGGACATTTTCACTTTCCACCTTTGTCACCCTTCAGATACAGTCTGTCTCATACCAAAATTGCAATGGTTGAATTTTACCTACGCCGGTTGAGAGGCAGCAGTCTATGGCAGGGTTTTCTCAACTTTCAAAGCCAAAAGGACATTGGCCAAGAAAATTTCGACAATTGGAGCGGGAATCTATTGGAATTGTACTGGGAGAAGGAAATGCAAAGAGTTGAAGTTGCACATAGAAAATAGGTGCAGGAGTAGGCCATTCGGCCTTTCGAGCCTGCACCGCTATTCAGTATGATCATGGCTGATCATCCAGCTCAGAACCCTGTATCTGCTTTCTCTCCATACCCCCTGATCCCTTTAGCCACAAGGGCCATATCTAACTTCCTCTTAAATATAGCCAATGAACCGGACTCAACTGTTTCCTGTGGCAGAGAATTCCACAGATTCACCACTCTCTGCATGAAGAAGTTTTTCCTCATCTCGGTCCTAAAAGGCTTCCCCTTTATCCTTAAACTGTGACTCCTCGTTCTGAACTTCCCCAACATCGGAAACAATCTTCCTGCATCCAGCCTGTCCAATCCCTTTAGAATTTTATACATTTCCATAAGATCCCCCCTCAATCTTCTAAATTCCAGTGAGTATAAGCCTAGTCGATCCAGTCTTTCTTCACATGAAAGTCCTGCCATCCCAGGAATCAATCTGGTGAACCTTCTCTATACTCCCTCTATGGCAAGAATATCTTTCCTCAGATTAGGGGACCAAAACTGCACACAATACTCTAGGTGCGGTCTCACCAAGGCTTTGTACAACTGCAGTAGAACCTCCCTGCTCCTGTACTCAAATCCTTTTGATATGAATGCCAACATACCATTTGCCTTTTTCACCGCCTGCTGTACCTGCAAGCCCACCTTCAATGACTGGTGTACAATGACACCCAGGTCTCGTTGCACCTCCCTTTTTCATAATCAGCCACCATTCAGATAATAATCTGTTCTCCTGTTCTTGCAACCAAACTGGATAACCTCACATTTATCCACATTAAATTGCATCTGCCATGAATTTACCCACTCACCTAACTTATCCAAATCACCCTGCATCCTCTTAGCATCCTCCTCACAGCTAACACTGCCGCCCAGCTTCGTGTCATCCGCAAACTTGGAGATGCTGCATTTAATTCCCTCGTCTAAATCATTAATATATATTGTAAACAACTGGTGTCCCAGCACTGAGCCTTGCGGTACCCCACTAGTCACTGCCTGCCATTCTGAAAAGGTCCCGTTTACTCCCACTCTTCGCTTTCTGTCTGCCAACCAATTCTCTATCCACATCAATACCATACCCCCAATACCGTGTGCTTTAAGTTTGCACACTAATCTCCTGTGTGGGAGATTGTCAAAAGCCTTTTGAAAATCTAAATATACCACATCCACTGGCTCTCCCCTATCCACTCTACTAGTTAACATCTTCAAAAAACCTATAAGATTGGTCAGACAAGATTTTCCTTTCACAAATCCATGCTGACTTTGTCCGATGATTTCACCTCTTTCCAAATGTGCTGGTATCACATCTTTGATAACCGACTCTAGCATTTTCCCCACCACCGATGTCAGACTAACCGGTCTATAATTCCCCGGTTTCTCTCCCTCCTTTTTTAAAAAGTGGGGTTACATTAGCCAACCTCCAATCCTCAGGAACTAATCTAGAATCTAAGGAGTTTTGAAAAATTATCACTAATGCATCCACTATTTCTTGGGCTACTTCCTTAAGCACTCTGGAATGCAGACCATCTGGCCCTGGAGATTTATCTGCCTTTAATCCCTTTAATTTACCTAACACTACTTCCCTACTAACATGTATTTCCCTCAGTTCCTCCATCTCACTAGACCCTCGGTCCCTTACTATTTCCGGAAGATTATTTATGTCCTCCTTTTTGAAGACAGAACCAAAGTAGTTATTCAATTGGTCTGCCATGTCTTTGTTCCCTATGATCAATTCACCTGTTTCTGACTGTAAGGGACCTACATTTGTCTTTTCCAATCTTTTTCTTTTCACCTATCTATAAAAGCTTTTACAGTCAGTTTTTATGTTCCCTGCCAGCTTTCTCTCATAATCTTTTTTCCCTTTCCTAATTAAGCCCTTTGTCCTCCTCTACTGGTCTCTGAATTTCTCCCAGTCCTCAGGTGTGCCGCTTTTTTTTGCTAATTTATATGTTTCTTCTTTGGACTTGATACTATCCCTAATTTCCCTTGTCAGCCATGGGTGCACTACCTTCCCTGGTTTATTCTTTTGCCAAACTGGGATGAACAATTGTTGCATTTCATCCATGCAATCTTTAAATGCTTGCCATTGCATATCCACCATCAACCCTTTAAATATCATTTGCCAGTCTATTCTAGCTAATTCACATCTCATACCTTCAAAGTTACCCTTCTTTAAGTTCAGAACCTTTGTTTCTGAATTAACTATGTCACTCTCTATCTTATTGAAGAATTCCACCATATTATGGTCACTCTTACCCAAGGGGCCTCGCACGACAAGATTGCTAACTAACCCTTCCTCATTGCTCAATACCCAATCTAGAATGGCCTGCTCTCTAGTTGGTTCTTTTACTTTTACTGCCACTTTTACTTTTCACCTTACTACTTTTTGCTTCTACCCTCATTTTACACCCCTCTGTCTCTCTGCACTGGTTCCCATCCCCCTGCCACATTAGTTTAAAGCCTCCTGAACAGCAATAGCAAGTGCTCCCCCTAGGACATTGGTTCCAGTCCAGCCCAGGTGCAGACCGTCCTGTTTATACCGGTCCCACCTCCCCCAGAACTGGTTCCAATGCCCCAGAAATTTGAATCCCTCCCCCTTGCACCATTTTTCAAGCCACGTATTCATCTGAAATATCCTCCTATTTCTACTCTGACTAGCATGTGGCACTGGTAGTAATCTAGAGATTATTACCTTTGTGGTCCTACTTTTTAGTTTATCTCCTAACTCCCTAAATTCACCTTGTAAGGCCTCATCCCGTTTTTTACCTATATCGTTAGTACCTATGTGCACCACGACCACTGGCTGTTCACCCTCCCATTCCAGAATGTCCTGCAGCCGCTCAGAGACATCCTTGACCCTTGCACCAGGGAGGCAACATACCATCCTGGAGTCTCGTTTGTGGCCGCAGAAACGCCTATCTATTCCCCTTACAATCGAATCCCCTATCACTATAGCTCTCCCACTCCTTTTCCTTCCCTCCTGTGCCACAGAGCCACCCATGGTGCAATGAACTCGGCTGCTGCTGCCTTCCCCTGATGAGACATCTCCCCCAACAGTATCCAAAACAGTATATCTGTTTAGGAGGGAGATGACCCCAGGGGACTCCTGCACTACCTGCCTACTGCTATGCTGTCTAGTGGCCACCCTTTCCCTTTCTGCCTGTGTAGCCTTTACCTGCGGTGTGGCCAACTCATTAAATGTGCTATTCATGACTTTCTCAGCATTGCGGATGCTCCAGTATGAATTCAATCGCAGTTCCAGACGCTCAATGCGGTCTGCCAGAAGCTGCAGCTGGACACACTTCCCTGCACACATAGTCGTCAGGGACACTGGAAGTATCCCTGATTTCCCACATGCTGCAGGATGAACAAACCACGGGGCTGATCTCAGCTGCCATGACCTACCCGATACTTGCCTCAACTTTTGAAACTTTCTCCTTTGAAAGGAACTTACCCGGCCTTACCTCACTTGGAGTGAAGCTCGTCCTCAGCCTCTGCTCGCCGAAGCCTCTCAAGACAAAGCCTTCCTACTCTGTCTCCCTCTACTCCATCGCCCGCTCTGTCTACTGTTCTCTTTAAATACTTCCGCTGCCTCACGGTCCGACTTACACGCGCTTGCGCAGTCGTGCCCCCGTTAAACTGCCGAAGAAACCCGTTGTACGGGTTAAAGTGTTGCACAGTTAGATTAAATTTCTACAATATAACATATGAACGGTATTTGCATATTTGCATTATCTTTAACGCTTCAGCAAGTGGCTTTTCAATATGCAAGATGGTAAGAAATGGATGTTAGTATCTTTGAGTCTTGTCCTCAAATTAGAAGGTCTTGTCCTCAAATCATTTTCTAGAAGGTCAGTTGCAAACCTCCATAGTTTGTTGGGTGATTTGCTTTACTCCACTATTAACTTTGTAAAACTGTATTTTGAGGAAGTGGTGTATTTGCTAATTAATTGCTGATTGCACTGTGGCACAACTCCCAACACCCAGCATTGTGCCATAACTGCAGTCCAGAACTTTTCAAGCCTTTCATTATCACTTGGATTGTATCATCAACAATTTTTTCCTATTCTTTAAGCTGTCTTTTCCCTCCCTCTGAATGAGTAGCCATATAAAAACAGTGCGGAAACAACAGTAGTTATCTCAATTAACTGGAGAAGTACTGCCAATGTGAAATCCCCCGAATCTATTGACCAATTACTTTGCCACTGTCAGCATCCTCTTTTGCAACTGTGTGGGATTCTCCCAGCTGCTTTGATTTTCTCCCACATTTTAAGCTATGTGGGCTAGGAAGTCTCCTGGCTCTGTGGCAAAGTTTGCGGATGATATGAAAATAGGTGGAGGGCTAGGAAGTGCCAAGGAAGCAATGTGATTGCAGCAGGGCTTAGACAAATTGGAAGAATGGGCAAAAATCTGGCAGATGGAATATAATGTTGGGAAATGTATGATAATGTGTTTTGGTAAAAGGAACAATAGTATGGACAATTATCTAAATGGGGAGAAGGTTCAAACATCAGAGGTGCAGAGGAACTTCAGAGTCCTCTTGCAAGACTCCCAGAAAGTTAATTTACAGGTTGACTCTGTGGTAAAGATGGCAAATGCAATTTTGGCATTTATTTCAAGGGGAATCGAATATAAAAGCAAGGTGATAATGCTGAACCTTTAAAAGACACTAGTCAGGCCGGACTTGGAGTATTGTCAACAGTTCTGGGCCCCATAGCTTGGAAAGGAATTGTTGTCATTGGAGAGAGTCCAGAGGAGGTTCACAAGGATGATTTGGGGAATGAAGGGTTAACATATGAGATGCGTTCGGCAGCTTTGGGCCTGTACTCACAGGAATCTAGAAGAATGCGCGGATCTCATTGAAGCCTACCAAATGGTGAAAGGACTAGATGTTTCCCTTGGAGGGGGTTTCCGGAACTAGAGGGCACAGACTCAAAACTGAGGGGCGACCCTTTGGAACAGAGGTAAGGAGGAATTTATTTTGGCCAGAGTGGTGAATCTGTGGAACGCTCTGCCACAGACTGCGGTGGAGGCCAAGTCCATGGGTATACTTAAGTTGAAAGTTGATCATTTCCTGATCAGAACATCTAAGGATATGGCGTGAAGGCAGGTGTATGGCATTGTTTGCTATCTGGGATCAGCCATGATGGAATGGCAGAGCAGACTCAATGGGCTGAATGGTCCAAATTTGCTACTATGTCTTTATGGCCTTGAAGTGCTGGAGGGTGGTATGAGAATTGTGAAGAAATGGGAAGTTAATAGGCATGTGAGAGAGATTAGATTACAGAGAAATGTGGGGAATGGAACTCGTGGAATTGCTCTGAGATCCCATATAGCCGCAATGTGCAGAATGGCTACCTTCTACATGATAAGAATATGAAATGTAAATATTAAGTATTGTCATGCAGGATAACGCATGCATACAGGAGTTGTGTACAATGCATGCGTTAGCAACACCCTTCTGTATGGTAGTGAGACTTGGACCATCTACTCCAGGCAGGAGAGGAAACTCAATAGTTTTCACCTGTGTAGCCTTCACCGCATCCTCGGCATCACCTGGAGAGACAAAGTCCCAAACTCTGAGGTCCCCTCCCGCACTGGACTTCCGACAATGTTCACAGTTTTAAGACAACGCAGACTGTGCTGGCTGGGTCACACCTGTTGTATGAAGGATGGTAGACTGACAAAGGATATCCTCTATGGAGAACTGGCAACAGGCAAGAGGAATGTTGGTAGACCCCAGCTTCGCTTCAAGGACCTCTGCTAGCGCAACATGAAAGCCTTAAAAATGAACACAGAGTGCTGGGAGGATACAGCAGATGACCGCAACAAATGGCGAGGTACTCTTCAGTAACACCTAGAGCAAGGTGAAAGAGTGATCTTGAGTCAGTTTGAGGAGTGAAGAGCACAGCGGACAAGAATTCCACAACGCCCTACGCATGCAGCAACTGTGGCAGAGCCTGCCGTTCCAATCAGAGACTACCAAAGGCACAGTACCCATGGTCAACCACGACCGACGGAGGCCACAAGCACATGCAAGATGCATAATCTGTGTGCTGCCCTGTATCAAAATTGAAAGAGCAACCACCCTGGGTGTGAGGTTGGTTTGTTCTAACCACCAAGCCAATTTGGAGAGCTTAAGGATGGCTTTGGGCTGGGTGGTGTGGTTTATACCCAGGGCCTTTCATTGTGGCAGGGCCCCGGTTCTAATGTGAGTCACAGTCCACTGTTTGGACAATTTAAAGGCCGGCCAGATAGACTGGACAGGCAGGGTATCAGTCAGAGGTGAGGGTCGGGCTGATTTTTATTGTTCTTCTGCGATGTTCACTCCACTCTCCAGAATGCTGAAGCTGAGACTGCGCAGCTGCTGTGCTTTGTGTCTGAGCCCCGTGGGGATGAGCCCCGCTTATATGATGAGCTGAGGCTTGGGCCTACTCTAGGCATCTAGGATATAGAAATACCTCAGATGTTAGCACCATTCTTGGAAAATCTAGAAAATTCTGACATAGAAACCCCAAATCTGATCACTTCCATATCAACCAAACAATGGCTTTCCAATCATATCTGGGAAGCTATTCAGCATTTCGGGTCTCTAATGGGAAGATCATGGACCGTGCAGAAATATCTGAAACTTACATTTCACGCTTATCTTGCGATAACTTTTAATGGCCTCCCTGCACTCAGTTCTTGCAAAGAGCATTTCCAGTAATTTACAACACCATCTTCTTTTAACTCTAACAGTGAATTAGAAAAATCTACCAAATGACACCTTCTTGCCTGCACGATCTTGTGAAGGCAGTTAATTCAATACTCCTGGGTACAGTTACAGATGTGCACTAGTTCTCCTCTCACGGTCTGGGCCGAGCTTGCGAACAGTCTGCGATCTGAAACATTCAGTTTCTTAGTCTGTATATTACTGTCAAATGTAGGTGATATATTTTGCTTGCTTTGCCAACCATTTCATTTCATTCACTGCTGCACAACATGAAAACAGGCTGTTGCAGACCGCCCCATAATGTGCAGGAGTGATAGCGAATTAGATCACGAATTCACTTTTATAGTATAGACTCTTCCATAATTTTTGATATTTTGTTTCTGTGTGTTGTCGTGGTATTTCAGATTTCAAGCACCTATTTTCAACTATGGATAAACACTGCGCGCGCATCGCTTCCGGGAGTTTGGGGATGCGCGCACGCGAGGCCGAGCGGCGGTGCGCATGCGCCATGCGCATATATCCCGGCGAGCAGCGCGCGCTTCCGTCTTTCGGTACTCGGGTTGACAGGTGAGCGGTTGTTCGGGCTTTGTGTCCATCGCAATCCGACCCGTATCGGCCCTTTAATCCAGCCATCCGACTTCGCTAACCCCATTTATCTTTTCTTCTGCAGGTCCCTGCCGATATGCGAGCCAAGGTAAGAACCTTTATCGATTTAAAACATTATTATTGAGCAGTCGTAGGCCTGGGCTGATGGGCGAGACCAGGGCCTATTATTCAGATAGGGGGTGTTGGGCCTAGTGAGTCCTGATGGGGCGTGGGCTATTCCTCTCCGTCCCCCGACGAATGCTCCTCGGCCCGCTGTGTTCCTCCTGTGGATATTTTGTATGTCCTGCGGTTGGTTGTATGATTTGGTCTGGCGTGTGTAGGTGGCCTGATGGTTAGTCGCTATGGTGACTGCTGGATGTTTGTGAGGTTGATTCTTTTGTCTGCTGCCCCAATTCTGGCTTGCATGTGGTGCTTTTAGGGCAGTCAGAGCTTTCTCAAGGGTACAATTGGCAAAATGTGTTCATTCCCACTTAGACGTACTTGGGAACAATCACGCTAATAGTGTTTTGCATTAACATAATCCCCACGTGCCTCTCCCTCCACCGCCTCTAATACATTTTACTCGCTCATTTTCTATGATTATTCCTAAACTCATTTGTGAAAACATGTTTGTAAGGAGTTGTTAGAAGTGGTAGAGGTATATGTATTTAAGACACTTAAATTGGTTAGATGGATAGGAACGGCTTAGATGGATGTGGGCCAAAGGAAGGTAAAATTAAAATTGGATTATTATTGTCGCCTTCTGAGATACGGTGAAAAGAATGTCTTCCATACTTTACATACTTAGCCATGTGTTCTATATGTGCTGTTGGTAATGTGTTTTGTACCTTTGCCCCAGAGGAATGCTTTGGTTTATTCACGAATAGTTAATTAATAATTATGCATAAGAGGTGTAGTTGGAGGGGATATCCAGGGTGCAACTGGCTAGTACAAGGGGATATACTTTTAAGGAGATTGGAGGAAAGTATAGAGAGGACATCAGAGCTAAGTAGAGTGATGGATGTGTGAAATACCCTGGATGGCGATGAGGCAGGTATATTAAGAACATTTACGAAATTTTTATAGAGGCGTGTAGATAGATAAATGAGGCTTCTATAGGAGAGAAGTATTAGATTGATCTTGGGACAGGTTAGAAGATTGGCACAACATTGAGGGCTGAAGGGTCTGTACAGTACTTCAAAGCAGTTCACCATACTATCCTGGTAAGCTCAGACAGAAGTTTTTTTAACCTGCTGAAGTGAACATTCTTGGCTGTGGCATTTTGTAGCTAGACCACGAGCAGTTTATTGCATTTTTAACTTTTGATGTTTTTATTTTTCAGTGGCGGAAGAAGCGAATGCGCAGGTATGTGATATGGTGATAACTGTGAAATGTGGCAAAATGAATTTTTTTGTGAATTGCAATTAATTTCACATTTTAAGTGCCTTTTGACATGTTCATGAAGTTCATGGGTATTGAGATTGGAAATGTGTAGTCCAGATTTCCCAGGTGTAGATTTTGATTATGGACTAGGCTAATGTTTTAGAATAAAAGTAAATTCTTACTGAAGGCATCTAGTTGTATTGAGAACTATGAGATTGCATCACAAGGCCATCCAGCGCTGTTCCTGCTAACTCATTGAATTGGAAACGACAAATTAATGTGGGTTTGTCAGGGATATTGAGGAATGTGGAGTTGGGTATTTATGTGCCAGCCTATGTTTGCTTAAAGGTTTATTCTGAATGTCTTGTCTGCTCTGTCTTTAGTCAAGTTGGCTTTTTTAAAGTAGTGTTGGTTAGACTAATGGGAGCACTTTGCATAGAAGACATCCTTTGTGGAAAGAAAAGTGGCCCCTATCTGGTGTTGTCTTGGAGCAAAGGCATCAGAATCAGATTTATTATCACCAGCATGTGACGTGAAATTTGTTAACTTTAGCAGCAGCAATTCAATGCAATGCATAATCTAGCAGAAAGGGGAAAATATTAAATACAACATAATAAATAAACAAGTAAATCAATTACATGAATAGATTATTAAAATGTGCAAAAGCAAATACTGTATATTAAAAAAAAGTGAGATAGTGTCCAAAGCTTCAAAGTCCATTCAGGAATCGGATGGCAGAGGGAAAGAAGCTGTTCCTGAATCACTGAGTGTGTGCTTTCAGGCTTCTGTATCTCCTACCTGATGGTAACAGTGAGAAAAAGGCATGCTTTAGGTGCTGGAGGTTGATTATGCATGCTGCCTTTCTGAGACACCGCTCCCTAAAGATGTCCTGGATACTTTGTAGGCTGGTGCAGACTAGATATACAACCTTTTGCAGCTTCTTTCGGTCCTGTGCAGTAGCCCCTCCATACCAGACAGTGATTTCGAGTTCCTGGATGTTGCCTAACCTGAGTGTTTCTGGCATTTTCCATCTTCACATCTGCAGCTTTTGGCTTTTCATATCATTTGGGAGTTTAATTTGTTTTAAGTTACCTTGTTAGTGTGGGTTGGTGACAAAGAATTAAAGTTGGAATAAATTTGGAAGATGAAGTTGAGTTTCAGGGAGATAAGGAGAGGGCGCATGGCTAATGGTTTGTTTGCTGGGAGCCAGCATGGGCTTCATAACCTCTTGTTACTGTAGACTGCAGTGCCCTGAAAAGACATTCAGCCCCCAACCTTTTAGTTCATATAAATGAGTAATACAACCTGGGAGTCTGATCATTTTAACTGAGAATTTCTATTTATGATCATCATGCTCCTTTTTCCACAGTAGAGCTCTGAAACCAGGAAAAATGATAATAAAGCATTAGAGATCAAAATCTGGAATGCCAGTAATTCAAAAGTATCTCCTCTTCCCCCCCCCCCCCCCAGTACTCTCACAGCTATTACAGCTAGGAGTCTTTGTGGATAAGTCTGTTAGCTTTGCACATGAGCAGCGGTGGACAGCAAACAGATTGATCAGGTTAAGGTCAGGAATGATTGGGCCATGCAGGGACATCAATTTTATTCATTTGAAGCCATTCCATGTCATTTGGGTTGTCCTGTTTATGCTTTCTGGCAGAGGCTGACAGGTTTTTATCCAGAATATCTATTTATCTACATCAATCCTAACCAGATATGTCCCGTTCCTGGTGCTGAAAAGTATCCCATAGCATGATGCCACCTCCAGCATACCTTACAGTAGGAATCGTGTTATCTGGCTGATGAACTGTATTAATTTTATACCACTTAGTGTTCAGGCCAAAAAGTTACACTTTCTAATCTGGCCTCAAGACATTCCACAGTTTTACCATATCTTTTAAGTGATGCTTTGTGAAGTCTGAGGTGAGCCAGGGCTTCTTCCTTATCACTCATCCATAATACCCATTTTGTGTAAGGCCTTAGCGATTGTAGGCCAATGAATTTCATCTCTAGTTGCAGTCACTGTCTTCACACATGAGTGACTTGGCTTCAGTCTTTGGCAGCTCCTTTCGGAGGGGAGGCCTAACCTCAGCAGTTTGGCTATTTTTTCTCACTTTTTCATGGTGGTCTGTACTGACCTCCAAGGTATTTATGTTCAATGCCTTTGAAATGGTCTTGTCCGGATTTGTGCTTCTCTACTATAATTTCTCTGACTTGTCTTGAATGCTCTTTTGGTTTGGAATGTTCAATCCCCCATACTGTTGGACTATATAGAGGGCAGGTGGGTATACAGATGATCCTCTAATTTTTGACATCAGCAAATTTGTTAAGTAAAATATAGTATTGTACCTGAGGTAAGAGAGTATTGTAATTGCAAAGGGGATGAATACTTTTGGTTTTGTTTTTTAATAAACTTGGAAGTTTTGGAATTTTTCTTTTGATTTGACATGATGCACAATTTTCAGTAGATTAGCTCAAAAATCTTATTTTTCAATTACTTGTCTACTTTTTCAAGGCATTATAATGCCTTGATAAAGTTGTCAAGTAGTTCGTGTTCAGAAGTTCTTCTTGCCTCCTGTCTATAATCCTTTTCATTTTGTCTCCAACTAATCATTTTGATCCTCTTACAGACTGAAGCGTAAAAGACGAAAGATGAGGCAGAGGTCCAGGTGAACTACTGCTGATGGTGCAGTACCGATCAGGCTTTGTTGAATCTTGCATGGCAAATGGACTCTTAGACATTTCTGTTTATTGTTCCACTAAGATCAACAATATATATGGACGTCTTGGATACTGGTCATGAAAGAAGCTGAACACCTGAACATCGGTCTGTTTTAGTACTGTGCCATGATGTATAATAGCTACAAAATAAAAGATAAACTAGACAATTGTACATTGTCTCATTGTCCCCCAAAGGGATGTGCTCAATTTATTCCTTTACTTGCTATATATAGTGAGACAAAGCCTATGTGGGGTTTTCCTTGAAATGGCTTATCAGCTAAGTTGGTATGGCATTTAAATATGCATGCACTTTTACTGTGCAAAGATATGTTTCATACTAAATGCATTTTGGTTGTCATACTGTGGAGAATTGATTTGCACTGGTCGGTTGAAGGCATTAATGTAGATTCCAGATTGCATGTTGAGTGGTAATTTTAATTCTGAAGTAAGATGTAAAAGTGTTCATATCAGATTTAATTCAAGTCAAGTGGCTTATGCAGGGAAGTAAAGTTTTGCACTGCTAATTTCGGGCTCATTTAATTTGCTGGAATTTAGAGTAATGGTTTAGATTGGGTAGGAGATGCAAGAAGTTTAGTTTTAAGTTAATTTCTATACTTGTAAAGGAACACCGGATGATTCAATAATAATGTACCAAAGAGTAGAATAATTTTAAACGAGAGAGTCTGCAGATGCAGGAAATCTGAGCAACACAAAATGCTGGAGGAACTCGGCAGGCCAAGCAGTACTTGTGGAAGAAAGTAGTCGACGTTTCAGGCCAAGACATTGGCAGGACTACAGCAGAATAATTTTAATTCAGCCTTCAAAGTGCCACCTCTTGATGTTTCATAAGCAAGAGTAAGGCAAATAATCGATCCTCATTTATGATACAATGGTAATAAGACTGCTGATTCATCAAACACAGTAATCTGGGCTTGGATGTGATAAGCATAGGAAAGGGGTACTTGGAAGAAAAATCATTAAACAGGCCTATCTGTTGCGAAACATATTTCATTTGGCAATTGTGTAAATGTCAAGTACTCTAAAGGTCGAATTCACTGAAGACTCCCTAATTGCTATCCTTTTGTTCCAAGTATACCATGCCTTTGTATGCATTAAATAAGGTGTAGGAACAGTAATGATAATTTGCATACCTATCTTTAAGATAGCAAATTGAAAGGATCTATAATGCGGAGTACCAAAATTAGTTTGGTTATCGAGTTTTGGGTACTGTTCTGAATGGATCCCAAGCCCTCAAATAACAAAAGACCTGGTTTTGTGGTGTGATTTAAAATGGTTAGGTCTTTCTTAAAGCAATCAAGTAGATGTATTTAAAATTTTGTATGGGTGGTGTTTGTATAATACAGCAGGTAAATGGGATGTTGTGGGAAAATACCTGTTGAGTAGCAAGGGTATATCTGAGTAGGGAGAAACGATGGAGTACTGAGATCAGATTATCCCAGTGCATGATCTTCAAAATCAAGTACAACAAATTGGACTTAATCAAATGCTCAAGCAGGGTGCTTGTACTTCAGTTATATGGAGCCACTAGGGAAACTGGAGTAGAGTATATGAAGGAATAAATCCCCTACCTTCCTGGTTGCATGAAGAGTTTGTCACGTGTTCTAGGAAAGCACTAGATACTCAATATTTGAAGGGATGATGTTTTGGCAGCAAATTGGAGAAGGGTTACCTGAGCAGTCACACAGCACAAAAACCTGTGAGCTAGGCTGTTCTGCTTGTGTTTGGCTCATAACCGTCTTAAACCCAATCATGCCCATCTCAACTATTTCTGGGAGCTCATTCCAGATGCTACCCTTTTTAAAAAAAAATCTTTGTCCTCTGATCTTTAGCCTATGGCCTCTTTGTCATGCCCTCCATGGGGGGGGGGGGACGACTTTTCACCCTGCCTATGTCCTTTATGATCTAGTACTGTACATCTTTTAGTTCCCTCAATATATATTCCAGTCCACATAAAGTCTTAGTCTACGTAATTCTCGGTAACTCATAACCCCAAGGTTTGGTAAGTAACATCCAGGTAAATGTTAAAACTTAAGTATCCTTTGTATAACACTGAGCAAAAGTACAGCTTCACCAACATCTGGTATGCAGTGTAATGTTCCAGTTCCTATACTCCCTCCTGATTGAAGGTCAGTGCACTGCTGTGCTATTTTCAGTGAACTACATACTGGACTCCTTAGTCCCTTTCATAATACTTGCCAGAGCATACTGCTCATTAGTCCTATTGTGTTTTGGTTTCCCAGAACGTAGTCACTTGGAGTGAGTACAGTAAATTCTCTTCAAAGAAAAGTTTGCATGTCTAAGTGTGTATATGCTTGAATTTAGATTAGGTCATTTGAAATGAAAGCTGCAGAATTCATCAATTGGAGTGGATGTCAAGGATATTTTCTCATGAGTGAACCCAGAACTAGAGGTAATTGAAGACAAGGAGTTGGCTTATGGATGAGAACATTTTTGACGTTTGGGAATCTGCACAATTCTCCAAAGGGTGCTGGAAGCAGGGGCTGAATTTTTGTTAGATGAAGATTTTTGAAGAAGCAAGAGTGAAAAGTTACTGTGAATATATATCGTGCTGTAGGTTTTCTATGTAATATGCAAAATATAAAATTGAGGTAATTAGCTAGGCCATGCTCATTAAATACTGGAGCTACTTTGATTTATACATGTATGTACTGGAAACAAAGTCTTACTGATTGATAAATTGCTTTAAGATGGTGGTTGGGGTTGTTGACCTGAGCAATTAAAAATCTGAAATGCAGCTAGCTGCAACAGATCAGTGGTTCTTTTTACCATATGGTTCCTCTGGATTGTCACCTTGTCGTGGTGGAGAAGCTTTTGTGGTCCTGAGATCCCAAGAGCGATGCCATCTGGAGCTAAGCTCCTGGTAGGGTCACCCACAGCGGTAAGGTTGAGGGTGAGTTCCCTGACAACCAAGACCTCAACGGTGGAACAGGTGGATGAAGTTACTTAAATCTCAACAGCTGTGAAGGCGGATGAAGGCTGCAACAAATCTATCAGCTCCAATTGTCGTGGTTTCCATGCCATTGGAATCAGTTGGTTGATTTGTGATGTATCGTGTGCTTCTTGGAGTGCAACATCAAGAACACGTTAAATAAATACATACACAGGCATTTTCACTGTGATCAACGGATGACGATGAAAAAGTTGACACTTATTAGACTGCTTATGCAAATCATTTTGTGAATTGGCTTTCTGAAATGTCTTTCTGGATTGAAGTGATCAATAGTGGACGTATCAAAGGTCCTACCAGTAAGACCAATCAGAGATGGTTTGTGGGATGCTCATTGGAGAAGAGTAGTCTTGTATCCTTAAACTGAGATAACCTTATCCTTGTGTCTGATTTGAACTGGATGTAACTGGTTTGAAATGGTCTGACAGGAAAAAAACAAAGGAATGACACTAGAAGCATTATTTGATGGAAGAGACATAGAATATGGAAATCTATATTACAGGCCCTTCAGGCCACAATGTTGTGCCAACTATGTACCCTACTCTAGAAACTGCCTGGAATTTCCCTACCGCATAGCCCTCTATTTTTCCAAGCTCCATGTACCTATCCAAGAGGCTCTTAAAATACCCTATTGTGTTTGCTTCCACTCCTGCTGCCGGCATTGCATTCCACACACCCACCAATCTCTCTTTTTAAAAAAACCTTGACATCTAGGGCTTTAAAAGTAATCCAGGAAATTATAGGCCGGTAAGTTTGACGTCTGTAGTAGGTAAATTATTGGAAGAAGTACTAAGAGATACGATCTACAAGTATTTGGATAGACAGGGACTTATTAGGGAGAATCAACATGGCTTTGTGTGTGGTAGGTCATGTGTAACAAATCTATTAAGAGTTTTTCAAGGAGGTTACCAGGAAAGTGAATGAAGGGAAGGCAGTGGATGTTGTCTACGTGGACTTCAGTAAGGCCTTTGACAAGATCCCGCATGGGAGGTTAGTTAGGAAGATTCAGTCGCTAGGTATACATGGTGAGGTAGTAAATTGGATTGGACATTGGCTCAATGGGAGAAGCCAGAGAGTGTTAGTGGAGGATTGCTTCTCTGAGTGGAGGCCTGTGACTAGTGGTGTGCCACAGGGATCAGTGCTGGGTCCATTGTCATTTGTCATATCAATGACCTAGTGGTGTGCCACAGGGATCAGTGCTGGGTCCATTGTCATTTGTCATATCAATGACCTGGATGATTATGTGATAAATTGGATCAGCAAATTTGCTGATGATACAAAGATTGGAGGTGTAGTGGACAGTGTGGAAGGTTTTCAAAGATTGCAGAGGGATTTGGACCAGCTGGAAAAATGGGCTAACAAATGGCAGATGGAGGTTAATGCAGATAAATGTGAGGTATTGCACTTTGGAAGGACAAACCAAGGTAGAATGTACAAGGTAAATGGTAGGACACTGAGGAGTGCAGTAGAACAGAAGGATCTGGGAATACTGATACATAATTCCCTAAAAGTGGTGTCACAGGTAGATAGGGTCATAAAGAGAGCTTTTGGTACTGTTATGTACCCCGTAACTGGGTCACTTACCAGCAAAGATAGAGAGGTCCGTTGAAGTCTGATGGTACTATTTTTAAAAGTTTTTATTTATAAAGGGGCACAAAAGTAAGGTTAATACAAACATTCAGATAATATAAGTCGACAATACTCAATCTAAAGCGCGGGTATAGTAATAATCATCAATAAGAAGTAGCTCTATCATTTTGTCTAGGGGTAAAAATATTGTCCGATGGAAATATAAAAGTCTCTCAAGTTCATGCAGGCTTTAGCCTTTTGGGACCGCTGGGTTTTTCCTTGTTGGAGAGAGAGAGGTTTTGTGAAAAACTTGCCCAGTCTTTTAGGACGCAAAACCGTTGAATCGGGAACGTTGGTTCCCCATTGTTAGTTCGAAGTCCTTTTCGGTGTTATCAGCCACCCGCTCCCCAGGCCAGGGGAACGGAACGCATGTGGCTTCCGAATAGCTTCCCATTATCACGGGAGCGATGAGCGATGGTGTCTCCTTCTGGTGCGTCGCTAGGGGACTGCCTCCTGCAGCCCCTCTTTTATCTTGACTTGCAGGGTTGTAGATGTCAATCAGGGTGGGGTGATGCAATCTCCAGCCCACATTACCCGAGGGTGTGCACGTAGCCCAGTCCCCAATCCACAAAGGTGTCTCCAAGAAACAATGGCCAATGTCGTGTTATTTTGCATCTCCGGGGGGAACGAGGCATCCAGCACGTCGCTCTTCCATTTCCTGGGTCTACTGACCCCCCCCCCCCCCACTAGGGCTCTTGTGATTCTCACAAAGGAGGGGGCTGCGGTCATAACAGTACATTGGCCATTATAAATCAAAGAATTGAGTATAAGAGTTGGAATGTAATGGTAAGGTTGTATAAGACATTGGTGAGGCCGAATTTGGAGTATTGTGTGCAGTTTTGATCACCTAATTACAGGAAGGATATTAATAAGGTTGAAAGAGTGCAGAGAAGGTTTACAAGGATGTTGCCAGGACTTGAGAAACGGAGTTACAGAGAAAGGTTGAATAGGTTCGGACTTTATTCCCTGGAGCATAGAAGAATGAGGGGAGATTTGATAGAGGTGTATAAAATTATGATGGGTATAGATAGAGTGAATGCAAGCAGGCTTTTTCCACTCAGGCTAGGGGAGAAAAAAAAAGAGGACATGAGTTAAGGGTGAAAAGGGAAAAGTTTAAAGGGAACATTACGGGGAGCTTCTTCACACGGAGTAGTGGGAGTGTGGAATGAGTTGCCAGTTGAAGTGGTGAATGCAGGATCACTTAACATTTAAGAAAAACTTGGACAAGTGCATGGATAATGGGTATGGAGGGATATGGTCTAGGTGCAAGTCAGTGGGACTAGGCAGAAAAATGGTTCGGCACAGCCAAGAAGGGCCAAAAGGCCTGTTTCTGTGCTGTAATGTTCTATGGTTCTATCCCCTCAGTACTTATTTCCAAGCACTTTAAAACTGTGCCCCCTTGTGTTCGCCATTTCAGCCCTGGGAAAAAGCCTCTGGCTGTCCACATGATCAATGCCCCTCATCATCTTATACACCTCTATCAGGTCACCTCTCATTCTCTGTTGCTTCAAGGAGAAAAGGCCAAGTTCACTCGACCTCTTCTCGGTATAGTATCCACATCCTTCCTGTAGTGAGGTGACCAGAATGGAATACAGTCTGACCAAGGTCTTATATTGCTGTAACATTACCTCACAGCTCTTTAACTCAATCCCACGGTTGATGAATGACATCACACCACATGCCTTTTTGACAATACTGTCAACCTGCACGGTAGCTTTGAGTGTCTTATGGACACTGATCCCAAAATCTCTCAAATCCTCCACACTGCCAAGAGTCTTACCATAATATTATATTCTGTCTTCATATTTGACCTACCGAAATGAACCATTTCACACTTACCTGGGTTGAAGTCCATCTGCCATTTCAGCCCAGTTTTGCCTCCTATCGATGACCTGCTGACAGCCCTCCAGACTATCCACAACACTCCCAAATCTTTATCAGCAAATTTACTAACCCACCCTCCTTCATCCAGGTCATTTACAAAAATCACAAAGAGGAGGGGTCCCAGAACAGATCCCTTTTGAACACCACTGGTCTCTGTCCTCCATGCAGAATATAAACCATAGGTAATGCCACCTGTATACTTGTGCTAAAGCCAGTGAACTGTGGAAAGAGCAAACACGAGGAAAGCTGCCTGCTGTGTTCTACCAGCATTTTGTGTGAATTGTGGAAAGGATAGCTTGATTAAATCAGAACTAAAGGAATTGAAGTGCCGTGCTGTTTAAAAGTATTAGGCACTCTAAATTTTTTAAATATACATTGTTTTAAATGTTTATCTTTTGCATTAGTGTGTCAATAGAAAAGAACAAATTCATTTTCCAAAACTAAACTGATTAACTGAAAGAAATGGGTGTAGAAAGAATCAAACTGGACAAAAGACAAACCAGACTAAGATGAGGATGTGGTAGATGTGACAATTTAACCTTTCAATTCTTACATGGCAAGAGTAAGCATAACAAGATACAAGGTGGCAAGGTCTCCCAAGCGGAAGTTTTCATGGCAGTCAGGAATTTCAAGATGGTTATCTAAGCTCTTCTGAAGAAGTACAAAGAAACAGGCAAGATTGAGACCAGAAACATAGTGGTCAGCCATGGAAACATTGCAGCAGATGAGCCATATGTCAAGCTAACACCCCTTTTAAATCGGTTGTCCAATAATGCTATCATATCTGAACTCACAAAAAGCACTAGAACCCAAGTACACCCTTCTACAGTCAGGAGAAGTCCTGTCAGAAGTGGTCTTTGTGGAAGAATTGCTGCCAAAAAGTCATTCCTCCAAAGTGGAAACACAGCCAAGAACCTCACCTACACGCTGAAGTGCTGAACAACGGCAGCAAGTGCTCTGGACTGACAAGTCAAAATTTGAACTTTTTGGTTCAAACAGGAGGCAGTTCGTGGAAGAGCTCAGGGGCCTCCAGTTTTCTCCTTCTAAAGACGACAATCAGCTCCTTGGTCTTGTTGACATTGAGTAAGAGGTTGTTGTAGCACTACTCAGACAGTTTTTCAATCTCCCTCCTATATGCTGATTTGTCACCACTTTTGATTTGGCCAATGACAGTGGTGTCATCAGCAAACTGAGGTATGGCATTGGAGCAGTGCTTAACCACACAGATAGTGGGCTGAAGGGCTTGTTCCTGTGATGTACTGTTCTATGCACTATTATGTGGTGCTCCAAATGGAGAGATTCAATTGCAGTTCCATCCTGAATGCTACTGAGTGATCTTATCTAGGGATTTCCACAATTCAGTGGTATCCTTGAATATTTCTCTGATCACATACTGGTGACTTGACGGAAGATGCAAATGCTGGAAATCTGGAGCAACTCAAAACACTGGAGGAACTCTAGTCTACTTGTAACACTTCTCGACTAATGTGATATATGTTGCTTCTGTTGCACTAGAGCTGGATTTTTAAATTTGAATGAACAATAATTCACTTGGTCTGTATTATCAGTGAAAATTATATCAAGAGAATTTGTTCCTTTTCAGCATGACAAATATAAGTGGTGGCTGTCTTAATGATGCAGAATAAACTAAACTTTTGCCTGGGTCATTTGACTTGTTGTGCTACATGACCAAAGGGTCTAGTTCGAGAACACTGTGAAGCTCCCGATGTGTACATCTACCATGGAGGCCCTGGAGTTTACTTCTACTTATAGGAGACCACAGGCACATTCTTGCCACTGGGGTTTCTGACCATCTCTGGTAAATCACAAATGGGAAGTCCAATGCCTGGAGTTGTTTGGACAATTCCCAAAATTTAAGGTACATCTTTCATTGTATCTGCTTTTGCTTTATGTTACCCGAGGATCTCTAAAAGTACACACACACTGCCAGCTTTTCATGTTTCCCTCTCTACACCGTGTTATATTATACCTTCCCTTTCAACGTGCATTGATGCTCCTTGGGTACCTGCCTCTTGGTACGTCAACAAAATTTGACCTCGTGACTCCTCTGGATTAAGTTCTGTCTCCCATTACTCAACCCACATTCTACCTGATCTTTATACAACCTTTTTTTTTAGTAATCTATGTCTCCAAAGTTTTGTGGTTTGCAAGCATACTTGGCATAGATCAACGGGAAAAATGAGCATATAGATTTAACTCGATGTGCAAAGTGATGTAAATGGGACGTTAAACCAGGGCATGATCTATGCAGTGAATGGCAGGACTCTGGATAGTGTTGTAGAACGGAAAGATCTGGGGGTATAATGCATAGTTCCCTAATAGTAGTGACACCACAGGTTATACAGGGTGGAGAAGGATGCCCGCCTTCATGGGTAGGGGCATTGAATACACTAGTTGGGAGGTCTTGCTGCAGCTATACAAGACATTGACAAGATTGCAGTGTATATGGTATGCAGTTCTGGTTCCCATGCTCAAGTTATAGAACACTACAACACAGAAACAGGACATCCAACCATAGCCCTCCATACCCCACCCATCCATGTACCTACCTAAATTTCTCTTAAATATTGGAATCAAACCAGTGTCCATCTCTTCTGGGGGCAGTTAATTGCACACTATAACCTCTAGTCTCACCCAGCCTCAGTGGGAAAAAGCATGCTTGCATTTACCCTATATATACCCCTCGTAATTTTGTATCCCTCTGTCAGATCTCCCCTGTTCTCCTATGGTCTGGGAATAAAGTCCAAATCTATTCAATCTTTCCTTGTAACTGGGGCCCTCAAATCCTGGCAATATCCTTGTCAGTTTTTTCTCTGCACACTTCCAATCTTATTGCCATCTTTCCTGTTGGTAGGTGACCAGTACTGCTCAGATCAATCGGAAAAGCGAGCAAATGGATTTAACCTGAAGTGCAAAGTGATGTATTTGGGACATTAAACCAGAGCAGGATAATGGCAGGGCACTGGATACTGTTGTAGAGCAGGATGATCAGGGGGTGTAATACGTATTTCCATATTGGGCTTCCACCAATGTCTTAAAACTTCAATGTAACATTCAAACTCCCGTATTCAATATTCTGATCTACGAAGGTCAGCACGTCAAGAGTTTGATGCCACTTTCAAGGAATTATGGATTTGTATTCCCAGATCCCTCTGTTGTACCACACTCAATGCCCAATTGCTCATCATGTAAGACTTACTCTTGTTTGTCCTCCCAAAGCGCAGTACCTCACGTTGCCTTCTCCCTTATTTGCAGTCCTGAAGAAGGGTCTCGGCCTGAAACATAGCCATAGATTCTACCTGGCCTGCTGAGTTTCTCCAGTGTTTTGAGTCGTTCTGGGGGATTTTAACCAGGCCAGTCTGGGAAAAAAATCTCTAAACAATTGCCATCAACAGATCACTTGCAATACAAGAGGAAACAACACACTGGACAGTTGCTACACCACCATCAGGAATGCCTACCATGCTATTCCACGCCCTCACTTCAGGAAGCCTTATGACCTGGTTGTACTTCTACTCCCTGAGTACAGGCAGAGACTGAAGACTGCAGCACCAGTAATGAGGAATAAGAAGGTATGGACAAGGGAAGCAAAGAGCGCCTACAGGACTGTTTTGAATCAGTGGACTGGACTGTATTCAGGGATTCATCTTTGAATCTGGATGAGTGTGCTACACTTGTTACTGACTTGATTAAAACTGTATTGGTTTCTGCCATTCCTTTGCATTTATCAATTGATTGGAGAGAGGGAGCCTGCTGCATGGGCATCTGCTCACTCTCCATATTGTACTGCCCTGGATTATATATCACATTGACAGCTAGGATGCAATATCCATGGCTATCCCTGACCAGTGCAGGGCCGCATCAGCAGAGTGGACAAATTATCATCAAATAGTTTCCATCCTACATCTGGAATGGCCTAGCACCATGGTGCCTTTACACCGCAATCCTGCTCTGTCACTAGGTGGCGCTTTGGGGCAATATATCTCATGAAATAGTTCTTGAATCAGATGCTCATTTTTTTTGAAAGATGATAATACTTAAAATCAATTCAACATTTTATTTTGCTCAGGCTGTAACCACAGCACCATTTCCCAAAACATCCTTTGGCAGCCCTTTGCAAATCAATCCTTCACTAGTACTCACCCTTCAGCACCTATTTGCTACACCGTACGTTGGTCAATAATTTCCTGATGGGAAGTGGGGGAGGGGGAAGGATTGATAATCTATTGCTACTTCCATGATGTGTCCACTCTCAGGTTGGAGGAGCAAGACCTCATCAAGTTCCAGCTGGGACATGATGGCATGAGCATTGCTGACTGGTCATTTCTTCCTCCCCACTCCCCCACCCTTCTCTCTTCTTCTATTCCCCATTCTGACTCCCTTCTTACTCCTTCTCTTCTCCTGACCAGCCTACCATCTCCCTCCGGTGCCTCCTCTTCCCTTTCTCCCATGGTCCACTCTGCTCTCCTATCAGGTTCTATCTTCAGCCCTTTACCATTTCCACTGATCACCGCCCAGCTTCTCACTTCATGTCCCTTCCCTCACCCACCTACCCGGCTTCACTAACCAGCTTGTACTCCTTCTCACCACCCCACCTCATTATTCTGGCTTCTTCCCCCTTTCCAGACCTGATGAAATGTCTTGGCCAGAAACACTGACTCTTTTCACCTTTTCTATAGATGCTGCCTGACCTGCTAAGTCCCTTCATTTTGTGTATGTTACTCTGGATTTCCAGCATCTGCAGAATCTCTTGTGTTTATTATTGGATATCTTACACTACCTTTCAGCTCAAGAACATTTTATCATGTAAAGTGGAAGCATCCATTTGTAGCTTTATTCTGTGTAAGGTTGCAGTGATAACTTGCAGGGAAGATGAAATTACTTCCATCAAATTTAGAGAGAAATTTGGTTGAGGCTCTCAGTTACTGCCATAAATGACAAGGTAATATAATTAGAACAAAGGCTACTGCTGAAATTATATTGTTTTATTACTGTGACAAGCTAATATGACAGATTCCAGCACAGTCATCCTGTTGCATACAGTGATATATTGCCAGCTTAAAATAATTTCCCATTCAAAATTGAATGATTCCTCTGCCTCTGGGCCTCTGTTAAAACTGTTAGATTAATTGGATGAAGCATCAGTTATTATGAACAAGATTAAGCTTCTAATTTCAGTCCTTAATGGCTTAAATATGGACTCTCAACATTTTGCAATGAACTGTTCTTTTGCTGGGTCAGGTCTTCAAAGGAAATGTAGCAGAGTCTTTGGAAGAATAGACAATAGACAATAGGTGCAGAAGTAGACCATTCGGCCCTTCGAGCCTGCACCGCCAATTTGAGATCATGGCTGATCAATTCCTATCAATACCCGGTTCCTGCCTTGTCCCCATATTCCTTGATTCCCCTATCCATAAGATACCTATCTAGCTCCTTCTTGAAAGCATCCAGAGAATTGGCCTCCACTACCTTCCGAGGCAGTGCATTCCAGACCCCCACAACTCTCTGGGAGAAGAAGTTTTTCCTTAACTCTGTCCTAAATGACCTACACCTTATTCTCAAACCATGCCCTCTGGTACTGGACTCTCCCAGCATCTGGAACATATTTCCTGCCTCTATCTTGTCCAATCCCTTAATAATCTTATATGTTTCAATCAGATCCCCTCTCAATCTCCTTAATTCCAGCGTGTACAAGCCCAGTCTCTCTAACCTCTCTGCGTAAGACAGTCCAGACATCCCAGGAATTAACCTCGTGAATCTACGCTGCACTTCCTCTACAGCCAGGATGTCCTTCCTTAACCCTGGAGACCAAAACTGTACACAATACTCCAGGTGTGGTCTCACCAGGGCTCTGTACAAATGCAAGAGGATTTCCTTGCTCTTGTACTCAATTCCCTTTGTAATAAAGGCCAACATTCCATTAGCCTTCTTCACTGCCTGCTGCACTTGCTTATTCACCTTCAGTGACTGATGAACAAGGACTCCGAGATCTCTTTGTACTACTCCCTTACCCAACTCTATACCATTCAGATAATAATCTGCCTTCCTGTTCTTACTCCCAAAGTGGATAACCTCACACTTATTCACATTAAACGCCATCTGCCAAGTATCTGCCCACTCACCCAGCCTATCCAAGTCACCCTGAATTCTCCTAACATCCTCATCACATGTCACACTGCCACCCAGCTTAGTATCATCAGCAAATTTGCTGATGTTATTTTCTATGCCTTCATCCAAATCGTTAACGTAAATGGTAAACAGCTGTGGTCCCAATACCAAGCCTTGTGGCACCCCACTAGTCACCACCTGCCATTCCGAGAAACACCCATTCACCGCTACCCTTTGCTTTCTATCTGCCAACCAGTTTTCTATTCATATCAATGCCTTCCCCCCGATGCCCTGAGCTTTGATTTTACCCACCAATCTTCTATGTGGGACCTTATCAAATGCCTTCTGAAAATCGAGGTACACTACATCCACTGGATCTCCCCCGTCTAACTTCCTGGTTACATCCTCGAAAAACTCCAACAGATTAGTCAAGCATGATTTACCCTTGGTAAATCCATGCTGGCTTGGCCTAATCCTATCACTGCTATCTAGATATGCCACTATTTCATCCTTAATAATGGACTCTAGCATCTTTCCCACCACCGATGTCAGGCTGACAGGTCGATAGTTCTCTGTTTTCTCCCTCCCTCCCTTCTTAAAAAGTGGGATAACATTAGCCATTCTCCAATCCTCAGGAACTGATCCTGAATCTAAGGAACATTGGAAAATGATTACCAATGCATCCGCAATTTCCAGGGCCACCTCCTTTAGTACCCTAGAGTGCAGACCATCTGGACCTGGGGATTTGTCAGCCTTCAGTCCGATCAGTCCCATCACCGTTTCCTTCCGAATGTCAATCTGTTTCATTTCCTCTGTTACCCTATGTCCTTGGCCCATCCATACATCTGGGAGATTGCTTGTGTCTTCCTTAGTGAAAACAGATCTAAAGAACTCATTAAATTCTTCTGCCATTTCTCTGTTTCCCATAACAATTTCACCCAATTCATTCTTCAAGGGCCCAACATTGTTCTTAACTATCTTCTTTCTCTTCACATACCTAAAAAAGCTTTTGCTATCTTCCTTTATATTCCTGGCTAGCTTGCGTTCGTACCTCATTTTTTCTCCCCGTATTGTCTTTTTAGTTAAGTTCTGTTGTTCCTTAAAAAATTCCCAATCATCTGTCCTCCCACTCACCTTAGCTCTGTCATATTTCCTTATTTTAATGCTATGCAGTCTCTGACTTCCTTTGTCAACCACTGAGGCCCCTTTCCCCCCTTTGAATCCTTCCTTCTCTGGGGGATGAACTGATTTTGCACCTTGTGCACTATTCCCAAGAATACCTGCCATTGCTGTTCCACTGTCTTTTCTGCTAGGCTATCCGTCCAGTCAACTTTGGCCAGCTCCTCCCTCATGGCTCCATAGTTTCCCCTGTTCATCTGCAACACTGACACCTCTGAGCTGCCCTTATCCTTCTCAAATTGCAGATAAAAGCTTATCATATTATGATCACTACCTCCTAATGGCTCCTTTACTGCGAGATCGCTTATCAAATCCTGTTCATTACATAACACTAAATCCAGAATAGTCTTGTCCCTGGTCGGCTCTCGTACAAGTTGTTCCAAGAATGCATCCCGTAGGCACTCTATAAACTCCCTATCCTGTGGTCCAGCACCAACCTGATTCTCCCAGTTCACCTGCACGTTGAAATCCCCCATAACTACTGCGACATTACCTTTGCCACATGCCAATGTTAACTCCCTATTCAACTTGCACCCAATATCCATGCTACTGTTTGGTGGCCTGTAGACAACACCCATTTGGGTCCTTTTGCCCTTACTGTTCCTCAGTTCTATCCACACAGACTCTACTTCTCCTGACCCTATGTCCCCCCTTGCAAAGGACTGAATCTCATTCCTCACCAACAGGGCCACCCCACCCCCTCTGCCCACATTTCTGTCCCTACGATAGCACGTATACCCTTGTACATTCATTTCCCAGGTCTGATCTCCCTGCAGCCATGTCTCCGTTATCCCAACAACATCATAGTTACCCATTCGCACCTGGGCTTCAAGCTCATCCGCCTTATTTCTGACACTTCGTGCATTCAGATATAGAATTTTTAACCCATTTCTCCTCTCTCTGTTTGAATCGCTGCCTATTGTGCTTAACCCAGCTCCCTGAACTCCCATCGGGCTATACGCCCCTAGAATTTTGTTGTCCTTCCTACATTTACTTATTCTTTCAACACATTTAACTCCATGTTCCTTCAGACCATCCCTCTGTACACGAGTCCTCCTTATCATTTGTTCCGCCCCACCTTCCTCTAATACACACTTAATATTCCGGAACCGTATAGTCCCCACCTGTCTTTTATTCTTCCTCTCACAATCCTCTCTCACATTCTGGATCCCCGCTCCCTGCAAATTTAGTTTAAACCCCCGCCCCCCCCCCCAAGAAGCTCTAGCAAACTTCCCTGCAAGAATGTTAGTACCTCTCCAGTTCAGGTGTAAACCGTCCCTTCGGAACAGATCCCACTTCCCTGGAACAAGGCCCAATTATCTACAAACCTGAAGCCCTCCCTCCTGCACCATCCTCTCAGCCACATATTAATCTTTATAATCCTCCTGTTCCTTGCCTCACTCGCACGTGGCACAGGTAGCAATCCTGAGATTGTTACCCTAGAGGTCCTGCTCTTCAGCTTCGCACCTAACTCCCTGAACTCCCTACGCAGGACCCCCTCACTCATCCTACCCACGTCATCTACCATGTGACGGTAGATTTAGTAGCCAAATCAGTCAATCCATTTTATTAGATGTCCTTTCATTAAAAGCGTTGGTAATTCCTCAATAAAGATTACAGCTCTGTATTGTTGTAATATTCTAAGAAGTTACTTTTCTTCTCTGTCCTTGATGTCTTTCCCTGTATCCTGAGACTGATGTTTGGTTCTTGGCTTCTCTGGACAGGAGATGAATCATCTCTAAGTCTACCCCACTAAGCCCTGTTGGAACTTTAAAATATTCAACAAGATCCCCTCTTGTTCTTCTAAAACTCTCATAAGTGCATGTCGAGATGATCCAAATGCTCTTCACCTTACAGTCCTGTTAACTCAGCAATCAGGCCGGTGAATCTTCATTACATTCCCTCTGTTGGCAGCTATGTCACTTGTTACATTAATTGACCAAAACTTCACACAGTACTCCAGATACCAGAATCTCCAGCCTGTTGTGACTCCATTTTGCTGCTCTACTGCGAAGTCTCGTCAAGGTATTCCTATGTCGAAGCGGTTTCCTCTGCTTTTCAGTGGGAGTTCTTTGAGACCCTCTCTCACTGCTCCCCTCCTGCAATCACTGCTGCTCTCCTCCTCTTCAACCATTCTGCTCGCCAAGATTCACTACTGCCACCCGAGTCTTTCCTGGGGGCCAATCGCCGCCGCCATCTTGTGCCACATGGTTCCACCTAGCGGCTGCCAGCTTTTGCATCTCCCCTTCCCCCTCCTTTTTATACTGAATATCTCCTCTCTTTCTTTGCGACACTGATATAACACTGACGTCTTGACCCAAAACGATGACTCTTCATCTCCCTCCATAGGTGCTGCTTGACCTACTGAGTTTCTCCAACTCCTTTGGATAGATTATTAGTTGACAGGCAAGAGGCAAAGGGTGGGAATAAAGGAGGCTTTTCTACTTGGTTACTGATGACTAGTGTGTTCTGCAGGAGTTGGAACTGCTTCTTTCGCATTGAATGTCAATGATTTGGATGGCAGAATTGATGACTTTATGACCAGGTTTATGGACGGTATGAAGATAGGTGGAGGGACAGGTAGTGGTGAGAAAGTAAGGAGTCTGCAGAAGAATTTAGACAGAATTGAAGAATGGGCAAATAGAATGCACTGTAGGGAAGTGTATGTTCATGCTCTTTGGTAGCAGGAATAAAGGCATAGACTATTTTCTGAATGGGGAACAAATTCAGAAATCAGAGCTGCAAAAGTTCGTGTGCAGGATTCCCCAAAGGTTGACTTGCAGGTGGAGTCAGAGGTAAGGAAGAAAAATGCAATGTTAGGATTCAATATGAGAGGATTATAATATAAAAGCAAGGCTTTATGAGGCATTGGTCAGACCACACTTACGAGTATTGTGAGCAGTTTTGGGCCCCTTAACTAAGAAAGAAAGATGTTCTGGCATTGGCGAAGGTCCAGAGGAGGTTCACAAAAAATATCCTGGGAAGGATTAACATATGAGGATCTTTTGAAGGCTCTAGGCCTGTGCTCACTGGTGTAACGAAGACTGAGGGGATCTCATTGAAACCTATTGAATATTGAAAGGCCTAGATAGATTGGATGTGGAAAGGGTGTTTCCTAGAGTGGGGGAGTCTAGGACCAGAGGGCACTGATTCAATATAGAGTAACATCCATTTAGAACTGAGATGAGGAGGAATTTGTTTAGTCAGATGATGGTGAATGTGTGGAGTTTATTGCCAGTTGTGGAGGCCAAGTCACTGAGTAAATTTAAAGCAGAGATTGATTTGTTCTTCATAGGTTAGTGAAAGTTAGTGAAAAAAGACAAGAGAATGAGGTTCAAGTGATAATAAATTAGTCATGATGGAATGGCAGAATGAGTTTGATGGCTTAACTAGCCTAACTCTGCTTCTGTCTTATGATCATTGTGTCTTGCTACAGATTCCAGCATCTGCCGTCTCGTGTTTTTACAATATGCCTGCTCTTTTCTCACCAATGCCTTCCATAACCATGGTAAGACATCTTTACTTTTGTACTCAAATCCTTCTGCACAGAAGGCTCTTAACTGTTTGTCACATCAGTATGTTTGTTTTCAATGAATGGTGTTCAAGGACACCAAAATGCCCTTGTACAGCAATAATTCCTTGTCTATCTCTATTTAACTAATACTAGGCTTTTTTGTTTTTAATACCAAATGGATAACTACATATTTATCTATGTTCTGATTGGCCATTCACTCAATCAATCTAAATGTCCTTGAAAGTACTTTGCAACCTCCAAAACACATAAACACTTCCAGTTTTGTGGCGTCAGCTTGCTGTGGGACATTATATTCCTCTTAAACATCCTTGGTTGTTGTTTTGTGAATAACTGGGACCTGGATCCTTGTGGTACCTCACTGGAACGCCTTGAACAAATCCCATCAATTCCTGTTCTGTTTACTATCTTCAGATCAATTTTCAATCCATGCCACTATAACTACCTTAATCCATGTACTTTAATTTTCTACATTAATCTCAGGAACTTTACTGCAGTCCTACAGAAAATCCTAGAGGAACTCAGCAAGCCAGGCAGCATCTATGAAAAAGGAGTAAAGAGTCAATGTTTTGGGCCGAGACCCTTCTTCAGAACTGTAAAGGAAGAGGTCAAAATATGGAGGTGTGGGGAGGGGTGGAAGAAGAACAAGGTGGCGGATGATAGGTGAAACCAGGAGAGGGGATGAAGTGAAGAGCTGGGAAGTTGAATTGGTGAAAGAGAAGGTGGAATCTGATGCGAAAGGACAGAGACCATGGAAGAAAGGGAAGGGGGAGGAGCTCCATAGGGAGGAAAGGGGCAGGTAAGAAGAGAAGGTGTGAGAGGAAATCAAGAATGGGGAATGGTGAGGGGGGGGGGGCAATTACCAGGGGTTTGAGAAATCAATGTTCATGCCATCAGTTGGAGGTTATGCAGACGGAATATAAGATGTTGCTCCTCCAACCTGAGTGTGGCCTCATCCTGGCAACAGAGGAGGCCATGGACTGACATGTCAGAATGATAATGCGAAGTAGAATTGAAATGGGTGGCCATTGGGAAATCCTGCTTTTTGTGGTGAACGTTGCGACGGAGCTTCACGAAGACGTCTTCCAAACTACGTTGGGTCTATTGTCCAGGAAGAAGTGGAATGCCCTCCTGATGAGCGATAGAAATGTATAAGGACTGGACATCCATTGTGAAAATGAGACAATTGGGTCCAGGGAACTTAAAGTTATTGAGAAGATCGAGAGCGTGTGAAGTGTCATGGATGTAGGTAGGAAGGCACTGAACCAAGCAGCATAAAGCAGAGTTGAGGTATCACCGTTTCCTATTCTTGTTTTCTTCTCACACCTTCTTCGTATCTGCCCCGCACCTCCTTCTGGTGCTCCTCCCCATTCCCTTTCTTCCATGATCTCCTGTCCTCTCCTAACAGATTCCACCTTCTCCAGCTGTTTATCCCTTTCACCAATCAGCTTCCCAGCTCTTCATTTCACCCCTTCTACCTCTCCCAGTTTCACCCATCACCTGCCATCTTGTACTACCTTCCTCCCCTCCCTCCCACCTACTTATTCTGACTCCCCCACTTCCTTTCCAGTCCTGATGAAGGATCTCATTCTGAAAAGTCAACGGTTTACTCTTTCTTTCCATAGATACTGCCTGGACTGCGGAGGTCCTCCTGCATTTTGTGTGTATGTGTGTTCCTTTTGATGTCCAGCATCTACAGAACTTTTCACGTTACAGAAAATCCTAAACAAATCAATGACATTATCTGAACATGAGAAATTCTGCAGATACTGGAAATCCAAAGCAACATGCACACACACAAAATGATGAAAGAACTCAGTAGGTCAGGCAGCATCTAAGAAAATGAATAAACAGTCAACGTATCGGGCCGTGACCCTTCGTCAGGACTGGAAAGGAAGGGGGAAGATGCTGGAATAAAAAGATGGGGGGAGGGGAAGGAGGATAGTTAGAAGGTAATATGTGAAGTCAGAGGGACAGGAAATGTAAAGGAATGGCTGGAGAGGAGGGAAATTGATCGAGTGGACTGTAGGAAGGAGGAGGAGACCTGGGGTGGGGGGAGGTGATGGACAGGTAAGAAGAGATAAGAGGCCAGAGTGGGGAATAAAGTAGAGGGAAGGTGGAAGAAATTTTTTTTTACCTGAAGGAGAAATCAATATTCATACTATCAGGTTGGCGGGTACTCAGACAGAATATAAGATGTTGCTCCTCCACCCTGATAGCAGCCTCATTTTGGCACAAAAGGAGGCCAGGGAATGACATGTCGGAACAGGAATGGGAATTAAAATGCTTTGCCACTGGGAAGTCTCACTTTTGGTGGATGGGGCAGAGGTGCTCGATGAAGCAATCCACCATTGACAATAGGTCTCTCCAATGTCGAAGAGTTTGCGTCGGGTGGGCTGCACACAATAATCGACCCTAGCAGATTCACAGGTGACGCGTTGCCTCACCTGGAAAGACTGTTCAGGGCCCTGAGTGGAGGTGAACGGGCAGGTGTAGCAATTTGACTGCTTGCAGAGATGTGTGCTGGGAGGGAGGGATGGACAAGGAAATCACAGAGGGAGCAATCGCTGTGGAAAGCGGAGAGAGGGGTAAAGATATGTTTGGCGTAGAGGAAGCTTCTCCGAGACCACCAGTGTAGTGGAGACGACATCAGGAGCAGCAGATCACCGATGTAGAAGAGACTACACTGGGAGCACTGGAATCTGCTCATGGACGTATTTCTCTCGATCTGTTCCCTAGCCTCTGTCTTATAACAGCCTTTTACAATAGCCTAATCATGGTCAGTTAGATACAACATTTTCCTCCAAACTCTACCCTTCTGTTAGAGAGTCAGTGTGCAATGAGAATAAGTTGGTGAAGCAAATTACTATTAAACCATGGAAAAGCAGCGTTAGCATAATAGCGACAGATGAAGCGGAAATGGAGCTAGCGACAGATGAAGCGGAAATGGAGCTTTGTTCTACATTCAAAAACAAATGTCATGAAGTGGTAAAAGTTTAACAGGACTACTTAGATTCTAATGCTGAAAATCAAAAGCAAACTATGATGGTCTGATGAAAGTTCATCAATCTAAAACGTAAACACTGTAGGGTAGGATTTTCCCTGTGGTGTTTTACTAAACACATGATATAATTACAGTAGGTGCTCAGGCATAGGAGGCCCGTGTGTGTAAAACTAACATCAATTTAGCACCGCAAGCACAACCTAGTTCGTTACAGTCACACTTTCTTCTGTACTCTCACAGCAGGAAGCTCACATAAGCTTGATTCTGCTAATCTCTTGCAAGTTCAAAGTCATATTTTACCACTACTCATACTTGTTATCTTTTAACTACTGTAGAAAAAAAGCTGGCAATTATTATTAGGGGCAGTTTGAAGGCACCCAATCACGTAAAGAACTGTAGAATTTGGGTTCAGATCCACATTCCTTTTGGGAACCAAAAATTAATGACTTGAAATGTAGTTGTTAGGCCTTTTCGGGTGCAAGAAACAGAAAGCCATTATGAATATTTGATTGCTGTATCATTCAGAAGCAAAACTGGGACAGAGAATTAGAACACAGTCTTTTCATTTATTGAGTCTATTATTTTTTAGAAAAAAAATCAATGTAAATATCAGCCTCCAGAAATTCATTTTAAAACAATTAAAGTCCTCTAAATAGTAACCTTTATAAATTGGATGGGATATATGTGATCTTTATGTGTAAGGCAATATATGTACGAGCTTGTTGCTGATGTGTACAATGAGAAAGAAACCAATGAACCTGGAGGAAACTGGTGAGCAAAATGCAGTATGGGGGGGGGGGGGGGTGCGCGGGGAAGCTAGTAAATGGTTCTTCAATCCAGAGTGGAAAGGAAAATGAATTTGTTCTTCTCCAGTTACTGACAACCATCAGCTAATGATGGGGTTCAAAGCCACAGCAGGAAAAAACCTAATGAGAAGATTATAGGAACCTAAGGTGTCGATTAAATTGAAGTGACACCTGCACAAACCTTCCAAAGTATAGCTCAATTTAGTCATTAACTGTAAATTCCCATTTGCATTTCTTGCTGCTAGATTACAACTGTGATTACATTTCAATAAAATATACTTCATTTCAATTCACTTTTGGAAATCCTGCAAAAAGTGATAAGTGGAAGGAATTGATAAATGGATGTCTTTTGTTCGGTCAGTGAGAATATAACATTTTCTTATTGAGGTTGAAGAATATTGTCCTGGGAATGACCATCCTTAAATACTTCATTTTATTTGCCTTTTGCACATGTATAATTAGAGCTATGAATTCCATAACATCCCATTCACAGCACTTTTACTTGTGAAGGAGCAAGACATGGATAATATTTACAGTGGTTTGATATGTGACAAGGAATTTGCACTTCTGTTTGACATTTAATGTATTTCTTCATTTATCACAGCAGCAAACTAACAGTCATCATTGCCCAAACACTTGCCTTGACCAGCCACATAAATAAAATGTTTGCAAAAATAAATTCAAAGATGGATATTCTACAGCAAAATGTCTTATCTCCTCACTCTCAAAAGCCTTACCATTATCTGCAAGATTAAATGAGGACTGCAATGCTAAAGTCTCCATTGTGTGGATGAATTTAACTCCAACAATGCTGCAGAATTTGAACACCTTAAAGAACAAAGATGTCTGCTTGATTGGAATTCTATCCACTACTGTAAGCACTCACTCCATCACTGTGGTCATGGTTGCAGTAACTGCAAGATGCACTGAAGAATGTTTTTAAGCTATCTCTGACAGCTCTCCTGGCCTCTGTCATTTGGAAGAAGCGGAGCAGGCAAATGGGCCACCATGTGACACACACCATTCTGACCTGGAGATAATGTTGTGGTTCTAGTGTTGCTGAGTTTAAATTCTGGAATTTTTAACTAACTGCCCATAAATTCTATCTCTGCTTTCCTTTTTTATTGCACTATTTATTTATATTTGTAATTTATAGTAGTTTTATAAATTACAATAGTAATTTGTACCTTATAGTAATTTTGAAGCAAAGTTGTACATCAAATTTCATGTCATCTAAATCAGTGATAATAAATCTGATTCAGATTTTGTAGAAGTACCTCACTTCACGAAATGCAAATATTCAAGATGCCACCTCGTAGTTAAGTCCATTTGGGTAACTGATGGTCTAGAGGCTTTGCCAGAGCTGCCTTTGCTCATTATTTGAAGGAAAAAAAATGAATTGCGGTTTCTTCCAAATAAAGTTAGCAATTTGATAAGTTTTCTGGTAAATTTTGAAGATTGGAAATAAAATCCTCAGTCGGCAGCATTGTGTAGCAGCTGCAGTGGTCTGCCCTGTATCCCTGCAATTTAGCTCCTCTGACTGCAACAGAATTTCCATCAACTGGGAATAAATTTTTAGTGATTGTACTATTGCAGACAGTTGGGTGAGTTTATAGCCAAATACCTTCCTCTCCCAGTTTTCTACACGTTTAAAACACACTGTACTGAACACTGATTAGGAAGGCACAGTGGTTCAGCTGCCTCACGGACCCAGGCTCAGTTCTGGAGCTTGCACAGTCTTTCCTCTCACATGCAAAGCACATATTGATTGGCGGGTTAATTGGCAACTCTAATTTACCTCTAGTGTGTAAGTGAGTGGTAGAATCTGTGGAGAATGACAACTGAGAAAATGTAGGAATATTAAAAATCTGTAGATGGAGTAGACTCCATGCTGTATCTCTTTTTGACTTAGATTTTCCGCAAGCTCCTGCCGCACTCAAAGTGGTTTCATAATATTCCCTGCATAATATAAATGCAGCCTTTCCTCATTTATGTATTTTCATTTATTGTCAATTTTGAATCACTTGTATTCATGACTATATGTCAGTCTTCAAAGCATGCTTGTTCCACTGTGAATTTGATCTTAGGGAATAGATCCATTAATCACTTGTGTGTCAGATACTCCACATCTAGACAACATAGGCAGATGTATTTCACAATCAGTGTGGGTGGACTTTTTCAAACCTGAAAGATGAAGGTTGGTAACAGTTTATGAATAGCTGAGAAATATTTATAATTCAGTAATATGGGTAATATTTTTTTGGAATGCATCATCTTTTCCCTTTGCAAGAAGTGCATTCGGGATAAAAGTTATGAGGGTAAATTTAACCACCATTTCAATAATGAAATTTCAGTCCACCATAAAATCCAGGTATTTTTGAGAGCTGTTGCATGGATAATGCTCCAGGAAGCTCGTCGTTGGGGCATTCTGAGTGGTGTGAATTACAAACAAGTCTCTAACCAGCAGTCCTGCTGCCACCCTGTTGGCTCCCGATCACTTAAGGAAGTGAACATACAGAGACACCTTGGTCACAGAATATCGGAGAAAGAATCAGCCATTCAGGCCCTCGAACCTGTCATTGGCTTTCAGTGACTTGATCTGCACCTTCTACTTGTTCTTCCCTTTCCTGTCTTCCTGTGTGTTTGGTGAACGTTGTGAATCTTTCTTCCAAGTGATTAGCTTTGTCATCAGTCCACAGAAAGGGACTGATCAATTATTGTTTATAATAGAGTCCTCTCAAACGTTTGTTGGGCCTTGTGGTCAGATGCCTTGCGATTCCCATACCAGACGGTGATGCAGCTGGTCAGAACACTCTCGATGGTGCTCCTGTAAAAACTTAGCTAAAATGGAGGAGGGGAGACTCACTCACCTCAATCTCCTCAGGAAGTGGAGGTTGCTGCTGTGTTTTCTTGAGGGGATGTTGAGGGACCAGGTGGGATTGCTCAGTGTGTACACTCCCAGAAACTTGGTGCTCCTAACTCTTCACAAAGGAGCCGTGTACGTACAGTGAGGAATGGTTCAGCCTGCACCTTCCTGAGGTCCACAATCATCTCTTTGGTCTTGTCCACTTTGAAACTTAAGTTGTCGTGCTTACACCATTCTACCAGCCGCGTGACCTCTTCTCTGTACACCGTCTCGTTGTAGCTGTTGATGAGGCCAACCATTGTTGTGTCATCAGGGAACTTGATGATTTGGTTTAAACTGGATCTAGAAGTGCAGTCATGCATCAACAGCGTGAAGAGTGGTGAGTTGAGTACTCAGCCCTGGGAGCTGCTGGTGTGCTGCAGAGCTCTGCATGGCATTTGTGAACTAAAAGGGCTTCACAATAATTCAGTAGTTTTGTGGTCACTATTACTGAGGCTAATTTATTATTTTTTCATTAATGAATGAGAAATTTAAACTCACTTCTTCAAATGGTTAGTCAAGGCTTCTGGGTTAGAAGGCAAGCGATTTCACAAATGATTGCATGATGAAGTAAATCATCAGAATAAACTCTCAATAATGGGAATGATTACAAGCTGTACCTTGGCTGCAAATATGGCTTTGTATTGAAGGTAACATATTTGACTGTATTGGTTAAATTCACACTGGGTGAACACATTGAGATCTCTCCCTATTAATCTAGGTATGTTTGTATTCTATTTTGTATAAGGTGTTGATAGGCCTACTTTGGAATGCTGGTCATCTACCTATAGGCCAGATATCAATCAGATTGAAAGAGTGCAGAGAAAATTTACAAGAATGTTGCCAGGACTTGAGGACATGAGTTATAGGGTAAGTTTGAACCGGTTAGGACTTTATGTATTAGATCATAGGAGAATGAGGGGAGATTTGTTAGAGGTATACAAAATTATGAGGGGGTATAAATCAGGTAAATGCAAACAAATAGGTTGTGTGAGACATGAACTAGAGGTCATGTGTTATGGGTGAAAGGTGAACTATTTAAGGGGAACATGAGGGGGAATTTGAATTTTATGACTCTCTTCTTTTTCATTCTTTTTTGATGTTTAACTCCATAAAAAGCCCAGTCTTTCCTACACTGATCATTCATTGTGGATTTTCGTAGTTGACCTTAAATTCGTCTTCGCTCAGGGAAGGTGAATGAAACTGTAGGCCTGTTAACTGAGATGTTGGTCACCTAGTTGCACCCCCCTCTCTACACTAGTAGATTGTGAGCTCCAGTCCACGCTAAGGATTTTAAGGTAATAATTGTAGGCTGGAAATCAGCACATCATGGAAGTATTTTATTGACTTTTGATGCATGATCGCAAGCACCTTCATTAGGATATGTTAAACTAAGTGCCAGTCACTGCAGAAGTTATCCATAAGATCCTTCATCGTATTTTCCCTTTAGTTACCTTCGCTGAAACACTGTGTGTTTCTTATCACATGCCTGTTTAAAGGCCTTGTAGTATGCAAATCTGCTGAAAACTAACACGAGGAGTCACACCATGGCCCATCCTCTTGGCAGTTCAAATAATTTCTTTTAGCTTCTAGTTTCTCTTTCTTATATATCATATTCTCCATAGTGTTACTAAGTTCTGGTTCCACAAGCTTCCATAACAATAGCCTTTCATATGATATCATGTCTAAGGCATTACTCTTTCTATTGTACTTTCCAATAATTCGATAAGGCTAACCAAGCATGAACTTCTCTTATAAAATCCGTGCTGAAAATTACAGTTTCAGTTTGGATGTGTTTTTTCTGTTATATCTTGGAAAAAAGATTCCATTATCTTTCCCACCAGTAATGAAATACTATTTGGCCAATCATCCAGTAGGCTTATTCAATCACCTTTCTAATAAAATAAGTCAGATCAGCTATCCTCTAATGCTTCAACAATATTCCCTTCTTAAATATTTTTACATGTGTATCATGCCTGGATTAGAGATTCTCTCCATTATTTAATGCTCCTTCAGTTTTTGACTACTCTAAGTCAAAGTCAATGTAAACTTATTACTAAAATATGTATATGCACCATATACTACCTTGAGTTCAAGTTCAAAGTACATTTTATTATCAAAGTATATATGTTACCATATACAATCCTGAGATTCATTTTCCTACGGGCATACTCAGCAACTCTGTAGAATGGTAATTATAACAGGATCAATGAAAGATCAACCAGAGTGCAGAAGACAACAAACTGCACAAATGCAATATATAAGCAAATAGCAATAAATAACGAGAACATGAGCTAACAAGATAAAGAGTCCTTGAAGTGAGATCATCAGTTGTGGGAACATTTCAACAGATGGACAAGTGAATGTAATTATCCCTTTTGTTCAAGGGTCTGATGGTTGGAACTTCCGGTAAGATGGCGATTGCTTAGCTGCTCCGAACTTTTGTTCCGTTACTGTCGCTACCTTTGCACTAAATGTCTCCATTTTATAAAGCTTAGTTAGGAATTATTTCGGTATCTCTTACTTGCCTGTGAATATATCTAACTTACAATGTCTAGCAAGAGTTCTAAATCCGGGAGAAAAGAAACTACGACTTCGTCGGACGTGATGATGGAGGCGCTTGAAAAGCTCCGAGACGAAATCTTAAAGGAAATTAAAACCGCTTTCAAACAGTTAGAAGAGAAACTGGATCGGATCAACGATAAAGTGGACAAACATGCTGAACACTTATCTCGCATCGATTCGACTTCTGAAGCTTTAGAAAGTCGGGTTCGATACTTGGAGACTCTCTGTTCCAGCTTAGAGGAAAAATCTAATAAGCTTCTTTCCAAAATGGTGGATCTCGAAAATCGCAGCAGACGCTGCAACATCAGAATTCTGGGATTACCAGAGGCAACTGAGAAGGGGTCAACCGTGAAGTTTTTCGCCGAGTTTCTCTGTGAGATATTCGGGAAGGATCTGCTTCCAAACCCGCCCGAGCTCGAACGGGCACACAGAGTTAACGTCCCTCCCGGAATTCTGGGATCCCGTCCACGACCAGTAGTCTTGTGTTTCCATCAATACCAGGTAAAACACAGTCTGATCGTGGAGGCATGTCGCAGAGGCTCTTTTCCTTTCCAGGATACAACCATTCGCTTTGTGGAAGATTTTGCACCCCAGACTTTAAAGATGCGCGCTGAGTATAAAGGCGTAATGAAAGTGCTTTTTGATCGTGGTTTCAAACCTTCCTTTCGTAATCTTGCTGACCTAAGAATCAAGTTTAATACCGGGGAATTCAAGTGGTTCAAATCAGCGAGGGAAGCTGAAGCGTTTGTGGCAAGTCTTCCGGCTATCCAGTCATCTTCGGAATCTGATCGGGCCTCCTAAAATGGTGGATAAGTACTCCTCGTAGTAAAATTACTTTCTCTGGACTCGGAATTCACTTGAATCACTCAGACATTATTCACTGAAACTCTAAAGGGAGACAATCTCTCCCGGGATTTGGTGTGTGTGTAATCTATTTTTACCTCTGTATAACTTTACCTACAGAGTTCTACAACTAATTCTAACTTGTTTTGGAGGTTTGAAGTCTTTAGTGAAGGCCTCCCTGTTTGTTGGTTCACAGTTCAACTGCTGATTTATTTTTCCTCTGTTTTAAATATTTATTTATTTTATCTCTTTCTTTTCTTCATCCCCTTTTTTTTCCATTCTCTGATTTTTTTTTCTCCCTTCTTGGTAAACGGTTGATAAATACTCGTCTTGAATTTATAATTTTCCCCTTCCTCTTTTTTCTTTTTTCTTCTTACCTTTTTTTCCCCCTTCTCTTACTTTATTCTTCTATAATATTTCGCGGGTAGGTTAGTTTTGGTTTTTTTTCCCATTTTCTCTGTATTAAGTTGTATATCTCGGCAGAAGGTGTTCTAATCTGTAGTTATGTTTTCTAGTGCATAAACTAGTTACTGTTTGTTATAGCATTTATACGGAACTGCTGTCAATGACACAGATCTGGAAGTTGTATTTGGGTTAATTTTTTTGGTAGAGCTAGCTACTTGTTTTGGTAGCCGTCTAGTTCTGGGTTGTGTGGGTGGGGTGGATTTTCCAGTTCCAACATTTCTTTATTGTTTAGGACATGTTTATATTTTGACCTTATGAATCTATGTTTACATCTCTGCTCCCAGACTGCTATTGTAAGTGTATTCACAGTCTGGGAGTTTGACTGTCCGGACTTATACTCTCTATATTGTGTGGTGGTTGGTCTGGAATTGTTGTTGTTTTTTTCTTGTGTTGTGGGGTTTGGGGAGGACACTAAGCTCACTTGTCTTTAATTTAGGTGCTTTTTTGTTAAATTCTCTTCCTTTGTAGCATATTGTTATTGTATGCTTAACCTTGCTCTGTATTAATGCTCCTCACTGGGATTTGGGGTTTTTAATTTTGTAAAATGTTTTGAAAAACTAATAAAAAATTTTTAAAAAAAAGGGTCTGATGGTTGTGGTGCAAGTCCTGAGGCTCTTGTACCTTCTACCTGATGGCAGCAGCGAGAAAAGAATGGCCTGGCTGGTGGGGATCTCTGTTGATAGGTTCTGCTTTCATACAACAACATTTCATGTAGAGGTGCTCAATGGTTGGAAAGGCTTTACCTGTGTTATATTGGACCGAATCTACTACCTATTGTCAGATTTTCTGTTCAAAGGCATTGGTGTTTCCATACCAGGCCATGATGCAGCCAATCAATACACTCTCCACTACATCTTTAAAAATTCGTTGAAGTTTTAAATGTCATGCCAAATCTCCACAGACTCCTAAAAGAGTAGAGGCACTGCCATGCATTCTTCACAATTGCACTTACGTGCTGGGTCCAGGACAGATCATCTGACAGACAGACAGACAGACAGACATACTTTATTGATTCCAAGGGAAATTGGGTTTCGTTACAGTCGCATCAACCAAGAATAGTGTAGAAATATAGCAATATAAAACCATAAATAATTAAATAATAATAAGTAAATTATTCCAAGTGGAAGTAAGTCCAGGACCAGCCTATTGGCTCAGGGTGTCTGAAATAGGAATACCCAGAACTTTAAAGGTGGTAACCCTCTCCACCTCAGATCCTCCAAAGAAGACCGGCTCATCGATGTCTGGTTTTCCTCTCCTGAAGTCTACAATCAGTTTCTTGCAGGGATTTATTTTCCTGCAAGCATTCGCAATAGAACAGAGAAAAACAATGAAGTTTATGACAAGCTAATCAAAAAACTGAGAGACAAAGGACGGCAAACCAAGCGAATAAATAAATAATACAGAGACCATGAGTTGTAGAGTCCTTGAAAGTGAGACTGTGGAATCCGTTCAGATTTGAGGTGAGTGGGATTATCCACACTAGTTCAGGAGCCTGATGGTTGTAGGGTAATAACTGATCCTGAACCTGGTGGTATGGGACCTAAGGCTCCTGTTCCTCCTGCCTGAATGTAGTAGTGAGAAGAAAGCATTGCTTGGGTGTTGTACTCCTCTGTAGTAAATCTAACGTGACTGGATTGGCACTGGTTCCATCTACTCTCTCAGCACAGCTCCAATACAAGGTGTTGGTGATTCTCTCCTTGTAGGAAAAGAGATGAGAGGCTGATGAAAGCAGTTGCACCTAATGATGCAAATTATATGCAATGGGATGGAATCTGTTCAGTGAAAAAAAAGATGTGAAGAAACTCTGTTCAGTTTTGCACCTACATTGCCAGTTCCCCTTTGCCAGTATGTTTTCTTTGACACAGTTCGCTCAGAAGAGACTCTATCAGTGCAACACGCGCAAAATGTTGGAGGAACTCAATACATTGACGTTTTGGTCTGAGACCCTTCTTCAGGACTGATGAAGGGTCTTGGCCCGAAATGTCAACTGATTATTCCCCCTCCATAGATGCTCCCTGACCTGCTGAGTTCTCCCAGCATTTTGTGTGTGTTGCTCTGGATTTCCAGGATCTGCAGAATCTCTTGTGTTTATGACTCTATTGGTGTCTGACTTTGAAGATGTTTGATGAATGTACTGGTTGTTGTACAAGCAAATGATAAATAATGGTTTATGGACTTGGTGTTGCAAAACTCTCGAGTGCTTGAGTTTGAAGAATAGGAGTTGGAGCGAGTTGTAGTGTTGTATTTGTAGGAGAAGAAAAAAAGTGGTCTAGGATTTTATTTTGAATTATGAAATGTAGATGATAAGAGTACACCAGCAGCAATCTTTCAATGATAATGTTGGCAAATTTATCACCCATTTTCTGAATTGCAGTATGTTGCAAGACCAAACAATTTCTTCCCATTAGCAGTGACAGCATTACCTAGAGAGCATTGAATCTCCTTTTCCAGTCACCACAAATTTCACATAAGCTACTTTTACTCCAAAAGTTGGCCATCCATAGCCTATTTCATATAATTTTGTTTCATTACCAAATGTCTTTCTAAAATCATTGAGGTTGAATATGGTTAATGTTGGAGAATTGGAAGAAGGGATGGAAGTGGCAAGGACACATAACATCCTCTGTGTGGGGGATTTCAGTGTCCATCACCAATATTAGCACTGCCTGAACACAGCTATCTTACTGTGAAAGATTTCGAATGAATGAACCAATAAAGAGCTAAATTGTCCTCTTCCTAATAATCTACCTTTGGCAGATGCACCTGTCCATGACAACACTGGTGAAAGTGACCATTGCACAGTCCTGAGGATGGCCATGTCTTCACCTTTCATTGTGCTGTGTAGCACTGCCAGTACTGAGTAGGCTGGGCAGTAGAAACTAAGATTTGTATCATCGATTGTTTGTGTTTAATCCCATGCTCTAAGACCATGGTTTAGACCATGTTTTATTTTATTAATGGAGTTTATGCTGTTGGGCATTTTATTTTCTACAGATCTTTTCAAAATGCAAATCTATTAATGCAAATCTTGAAATTAGATTATACAATTGAGTATTTTATTTTACTGTATAAAATTAAAGTTCAGTTGATTGAATTAGGCTTGTTATAATTACCAATAGGATTTGTCTTGGGAACATTCTAGAGAGAGCACAGGAAAAAGAACAGGGGGCTACTTTCTAGAGAATCAAAGAAGCAGAAAGAAGAGATGGACAATTAACATCGCAGAAGAACATGGCGACACGCTTACAGAATCCACTTGAAAGGATAAATACCCATGTCAAAAAATCCTCGTGCAAACTATCAATTCACGGAGAAAGTGCAGATAACTTTCAGTTAGTTAGCTAGCACACGACATTGGAGAGAGTTTGACGCATTTTCCTTAACACATTGTGTGGATATTTATTTATGTTTCCCTTGGACTGGTTTTTCAGTGCAGAACCATTTTGGTACAGTGAGTAAGTGACATGAAGCAAACTGGATTGATTATGCAACCAGGAGCTCCAATGATTATGTGTATGTTATAGACTAATATATATATGATGAGCCCTTTTCTTTATTTTCTTTATATAATATAATTTTGTTTGTTATAGTTTAAAATATTTTGTCAATACAACTTTAATCTAAGCTTATACTGATATGAGCCACGTTATTGCTTCCTGGTGAACTGTAATTTTGTATGGGCATGTCAGTATTCATGCAAGTAATATTCTTATTTTTCCCTTAGACGAAACATTCACACTTTTACATTTTGTGTTTACCCAAATCAGATCCACCCTAGACCTTTGGGCAATGGCCTTTTCATCATTATTCCCACACACTGTAGAGTTATGTTACTCTTAGTTTGCATTCACAGTAATAGTTAACTCATTAAGGGATTGGACACACTGGAGGCAGGAAGCATGTTCCTGCTGATGGGTGAGTCCAGAACTAGAGGCCACAGTTTAAGAATAAGGGGTAGGCCATTTAGAACAGAGATGCGGAAAAACTTTTTCACCCAGTGAGTGGTGGATATGTGGAATGCTCTGCCCCAGAAGGCAGTGGAGGCCAAGTCTCTGGATGCATTCAAGAGAGAGTTAGATAGAGCTCTTATAGATAGCGGGGTCAAGGGATATGGGGAGAGGGCAGGAACGGGGTACTGATTGTGTATGATCAGCCATGATCACAGTGAATGGCGGTGCTGGCTACAAGGGCCGAATGGCCTACTCCTGCACCTACTGTCTATTGCCTATTATGAGCCTAGGGCGAGAGGGTTACATTTGTTACTTAATTATACAGTATTGTTACGTACCCGTGACACGTGACAGTAGTACCCTTGTCACGTGACTGGGGTTGAAGTTATACTGGACATGAGGTAATGGTGGAGTGATGTCATTTTCCCGCCAGTAGAGGTCATGTGACAGGTTTTTTTCTACAGGGTATAAAAGGAAGACCCACCCTGTCAGGTGGGGCAGTTCGTGGCTGGATTTGCCAAGATGACTTCATGTTACTGTGTGATTTAATGTGATGACGCAGTTTAGTTAAAAATGAAGTTTTATATAATGCCTAAAGTTTAAAAGGTCAGAGCCAACGGTTTCTTTGCTAATGGAGAGTGAAGAGAAGAATCGATTTTCGATGGATTGACTTCGACCTTGTGTGATCCTCATTCGGAAGGATTTCGTTTACTATTCTCACGATAGTCTCCGCTGGAAAAAGCGGGAGATTGAGAATATTTTGGAAGGAAGGTCAGTCACTTTAAGTTGTTATATTTAATAAAATTCGACGTGGGAGTTCGACGCTGGGAATCGAAGGACATCGACGTGGAAGAGAATTTACATCGCTTTAAAAAGTCTCTCCTTTTAAAAGTACCGTGAGCTTTTGAACTGTCGGCATACCGTTCTTTGAACTGTTTTCATTCGGCAATTCGCTTTAGAGAACTGAGTTCTTTTCAATACTGCTTTAAAGACTGTTTGGGACTGCAACGCTATTAAGAACTGTTTGATTCAGCTGCCAGCAGCTGGTTTCGGGTCATTGTTTGGGTTTGTTTACTTTTGAAGGGGGTTTGTTATCAGTGTTTAATAAACGTGTTATTTGTTATAAAACCCTTCGTCTAACTCATCTATAATTATTGTTGCCTGAATACGTAACATAAATATGGGGGCTACGTTCGGAATTGAATTATTTGAGTTTAATAAGCTTTTTGTATTTTGAGTCGGTGTTTTGGTAACGGGGATTGCTCGATTTTTTTTTGTTTGATTGGCTTGTGAGTGGTATTCGGCAACGATGAATATTGATGAGTTTCTGGATTCGCCAGTCGCGGATTTGTTAGCGAAGGCGAAAAAAACTGAAGTCTCTGATCTTGCTAATCGGTTGCATCTTAAAGGGATTTTGCCAACTACATCAAAAGCTGTAATACAGAGAAAGATCGCATCACATTTTGTGGCTTCGGGTCATTTTGAAGAATCGATTTTAGAATCGTTTCCAATAAGTAATCTGGAGATGCAGTTGCAAATTGAACAAATGAGGTTGGAACAAAGTAAAGCAGAGTTAGAGAGGTGTAAATTGGAATCTGAGCAGAAGAAAAGAGAATTTGAATATGCAATGGTGAATTTAAGGTCTGAGAATCAGTCTTCTGATTCTAGAAAACCGTTTGTTGCTAGCCAAGAAATTAAATTGGTCCCTCCATTTAGTGAAACAGAAGTGGAGAGATATTTTCAACATTTTGAAACTATTGCTCGGATGTCAGAGTGGCCGAAAGATAAATGGTCAGTGTTGTTACAGAGTGTGATTAAAGGCAAGGCAAGACACGTTTACACAGCTTTAACTGCTGCGCAAGCATTAGATTATGATATTGTGAAAGAAAATATTCTCAAATCGTATGAGTTGGTCCCAGAAGCGTATAGGGAAAGATTCAGGAGTTTGAAAAAGTCTGTGGAAAAGACTTATGTGGAATTTGCCTATGATAAAGCTATGTGTTTTGAGAGATGGGTTTCTTCTAAAAATGTAAATGGGGACTATGATACATTGAGAGAGCTGATTTTGATGGAGGAATTTAAAAGAAGCATTCCTGTTGAAGTAAGGACCTACTTAAATGAGAGGGATACTGATAAATTGCAGGACTGTGCTAGATTAGCTGATGAGTATGTTTTAATCCATAAGAATAAATTTCCTCAGGGTAGAATTTTTAAGAGGAAAAATAATATGGAGACTCAAGGTAAATTAGAAATTAAATCAGAGGTTAATGAGAGAGGTAAGGAGGAAGGAAAACCTGTGAAGGAAAAACAGTTTGGTCTTATTTGTAACTATTGTAAGAAGCCTGGCCATGTAATAGCTAACTGTTTCAAATTGAAAAAGAAAGAGAAGGAAGCAGTTCCGGATGCTTGTGTGCAACATACTGAAGCACCTGTAAAGTTACAGGGTTTGGTAAACACAAATGAGGATTTGTTAGAGTCTGACAAAGTTAGAAAGGGATATGATCATTTTATAACTGAAGGGTTTGTATCCTTGAAAGAAGGATCTACTCTGGTGCCAATAAAAATTCTTAGGGATACTGGAGCTTCTCAATCACTGATGTTAGATAGTGTGTTGAAGTTTAATGAAGAGAGTGATACTGGTGAGGTAAATTACATAAGAGGTGTTGGAAATGATTTTATGCCTGTACGTTTACATGAAGTAAATTTAAAGTCAGGGTTAGTTACAGGATTTGTTAAGGTAGGATTACAGCATAGCTTACCTGTTGTTGGGCTTGAAATTCTGCCCTGTGTTCGTTTAGGAAGAGAGACAACTTACACCGGAATATTACAAAACGTGGCTTTATTGCAAAATTCGTAACTGGCACAGCGAATCCACGGAGTCGCTGGAGAAGGCGTTCTGTTTTCCCCTTACAATCTGCTCTTATTTATACCCCTTTTCCCCCTAGCACACCCCCCGCTACATATTAGGTAATATCGGGCACTTGTGTCCATCTTATTGGCCCGCAGCCATATGCTCACGAGTTACCTGTTTCTTTTGTTTACTGAATCGCGTGACACTAATAGTATCGGTGTAGCGGGGTCCCCAGTTTCGCTCCCCCCTCCCTCGCATCCCGGCCTCCTAACATTATGTGTGTTACGTGAGCCACTCCTGACCTGTAATGGCAGTCTCGAATTAACCCCAACACTCCCTCCCTTGGCCTCCCAGAGGCCACATCCCCACATCCCTTACAATCTTTTCCGCGGCTGCCGGGATCAGGCAGAGAGGTGAGCGTCCCCCGGCACTCTTTGGCGTGTCCTCCCTATTTGCTTATCCTGATTTGTCCGACCTAGGGTCACAAAATATGGGTAGGGGTTCCCTAAACATCCGCAATTTTTACAAGTAGCATGCAACATTTCAGAAAACTTATTCAATAACAAATTCACAATCCCCCCCTTGCCATGGTCCATTTCAGTCCGTGTCCTCCCATAGCGCGTCCGCTTTCCGGGAGGGCCGTGTCCTCCCCTTCCACCGGGAACAAGGGTGCCTGGTACGCCGGTGGAGGTCCATTCTTTCCAGTCAAGGCTCGATCTATAGTCCGGATGACTAGGGTCCTAATACAGGGTATGCAACAACAACCACACGTGATAAAGATAGCAATTGAAATAGACAGTCCTAGAGCCGACTGTCCCAGAAACGCTCCCCACTTGCCAGAGGTCTTATTTAGCCAGTAGAAAATGATGCCAGTTATTGTCCCCCTCCCTTCTTACCTTTTAATGCCCTGTTGGAGACCTCGGCGACAGGGTATGGACCATGCCACCGTTTTCTGTTCCAGGTGAGCTTCCCCGGGCCTCGGAGGAACACTTCCACTCCTACCTTGATGGTGTCCGACCCCTGCGGCTGCTCACTGTTAGATTATTGAACTCGCACAGTTATCAATTTTACCATATTTCTAAAAACTCTCATATACTCTGTTACTCAACACACCAATGTCTGAGTTTTGGTAACTCGAAATTGAAGTGCTCCATGGCTCCCTAGTACACAGAGAGGATCAAATGTGGGACGGTCGCCTTTCAAAACCTGACCTTCGCGTGGGAGATTTCTCCTCTTAACAACCAGTCTAAGGTAACAACCTGTGTACTACGGTGTACCGCGACACTTTTCTCCTCACTCCTGAGACTTTTATTCCCATCGTGGGCGGCGGGTACCCTCACTCAGAAGACTTTTCCACGGGCGGAGAATCTTCCTAAAAACAGATAAGAGTTAGTACTTACCAGTCACGATTCTGCACCGGGAATGATCTCTCCCAGGGTAATTTGGGGTTGGTGAGGATCCGTCAGCAGACAAGATCTAACTCAGTGATTTAACTATCTAGTGGAAGTCTTAGATATAACAGGCACTTCCTGACCTTAGTCGAGCTTGCGGCCGCAAGTTGTCTGCCGTCGGACCCGCCAGCCTGTGTTGTCTCTCCCTCCCCACGTCGAGGTCACCAAATGTTGGGCTTGAAATTCTGCCCTGTGTTCGTTTAGGAAGAGAGACAACTTACACCGGAATATTACAAAACGTGGCTTTATTGCAGAATTCGTAACTGGCACAGCGAATCCACGGAGTCGCTGGAGAAGGCGTTCTGTTTTCCCCTTACAATCTGCTCTTATTTATACCCCTTTTCCCCCTAGCACACCCCCCGCTACATATTAGGTAATATCGGGCACTTGTGTCCATCTTATTGGCCCGCAGCCATATGCTCACGAGTTACCTGTTTCTTTTGTTTACTGAATCGCGTGACACTAATAGTATCGGTGTAGCGGGGTCCCCAGTTTCGCTCCCCCCTCCCTCGCATCCCGGCCTCCTAACATTATGTGTGTTACGTGAGCCACTCCTGACCTGTAATGGCAGTCTCGAATTAACCCCAACACTGTGAAGGGTATTTCTTTATTGTTAGGTAATGACTTGGCAGGTGGACAAGTTTTTCCTGAAGTGCATTTGACAATGGAATCAGAGGAACCAGAGGTGAATTCTAACACAGATTTTTCTTGTGTTGTGACTAGAGCTATGGCTAAAAAGATTGATGTGCAGAATGAGGTTGTTACTCATGACTGTTCAACTCAGGATTTGAGTTTTGAGGATGTGTCAGAAACTTTCTTACCTTCGTTGTTTGAACAAGATTCTGGGAGTAAGTCTGACTATGAAGATTTATCTCTGTCTCGGAAGGAGATGATAGCAGAGCAGAATAGAGATCCTGAGATTGTAAAATTAAGGGAACAAGCTTTACTAGGTAGTGAAATTGAGAAGGTGTCAGTAGGATATTACTTGGAAAAAGGAGTGTTGATGAGAAAGTGGAGGTCGCCTACAATTCCTGCAAGTGAGGAATGGAATGTTGTTTACCAGGTGGTTGTTCCTAAGGTTTATCGGAATGAGATTTTGACTTTAGCTCATAGTGTGCCTTTAGGTGGACATCAAGGGGTAAGGAAAACTGTGGACAAGATTTTAAAACATTTTTACTGGCCTGGTTTAAGAAAAGATGTGGTGATGTTTTGTAAGACGTGCCATACTTGTCAAATTGTGGGTAAACTAAATCAGGTTACACCAGTAGCTCCATTACAACCTATTCCAGCTTTCGGTGAACCGTTTTCTAAAGTTATTGTAGATTGTGTTGGTCCATTACCAAAGACAAAAACTGGTTATCAGTATTTGTTGACTATCATGTGTACTTCGTCTAGGTTTCCAGAGGCAGTACCACTTAGGAATATAAAAGCTAAAACTGTGACGAAGGCTCTTATAAAATTCTTTACTTATTTTGGATTGCCTAAGGAAATACAAACTGATCAAGGTAGTAATTTTATGTCTGGATTGTTTCAACAGATAGTTTATAAATTGGGAGCTAAGCAAATTACTTCGTCTGCATACCATCCAGAATCGCAAGGTGCCTTGGAGAGGTTTCATTCTACTCTCAAGAATATGATTAGGACATATTGTGTGGAGAATGAAAGTGACTGGGATGAGAGTATAAACTTACTTTTATTTGCAGTAAGGGAATCGGTACAGGAATCTTTAGGTTTTAGTCCATTTGAACTTGTGTTTGGGCATAGAGTTAGAGGACCTTTAGCTTTATTGAAGGAACAGTGGATTAGTAAGGAAGTGCATACTAATTTGTTGGACTATGTTTTGAAATTTAAGGACAGGTTACATAAAGCTTGTAGCTTAGCCAAGGAAAATTTGAAGTTGGCTCAGGAGAAAATGAAGACTTGGTATGATAAGGAAGCTAGGATGAGGATGTTTAAGCCTGGAGATAAGGTGTTGGTTCTTTTCCCAGTGCAGACAAATCCTTTACAAGCTAGATTTCATGGACCTTATGAAATTGTGTCTAGAGTTAATGATGTGGATTATGTAATAAAAACTCCAGATCGTAGAAGGTCAACACAACTTTGCCACATAAATATGATTAAACCATATTTTGAGAAACAATCTGATACTGTGACTGTTGTGGTTAGTGAGAATGAGTTGGATTTAACTGGGAACATGATAGATGATTCATCTGACTTTCATTCTAAATCTGACATTGTTTCTGTTAGGTTACCTAATTCGACTATTTTGGAAAATATGGATGAGAAATTAGCACATTTACAGCTAGAGCAGAAACAACAGATGAAGGAATTGATTTTTAAGTATAAGGATTTGTTTCCAGATGTTCCGAGAAGGACTACTATAGCTTCACATGATGTAGATGTTGGAGATGCCAAACCTATTAAACAACATCCATATAGAATGAACATGGAAAAATGTGAACTTGCTGAGAAAGAAATTGAATACATGTTAGAGAATGATATTATTAGACATTCTAACTCGAATTGGAGTTCGCCATGTGTAATGGTGCCAAAACCTGATGGTAGTATTAGGTTTTGTACGGACTATAGGAAGGTGAATGCTGTAACGAAAACAGATGCATATCCAATTCCTAGAGTAGATGATTGTGTAGATAAGGTTGGAAAAGCAAAGTTCCTTACAAAGATTGATTTATTGAAAGGGTATTGGTGTGTTCCATTAACGGACAGAGGTAGAGAGATTTCTGCATTTGTAACTCCATCTGGGTTATATGAGTATAATGTTCTTCCATTTGGGATGAAGAATGCCCCAGGTACTTTTCAGAGGATGATTAATTCTGTGATTCAGGGATTGAAAGATACTGATGCTTATATTGATGATTTAGTGACAGGAAATGATACTTGGGAAGCACACATTATTGCGGTGGAGAAATTGTTTGAAAAGCTTTCAAAAGCTAACTTGACTATTAATTTAGCCAAGAGTGAATTTGGACATGCTACTGTGACTTACCTTGGTTATGTTGTAGGTCAAGGTAAGGTAGCTCCTGTTCAGGCAAAAGTTCAGGCAATTTTGGAAATTCCCACTCCGACGGGGAAAAAAACTCTCAGAAGATTTTTGGGAATGGTAGGATATTATCGAAAATTTTGTAAGAATTTTGCTAATGTTGCCCTTCCATTAACTAACCTTCTGCAGAAGAATGTGAAGTTTGTGTGGACAGTGTTTTGTCAGGAAGCATTTGAAAAATTGAAAACAATGATATGTGAACAACCTGTGCTTAAGGCACCTGACTTTGAAAAACCTTTTTCATTAGCTGTAGATGCTAGTGATGAAGCTGCGGGAGCAGTATTGATGCAAAGGAATGAGGGTGATGAGGTTGATCATCCGGTAGCATACTTTTCTAAGAAATTTAATAAGCATCAAAGAAACTATTCAACAATAGAGAAAGAATTGTTATCTCTTGTTTTGGCTTTAGAATATTTTGAGGTATATGTTGATACAACTCAAAAACCAGTTATTGTTTACACTGATCATAATCCGTTAGTTTTTCTGAGTAAGATGAACAAATAAAAACAGAAGATTGTTAAATTGGAGTTTGATGTTACAAGAGTACAATATTGTGATAACTCATATTAAAGGTAAAGATAATGTGGTTGCTGATTGTCTATCTCGATGTTGAATGTACAATGTTTTTTTTTTGGAGTGGTTTTTTTTATTGTAACACTCCTACTGTATTGTATATTGTGTATGTTATATAATTTATACATTTGTTTTTTTTGTAAGTAATTGTTAAAAATTTTTGTTCTTGACAGACCAAAAATGTTTTTTTTTGGAGGGAGGTGTTACGTACCCGTGACACGTGACAGTGGTACCCTTGTCACGTGACTGGGGTTGAAGTTATACTGGACATGAGGTAATGGTGGAGTGATGTCATTTTCCCGCCAGTAGAGGTCATGTGACAGGTTTTTTCTACAGGGTATAAAAGGAAGACCCACCCTGTCAGGTGGGGCAGTTCGTGGCTGGATTTGCCAAGATGACTTCATGTTACTGTGTGATTTAATGTGATGACGCAGTTTAGTTAAAAATGAAGTTTTATATAATGCCTAAAGTTTAAAAGGTCAGAGCCAACGGTTTCTTTGCTAATGGAGAGTGAAGAGAAGAATCGATTTTCGATGGATTGACTTCGACCTTGTGTGATCCTCATTCGGAAGGATTTCGTTTACTATTCTCATGATAGTCTCCGCTGGAAAAAGCGGGAGATTGAGAATATTTTGGAAGGAAGGTCAGTCACTTTAAGTTGTTATATTTAATAAAATTCGACGTGGGAGTTCGACGCTGGGAATCGAAGGACATCGACGTGGAAGAGAATTTACATCGCTTTAAAAAGTCTCTCCTTTTAAAAGTACCGTGAGCTTTTGAACTGTCGGCATACCGTTCTTTGAACTGTTTTCATTCGGCAATTCGCTTTAGAGAACTGAGTTCTTTTCAATACTGCTTTAAAGACTGTTTGGGACTGCAACGCTATTAAGAACTGTTTGATTCAGCTGCCAGCAGCTGGTTTCGGGTCATTGTTTGGGTTTGTTTACTTTTGAAGGGGGTTTGTTATCAGTGTTTAATAAACGTGTTATTTGTTATAAAACCCTTCGTCTAACTCATCTATAATTATTGTTGCCTGAATACGTAACAGTATGTAGCTGGAAGTAGTTTGTATGACATCGATTAAGGTCCGTGTCAGGTTGGGCTTGTGAAACTCACTGTCAACTCTTGCATGGTTTCAGAGCTCTGGTTAAAGAGGATCTTCTCACTGATGGATCTTCTCCCAGTGCTAGTCTCCACTCAGTATAATACAGAGAGAAAAGAATAAAATCAAAATCTTTCTATCATGCAAGCACATGGTATCAGGTAGTTATGCAATACTATGAAGAGTTGTTTCTGTTTTTGCTAAGAACCTGATCTGAAATAGAAACATTAGAAAAAGAGGGATAGAAGGAGGCTGTTCAGCATCTTGAGCCTTAACTTCTATTCAATCAGATTAGTGTTAATAATTCCATAACTGTGTGGTTAATCCCATATACTTGCTTAACAGTAACACACAAATTGACCTGTTTGTCGGGGTTCTGAAACAAAATTTAATTTGGATGCAACTCTCATTTCAAAGACTGCATCAGAACATTAAACCTTTTCCTTGGAGATCACCTGTGTCTTTTCAGCTATGCCTTTTCACGTTTTTTTTAATGTCAGGCTTATCAAAATTTAATTCCTTTAAAATAATTTGCAAAGGTGAAATATTTGATGAAATTTAGTGATCAAGGACTACACACATGAGCAAATTTGATATGACTAGCTTCTGGGACTACAGTATACTAATTAAGATGTAGCCAAAGGCTGTGCATGTCAATTCCGCTTCATCAGTGCTCATCTCGTAAAAAGCTGAAAAACAAACACACTCATTATCTATCTGAACCAATGGAAAAATCTGGTTTTAATTTGGGGTATTTCATGATTTAGAGTCATAGAGTCAAGGAAAACTACAGCACTGATACAGGTCTTTTGGCCCATCAAGTCCTTGCCAAACATTTAAACTGCCTAGTCCCATCAACGTGCATCTGGACCATAGTGCCCCGTGCCCCTCCCATCCATGTACCTATCTAAACTACTTCTAACATTGAAATCAAAATTGCATCCACCACTTGTGCTGGCAGCTCATTCCATAAACTCACCAGTAAAGAAGTTTCCCCTCATGTTTCCTTTATACATTTCACCTTTTACCCTTAACCCATGACCTCTTGTTGTAGTCTCATACAACCTCAGTGGAAAAAGCCTGTTTGCGTTTACCCTGTCTATGCCACTCATTATTTTGTATACTTCCATCATATCTCCCCTCAATCTTGTAAATTCTAGGGAATAAAGTTCTAACCTGTTCAATCTTTCCTTATAACTCAGGTCCTCCAGTCCTGGTGACATCCTTGTAAATTTCCTCTGAACTTTTTCAATCTTATTTACATCTTTCCTGTAGGTAGGTAGCAGAACTGCACATAATACACCAAATTAGGCCTCACTGGTGTTTTATAGAACTTCAACAAAACATTCCAACTCCTGTACTTAATACTTTGATCTATACATGCCAAGGTGCCAAAAGCTTACTTTATGACCCTAACTAGACGTGATGCCACTTTCAATGAATTATAGACCCATATTCCTAGATCACTTTGTTCTACCACACTCAGTGCCCTACCCCTCACTGTGTAAGACCTACCCTGGTTGGTTTTCCAAAGTGTAACACCTAACACTTGACCGCATCAATTTCCATCTACCATTTTTTCCAGCTGGCCTAGATCCTGCTGCAAGCTTTGCTTTCTCACTGTTCACTACACCCCCACTCTTGGTGTCATTTACAAATTTGCTGATCCAGTTAACCACATTATCATTTATATTGTTGATACAGGTAACAAACAACAATGGACCCAGCACTGATCCACTGATCTCAGACTTTCAGTCAGTGAATTAACCATCTACTATCACTCTCTTGCTTCTTCTGCAAAGCCAATCTCTAATCCAATTTACTGTCTCGTTTTGAATGCCAAGCAACTGAACCTTCTTGACCAACCTCCCATGCAAGATCTTATCAAATGCCTTGCCTTCATCTACTTTCCTGGTAACATTCTTGAAAATCTCTATAAGATTGGTTGGACATGACCATCCCTAATCAATCGCTGTCTATCCCAATATTTATACACCAGTCCCATAGACTACCTTCTAATCATTTTACCACTACTGATGTCAGGCTTGCCGACCATCATTTTCTGGTTTATTTTTAGAGCCTTTCTTAAATCAGCAGAACAACATTAGCTATCCTCCAATCACCCAGTACCTTTGCCTATTGCTAAGGATGATTTAAATATATCTGCTGGAGGCCCTGCAATTTCTGCACTTGCCTCCCACAGGATCCGAGGGAACATCTTATCAAGCCCTGGTGATTTGTCCACCCTAAGTTGCCTCAAGACAGCAAACACCTCCTCCTTTTTAATCTCTATAGGGACCATGAAGTTGATGCCATTTACTCCAGAGTAAATAGAGATGCAAAATATCCATTTAAGATCTCCCCCATCTGTTTTGGCTTCATTCTGATCTTCCAAATCACCGATTTTGTCCCTTACAGTCCTTTTGCTCCTAATATATCTGTAGAGCCCTTAGGATTCTCCTTCTCCTTGTCTGGTAGAGCAACCTCATACCTTATTTTAGCCCTCCAGATTACTTTCTTAAGTGTTCTCTTGCATTTCTTATACTCCTCAAGGACCTCATTTGTTCCTACCTGCCTATACCTGCTATGCACCTCCTTTTTTTCTCTTAACCAGGGCCTCAATTTCTCTCAAAATCCAGGCCTCCCCAAGCCTATTATCATTGCCTTTTATTCTGACAAGCACATGCAAGCTTTGAAAACTCAAAATTTCACTTTTGAAGGCTTCCCACTTGTCAAGTACACCTTTGCAAGAAAAAGCAGGTCCCAATCCACACTCAACAAAGCCTTTCTGACACCATCAAATTCAGCCTTTCTCCAATTTAGAATCTCAACCTGAGGACCAGATGTATCCTTTTCTATAATTACCTTGAAACTAATGACATTATGATCACTAGCTGCAAGATGTTTGCCTGCACAATCTTCTGTCACCATAGAGCCATAGAACCATAGAACATTACAGCACAGTACAGGCCCTTCAGCCCTCCATGTTGTGCCGACCCATATAATCCTTAAAAAAAAACTAAACCCATACTACCCCATAACCCTCCATTTTTTTTTCATCCATGTGCCTGTCCAAGAGGCTCTTAAATACCCCTAATGTTTTAGCCTCCACCACCATCCCTGGCAAGTCATTCCAAGCACTCACAAACCTCTGTAAAAAACTTACCCCTGATGTCTCCCTTAAACTTCCCTCCCTTAATTTTGTACATATGCCTTCTGGTGTTTGCTATTAGTGCCCTGGGAAACAGGTACTGACTATTCACCCTATCTATGCCTCTCATAATCTTGTAGACCTCTATCAAGTCCCCTCTCATTCTTCTACACTCCAAAGAGAAAAGTCCCAGCTCTGCTAACCTTGCTTCATATGACTTGTTCTCCAAACCAGGCAACATCCTGGTAAATCTCCTCTGCACCTTCTCCATAGTTTCCACATCCTTCCTATAAGGAGGTGACCAGAATTGAACACAATACTCTAAGTGCAGTCTCACCAGAGATTTGTAGAGTTGCAACATGACCTCTCTACTCTTGAACTCAATCCCCCTGTTAATGAAGCCTAGCATCCCACAGGCCTTCTTAACTACCCTATCAACCTGTGCAGTGACCTTGAGGGATGTATGGATTTGAACCCCAAGGTCCCTTTGTTCATCCACACTCTTAAGTAACTGACCATTAATCCTGTACTCAGTCTTCTGGTTTATCCTTCCAAAATGCATCACCTCACACTTATCCGGATTGAACTCCATCTGCCATTTTTTCTGCCCAACTCTGCAGCCTGTCTACATCCTCTTGTAACCTTTGACAACCTGCAGCTCCATCCACAACTCCTCCAATCTTTGTGTCATCCGCAAACTTACTCACCCATTCTTCCGCCTCTACATCAAGGTCATTTATAAAAATCACGAATAGCAGGGGGTCCCAGGACAGATCCTTGTGGCACTCCACTAGTTACCGACCTCCAGGCAGAATACTTTCCTTCCACAACTACCCTCTGCTTTCTTCCTTTAAGCCAATTTTTTATCCAAACAGCCAAGGTTCCACTTATCCCATGCCTCATGACTTTCTGGATGAGTCTCTCGTGAGGGACCTTGTCAAATGCCTTGCTAAAGTCCATGTAGACCACATCCACTGCCCTACCCTCATCAACTTCTTTTGTTACCTCTTCAAAAAACTCAATCAGGCTCGTGAGGCATGATCATCCCTTCACAAAGCCATGTTGACTATCCATGAGTAGACTGTACTTCTCCAAATGCTCGTAGATCCTATCCTAAGAATCCTTTCCAGTAGTTTGCAGACCACTGACGTAAGACTCACCGGTCTGTAGTTCCCAGGTTTCTCCCTATTACCTTTTTTAATCAAGGGAACTACATTTGCCATTCTTCAGTCCTCCGGCACTTCTCCTGTAGCCAAAGAGGATTCAAAGAGAATTCACCTGTCGTATCTTATTCCCTAACAGGAGATCAAGTATTGCACTCTCTTGTTGAGACTTCCTAAAAATACATAGCACATGGATTATTTTTAGTCCAATGATCATTAGATGATAGCTGATCACAGGTCAAAATTTGAACACAGCAATTTCTAACATTTTGGTCCACACTACCCTTTCTTTCATGTCCATTTTTTTGGTCCATTAAAACGTAATGGAGTTTATAGGAATTCCGAAGCTCTAACTGTGAGGGGTTTAAGTTTGTGTTAGGACAAGTGAGACCTGTCATGACCTCAGCCCCCTCCTTTGTGAAAATCGCAAGAGAGAGAGAGAGCCTTACAGTTTGGAATGTGGGCTGGTCGCTCAACAAGACAAAAGCCTCGGACATAGCCATTGTCTTGGGAGACACCTTTGTGGGATAAGGAACTGGCCTACGTGCAAAATCTCAGGGCAATGTGAGATGGGTGATGGGGGAAGGATTGCCTCGCCCCCCCACCCTGATGGACATCTACAACCCTGCCAGTCCAGATAAAAGGTGGGCTGCCGAGGCGGGGCGCCAGACGCACCAGAAGACACCCTAAAAATCCTGCGACAGTGTTTTGAGAGCGACAGCCGGTGGTGGGGTTCGTGTGCGTCTTTTCCTTGCCTGGGATTGGCGACCCCACAACGGAAGAACGGCTTAGCTACAGGGGAGGCCGCAGAGGAGCGTTCATTCCCCCAACGAGGCTCCGACAAACCGAACTCTTCCAGGTTGGAAAACCGGTCGGGTAACTCTTTCATTCCCCCTCTCTCTCTCTGTCTAACAAAAGTGCACCAACGCGACACCACAACGACGGCAGCGGGTGGAACTGCAGTGACCGTAAAAAGACTTTTAAATATCCAGTAAACAATATATATCTACATTACCCCTAGACAACGATAGAGCTTATTTCTGATTGATTATTACTATACCTGTGCTTTAGATTGAGTTGTGACGACGTATACGATCTGAATGTTTTGTATTAACCATATGTTTGTGCCCCTTTATAAATAAAAACGTTTGAAAATAGTAGCATCAGGCTTCGGTGGACCCATCTATCTTTGCTGGAAAACTACCCGGTTACTGGGGAACGTAACAGACCATAAGACCATAAGACACAAGAGCAGAGTTAGGCCATTCAGCCCTTCCAGTCTGTTCCGTCATTAGTTGATAGCTGATTTATTATCCCCCTCAACCCTATTCTCCTGCATTCTACCTATAAGCTTTGATGCCTTAATAATCAAGAACCTATCAAGCATCGCTTTAAATATATGGAACGTTTTGGCCTTCACGGTCATCTGTGACAATGAATTACACAGATTCACCACTCTCCAGGTAAAGAAATTCCTCCTCGGCCCTGTTCTAAAGGCACATCCTTATATTCTGAGACTGTGGCCTTGGTCCTAGATTCTTGGAAATTTCCTCTTCACATCAACTCTATCTAGATCTTTCAATATTTGATAGGTTTTCATTGAGATTCCACCCCACCACCCCACCATTATTCTTCTAGACTCCAGCGAGTACAGGCCCAGAGGCATCAAGCATAAAACATAGAACAGTACAGAACAGGAACAGGTCATTTGACCCATAATATTGTGCCAGACCAGCTAAAAAGCAAATCCAAAAATGCCCAAACACTACTCCAGTGTTTCCCAACCTGTTTTTCAGCGCAACACTCCCCAAACTACTTTCTTACCTGCTGAAGCACTTCCTACTGCTAATGCCCCTCTTAGGCACAATATACTTTCTGGTGTAAAGACATGTCCACCTTATACTATCATATGAAAAATGATTTTGCTTTAAATTTCTATTTGTCATTAAGCCTAGCTTACACAGCACCTATGACCATACAGCAGCTTCAATGTTAATGTGATCCTTGAGCTGGATGGTTTTTAGCAAGAGTTGAGATATCTGGTTCAAGTTGTGACAGCAGAAGTCTTAAATCCACATGCAGAACAATGTCCAAGTGGTTTCTGTTTTTTGTGAGTATGTGGTTCACTGTACTGAAGCCTCTTTCATCAAGGTAGGAGGATGGAAATACAATGAAGAGCAGTTTGGCTTCTCTCTAAAGACCAGGAAACTTCATAGGACAGCGTAGCCACTTACTATAAAAACTGACATTTTTGAAAAGCATTTTTGCTTCTTCATCATTCTGAATTTTGATAATTTCTTCTTACAAGCTCCCTTCCTGTTCTTCCACCTTGCAAAGAAATGGGTTAATTACCCAGTCCAGAATTTCCAGATTGTTTAAATCCTTGAATCGATTCTGAAAATCCTTCTTCAGTGACTGTAGGTGTAAGCAGTACTCTTGCAAATCACCATCTGTGAAAGAGAGTGCCATACTTTTCATACAGGGAAACCATGAGAACATTCTTCTCCCAATGTTTTGCTTATATATTGCCAATTTTCCAATAAAAGTGGACACTGCACTTTTTGTCTGGGTTAAATTGAAATTCTTACCCTGCAGTTTCATATCTAGAATATTCATTTTGTCGTACAGATCGGCTAGGTATGCCACATCTCCACATAGAAGTTCAAACTTGTTGACGTTGAGCAAACATTAACCCTTTCATTCCCAGAATCCTTTTCATAAACTTCCTCTGGAACCTCTCCAATGCTAGCACATCTTTTCTTAGATAAGGTTCCCAAAACGGCTCACAATAGTTCATATGTAGTTTGACCAATGTTTAATAAAGCCTCAGCATTACATCATTGTTTTTACTGTATATTTTAGTGCTCTTGAAATGAATGCTAACATTCCACTTGCCTTCCTTACCACTGACTCGAGCTGCAAGTTAACCTTTAGGGATTCCTACACTAGGACTCCAAAGTCCCTTTGAACATCTCATTTCTGAATTTGGTCCCCATTCAGAAAATAGTTTATGCCTTTATTCCTTCTACCAAAGTGCAAAGAGGTCATGTGTATACACACAATGTGCCATGATTTGGAAAACAGCCAATAAGCTGTTACGTACAATAAGCTGGAGGAACTCAGCAGGTCAGGCAGCATCCGTGGAAGCAAGCAGTCAACGTTTCGGGCCGAGTCCCTTCGTCAGGACTGAAGAGGGAGGGGGCAGGGGCCCTATAAAGAAGGTGAGGGGAGGGTGGGTGTCAGGTTAAAAACCCATCAGAGAAAAGATCAAGGGGTGGGGGAGGGGAAGCAGGGAGGGGATAGGCAGGAGAGGTGAAGAAGGAATCTAAGGGGAAAGCACTATGTGTAGTAGAAGAAGGCAGAATCCTGAGAGAGATGATAGGCAGCTGGAGGAGGAGGCAGAGTGAAAGTGGGATAGGGGAAGGGAGAGGGAGGGAATTACCAGAAGTTGGAGAATTCGATGTTCATACCAAGGGGCTGGAGATTACCCAGACGGTAAATGAGGTGTTGCTCCTCCAGCCTGAGTTTTGGCCTCATCATGGCAGTAGAGGAGGCCATGTATGGACATATCGGAATGGGAATGTGAAGTAGAGTTGAAGTGAGTGGCAACCGGGAGATCCTGTCTGTTGTGGCGGATGGAGCGGAGGAGCTCGATGAAGCGGTCCCCCAATCTGCGTCGGGTCTCACCAATACAGAGAAGGCCGCACCAGGAGCACCGGATGCAATAGATGACCCCAACAGACTCACAAGTGAAGTGTTGCCTCACCTGGAAGGACTGTTTGGGGCCCTGAATGGTGGTAAGAGAGGAGGTGTAGGGACAGGTGTAGCAATTATGCATGCAGGGATAAGTGCCACGTGGGAGATCCATGGGGAGGGACGTGTGGACCAAGAAGTCGCGGACGGAATAATCCCTGCAGAAAGCGGAGAGTTGTAGAGAGGGAAAGATGTGCTTAGTGGTGGGGTCTTGTTGAAGGTGGCAGAAGTTGTGGAGGATAAGATGCTGGATCCGGAGGCTGGTGGGGTGATGGGTGAGGACAAGGGGAACTCGGTCCCTGGTTTGCTGACGGGAGGATGGGGTGAGGGCTGAAGTGCGGGAAATGGAGGAGATGCGGGTGAAGGCATCATTGATGACGGCAGAAGGGAAACCATGATCCTTAAAGAAAGGATATTTGAGATGTCCTGGAACGGAAAGCCTCATCCTGGGAGCAGATGCAGGAACTGAGAATAGGGAATAGCATTTTTGCATTTAGCAGGGTGGGAAGAGGTATAGTCGAGGTGTTAAAAGCTCGATAAGTGTCAATAAGCTGTTACTACTTGCAATTAATCCAAGAGTATCAAAGTGGAATGTGCAATACTGATTAAAAATATTTTGCAATATTAAAAAAAAGCCAACTGCAAAGTCCAAAGTCCAGAGTGTATGGAGCAGAATTGCATAATTTAACCCATTGAGGCTGCTACACCATTTCATCATGGCTGAGTTTTTTTTTTACAAATCTATTCTCCCAGATTTCACCCCATAACCCTTAACCTCCTTCAGAATTAAGAACCTATCAAGCTTCACCTTAAATGCATCCAATAACTTGACATCCACAGCTCTCTGTGGCAATGAATTCCACAGTCTTGAGCCTTTGTCTGAAGAAATTTCTTATCTCAGTTTTAAATGGATGCTCTTTATTCTGAAGCTGTGCCCTCAGAGCCTAGATTATCCTGCTAACAGAAAGATCCTCTCCATGTCCTCTCTATTCAGCCTTTTCAATATTTGCTAGGTTTTAATGAGATCTCCCCTCATCTTTCTGAATTCCAGTGAGTACAGGCCTACAGCCATTAATTTTTTAAAACAAAATAAATGTTATTCATAATAATAAACCATTCAGTGCCTTTTCATTCTTTACATTCATAGTCAAAGCTTTCCATAATGTTCTATTATATTCATTAACATCAATAGCACAGCTGCCACTCGTGACATTCTGGACTGATATACTACTACAATAATTGAGGGACTTCTTCCCCCAACATGATCCCTCCATCTTCAGTGTTGTCCTTCTGCACTAAGCCCTTGTGGTGGATGAACCAAGCTTCACTCCATTCCTCAGAAGGTACTCCTGCAGTCAGCAGATTCCTCCATGGACATCTTGATATGCTGGAAGACCAACAAGTTTTGGGCAGACCAAAGGATGCCTTTCACCAAGTTGATGATCTGCCAGCAGCACTTGATGTTCATCTCCATGTGAGTCCCTGGGGTGAACACAGGCCCTTTCAGCTTTCTCCACACCTTTGCAAGCCCTCAGTCTACAAAGAGGTGAGCTTTTGTCTCTTCACCATCACTGTCATCCAGCGGGCAATGCGATTTGAGAGTGATACTCTGGACATGCATGGAAGATCTGACTGGGAGGGCCCATCCCACCATCAGCCAGACAAGCTCTTTGTGCCTAGCGATGAGGCATTCTGCCAACTTGTCTGGATAGTCTGCTTAGGAAACCATCCCACTGTATCCATTGAGTCCTTCTGCAGTGTCTGCAGGATATTCTGTGCTGACCACTGCCTGATAGACCTGTGGTCAAAGGTGTTGGGCAGAGGCAATAGGGTCAGAACCATCCTTTGCGTCAGTGGGGACAGATATAGCCTCAGCATGTACACTTGGTGTTCAGGTATTTAGGTTCCACACACTGCCTGATGCAGCCACACATGAAAGTGGTCATCAGGGTGAGGGCAACGTTGTGTACATTTTTGCACCTGTTGTCCAGGGACCTGTGCATTATGACCCATCTGACCCACTTCATCTTGGATCCCCAGATCAACCTGAAGAAAGCTCATGTGATTTCCAAGCTTGATGAGCAGGAGTTGGGCCACACCTGTGCCAAGTACAGCAGCCTTGAGAGCACCTCACACCTGGTGACCAGGTCCTTCACAGTTATCGATAGGGAGCTCTCTCCTCACGGTCCCAATTTCTGCTTTATCTTCCCAGTCCACTTCTGCCAATTCTTGCACATTTTGGCCCTTCCAAACCAGATCCCTAACACCTTTTATGTAATCAGACCTTATGGTGAGAGGGACACTGGATCGGTCAGGCCAGTTGCCAAACGGAATGACCTCGCTCTTCGTGAGGCTGACCCTGGACCCTGATGCAAAGCCAAAATGGTCACAGATGCTGATCGATCTGCGTCCTGACCTTGGATCTGAGCAGAAGATGGTGAGACCGTCCATGTACAGGGAGGTCTTCACTTGGGTCCCTTCACTGTCTCGCATCATCATCCCTCTTCTGCTCACGTCCTTCCCGATGCCTTTAGCAAAGGATTCTATACAGCACACAAACAAGACAGGGGAGAGTAGGCAACCCTGCCTGACTCCATATTCGAAGGGGAAGCTATGTATTTCCCACCCCGTTTGGAAAATAGTCTAGGCCTTCCTTCTGTTAAAGTGCATGACCATATACTTTCCTGCATTATATTCCACCTGCTGCTGCTTTGCCCATTCTCTTACTTTTCCAAGTCACTCTGCAGACTCCCTGCTTCCTCAACACTACCTGCCACACACTGCCTATCTTCGAAGAGTTCACAAATCTGGACACAAAGCCATCAATGCTGTCATCCAAATCATTGACATACAATATGAAAGAAGCAGTCCTGACACCAAGCCTTGTGGAACACCTCTAGTCAATAGCAGCCAACTGGAAAGGGTCCCCTTTATTCCCACTTTTTACCACCTTCTGTCCATACTAGTATCTTCCCTGTAATACCATTGGCTCTTATCCTGTTCAACAGTCTCAGATATGGCACCTTGTCAGAGGTTTTCTGAAAATCCAAGTAAGCAACATCCACTGACCCTCCTTTGTCTACACTGCCCATTATTTCCTCAAAGAATTCCAACAGATTTGACAGACAAGATTTCCCATTAAGGAAACCATACTGACTTGGGCCTGTTTAATCACATGCCTCCAAGTACCCTGAAATCTCAATAATTGATTCCATCATCTTTCCAGCCATTGAAATCAGGCTAACTGGCCTATACTTTCCTGTCTCTTGACTTCCTCCCTTCTCGAAGAGTGGAGTGACATTTGCAAATTTCCAGTCCTGTAGGTCCATTCCAGAATCCAGTGATTCTTGAAAGATCATTTCTAATGCCTCCACAAACTCCTCAGCTAACCCCTGGAGTGTAGTCCATCAGGTCCAGGCGACTTATCTACCTTCAGACCTTTCAGTTTCCCATGAACCTTCTCTTTATTAATGCTGACTACATTCACTTCTGCCCATGATACTCTCAACACAATCCCGGACCTCCCTTGTCAGTCGCAGTTGCCTTTTCTCTCCTTTAGTATGCTGCTTTCTTGGGGTGAAATTCAGTGATTTCTAAATTACTCTCAGAAACTCCTGCTTTTGCTTCTCCTCTGGGTCCCCTTCCAAACAACTCTAGCCAGCTCTTCCCTCATGCCACTGCAGTTAACTTTACCTCAATTGTAGTACTGGTATATCACATTTCAGCCTCTCTCTCTCTCATACTGCAGGGTGAATTCTATCATAAAATGGTCACAGTCTCACAAGGGATCCTTCCGCCTTAAGCTCCCTTCATAACACCAAATCCAGAATTACTTGATCTCCAGTGGGGTATACCACAAGCTGCTCTAAAAAAGCCACCTTGTAGCAATAATAACTGCGTTAACAGTTGTCCCTTGTGTGGGTAACCTCAGAGATGTGCATGCAGAGGAGCTGACACAAGGGACTGGATAAAGAGTTTAATCCTCTCTTTGCAATTCTCTACAATAGAATTTAATGCCTGAATATCAATACACTGACCACTGCCTTACTACAGTTGGGCGAATTCTGTATGGTGCCTTCCATTTGTAAATTAGAGTTCCATAATATAGCCAAGACATAAACTTGTGTATTTTAAGAACACTGATGCACCATCAATAACTCTCGGAGACGTGAGGCGAGATATAGGCTTTTATTGGCTGGAAGAAAGAACAAGCATCAATTGACCACCACACTACATCCTGGAGACTGAGGCCAGGGCGGTGTCTCCAATCGCCTTTATACCAGGGTCCGTGGGAGGAGCCACAGTCAGTGGGAGGAGCCACAGGAGCAGTCAGCTGGGGGGGCGTGTCCAGACAGGTATATGTAGTTCACCACAGACACCTAACATGGAAAGCGAATGCATTGTCCACACTCTGCCTTTATGTCTTTGCATGACAGTCAGTCTTAAGAGGGCAACTAAACAAAAAGGTTCCAACGTTTGTGGCTTTTGTTATTTCCTCTCCTCGTCAGAAAGGTTTCAGGGCAGTGTTTTTTCTTAAATTGGCAGGGACCTGCATTTAACTAGAACTCTTTTTTAAGCACTACTTTCAATGAGGGCTACACAAACACAATCATAAAAAAGAAATACCGTAGATTCCGGATTATAAGCCGCTACTTTTTTCCCACATTTTGAACAGCTTTGAACTCTGCGGCCTTTAATCCAGGGCGGCTAATACATGGTTTTTTTTCATGCCGCCTCGTAAACATTTTGCCTCGTAACAGTAGACCAATAAAATTGATGAGTAGTTCACAGAGGTCCAATGAAATTGTACGATAAATCAAGCGCACTTTCACAATTAAATTATTGTAAATCAGTCATTTGTACTCACCCTCATCAACATGGAAAATACTCGAAGAAAAGCAAGACCCGAGCGCGTCAGACCCGATTAGACCCGATCGCGTTACGCAAGCGCGTCAAACCCGAGCGAAAACGCTGCTTTTAAGTTAAAGGCGATCAATAACTTTTCCTGGTAGGCTGCAGTATATATATTTTTACCAGTCGCTAGGAGATATTGGAATGTTGTTCGTGCTGTTCAGTAAAAAAGTATATGCAACGTAATTTGTGTTACCGATACGTATGTATATTTAAAAGTAGCGGTGCGGCCTAAAATCCGGTGCGGCCTTTACAATTAAAAAATTGATTTTATTTCTAAAATTAGAGCCAGCGGCTTTTAATCAGGTGCGCTCTGTAGTCCGGAATCTACGGTACTTGTAATAAATACAGACATTTGGCAAACTAATCTGAAGGTGAGTTAAAACCACTGGTTTTCCTCCGGTTTACGGGCTCAGACTTGCGACAGTTTCACAATCCTAATTCGTACTTTGGATACTATGCATGTGTAGAAGATAGTTTTCTTTCTTGTGGTAATATCATGTCCAGGAATTACAGTATTCATTTTTTGTGGTTAATGGAAAAAATGACATGTTGCTTTGTTATCCTCAAGCATTTTTGTATATAGTGCAGAAGAAGTACATTATTCTGAACCGTGTAAGTGTCAAGTTTTACATCAGATAATGACCTTCAAATTATCTGTGCAGTCAGAAATAAACAACATCCCAGTTTTCTTATCTGAAGCAGTTGCATGAGCATATGAGCTTCACATTGATTTGTATGTTGAATGAGTAGAAAGTATTGTGAAGATTATCACTGTATATTTACACTGGTGAGAGGTGACATGATCTTTCTAGCTGGGACACTTCAGAGCTTGAAAGCTCCAAGCAAAATTATCTGAAGATATCCTGGCATGACCACGGCAATTAACTTAGTGGAACAGAACAAACACAGTAAGAAGAAATAACCTTCTGCCCTTAATCTTTATGATGTGCTCAAATTTTCAGATACTTTTATTTTATCATTCAGTTTCAGGGCTTTTTTTTGGCTTTATTTTTAGTATAATGGTACATAATCTTAAGTGTGTTTTATTCAAACTGAAATAGACTTTGCCATTACTACTTTGTGATTACTGAAGGTAAAATGGGCAATTGATCAGATTGATCACGAAAGTAACTGCATAGAAGGTAATGGAAGATACAATCCATTACTTGGACCTTTCAGATTTGCCATACAATACATGGGTACTCAGTCTTCATCACAGATTTCTTGTAGTTACATTAGTCAGACCCCTCCCCATCAATCCTACCTGCTCAGCAGGGCTCCCTGATGCACCATCAATAACTCACGCTGAGACTTAGGAAGTGAGATATCGGCTTTTATTGACTGGAAGAACAACACTACATCCTGGGAAAATGAGGGAGAGCAGCAGACCTCAGTCCCCTTTATACAGGGGTCTGTGGGAGGAGCCACAGGAGCAGTCAGCAGGGTCTGTGGGAGGAGCCACAGGAGCAGTCAGACAGGTATATCTAGTTCACCACACTCCCACATGACCTTACAGTGCTGGTACAGTACAGCACCAGTATTGAGGACACCTTCAAAAGATTATGCCTCAGAAAGGTGGCATCCATAATTAAGGACCCCCTTTACCCAGGACATGCCCTCTTCTCATTGCTACCATCAAGGAGGAGGTACATGAGCCTGAAGACGCACACTCAATGTTTCAGGAACAGCGTCTACCATCAGATATCCGAATAATGAACACATGAACACCTCCTCGGTAGTTTTCCCTCTCTTTTTGCACTACTCATTTAAATTATATTTTATATATACTTACTGCAATTTATAGTTTTTTAATTATTATGTATTGCAATGTACTGCTGCTGTAAAGCAACAAATTTCAAAACATATGCCAGTGATATTAAATCTGATTTTGATTCTATATTATCCAGATTGAGTGCCTGAAGCTATTGTAAGCTCATTGCATATGCAAACTGTAAGTTGTATTGCATTGACCATGAAAGTTACAATCAATTTTCTTGAGCGCAGAAGCCAGACCAATAATAAAGGTGACATTGGAAGGAAAAACACAAACAGCAAGTTTATTTACTTAAACATGGAGCGAGAATGATGTGATGTTACTTCCTTAATAGGCTTCTAGTGTGCATTGAAATTAAGAAATTGAAAATGCATGGGATATTTTATTGAATCCCAAGAGCAAAAATGATAAATGGTAAAGTAATTAGTTTATTATTGTCACAAGTACTGAGATACAGCGAGCTTTTGCTTACATACCATGGAGACAGATCATTCCATACTTAAGAAAAGCAAAAATGACTTGGTGATGGATTCTAAACATAAATTAAATCAGAGCCGAAGTATTTTAACAAGTAAGATGAAACATATCTCAGGAGGAAAAGATATGGATCAGATTTACTTCCAAGTAACAAAATCTGTTTGCAAACTGGAGACTGGAGGAGAAAAGAGTGGATGTGTAATGCTGTATTACATTTGTTAAGATACCAAGTGACTCTTCAAGGAATATATATTTCTTTCTATCTTTGAGATTTAGATTCTAACATTAAGTGGCTATAACTGATATGTTTTTGACTTTTAATGACAACGAGGATCACAAATTCACAAAGTGTTCTGATTATATGCTGACTGAATAAAATCATTCTCTACTGTTAATTATGGATAACTCTGAACATCCTCTACATAGCACCATCCAGAGACAGAGAAGCAGTTTCAGCGACAGGTTACTATCGATACAATGCTCCTCAGACAGGATGAAGAGGTCAATACTCCCCAATGCCATTAGGCTTTACAATTCTACCGCCAGGACTTAAGAACTTTTTAAAAGCTATTATTAATGCTTTTTGAGATAGTGATTTAGATGCATATCATATTTTTTACTGAGTTAAGTATTGTATGTAATTAGTTTTGCTACAACAAGTGTATGGGACATTGGAAAAAAGTTGAATTTCCCCATGGGGATGAATAAAGTATCTATCTATCTATCTATCTATCTATCAATAAAGAGTTGAAGGAAACTAGCATCAGTAAGAACAAAAGTTATTGGAAAAATTAATGGGATTAAAGTCAGATGACCTGCATCCCAAGATCTTAAAAGAGATGCTTTTGTAAATAGTTGTCATCTTCCAAATTTCTATAGATTTTAGAATGATTTGCACAGTTTGAAATGTGCTGTAGTCAATCCACTTCAAAGTTCGACGTGTTGTGCATTCAGAGATGCTCTTCTGCAAACCACTGCTGTAATGCACGAGCTACTGTTGCCTTCCTGTCCACTTGAACCAGTCTGGCCATTCTTCTCTGATTCCACTTATTAACAAGGCATTTTGTTCCACAGTATTGGATGTTGTTTTTCTCAATATTCCCTGTAAACTCCAGAGACTGTTGTGTGTGACAGTCCCTGGAAATCTTCAATTTCTTCCCCATTCTGATATTTGGTCTGAACAATAACTAAATTTCTTGTCCATGTCTGCATGCTTTTATGCACTGCATTGCTGCCACATGATTGGCTGTTTAGATATTTGCATTAATGAGCAGGTGAATGTAATAAAATGGCTACTGAGTGTATAATGCTTCTATTTTAATAATATCCTCCAGCGTCTCACTGGTGCATCCAGTGGCAGCCTTACTCTTTCTTTTGTATTTGTCTGTTTTTATGAGGCCAAGTTGCTAGCTCGACGCTCAACTCAGCACAGATGGAAAGCACGCAAGGAGCTGGCTGGATTCAAAGCTGACACCACTCGCCCTGAAGCCCAGTGTGGATGCCACCGCTCCACCAGCTGGCTTCTGCTTTAAAAAGAGTCAGAGAGATCAGGGAGCTGCAGACCACTTAAACTAACATCAGTCGCCAAGAATTCACCAGAATATATGATTAACAAAGTAGCATTTAAGAGCAATATTTAAAAAAATAACAAGTCACAAATCAATTTGGATTTATGAACAAATCTCAATTTTTTTTAGGAATAATTGATTAAGCAGTATCAAGCAGACAAATCTGAAGGTTGTATAATTTATATATACTTTGATAATAAAATGTACTTTGAATCCATGAAGGCCACCAATAAAGTAATACAGATAAAAGAAAGCAGACCATTCAGCCCATATACTGTTCCGTGACTCAGTAAAATCCATGCTGTCTATCGTACCCACCTATGCTAATCCCATTTAGCACAGCATTCTATGCTCTGGTAATAAGACGATAAGATATCGGAGCAGAATTCGGACACTTGGTTCATCCGGTCTGCTCTGCCCCAATCTCCTTCCTTCTCCCTACACGCCTCGACTAATCAAGAATCTGTCAACTGTTATCACCAATAATAAAATAAAATAAATATCCAGAGCACACGCACTCTTATGGCTCAAACGTTCTTTTTATTTCACTTGTTGACCAGGCAAACTACACGGGCCCCTGTCACACACACTGCTCAGAAGTCTCAATGGACAACTGCTATTTTTACACAGAACTGGCTTATCAGTTCTGGATATTGATTATTGTAAATTGTGTATTGTAAGTTCCTTCCTTGTAAGATCAAGCACCATTCACAACAGAGGTGTCAAAGTCAATCGAAACTTTAAACGGACAGACGATGATATTTTGAAGTAAAAACAATAGAACTTTAATTGTTTTACATTCTTCTGTTATCTCATCTGTCTCCAGCACCTCCTATTGTGTAAAATGACATTATGTTTTAGGAAGGTGTTTCTGGAAAAGTTTCACTACAGAAGTCTCACTCATCTGGCTTGAGCACACGCTGCTGCAGTCAACCCAGCCTGTCTCACCTGTAGTAAACTGAAGCGTCTCCGGCAGTCTCACTTCAAAGGTCTCGCTTGACTACAACTAACACAGGCTATCCTTGCTTTACTATGACTTTCACACAAACACATCCTTATAAGGAGATGAGCATAACTGCACACATTTATCCAGCTGTGGCCTAATCAAAGTTTTAAAAAGTTGTAGAAAGCTTTACACCCAATGCCCTAGCTAATGAATATCAACAGATGGTTTTCTTCATCACATTATCAATTAGTCTACCGCCTTTATGGATGAATTGACATGTACATCACAACCCGCCTACTTTTGAATATTCTCCAGGACTTTACCATTCTTGGTGAATGTCCTTATTGGATCTTCCAAAATCCATCATCTTAACCTTATTGGGATTGGATTCCATGTGTCATTGCTCAGTCCAGTTTTGCAATTGATCAATATCATTCTATCCTCACTATCAGCAGCACCAGCAAACTTTGTTCATCTGCCAACTCACCAAGTATTTCTGGTACGTTTATATTCAAATCAATACACTGTGTAATAATATGATAAATAGCCAGCATCACAACACAGCTCCAGGTAGAATACCACAGGCTACTATTATAAAGGCAACACTACTCTATCATCCTCAGAGATCATTTTACCAAGTCATCTTAGGATCCAGTTTTACAATTTCAATGCTTCAAACCCTTTGGATCAGCCTTGCATATGTGTTCTTGTTATAGACTGAATTCTATGTAGACCACATCAGCCATAATCATCATCATCACCATTAAGTATCGTGTCATATGACGTAGGTAATCGTGGTCTTTTCATAGCCACGATTATTCTTGGCAATTTTTTTTCTACAGAAGTGGTTTTTCATTACCTCCTTCTGGGCAATACCTTTACAAGATGGGCGACCCCAGCCATTATCAATACTCTTCAGAGATTGTCTGCTTGGTGTCGGTGGTCCCATAAACAGGACTTGTGATATGCACTAGCTGCTCAAATGACCATCCATGGCTTCACATGACCCTGATCAGGGGACTGGGGGGAAGCAGATGCTACACCTTACCCAAGGGGAATCTACAGGCCAGCCGAGGTAAGGAATACTTAACATCTCCTTTGGTAGAGACGTCTCATACCAACCATAATGCCCTTATCAATATAATTTGTTAATCCTTCACAAAACTCAGTCAAATTACACAGAATTGCCAAAACTGTGTCGACTATCCCTGATTAAACCCTGTCTTTCCAAAGATAAATGAATGCAATCCTCTATATTTTTATTCCAGTAATTCCCTATCTCTGACATTAAATTCACTGGTCTGTGTTTACCTGACATTTCCTTACTGCTCTTCCTGAGTAAAGGCACAACATTTGCTGTCCTTCATTCATTTGACGCTGACAATCTGTCAGTAATCCAGCAATCTCCTCCTTTGCCTCCTATACCTTGGGCCCTCTCCTGGTTGAGGTTACCCATGGATGTTGCACCCTAGCTGTGTACGTGATACACAAGCCAGGGCAGTACAAAATGGAGAGCAAGCTATTGCCACGCAGCAGGCTCCCCTCTCCACACAGCTGATTAATCCAAAGGAGCGGCACAGACTGATAAAGTTTGGCACTAGCGGTGTCACAGGAGTTGCCAGTCAGCACTGAACTCAACATAGGACTGCTGCAGGACTCCAGCTTTGGATTTTTCCTTGGGGTTTATTCCCAAAGCCTTCCCCATGAGTGGGAGCATTCAATAGGTACTGGGAGCTTATCCCCAGTACCTCCCCTGGCTATGATAAGCTCCCATTGCAGTCTAGGATATTATCTCATTAAACCCCAGGGGGAGGGGGTGTGGAGTTTACCCATAATGTTTTACACTGGAATCTGGAACAACAACCTGTTGGAGGAACTCAGCAGGTCGAGCAGCATCTGTGAGAAGAAAGGAACTGTCAATGGTTAGGGTCAAGACCCTGCATCAGGACTCGACCTGCTGAGTTCCTCCAACAAATTTTCTGTTGCTTTTTTCAACTGTTAAGGTGTCTAATACATCTTTTTTTTTTAATGTTACCATGCTGTAGAATATTCCCAAACCTTTCCCTGAAATCTACATCTGCAATGTCTTTTTGGTGAATACAAATGAGAAATGTTAATTTAAGCTCTTATGCATATCCTCTTGCCCTCCTCTTTCCTTGCTTACTAACCTACTCTTAATTTATTTATAAAATGCCTTGGGATTTTCCTTCTTTATATGCAATGATATTTCATGATCCCTCTTGATTCTCCCCAATTTATTTTTTATATACCTGCAACACATTTACCATTTCAGAAAGATCATACATATTTTCAGAACTCTGTGCCTTCCTGTTTATGTCCTTATCAGATCTTTAATATCGCCTAACATCTGCTGGTGCATGGACTTGTTGTCTCTAATTTGAGCCTCAGAGGAGTCTGTTGAACCTGAATTGTTACTGTTTCACTTTTTTTAAAAACTCCCACTTGTTGTTTGTAGGTTTCCTGCAAGATATTTCCAGCCTACTTTCATCATGTCCTATCTTATGATATTGAATAAGCCTTTCCACAATCCGGAACCTTAATTTCTGCATCCTTTGCCATGGCAATGTGAAACTTGTCTAGTCACTATTCCCTAAACTGTACCCACTGACACTTCAGCCACTTGCCCAGCTTCACTCCCTCAGATTAGGTTCATACAGCACCTTCTCTGGCAGGACCATCCTCCTTTCAAGTAGGATGGGGTGGAATTTGTGAAACGTGTCTAGGAAAGTTTCTTGAGATAGAGGACCCTACTCAGAAGTGTGCATTACTGCACCTTCTTTTAGGGAATAAGGCAGGCCAAGTAACTGAAGTGGCAGTCAGAATTAGAATCTGAACCAGGTTTAGTTTCACCAGCATTTTCGTGAAATCTGTGACAGCAATACATTGCAAAACATAATAATAAAAAATTGTGAATTTACACCAAATATAAATAAAGTTCAAACTGAGGAAATAAGAGTAGTGAGCAACACACACAAAATGCTGGTGGAACACAGCAAGCCAGACAGCATCTATAGGGAGAAGCACTGTCGACATTTCGGGCCGAGACCCTTCGTCAGGACTAGTGAGTAGTGAGGTAGTGTTCATGGGTTTAATGTCCATTCAGAAATCTGATGGCAGAGGGAATGAAAGCTACTATTGTGTACAGTTCTAGTCACCGAATTATAGGAAAGATGTCAACAAAATAGAGAGAGTACAGAGAAGATTTACTAGAATGTTACCTGGGTTTCAGCACCTAAGTTACAGAGAAAGGTTGAACAAGTTAGGTCTTTATTCTTTGGAGTGTAGAAGGTTGAGGGGGAGCTTGATAGAGGTATTTAAAATTATGAGGGGGATAGATAGAGTTGACGTGGATAGGCTTTTTCCATTGAGAGTAGGGGAGATTCAAACAAGAGGACATGAGTTGAGAGTTAAGGGGCAAAAGTTTAGGGGTAACACAAGGGGGAATTTCTTTATTCAGAGAGTGGTAGCTGTGTGGAACGAGCTTTCAGTAGAAGTGGTAGAGGCAGGTTCAATTTTGTCATTGATAAAAAATTAGATAGGTATATGGACAGGAAAGAAATGGAGGGTTATGGGCTGAGTGCAGGTCGGTGGGACTAGGTGAGAGTAAGCGTTCGGCACGGACCAGAAGGGCCGAGATGGCCTGTTCCCGTGCTGTAATTGTTATATGGTTATTCCTGAATCATTGAGTGTGTATCTTTGGGCTCCTGTATCACCTTCTTGGTGGTAGCAATGAGAAGAGAGCATGTCCTGGGTGATGAGGGTCCTTAATGATGGATCCCATCTTTTTGAGGCATTGCGCCTTGAAGACATCCTGGATGCTGCGGAGGCTAGTGCCCATGATGAACCTGACTGAGTTTACAACTTTCTGCACCTTATTCATTTGCAGTGGCTCCTACATACAAGAGAATGATGCAGCCAATTGAAATGCTCTCCACAGCAAGTCAGTAGAAATTTGTGAGTGTCTTTGGTGACATTTCAAATTTCTTCAAACTCCTAATGAAGTATAGCTGCTGTCATGCCTTCTCTGTAATGACATCGATTCGCTGAGCTCAGGATAGATCTTCAGAGATGTTGACAAACAGGAACTTGAAATTGTTGCCCTTTCCACCACTGACCTCTTGATGACGACTGGTAAGTGTACCCTTGTCTTTAATGAGTTCTTTGGTCTCACTGTCATTGAGTCAAAGAGCTCTTTGGCTCTAGTGACATTAATTCTATTATTTATATGACAGACATTGTAACGGATAGGACAGGTCCATTGGAGATGGTCCTAAACTGAAGCAGGGCTAATTTTTTGGGTGGGAGGAAATTGGACAGGATCCATCTGAGGTTGATTAATTGAGTCTGTTTGAAGGTAAAGGAATGAATGTCAAATGGGAGGTTTTAACGAGTGTGATAGCAAAGTTCCAGGAACAACATGATCCTGTCAGGGTGAAGGGTAATCCTGACAACTTTATGGAACCTCGGATGATAAGAGATATTGAGGCTCTGGTCAAGAAAAAGAAGGAACCTTACATTGTGTTTAGGAGATCAGAACTGAATGAAACCCTTGATGACTACAAAAAGATTAAAAATGCTCTTAAGAGAGAAATCTGGAGGACAAAGAGCAGGTATGAGATGGACCTGGCAGGTAGGGTTAATGAAAATCCCAAGAGGATCTATAGATATATAAAGAGGGAAATGGTGTCTATGGAGATAATTGGTCACCTTAGAGATCAGCAGGGCCACCTATTTCTTGAGCTGCAGAGATGGCTGGGATTTTTAATGACTATTTCTCCTCTATTTATTGAGGAAGAAATTATGGTTGTTCAAGAGATAATGGAAACTAGTGGAGATCTTTGGAAGGACATTCATATTACCAGGGAAGAGGTATTTGCAGCCTTCCTGTACAGTTGGGTAGCTGAATCCCTATTGCCTAACCAAGGGCATTTTCAGATGTCTTGGGAGGCTAGAGGAGAAATTGTGGAGGCTCTTGAGGAGAAATTTGCTTCATCATTAGTCACGGAGGAAGTTCCTCAAGAAGGAAAGGTGGCTAATGGTGTTGCATTGTTTAAGAAGGACAGAAAAGAGAAGATAGGGAACTTCAGGCTGATCTACCTGATGTCTGTGCTGGGGATGTCATCGGAGTGACTGCACTTGGAGTAACATGTACAGTTTTAGTGTCTTTATATTTGTATGTTACCCTGTTACGCAGCTGTTTGAATGGTTCACAACAACAACCACACACTCACTGTCAGCAAGACCAGGGAATTAATTGTGTATTCCAGGAAGGGGAAGTTGGGAGAAGACATACCAGTCCTCATTGAAAGGTCAGCAGTAGAAAAGGTGAGCAGCTTCAAGCTCCTGGGTGTCAACATCTCTGAAGGTCTATCCTGAGCCCAAAACATTGATGCAATCACAAAGAAAGCATGTCAGTGGCTCGCCTTCATTGCAATTTTGAAGTGATTTAGTATATCACGAAAGACTCTTGCAAATTTCTTCAGATATATGGAGGAGAGCATTCTAACTGGTTGTATCACTGCCTGATATGGAGGTTCCAATCTGCAAAATCGACAAAGGTTGCAGAGGGATGTAGACTCAGCTACTTATCATAAGCACAACCCTCCCTACTATCAAGGACATATTCAAGAGATAGTGCCCCAGGAATGTGGCATCCATCATTAAGGATCCTCCATTAAGGGTGATGCACCATCAATAAGTCACGCTGAGACTTAGGAAGCGAGATATCGGCTTTTATTGACTGGAAGAATAAACAACACTACATCCTGGGGAAAATGAGGGAGAGCAGCAGCCCACAGTCGCCTTTATACAGGGGTCTGTGGGAGGAGCCACAGGAGCAGTCAGCAGGGTCTGTGGGAGGAGCCACAGGAGCAGTCAGACAGGTATATCTAGTTCACCACAAAGGGGAGGAGGTAGAGGAGATTGAAGACGTACACTAAGCATTTCAGGAACATCCTCCTCCTTCCACCATCAGATTTCTGATCATATTTTTACAGAGTTAAGTATTGTATGTAATTAGTTTTGCTACAATAAGTGTATGGGACATTGGAAAAAATGTTGAATTTCCCCATGGGGATGAATAAAGTATCTATCTATCTATCTATCTCTGAGATTCTAGTGGCTGATGAGCAGTTCCTGACATGTCCTAACAGACAGCCATCTGATCATAAGACATAGGAGCAGAATTAGGCTGTTCAGCCCATCGAGTTTGCTCTGCCATTTCATCATGGCTGAATTACTATACCTCTCAGCCCTGTTCTCCTCCCATCTCCCAGTAACCTTTGTCACCCTTACTAACCAAGATCCTATCAACCTCCACTTTAAGTATACCAACAACAGTGGGCAGTAATATCAGGGCATGTTGCCACAGGTCTGACCCCAATGCACAATGAAATTCAGCAACCCTTTGCTTGTAAAGTAAGATCCCTACTTTATGATTTCCTACAATTGAAGCAACTCTGCTCCTCTCTTTTGAGACCTGGGTTAGTGTTTTTTTAATGACATACAAGAGGGTGCACCAGATTTCCTTGCTCACATAAAGCACATGGAGTAAACAGAGTACACAATAAAAATAACTCAACAAGCAGTGACAATAATGGAATAACAAGGAGACTTACAGTTAGGAATATGAGATCATTGTAGCACCACTGGGAAAAGTAAGGGGTAATGCCCAGTCCATCACAGGTAACATCTATGCGGATTACTGTCACAGGGAAACAATATTCATCATCAGGGACCTCACCACCCAGGTCATGCTCTCTTTTCACTGTTGCTATCAGGAAGAAGGCATGGGGGTCTCAGGACTCACAGCACCAGGTTCAGGAACAGTTATTACCCCTCAAACATCAGGCTCTTGAACCAGTGGGGTTCATTCAATTCACTTGCCCCATTACTGAACAGTTCCTCCAACCTATGGACTCACAATCAAGGTCTCTCCATCTCATGATCTTGATATTTATTGCTTATTTATTTTTTATTTATTTTTTTTCTCTTTGTTTTTGCACAATTTGTTGTCTTTTGACTACTTGTTGTTGAGTGCAGTCTTCTTTCTTCTTCTTTCTAATGTTTCTTGGATTTAACAGGTATTCCACAAGGAAACAAATCTCAGGGTTATATGTGGTGACATATATGTCTTTGATAATAAATTTACTTTAAACTTTGAAATTTGCTTTTTAAACAATATCCATGGACTCTCCTTAGCCTATCCTGCTTGTTATCTCCTTAAAGAATTCCAACAGATTTGCTTGGCAAGATTTCCCTTTAATTAATGTCTTTACTAATGTCATGTAAGAAACAGCAAATTCATAATTACTTTTTGTAGAAGAGGACATTTCTTATGTAAACTGGAATCCTAATGTTGAACTCTTACTAGTCTTTGGACTTCAAGCCCCTTGCGCATACACTTAATGCATTAGCGATTATAAAATGAGCATCATTTAATAAGAGACATCTTTTCAACTCAACTTCCTTTCAGCAAAGAAAATACCAAAAGGCTAGAATAAAGCATTCTTTTGTTGCCCTCGTTTCCAGTCCACTTACTTTAATGTATGTAAAGTGCCATGATGACAGGTGCTAAAGTAGACCCTGCTTTCTATGTTGGTCTTTTTTGTTTTGAAATTCAGCTTCCATGACAAAGTCACGGTGATGACTGTAAAGTGTGTATTTGATGGGAAGGAGGGGAAGACAAGGTTGAAACCAGGTTTATTCGTGTTCCAAAAGCAATGAAAGCTTTTATGTAATCCTGAAACTGCTGCATGACTTCTCATAATAATATACAAATATGAAGCCATTTACAACTCCTTTGACAAATTATTTGACAGTTGCTTGTAGCTGTTTCTTTGTGAGACTGGTAATGTTCTAAAATGGAAATTTTGTTTTGCAGAAGTCATAATGGCAGCTTTCTTCCTACATTTGTACTTCATGAAACCTAATTTGCCCAAGTCTTGAAATTAATAACACTTCAGTAGAACAATTTTTGGAAGTCTCTATGTCCAATATTTCAAAGGACTGTTGTTGGCTTGATACTGAGCATGTCCTTGGGATTGTTGGTTATATATTCTAATATTGCCAAACTCAAATTCAGAAACATTTTGGTATTGTTTTCACCAGGTAGAAACACAGTTTATTATTAGAATACAAAATGTGGTGCTCACCCAGGTGGCATCTATCATATCCAAACATGGCTGTGCAAACAGAATATTTCTTAACTTTTAATTTTTTCTTCACTACTTCTTGTCTCTTTTACTTAATTGGTAAAACCAAGGCTCCATGGCTCATCTGAAAGAACATCTCATTCTCATAGGGTTTTCTTCAATAATTATTCTCGTCTTCTGTCAAAGATAACATGTTTTGAAGTTTAGTTCTAAAGGAAGTGGGAGCTCTGTGCTCTGTGTTACAGAGTGATTGTGTTTCTAGAAAAAAAACACATTTCAATTAACATGAAACTGTTTATTTCCATCAAATCCTAGTTTTGGATGAGATGCAGTAACACGGTCTATAAACAAGGTCATTCTGATTTCTTTGTAGGTTAAAGAGAAAGGTTGTTTTTTAATCAACTAGAAATGGATGTTACACTGTTTGATTAGTTATTGTTGTACAGGTATCCATTGAATTCAAAGTTCAAAATAAATTTATTATCAAAGTACGTATACACAGATTGAGTTCAACCCAGATAAGTGTGAAGTGGTTCATTTTGATAGTTACATTTGAAGACAGAATATAATATTAAAGGTAAGACTCTTGCAGCTGGAGGATCAGCGAGATCTTTGGGTCCATGTCCATGGGATACTCTTGTGTGCAGGTTGATAGCTTTGTTAAGAAGGCATATGGTGTGTTGGCATTCATCAACTGTGGGATTGAGCTCAAGAGCCGTGAGGTAATGTTACAGCTATATAAGACCTTGATTAGACCCCACTTGGAGTTCTGTGTTCAGTTCTGGTCACCTCACTACAGGAAGGATGTGGATGCTATAGAGAGAGTGCAGAGGAGATTTACAAGGATGTTGCCTGGATTGGAGAGCATGCCTGATGAGAAGGAACGAACTTGGCCTTTTCTCCTTGGAGCGATGGAGAATGAAAGATGACTTGATAGAGGTGTACAAGATGATGAGAGGCATTGATCATGTGGATAGTCAGAGGCTTTTTCCCAGGGTTGAAATGGCTAACATGAGGGGATGTAGTTTTAAGGTGCTTGGAAGTAGATACATGTGGGATGTCAGAGGTAAGTTTTTCACACAGAGAGTGATGGATGTATGGAATGCCTGCCAATGACAGTGGTGGAGGCGGATACAGTAGGGCCTTTTAAGAGACTCTTAGGTAGGTACATGGAGCTTAGGAAAATAGAGGGCCATGCGGTAGAGTACATAATTCTAGGCAGTTTCTAGAGTAGGTTACATGGTCTGCACAACATTGTGGGCTGAAGGACCTGTAATGTGCTATAGATTTCTATGTCATCAAATACTACCCTGAGATTAATTTTCTTGCAGTTATTCACAGTAGAACAAAAAAGTACAACAGACTCAATGAAAAGCTTCACACAAAGCATGACAAGCAATCAATGTGCAGAAGAAGACAACCTGCGCACAGATAAAAAGAAACAAAAAATAATAATAAGTAAACAAATGAATGAGGTCTAGAATCCTTGAAGGTGAGTCCATAGGTTGTGTTCAATGATAAGTTCAGTGTTGTGGTGAGTGAAGATGCCCATGCTGGTTCAGGAGCCTGATGGTTGAGTGGTAATAACTGTTCCTGAAACAGATGATCTGGGACCTAAGGCTCCTGTACCTCCTTTCTGATGATAGCAATGAGAAGAGAGCATGGGCTGGATGGTGGGAGTCCTTGATGATGGATGCTGACCTCTTTGTAGATGTGATCAATGGTGGAGAGGGCTTTTTCTGTGATAAGCTGGCTGTATCCATCATATTTTGAAGGCTATTCCATTCTGAAGCATTGGTGTTTCCATACCTGTATATGCTGTAACCAATCAGGATACTCTCCACTGTGTATCTAAAGTTTTTAAATGTTTTAGATGATATGATAGATTTTCACAAACTTCTAAGAAAGTAGAGGTGCTGCCGTACTTTCTTTGAAATAGCATTCATGACCGATCCTCTGCTATGATAATGCCCAGGAATTTAAAGTTACTGACCAACCCTCTCCAAATGAAGAGAGTACTTTGTCAGTTTTTCAGAGCAAATCTCTTAATTTGCTTGCTGTTGTAAACCAGAGGCCTGTGGTTGTTTTCTTTGGTGAACTAATTAGTCCTTTGTGTACATTTTGGGTATTTATTTTTTTCACACAAAATCTGAAAGAGTTTATTTTTATTCGTATCTCAAAATCTTGGTAATTCCATAATTACCATAAAGGTGAATATCTCCATCACTCCAAGGAGAAAAGGCCCAGTTCACTCAACCTATTCTCGTAAGGTATGTGCTCCAATCTAAGCAACATCCTTATAAATCTCCTCTGTGTGCTCTCTATAGCATCTACATCCTTCCTGTAGTGAGGCAACCAGAACTGAACACAGTACTCCAAGTGGGGTCTAACCAAGGTTAGCTGCAACATTACCTCACAGCTCTTGAACTCAATCCCACGGTTGATGAATGCCAACACACCTTATGCCTTCTTAACAAAGCTGTCAACCTGCACACAAGAGTGTCCCATGGACACGGACCCGAAGATCTCGCTGATCCTCCACACTGCCAAGAGTCTTACAATTAATATTATATTCTGTTTTCAAAATTAACCTATCAAAATGAACCACTTCACACTTATCTGGGTTGAACTCCATCTGTGTATACACGTACTTTGATAATAAATTTATTTTGAACTTTGAATAAAGGTGAACTGCTGTAACATATATGTGCATTCTGGCTGTTTGTCAGACTTGAGTGTTGGAGAATTTTTGCCTGTAAGAGTCAATGCTTACATAGCAACTGCATGCACACCTCTAACATCCTAAGTAACCTGTTTTGTTTCCTCTAATCTGTCTGCTTTAGGAGTTACCATGAATAACTTTACCTTATCACTGTCACACCTGATGTAGTCGAATTGACATTGACAGAAACTGAGTGTAAGATCCATATAATTAAAATAGATTGATTGCACAGCATGTAGAGCAATCATTCTCTGGGCTATTATTGCAATGAATATACTTCCAAAATGTATTTACCTTTTGAGGGTCGAATTGCTGCTTGTGATTGATCATATTTTACAGTGTTTCAGATTATCAAGTTCTGGTTCTAATTTGGTTTGACCTCCAATGGGAATCTGCTGAGAAATGGCGTGCTTTGAAAAGTTTGAATTTTCAATGGCTGTAGATGGGAGCAGAACCCTGGTCTTAGCTCAGACAGGACCATTAATACTGATGGCAGTTCCTGGTTCCTTGATGGTGCTGAAAGTTAGAGACAAGAACACCATCCCACCCACTACAGCAGGCACATTGATCTCCAGAAGAGTTGAGACTCACTTTTGGAGGACGTGGCAATATGCCTTTACTAGTAATTATGGACTTGGCCAATCTGGGGAAAATATGAAGGTGTGTCCCTACATCTCTGAAGAAGCTCCAGTTCCTTGATCCCCAAACTTCTTGTATGTTTTTGAAGGCAGAATTGGAATTTTGAGACAGGTGAGGTTCCAACATAACTATGATGGTGATGCCCCCAAGAGTATTTTGAAGAGTGTAATAAGGCATATGATATAATCCTACAATATTTTGAGTGAGGTATCTTAATTTTATAATGGATGTTGCATTATGTCAATTTGAAATGTGCAGACAACTGAACTATTCTGGCTTTGGTTTGGTAAAATTTGCTTACTAAGAACCCAACATGTCCAGCCCCTAAGAAGCACCATAACCTTTTCAACTTCTTGCATGTCCGATAAAATTATGGTGGAGTTCAAGCCAATCCTTTCTCCAGCTGTATTTCATTTTGCCTGAGTCAGCTAACTGTAAGACCTGTGAATATGTTAGCGTTGAGGTCCTCTACTGTAACTAGGATGTGGAAGATAACCTCAAGTCTGGATCACTGGTGGATTTCAAGGTGCAACAGCAGAACCCAAGAGCTAATAGGAGGGGGCATTTGGAGTTAAGTTTATCTAATTGGGATGAAGTAGGTCATCTCTCATTTAGGTAATACATGATTGGCAATTCTTCATTAGACACCACAATGTATTTTAATGACTCCTTTGTTAAATTTCAGGCTCTGTGCCAAATAAAGGAAGGTCTATTTAGAAATAATTGTCCTCCTTCTACAACAACAGGCCCTTGGATAAAGGATGACCTGCCTTCACTTTAGTTAAGTGGGTTCTGAGGTGACCAATGAGGCAATGCTGGAACCACAGATGGAGTAGGAAAGGTACAGTGTGGCAGGGATGTGGGAATTTGTGTAATGGTCCATCCTTGAAATAAAGAAGGAGCACTTGGGTAGCAAGATATTTTGAAGACTGATGTAGTCATGTTATTTTGTTTAATTATTGAGATAACGTTTTATCAGTATTAGATGAAAAGCTATGAAATAGTTGGTTATTGACATAGCTGTATTTCTCCAAAGACGTAAGGCTGATATTTGGTTTTTGGAAAATTTCTTAGTATTTTGGAGATGTAAAACATATGAACATAAGTTCTGTTTTGAAATAGAGAGTGTCCATTAGTTAGCTTATCTTTATGTTAGAAACATAGAAAACCTACAGCGCAATACAGGCCCTTCAGCTCACAAAGCTGTGCCGAACATGTCCTTACCTCAGAACTACCTAGGCTAAAACCCATAGCCCTCTATTTTTCTAAGTTCCATGTACTAACCAGGAGTCTCTTAAATGACCCTATCGTTTCCACCTCCACGACTGTGGCCGGCAGCCCATTCCACGCACTCACCACTCCCTGCGTAAAAAACTTAACCCTGACATCTCCTCTGTACCTACTTCCAAGCACCTTAAAACTATGCCCTCTCGTGCTAGACATTTCAGCCCTGGGAAAAAGCCTCTGACTAACCACATGATCAATGCCTCTCATTATCTTTTACAACTCTATCAGGTCAACTCTCATCCTCTGTCGCTACAAGGAGAAAAGGCTGAGTTCATTTAACCTATTCTCATAAGACATGCTCCCCAGTCCAGGCAACATCTTTGTAAATCTCCTCTGCACCCTTTCTATGAGTTCCACGTCCTTCCTGTAGTGAGGTAACCAGAATTGAGCACAGTATTCCAAGTGGGGTCTGACCAGGTTCCTATATAGCTATAATGTTAACTCTCGGCTCTTAAACTCAATCCCACGGTTGATGAAGGCCAATGCACCGCATGACATCTTAACCACAGAGTCAACCTGCTTGGCAGCTTTGAGTGTTCGATGGACTCAGGTCCCAAGATCCCTCTGATCCTCCACACTGCCAAGAGTCTTACCATTAATACTATGTTCTGCCATCATATTTGATCTACCAAAATGAACCACCTCACACTTATTTGGGTTGAACTCCAACTGCCACTTCTCAGCCCAGTTTTGCATCCTATCAAAGTCCCGCTGTAACCTCTGACAGCCCTCCATACTATCCACAACACCTCCAACTTTTGTGTCATCAGCAAATTTACTAACCCATCCCTCCACTTCCTCATCCAGGTCATTTATAAAAATCACAAAGAGTAGACTTTCCAGAACAGATCCCTGAGACACACCACTGGTCACCGACCTCCAAGCAGAATATGACCCACCTAGAACCACTCTTTGCTTTCTGTGGGCAAGTCAGTTCTGGATCCACAAAGCAGTGTCCCCTTAGAATCCATGCCTTGTTACTTTCTCAATAAGCCTTGCATGAGGTACCTTATCAAATGCCTTGCTGAAATCCATATACACTATATCTACAGCTCTACCTTCATCAATGAGTTTAGTCACATCCTCAAAAAATTCAATCAGGCTCGTAAGGCATGACCTGCCTTTCGCTAAGTCATGCTGACTATTCCTAATCATATTATGCCTCTCCAAATGTTCATAATCCTGCCTCTCAGGATCTTCTCCATCAACTTACCAACCACTGAAGTAAGACTCACTGGTCTATAATTTCCTGGGCTATCTCTACTCCCGTTCTTGAATAAAGGAACAACATTTGAAACCCTCCAATCCTCTGGAACCTCTCCCGTCCCTATTGATGATGCAAAGATCATCACCAGAGACTCAGCGATCTCCTCCCTTTTTTCCCACAGTAGCCTGGGGTACATCCCATCCAGTCCCGCTGACTTATCCAACTTGATGCTTTCCAAAAGCTCCAGCACATCCTCTTCCTTAATATCTACATGCTCAAGCTTTTCAGTCCACTGCAAGCTGTCCCTACAATCACCAAGACCCTTTTTCATAGTGAATACTGAAGCAAAATATTCATTAAGTACCTCTGCTATCTCCTCTGGTTCCGTACACACTTTTCCATTGTCACACTTGTTTGGTCCTATTGTCTCACGTCTTATCTCCTTGCTCTTCACATACTTGTGGAATTCCTTGGGGTTTTCTTTAATCTGTCTGCTAAGGCCTTCTCATGGCCCCTTCTGGCTCTCCTAATTTAATTCTTAAGCTCCTTCCTGCTAGCATAATCTTCTAGATCTCTATCATTACCTAGTTTTTCGGACCTTTCGTAAGCTCTTCTTTTCTTCTTGACTAGATTTACAACAGCCTTTGTACACCACAGTTCCTGTACCCTAACATCCTTTCCCTGTCTCATTGGAAGGTACCTATGCAGAGCTCCACACAAACATCCCCTGAACATTTGCCACATTTCTTCCATACTTTTCCCTGAGAACATCTGTTTCCAATTTATGCTTCCAAGTTCCTGCCTGATAGTCTCATATTTCCCCTTACTCCAATTAAATGCTTTCCTAACTTGTCTGTTCCTATCCCTCTCCAATGCTATGGCAAAGGAGAGAGCATTGTGATCACTATCTCCAAAATGCTCTCCCACTGAGAGACCTGACACCTGACCAGGTTCATTTCCCAATACCAGGTCAAGTACAGCCTCTCTTGTAGGCTTATCTACATATTGAGTCAGGAAACCTTCCTGAACACACCTAACAAACTCCACCCCATCTAAACCCCTCACTCTAGGGAGATGCCAATCAATATTTGGGAAATTAAAATCTCCCATTGCAACAACCCTGTTTTTATGACTTCTCTAACTTCCGTTAATGCCCCTCCTCCCCTTCTTACGCCATCCCTGACATATTTAGTTGTTTGCCTGTTCTCCATCTCCCTCTGGTGCTCCCCCCCCTCTCCTTTCTTTCTCCTGAGGCCTCCCGTCCCATGATCCTTTCCCTTCTCCAGCTCTGTATCACTTTCACCAATCACCTTTCCAGCTCTTAGCTTCATCCCACCCCCTGTGGTCTTCTCCTATCATTTCGCATTTCCCCCTCCCCCCACTACTTTCAAATCTCTTACTATCTTTCCTTTCGGTCAGTCCTGACGAAGGGTCTCGGCCCGAAACTTCGACAGCGCTTCTCCCTATAAATGCTGCCTGGCCTGCTGTGTTCCACCAGCATTTTGTGTGTGTTGTTGTTTGAACCCTGTTTTTATTACACCTTTCCAGAATCTGCCTTCCTATCTGCTCCTCGATGTCCCTGTTACTATTGGGCGGTCTAAAAAAAACACCCAATAGAGTTATTGACCCCTTCCTATTTCTAACTTCCACCCACAGAGACTCCGTAGACAATCCCTCCATGACTTTCTTCTTTTCTGCAGCCGTGACATGATCTCTGGAAAACAGTGCCACACCCCCACCTCTTTTGCCTCCCTCTCTGTCCTCTGAAACATCTAAAGCCTGGCACTTGAAGTAGCCATTCCTGCCCCTGCACCATCCAAGTCTCTGTAATGGCCACAACATCATAGCTCCAAGTGCTGATCCACGCTCTAAGTTCATCTGCTTTGTTCATAATACTCCTCACATTAAAATAGACACATCTCAAACCATCGATCTGAGCTCGTCCCTTCTCTATCACCTGCGTATCCTCCCTTTTGCACTGTCACCAAGCTTTCTCAATCTGTGAGCTAACCTCCCTTTCCTCCATCTCTTCAGTTTGGTTCCCATACCCCAGCAATTCCAGTTTAAACTCTCCCCAATAGCCTTAGCAAATCTCCCAGCCAGGATCTTGGTCCACCTGGGATTCAAGTGCAACCTGTCCTTTTTGTACAGGGCACACCTGTCCCGAAGAGGTCCCAATGATCCAAAAATCTGAATCCCTGCCCCCTGTTCCAATCCCTCAGCCACGCATTTATCCTCCACCTCACTCTATTCCTATGCTCACTGTCATGAGGCACAGGCAGTGATCCCAAGATTACTACCTTTGAGGTCCCGCATGTCAACTTCCTTCCTAACTCCCTGTAATCTGTTTTCAGTATCTCCTCCCTTTTCCTACCTATGTCGTTGGTACCAATATGTACCATGACCTCTGGCTGTTCTTCCCACTTCAAGATATCATGGACGCGATGAGAAATATCCCGAACTCTGGCACCTGGGAGGGAAACTACCATCCGCATTTCTTTCCTGTGTTCAAAGAATTACCTGTCTGACCCCCTAACTATAGAGTCCCCTATAACTGCTGCCATCCTTTTCTTTTCCTTACCCTTCTGAGCCCCAGGGCCAGACTCTTTGTTAGTGGTGCAACCACTATTGCTTCCCTCAGGTAGACTGTCTCCCCCCCCACCCCCCCCCCCACACAGTACTCAAGCAGGAACACTTATTGTCAAGGGGTACAGCCACAGGGGTACTCTCTAGTACCTGACACTTCCCCTTCCCTCTCCTGACTGTGACCCACTTGTCTGTCTCCTGTGGCCCCAGTGTGACCACCTGCCTCTCACTCCTTTCTATAACCTCCTCGCTCCCCCTGACCTGGTGAAGGTCATCAAGCTCAGCTTCAGTTCCCTAATGTGGTCCCTCAGGAGCTGCAGCTCGATGCACCTGGTGCAGATGTGGCCGTCCGGGAGGTTTGGAGTCTCCAGGACCTCCCATGTCTGACACTGAGCACAGAAAACTGGCCTCACACACATACCTTCTGTCTGTATTCTACACAGATAACCTACCTCACCTCGACCCTTTATCGCTGAAGCCCCGTTGAGCCAAAGCCTTTTTACTCTGTCTCCATCTACTCTGATGCATGCTGTATAAATCTGTCTTCTTTTTAAACTCTTCTCGCTGTTTCACTGGCTGACCTCCATGCACTTGCGTAGTCTTGCCCTGTTCAAACCGCTGAAGAAATGTTAAGTGATCTGTATCTGGGAACTGTGAATTACATTGAACAGGAACAGAGTCTTCAGCCCATCCTGCCATACTACCCAAATAATTACTGTTTAATTAACCATCTTGGGGTTCTTTTAAGTCAAGTTGATGATTCGGAATGAACTTGAAGAAGGAAGAGTTAGGGGGTTAGGGAAAATGTTGCTGCTGATGGATTATATAATACAGAAATTATCAGCATTTGTCCAGTGCCTCTTGTATTGGCTTCCATGTTTTGAAGCATGGATCAGCCATTTTATTCTATCCTATGCCTGGAATGAAATTCTTCCCTTTTTAGTACGTGGCATGTTATTTAAAATGTAACCATTGCAAGATCACTATGCAAGCTAATCCGCCCCCACCTCAGTTACTCAGACCACATCTCTGTTATGCTAATCCCAGCAGACAGACCACTGGTCAGGTGCTCCAGACCAGTTCAGAAGCAGGTGAAAACCTGGCCAGCAGGAGCCATCTCTGCTCTTCAAGACTGCTTTGAGAACACTGACTGGCACATGTTCAGGGAGGCTACAACCGATGGCAACTCTACCAACTTAGAGGAGTACACAGCATCAGTGACCAGCTACATCAGCAAGTGCATTGATGATGTTACTCTGTCCAAGACCATCACTATACGTGCCAACCAGAAGCCATGGATGACCGCAGAGGAGCGTGCGCTGCTGAGGTCCCGCGACTCCGCCTTCAGAGCAGGCAACAAGGCAGCCCTAACAACAGCAAGGGCCAAACTGTCCCGAGCCATCAGAGGGGCAAAGCGTGCACATGCCCAGCTAATCCACAGTTACTTCCAGGACAGCGATGACACGCGGCGCATGTGGAAGGGCATCCAGGACATCACCAATTACAAGACAATATCACCTGACTGTGCAGGTGATGCCTCCCTCCCAGATGCGCTGAATAACTTCTACGCCTGGTTTGAGGTGGAAAATGACGTGACGGCGAGGAAGTCCACCCCTCCTGCGAATGACCAGGTGCTGTGTCTCTCCGTGGCTGAGGTGAAAAGAACCCTGTGCGGGGTCAACCCATGGAAGGCTGCTGGACCAGACAACATCCCTGATAGAGTGCTCAGAGGATGTGCAGACCAGCTAGCAGATGTTCTCACTGACATCTTCAACATCTCCCTGAGCAGCGCCACCATTCCAACGTGCTTCAAGGCCGCCACCATCGTCCCTGTGCCGAAGAAGTCTTCAGTGTCCTGCCTAAATGACTACCGTCCCATTGCACTTACAACCATCATCATGAAGTGTTTCGAGAGGCTTGTCATGAGGCATATCAAGACCCTGCTGCCCCCCTCATTGGACCCCCTGCAGTTTGCGTACCGTCCCAACCGCTCAACAGATGACGCCATTGCCACCACCCTCCACCTGGCCCTCACCCACCTGGACAAAAAAGACACATACGTTCGGATGCTGTTCATAGACTTCAGTTCAGCATTCAACACAATCATCCCTCAGAAACTGATTGGAAAGCTGAGCCTACTGGGTCTGAACACCTCCCTCTGCAACTGGATCCTAGACTTCCTGACTGGGAGACCTCAGTCAGTCCGGATCGGGAGCAGCATCTCCAACACCATCACACTGAGCACGGGGGCTCCCCAGGGTTGCGTGCTCAGCCCACTGCTGTTCACTCTGCTGACCCACGACTGTGCTGCAACACACAGCTCGAACCACATCATCAAGTTCGCCGATGACACCACCGTGGTGGGTCTCATCAGCAAGAACGACGAGTCAGCTTACAGAGAGGAGGTGCAGCAGCTAACGGACTGGTGCAGAGCCAACAACCTGTCTCTTAAGGTGAACAAAACAAAAGAGATGGTTGTTGACTTCAGGAGGGCAAGGAGCAACCACTCCCCACTGAACATCGACGGCTCCTCAGTAGAGATCGTAAAGAGCACCAAATTTCTTGGTGTTCACCTGACAGAGAATCTCACCTGGTCCCTCAACACCAGCTCCATAGCAAAGAAAGCCCAGCAGCATCTCTACTTTTTGCGAAGGCTGAGGAAAGTCCATCTCCCAACCCCCATCTTCATCACATTCTACAGGGGTTGTATTGAGAGCATCCTGAGCAACTGCATCACTGCCTGGTTCGGAAATTGCACCATCTCAGATCGCAAGACCCTGCAGCGGATAGTGAGGTCAGCTGAGAAGATCATCGGGGTCTCTCTTCCTGCCATCACGGACATTTACACTACACGCTGCATCCGCAAAGGAAACAGCATTATGAAGGACCCCTCATACAATCTCTTCTCCCTCCTGCCATCTGGGAAAAGGCTCCAAAGCATTCGGGCTCTCACGACCAGACTATATAACAATTTCTTCCCCCAAGCTATCAGACTCCTCAATACCTGAAGCCTGGACTGACACCTTGCCCTAATGTCCTGTTTATTATTTATTGTAATGCCTGCACTGTTTTTGTGCACTTTATGCAGTCCAGTGTAGGTCTGTAGTCTAGTGTAGCTTTCTCTGTGTTTTTTTTATTACGTAGTTCAGTCTAGTATTTTGTACTATGTCATGCAACACCATGGTCCTGAAAAACATTGTCTCATTTTTACTGTGCACTGTACCAGCAGTTATGGTCAAAATGACTTAATATGAGGTAAAGAGCTTTAGGTACAGGCAGTACTTGATTTGAAGCAGAATACTCAGTTGTGTTGTGATTCAAATCAACACTATTGTGCCAAAAACACACAATACAATCACAAAATCTATTCACATAAACTTCATTTCCACAAATGAATGAACTTTACCATAACGTCATGTATGCAGTAACACTGTATTTTGCTGAATCCCACATAATAGTAATGACATGAATTATATGTGACTAATTTGTTTAACTGCTATGTACTGTGGTTAGTAAATGCTTTATTTGATTAGGGACTGTGTTTTGCGCAGCAAGCTTGAATTAAAGCTGAAACATTGAATTCTCCCACTTGTACTGGGCAGGTCCATTCCAGTTTTGCTGTATTGAATCTTACTAATTACATTTCCACAGCTTAGTCAATGCTTATTTCTCTTCACGCCCACTCCTGTATTCTCCTCTTCATAATTACATGTAATCCTTCATACTCTTTTGCAGTTTTTGTTCCTTTGTTGACTCCTCCATTAACAGTAGCTTTTCCCTTTTGAAGTCTGGATTTTAGTCATTTAAGACCACTTTCTACTTTGAGGAAATAGAAACCGTCTTAGCAACAGGGAATTTTAATATTGTTTTACCAACAGAGATAACTGGATGCACATTAGCTCATCTTCCCTGGTGTTGGTCATGATAACTCAAAGGAGTTGTTCTGGCTAAATCAAGGGCAACAGCAATGTGTTTGTGTCTCTTCTAAAGAAATGTATAATAAAATTACTATAATTCAAAGTTATGAATTAATTTCTTTCAATATTTTTATTAATATTATATAAATTGCACAAATACAAATACAAAATTCATAAGGATGCAAGTAATATGAATTACATTACATTTAAATCACAGTAATATGATCACGGTATCCCATATTCCAAATCAATCATGTAGAAAAAAAGATTGAATTGTGAAATGAAATAAAATAAAATAATTGTATTTTATTTAAAAAAATCTACCCTCACTACCAAAATGAGCTGGTTGGTGAAAAAAAATAGAAAAAAATACCTTACCATATAATATTATAATAATGATGGCTCACATCCATACTTTAATAACAGTTCAAAGGTTATGAAAAAAACTCAGAAAGGGTCCCCATAACATTAGAAAATCATGTTTAGAATCTGAAATCGAACAAAGAATCTTCTCTAGATCAAGGCACAACATAACTGATGCACCATCAATAACTCACTCTGAGACGTAAGAAGCGAGATATCGGCTTTTATTGACTGGAAGAATGAATCCTGGAGAATGAGGCCGGGCATCAGACCTCAATCGCCTTTATACAGGGGTCTGTGGGAGGAGCCACAGAAGCAGTCCAGACAGGTATATGTAGTTCACCACATTAACTTCAGATAACCATTGAACATGAGTGGGCGGGGCAGCCTCCTTCCACTTGAGCAAGATCGCCCTCCTGGCCATAAGAGACATAAAGGCCAATACCTGCAAATTAGATGGCTTCAGTTTTGTAATACTATCCTCAACAATACCAAACATGGCAATCAAGGGATTGGGCTTAAAACTAGCATTGAAGAGTACAGAAAAAGTTTGAAATACATCTTTCCAAAATTTTTCAAGGCTTGGTCATGTCTAAAACATATGAATTAGTGTGATCACTCCATTAGTGCATCTATCACAGTAGGGCAGAATATCTGCGTTAAAACAAGAGAGCTTATCTTTAGACATATGAGCTCTATGTACCACTTTGAATTGTAATAAAGAATGACGAGCACATAATGATGAAGAGTTAATCAATTTTAAACTAATCTTCCAGCTCTCTTCAGATATGAAAATCTGTAAATCCTTTTCCCAGTCTCCTTTAATTTTATCTAAAGAGGCCTTTTTCAGTCCCAACAGTAGACCATAAATGTAAGATATTTACATTTAATATCTTTAAATCAAAGGGTTTCAGATTTAAAAATTGTGTCTATTATATTCTTATCTGGACTTGCATGAGATGTATGTAGTTGGGATCTTAAAAAAAATCTCTAATCTGTAAGTATCGAAAAAAGTGAGTATTGGAAAAGTTAAATTTCATTGAAAGTTACACAAAAGAAGAGAGATTCCCTCCATCAAACAAATCCTGAAATCGTTTAATACCCAATCTATCCCATTCTTTAAAAGATAGGTCAAATAAAGATGGTTTAAAAAACAATTAGAAAAGATGGAACTCGAGAGGGAGAATCTCAATAAACCAAAATGTTTTCTAAACTGTAACCAAATCCTCAAAGTATGTTTGACCAACACATTGTCAGATAGTTTATTTAAAGATGAAGGAAGCAAGGATCCAAGTAAAGAAATAATGAAAATTTTCATAACTGAATTGACTTCCAAAGAAACCCATACAGGGCAATTCACAAGGTTAATGCAATATATCCAGAATGTAATATTTCGTATATTAACTGCCCAATAATATCATCTAAAATTGGGTAAGGCAAAGCCTTCCTTCTGTTTGGTTTTTTGAAGGCGAGCTTTATTTATTTGAGGTATTTATTCTTCCATATATAGGAAGAAAGAATTAAATCCAAAGAATCAAAAAATAAGACTTAGGAATAAAAACAGGTACAGCTTGAAAAAGGTATATAAATTTAGGTAAGATATTCATTTTAATAGAATTAATTCGACCAATCAGTGATAAAGAGAGAGGTGACCAATTAGAAAATGTTTTTTTAACATAATTCATTAAAGTTAAAAAGATTTCTGTAAATAAATCTTTTATTTAATATTAAATAAAGGTTAATATCAGTTGGTATTAAATTGTTTAAAGGAAACAATTCACTCTTATGTAAATTTAATTTATCTCCTGAGAACTGACTAAAGTTAGTCAGTAGATGGAACACAAATGGTAAAGATATCATTAAAATTATCTACATTAGATATAAAAAGCAATATGTCATCAGCATAGAGTGACACTTTATGGATAGTACCTATCCTTAAAATACCAGTAATCTCTTTAGACTCTCGAAAAGCAATTGCTAAGGGTTCTAGTGCCAAATCAAAAAGCAGAGGGCTCAGAGGACAACCTCGTCTACTTCCACATTGGAGTTTAAAGGGTTTAGAATTCTGAAGATTAGTAAGAACCCGAGCGGAGGGAAATAAGTAAAGTAATTTACTCCAATGAATAAAATTAGGTCCAAAATTAAATTAAAAATATAATTCCATTCATCTCTGTCAAAGGCCTTCTCCGCATCCAAAGGTATCACACATTCCGATATTTCCTTAGATGGAGAATGCATTACATTTAACAAATGACGTATATTAAAATCGGAATATCAATTTTTAATAAATCCTGTCTGATGATCCGAAACTATAGAAGATATAATATTTTCAAGTCTGCAAGCCAACACTTTAGATAAAATTTTAGTATCAAAATTGAGTAAAGAGGTAGGTCTATACGAAGAGCCTTCAGTAGGATTCTTATTCTTTTTGAGAAAAAGCGAAATGGAAGCTTCATAAAAAGACTGGGATAATCTTCCTACCTTGAAGGAATCTGTAAGGGCAGAACATAAGTGTGGTATAAGCAAAGAGGAAAATGCCATAAAACTCTCCAGAGAGTCCATCAGGTCCTGGGGATTTCCCAAAATGCAATTCTCGAATAGCCTGAGCAATTTCCTCCTGGGAAATGGGTAGATCCAATTGCCTACAATCATCTATCGAAAGATTAAGAATATTTAATTGATCTAATTGGGTCTTGCTGCCAATGACAATGGCTTCGAAGTTGGTGAGCAATATGCAATTAGCAGGGAATAACTGTTTCAGAAAGTTTTCAAAGAACTTCGTAGGGTCCGCGTCTTCAATTAATTCTTCAAGACCCAGAATTCGCAAGTTATTTCTCCTGTTTCTATTTTCTAGACTGATAATCCTTTTCATCATTTTTTCATTGGATAAGGATAACTGTAGAGTTTAATTGTATCTTCAACATCTTCTTCAAGTGTCACCAGCTTTGCAGTATTTTCCTGAATTCGGTCCTCATGGCTCAGTTAAAGTTTGTTGGATTGTATCCAATTTACCGTTAAGTCATTGAAACTCCTCAGAAAATTCCAATTTTTGCCGTTTAGGGAAGTCACTGATGGAATCCAAAGTGACTGGGGATTCATCTTCTGTTTCTCTTCCTTTTGCAGAAGCTTTTGTTCTTTTCCCAGCCATAGTAGAGCAGTACTAAATATTACAATAATGTTTAAAAAAAAACTGATAGGAGACAATAAAGTAAGTAGGGTAGGAGCAATCTAAAATGATATTACTCCATCGGCTGCCAACAGGGCTCTGTTACAAATTAATCAATCTGTATGAATACAAGGTAAGGAGTCTTTATATGTGATTTAGTATAACGTATTGATATATTTATATTTTCCTTGTACTCTTTATTCTTATATGTAAATTAATAAAAATATTGGAAAAGAAAGAAATAGAGCTCAATTGTTGTGTATTTAATATTTCAGTAATATTCAAGAAATTTTTGTATAAATAGGTTGATAAAGCATTCTTGTTCATTTAAATAATTCATGACAGGTTATATGTATAAATATGCGAATTGCATACATTACCACATTACCACGTGATATGCACGTGCCTCGCTTAAAGTAAACACTAAGTTAGACTGATATTTTGGACTCTCATCTCTTCCTTTGAATTAATGTTTTGAAGTTACAAAATGCAACAGTGGCAATGACAGATTTCAAAGATGAACCCAAGACGGCTACCTACCTGGAGAAGTGCAGCGAGGAATGGTCAAGTTTAAAAAAAAGAAGGGAGAATATGGAAGAATTCATGAGTTCATAAAGTGTGAGTACAGGGTGATAATAATTATCATTAAAAAGCAGAAATGGCTGGCCACATCGGAAAAATTGACATATTTGGTTACACAACAGGTAACTGGATTTATATACTGAATAAATTCAACGGTATTTTGAGGCAAATGAAATAGCCAATGAGAAACAAGTAGCTATTTTGCTGAGTGCATTGGATTTAAAGGCATACAATTTCCTTTGACGTTTAATTGCTCCAACCAAACCATCTGAAATGAGCTTTGCTGATATTACGAAAGTGATGCAGGAACATTTAGAACCTAAACCATTGTTGACTGCAGAATGCTGTACATTTCATGAGCGGAACCAGAAGAAAGGGAATCCATTTCAGTGTACCTGGTTGAACTGAAGAGTTTTCTGAACAATGTTAGTTTAATTATAGGATAAACAATGCACTGAGAGATCATTCACTTTGTGAAATCTTAACAGAAAAAATGTAGAAATGGCTCCTAACTGCAGCATAACTTACATTTAAAAGAGCAGTTGAAATAGCTGAATCAATGGAAACAGCAGGCAGAGACACAATTGAGTTGCAGTCAGAAATGAAAGTGAGCAAGAACAAAATTGCAAAATATAAGCAGAAACTGCCTGAAAGAACAAATCGTGCTATTGTTGTGACAGGGGCTCAAAGACACCAGACCAATGCAGATTTAGTGGTGAAACTTGTAGAAAATGCAACAAAGTAGGACACATAAAAAAAGTATGTCAGCCAGACAAAAATAAACACAGCGAAGAAAAAAAGCCAAAAAGTAAAGTTGCAGTTTCAAAAACAGCACTAATCTATATGCCGTTGATGATAAAGCTGATACTGATGAGACTGATACAGGATTGTGTAGCCTTGAGATTTGCTGTGAAAACTAACAATAAACAAGCAATAAGGCTTACAGCAGAAGTGAATGGAAAATTAATTAAGATGGAATTGGACACTGATTCATCTGTTTCAATCATCCCACATGATGAGTTTGAATGGCATTTCAAAGATACTAAACTGAAGCCTGCAGATATCCAACTAAGAACTTATACTCAAGAAAAGATAACTCCTGAGGGAATGGCACTCATGACTGTGAAATACAACAACCAACAAGCCACATTGAGTTTGTATGCGGTTAAAAACAAGAGGGCCAGTATTGTGGCGATGTGAGTGGCTGAGACAACTATAACTGGATTGGAGATCCATCCGCTATTTGCATGCCACACCCCCTTCAATGAAGTCAGCTGAAAGCGAGTTAAGAAAGGCTTTGGATGATGCCATGAACTGTTGTCCAACAGAGGACAAACAGGTGTTGGTTCCAACTTCTGTGCCTCTGGTTTGAAAGCATATTGGACCAACGAAGGACCATGCTGCTCAGAGGAATTATGAAAGTGACAAAGCAGTGGTCCAACTACTACAGTTTTTCTAGGCAACATAACTGAGAAAGCTTCTGATAAGTTAATCAGGCAGGTACTTGTGAAATGTGGCTTGGTTTTAAGCTGGAAATGAGTTCATGGTGCTTCAGGACAGTTGGAAGCATTCGGTCTGTATAAAGAACTGGTCTACATTGTGTGCATTAAGGTTATTGCAAAACTTCAAGTGGGAGATGAAACACTGCTTGTAAAAGTAGATACAAAGATCAAAGCCCAGCTGGATGAATGGAAGACCAAAAAGAAAGGAGTCGATGAAGATATAAAAAGGGGATTCATCACATGATATTATGGATGAGGATGAGGATGATTAGAGATGTGGTTACTATTCTATGTTCTATGTAAAAGGAGCAATAGAAGGATTAATAAGGGAATACTGCAGTGAACTAAATACACCTTCCTAAGATCAAGATGCATAAGTTTGAATAAGAAAATGGAAGAATAAAGGTGTTCAGAGCTGTCAAAACCATTTCCTGCTGTCTCAGAATAATCTCCTACCACGACCACAGAGGAGACCCTAGAACATGAAATTGTTTCGCAGCCACCAGTCTCACCTGCCAAGCAGAGTGATAGGAAAGACTTTATCCCACAAGAGTAAGAAATCCTCCACAGCAATTAAATCTTTAGGCCTGAATGGGACAATTTAACACTTACTATGCTGCGGATGTCTGTATATAGTAGTTGTATTATACATTGTGCTGTGTATATAGTTGAGATGCATTCTTTATTGAGTTGGAGTTTATAGCTAAGCAGAGAGGAGTGTTGTGTATTTAATATTTAAGTAAAATTTGAGTTATATTGTATATATATTGGTTGATAAAGCATTTTGTTTGTTTAAATAACTCATTATTGGTTATATGTATAAATACGTGAATTACATACGTCATCACACTACCATGTAATACGTGCACTTTGCTTAAAAATAAACCCAAAGTTAGACTCACATTTTGGACTGCCATGTCTTCCTTTGAATTAGTTTAATGTTTCGAAGTTAGAAAATAAAACATGAATGTCCTTTACATTTATTTGGGATAAATTTGCTATTTATGTAAAGTTGATGAAATTGTGAAGATATTTTACATTTCTTTCAATTCCCTTTGGATGCAGAGTAGCCAGTTCTGCAACCCAGTCTCTACCCACTTCTTTATTTTAACAAACTTTCATCAATTAATTTTAATGTTCCAATTGTCAGCTAAGACTGACAATATTAGTTGAATCCTTTCCAGGTCAAAAACATTTCAACAGAGATCTGTTTAAGAGAATAGAAATTCATATAAGGAAAGCCTTGGTGGTTGAAGTTTCTTTAGGGCCATTGCCTGGCAACTGTGCTAACGTGATTATTTTCTGAGTCACTAATAGCTTCTTGCTGGCAATGTTCTAGCAACTTTGCCCATCTTAATGAATTCTTTTCTTTTTCCTTGGTGTAATTTATTTTCAAACTATCAAAGGGGGTGGAAAAGAAGATAAGGAAAAATTGACAAAAAATTAGTCATGTTACATGTACAGCAACAATATTGATGCTCAATTCTACATTCTACAGATTCCTTCCCAAGTTCAGCATAGCCTATCACTACCAATAGTGGTCTGAGATTCTTACTTTGAAAGTTCATTCTTGCTGGCCTTGGGGCTGGGATGAAATTTCTGCGGCCCTGACAGTGATGTTTGTAATTTTGTTAGCTACAAGTTAGGAAATGGATGACTGGAGAGTGGCTAATGTATTTTTATTTAAGGTCTGCAAGAGAGAGTAAACCTAAAATCAATGGTGGGAAAGTTACTGTTAAGTGTTCTGGGAAAGAGGATCTACCAACATTTGGAAAAGCAATGGAAAATAATTTTTGAAGATATAACCATGAGTTTGATGAGTGCAGAGTGGTGGACATTGTCTAGCAAGGCTATTGGCAAGGTCCTGCATGGTAGGCTGTGTCATGGTCCCGATCGTTTATTCCCTATCTTGCTCCTAATTTCCGTTGATTGTGCCACGGTTCCGACCGTTTATTTCCCAATTACTTCTAATTCGCTTTGATGAAAGCACAACTGGTTTCCATTTAGAACTACGGTATAAGAGCTCCAGCGTCACAACCACTAGTGGCCAGTTCGTTGGTCTTTTTCCTGTGAGATAACTACGTTACCCGACCTCTTAGAACCGTTTGTTCTAAGTTTACCTCCAGTTTACCTGTAAGTTTACCTGTAAGACTCTGTCTCTCTGAGTCTGTGTCAAGATCCCTCCTGTTTGCTGTTTGGCGTTGCCACCTGTGTATGCGTCCAAACTGAATTTCCGTGCCTGTGTCCTGCACTTGGGTTCGTTTCCTTCGCTTATTGTAACAAGGTTGTTCAGGAATGTTAGATCACGTGGGATCCAGATTGAGCTAACTGATTGGAAGCAAAATTTGTTTGGTGGTAGGACTCAGAGGGTGCTCATGGAGCCTTGATCTTTGGGTTGGAGACCCGTGACAAGCAGTGTACAGTAGGAATCTGTGCTGGGCTCCCTATTCTTTATCATTTATATTCAAGATTTGGATGACAGTGTAGTATGGCTGGTATGTTGGTGGGTGACACCAAAATTGGTGGAATGAGGGCTAGAGTGAAGGATTAATGAAGAATACACTAGCATCTAGATCATCTGGGATAGTGGGCCATGGACTGGCAGATGAAATTTAATTCCAGCAAGTGTTGTATTTTGGCAAGTTAAACCAGGGCAGGTCATCAAAAGTGTTGCATAGCAGGGAGCTCTTGGGGTACAGCTACATATTTCCCTGGAAGTTGCAAAACAGGTTGACACAGCGTTAAAGAAGATGTTTGGCACATTTGTCCCCATTCATCAGGTGATTGAGTACAAGAGTTGGGATGCCATGTTACAACTGCAAATGATGTTTCTCAGCACAAGAGATTCTGCAGATGTTGGAAACCCAGATCGACACACAGAATGCTAGAGGAACTCAGCAGGTCAGGCGCTAAGTATGGAGGATAATAAGCAATTAATGTTTCTGGCTAAGATCCAGCATCAGAACCAGAATGGAAGGGAGAAGAAGCTAGAATTTGAAGGTGAAGGGGCAGGGGAAGGAGTATAAGCTGGCAGGTGGTAGGTGAAACCACATGAGGGGGAAGGTGAGTGGGTGGGGCAGAGGGATGAAGTAAGAAGATGGTAGGGGATAGGTAGAAGAGCTCAAGGGCTGGCGAAAAGGGAATCTGAGAGGAGAAGAGATTGGACTATGGGAAAAGGGAAAGAGGACGGTCACCAGAGAGAGGTGATGGGCAGGTGGGGAGAAGGGCAGGGTAAGAGGGGAGCCAAATGGGTAATGGAAAATGAGAGATGTGTGAGGGAGGAGAAATTATCAGAAGTTAGAGAAATTGATGTTCATGCTATCAGGTTGGAGACTACCCACTTGGAATATGAGGTGGTGTTCCTCCGGCCTGAATGTGGCCACGTTGTGGCAGTAGAAGAGGCCATGGATTGACATGTCAGAATAGGAATGGGGAGACGTTTCTGAGACTGTGCTTGGAGTGTTACGTGCAATTCAGTTTGCCTAGCTATAGAGAAAAAGCAATTACACTGGAAAAAATAGGAGAGACCAGATAGGCTGGGTTTGTTTTTCCTAAAGCACAGAATGCTGAGAGGTGATGTTACAGAAGTGTACAAATTATGAGGAGCATAGATAGGTGAATGGTCATAGTCCTTTTCCCAAGATAACAGAATCTGAAATTAGAGGGCATGGGTTTAAGCCGAGAGGAAAAAGTTTTATAGTGGACATGAGATGCAACTTTTTCACACTGGTGGGTAGATAAAACGAGTTTCCAAAAGAATTTCTGTGTTGCATAACTCTATGACTATATCTAATTCTGTGTTGGTGGGATCTGAACTTGTAATTTTGAAAATTACTGAAAACAGACCAACTCAACACTAACACACACAAAATACTGGTGGAACACAGCAGGCCAGTTAGCATCTATAGGGAGAAGCGCTGTCGACGTTTCGGGTCGAGACCCTGCATCAGGACTAACCGAAAGGAAAGATAGTAAGAGATTTGAAAGTAGTGGGGGGAGGGGGAAATGCGAAATGATAGGAGAAGACCGGAGGGGGAGGGGTGAAGCTAAGAGCTGGAAAGGTGATTGGCGAAAGTGATACAGAGCTGGAGAAGGGAAAGGATCATGGGACGGGAGGCCTCAGGAGAAAGAAAGGAGGGCGGGAGCACCAGAGGGAGATGGAGAACAGGCAAACAACTAAATATGTCAGGGATGGGGTAAGAAGGGGAGGAGGGGCATTAACGGAAGTTGGAGAAGTCAATATTCATGCCATCAGGTTGGAGGCTACCCAGCCGGTATATAAGGTGTTGTTCCTCCAACCTGAGTTTGGATTCATTTTGACAATAGAGGAGGCCATGGATAGACATATCAGAATGGGAATGGGATGTGGAGTTAAAATGTGTGGCCACTGGGAGATCCTGCTTTCTCTGGCGGACCGAGCGTAGGTGTTCAGCGAAACGGTCTCCCAGTCTGCGTCGGGTCTCACCAATATATAAAAGGCCACACTGGGAGCACCAGACGCAGCATACCACACCAGCCGACTCACAGGTGAAGTGTCGCCTCACCTGGAAGGACTGTCTGGGGCCCTGAATGGTGGTGAGGGAGGAAGTGTAAGGGCAGGTGTAGCACTTGTTCCGTTTACAAGGATAAGTGCCAGGAGGGAGATCGGTGGGAAGGGATGGGGGGGGGGGGGGGAACAAGTGGACAAGGGAGTTGCGTAGGGAGCGATCCCTGCGAAAAGCAGAAAGGGGGGGGAGGGAAAAATGTGTTTGGTAGTGGGATCCCGTTGGAGATGGCAGAAGTTATGGAGAATTATACGTTGGACCAACTCAACACTACCTGAGATCGGATTTCTAATTTAATTTAAGACCACAAGAATAAAATTAAAGTCAATTTAGCGGACAACTCAGCTGACAGAAGTTAAAAAAAGTCAGACTTTAAAAGAGATGAAACTAAATAAGTAAGAACTAACAGACAAGATCGTGTAAATAAGGACATAGAAACAGGCATCAGCTTTCCTAACAAAAACCTCTCAACTTCAGGAGCAAAATTTTTAATTGACAAAATGCCACCATCTCTTGTAATTTTCCTTGACCCTGTCAGTGTAGTGAAGGGTTGCCTAAATTGATTTCCAGCAAAAAGGTTCCAATTGTGTGGCTGGGTTTGTGGGCAAGGCTAATTGTGGGAGGGGTTAGTGGATTAATTAGTCTACAGCAGGTTCAATCTCAGAGGAGGTTGATGTCTTTCTGGATCATCCTTACCAAATGCTGCACCTGACCTCCAGAAAACATCCAAACGGGATGTATCTAATTTTCAGAATTAATGGGAAACTCTTCGATGTACAGTAGCCTGCATTTCAGAACCAATGTAACCGAAACATCAGTAGCTGAGCTGTGTGTGCAGGCAAAGCTTACGTTTGTGCAGCCTTGGTGGCTGAGCTTCAAGTCATTGTCACTTCATCCACTAAGTCACAGAAGAGAATGGGTTTTACCTTCAACATTTGCAAGACCAAGATCCTTTGCCAATTTTTCCCTGCTCTCTCCAACACTGCTAAACCTCATGGTGAGTTGTTGGGCATAGTGGATCACCTCTCATACCTTTGGGTGGAGACAGGCACTCGTGGTAAATTCACCACCACCTTCAATGCAGAAGCACAGACTTTGGTCTATTGGGGAATAGGGTAGTTGAAGATGAAGACTTCAGACCTACATGAAACTCAGCCCATTCATACTTCAGAGACACGGTCTACTTACAGCAAGTACGTTGAGAAATGAGAAAAATAACCCATTGCTGTCTTGGCCAGATCCTTGAAATGCACTGGAAGAATAAGTGCTGATGTCCTCTCCCAGTACTGAATCCGTAATTATAATCAGTTGGTTGTATTAGGTGAACCAGGGCACTTGCATGCCTAAAACATGTCACATAAGGAGACTACCAGGTGGACAGAAAAAAAAGTTCAAGGTTATGATCAAAGCTTCCTTGACATAATGTTCCCCCAACTCATGTCAACCTCAGACATATAATCACTCCAAGTGGAAGAGGAGTACTTACGATGGTCTTGAGAACCATGAAGCTACATATGGGGTGGCACAAGAGTGTAGTGGTTAGCACAACGCTTCACAGTACCAGCGACCTGGGTTCAATTCCCGCTGCTTCCTGCAAGGAGTTTGTACATTCTTCCCGTGACCATGTGGGTTTCTTCCAGGTGCTCTGGTTTCCTCCCACAATCCAAAGATGCACCTATTGGTCAGTTAATTGGCCGTTGTAAACTGTTCAATGATTAGGCTAGGATTAAATCGGGTGATTTCTGGGTGGCATGAATTAAAGGGCCGGAAGGGCCTACACTGTGTTGTATGTCAATAAATAACATCGAAACATAGAAAATCTACAGCACATTACAGGCCTTTCGGCCCACAATGCTGTGCTGACCATGTAATCTACTCTAGAAGCTGCCTAGAATTTTCCTACCACAGAGCCCTCTATTTTTCTAAGCTCCATGTACCTATCTAAGAGTCTCATAATAGATCCTATTGAGTCCGCCTCCACCACCTTTGCTAGCAGTGCATTCCACGCACCCACCACTCACTGTGTGAAAAACCTACCTGACATCCCCCTTGTACCTACTTCCAAGCAACTATGTCCCCTTTCAACCCTGGGAAAAAGCCTCTGGCTATCCACACAATCAATGCCTCTCATCATCTGATACACCTCTACCAGGTCAGTAAGTATCAGATGTTCCTAGAAGCCCTGTATAAGTGATGGATAGAGCTGAATGCCTCACACCCATCAACCCCCTCAGCCCCAACTGTGGAAGTTGCCATTTCCCCCATAGGACTCCTCAGCCACATCAGAACCTAGAGGACACCCTCAATCCCGAGGGATTGTTTGTTCCTGAAACCTGATCTTTTATTTTGAAAGCTTTGGAAATTTCAAAGTGTGTGTAATTACATTTCAAGTTAAGCTTTAAAGGGAGAACTTCAAACCATTCCAGAAATAATGTGCATAAACAAAGTGCTTTTTTCCCCAAATAAGGGAGGCGTTTTTGCCTTTCACACAGAGTGGAAACATCTCCCACTTACGTATCTAAGCTCAAAGCTGGAGACAGTTCCTTCATGAAAACAAAAAAACCTACAGAAATTTCTGGAAGTCAGAAATAAAATCAGCAGATGCTGGAACACTCAGCAGGTCAGGCAGCAGCTGTGGTCAAAGACACTGAGTTGACACTTCAGGTGGCTAAATCTTCATCAGAAATGCCCAACCAATTGAGTATTTCTATCATTTTCTGTTTTTATCACAATTCCTTGGCAGTGTTGCCTTTATCCCGGAGTCTCTCAACTTCACAAACATCTCCCACAAGGGAAATGTTTGGGAGGGAAACTGGGATAGGGATTGTGATTCAAAAAATCTACAACACATTCTGCCTGTAACAGGTCTTTAAAAAAGTCTTTGAACTTGCACATGGTGACTGTGACAGAAATGTGTGATTTGCATGTTCCTTGCGGTCTAGAAATATATCTGGCCTTGTACTGAGAAGGAAGGATTTGGCCTGGCTGAATCCCTGGTGCAAAGCACTAGGACTAGGCAGACAACAGAGTCTTCTGCAGGGACCCCTCCTGGCCACCACCAGGTCCAATCAGAGATAATGGTGGTAATGTTGTTGGCTGACTTTTTTTTTAAAAAAAAGTAATTGTCCTAGAAAATCCCTAGTTCCATCCCTATGACCTCTGTTGGTTTTACAAGAAAACTGGCTCCCTTTCAATATCATAAGTGGTTACCAATCTTCCTTTTGAGATATAGGAAGTTCTGTGCCATATAGTACTGCTGGCAACCACAGTGTGAATCTAGGCTTGAAATGAGAACAAAGGCAAATTACAGATAATCTCCTTCTTAGCTCTTGCTCAAAGCTGCTTACAATGTGGTCCAACTAACAGCCAAAAGGATCCCTGCATTTTGAACCATTTTAGAAAATGGGGCCTTTATTGGCCTCACTTCATTCCATGCAGCTTAACAGTCTGGGAAGCAGTTTTACAGTGTAGTCCCCATTCTAAAGAAACATTTGCTATGCAGACATCATTTAGTAAAAACAAGCCAGTGTTAAGAGAGGAAATAAAATTATATTCATGGTTTTTCATAATCTATAAATGGAACAAAATATATTTTCTCAATGAGGGTGCTTCAGATTTGTTCATCCACACATATTCTTTCAATGAATGAGTTACTAATCTCTTACCATGTAATACTGCATCTTCACTTTCCTAAATTTTTTTGGTGGCTTGTTTCGATGAACCCTCAAATCTTGGTACATTTACTACATGACTTTTCATTTCATTACCTTAAATTTTGTCACAAATGGGCATTTGAATACATCTAATGACAAAGATGTTTCCTTTCTGCCTACAAGCAGATCAGTTTCAATTGGAATACCCAGCTCGATCACTTAACTTTACTTTAAGTTTTCTTGTGGGAATTCACGAAATAGCACCATTAAAGCAGTTTCAGATATGCGTGATAGTGCTGCCAATTGTACCTACATACAGGGATGATTCATCCTTTGTTTCATAAATTTCTTTACAGTGTTCCTTTGACTGTAATAACAATGCTTTCTCTGTGTATGGCTGTAAGAAAGCAGTGTGACTCCAGTGACAAATTATGACTAAACTTCATTTTATGTTAAGTGTGAAGTAGGCTTTAAACAGGTTCAGGAAGTTAAATTACCTCAAATGTTCTTTTCTGAGGCTTGAGTGCTACCATGTCGCCAACTCATTTGTGCTGGTATGTAAGATAATAGAAACCTAAGTTGTTCGATCAGCCACTGAAGGAAGAAATAGGTGGGTTTGGAATGGAAGTGCTTTTAATATAAGTGTCAAATGTTATTTTCCACTGAACAGCAGCCATTGACCTGAGGAAGGGGGCAGTGTACGTGCCCCTGTCTAAGTCAATAGTGTTGAGAGCTTCATTTCCTGGGAGAGAACATTAACAACATCCTGCCCTGGTTCATGGATGCCACAGCCAAGAAAGCTCACTAACACCTCTCTTCCTCAGGAGGCTAAAGAAAATTATCATGTCCCTGTTGACCCTCACAAATTTTTATAAATGCATCATCCTGTGTGGATGCATCACAGCATGCTATGGGATCTGCTCTGCCCCTGACTGCAAGAAATTACAGTTTCTAAGATTCAGAGTATTTATATTATTAGTATACAGCCCTGAGATTCATCTTCCCCACAGACAGTCACTAAATAAAGAAATCCATGGAATCTGTTCAAAGAAAAAAACAGCGAACCCCCTCACCCGTGCAAAAAAAACCAAGTCACACGATCAGCAACAAAAAATACAAGTGAATAAACACAGAAAATAAAGCACAAAACTGAAAGAGTCCAAGCATTTTTCAGTTCAGTCAGCATTCATTATCTGCAGGCCACCCCGATTCAAAGTCACCCAGTGACCGGAAACCAGGAACACATCATAATATGAACTACAGAGACCAATCCACAAACCCCGTCGACTAAACTTTAACCAAGAATCCCGACAGCATTGGGGAGAGAGAGAGAGAGCGAGAGAGAGAGAGAGACCATTTAAAACCAGGGACCTTCCTTTGGGAGCAACGAGTGAAAGGGAAAGAGAGACTGTCCCACGCGGACACCTTCCTCCGGCAGTAGAGAGCGAGAGGCTGAAGATGATGCTGAGCACCATCCCACCTTCTGCACGCACCTTGACGATTTCAATTTTCTACAGTGCCTTGATCAGTGAGATCAGTGAGAAATGGGCTTCTTGGCTTCGAAGCCATGCACTTCATTTGTAGCCTCCCAGAGGCAGCAAAGTGCCCGATCGCTCAATCGGCCTGATAACAGAGTTGTGGTTACAGGTCAGCACATCACTGACACTAGCCTCCTTTCCATGGACTCTGTAAAACAACTAGCATAATGAAAGACCCCACCCACCCCAGACAATCTCTCTTCTCCCATCAGACAGAAGATACAAAAGCCAGAAAGTATGTACATACCACTAAGCTCAAGGACAGTTTCTACTTGGCTGTTATAAGACTATTATAAGCTTCCTTTGTACAATAAGATGGATACTTGAACTCACAATCTACCTCATTATGATCTTGCACCTTATTGTTTACATGCACTGCACTTTCTCTGTAGCTGTTACACTTTATTCTGCATTGTTATTGTTTTACCTCAATGTACTGTGTAATTAATTGATCTGTATTAAGCTTTTCCCTGTATCTCAGTACATGTGACAATAATAAGCCAATTCCAATTCCAGTCTGTATTGACTGTGTTCCCACCTGACATGTTCATTCAGTTTAGTGACTGAACAGATACTGCTGGTGTTCATTCAACTTTCAGTTTGGTGACTCAGCAGATGGTGCTGATGCTTTACAGTTCCAGAAACCTAGGCTCATTTCTGACCGCCGATGCTGTTTGTGTTAAGCTTGCCTGCGAAGTTATGGGTTTCCCCTGAGAGCTCAGGTTCATCCTGCATTCGACAGGCTGGCTGGTCGGTAACCTGGATCCTAGGGTAAGTGGGTGGTAGTAGAATCAAGGTGAGCTGACAGGCATATGAGAATGAATGGATTACAGGGAAATAAGTGGCAGAAAGGTATTGGTGGGATGGTTCTGAGAGCAGGATAGTACCGACCCAATGGGCCAAACATCCTTCTGGAATGTTGGAAGGAAATGTAAATATTGCACCATGATCAATGAAATCCATAAAAAGTCATTTTTTCATTCTTCCACTTTATACTCAATAGAACAACCCAAAAAATATTTTCTTCCTGAAGTGAACCCATTGATGCCCAGGATGACTTAAGCTGACAATTCTGATCTTACAACCTACAAATCTTCCAATCCATAACTAAGTTCCTCATCTCTGCATCCTTAATGCGCAGTCTCCCACCAATGATATCATAACTTAATTTCCACTTTATTCCTACATTATTCTGGCTTTCACAAATATACATGATATACTGTATGTAGCTTTTTCATGTAGATAGATATTTGTATTGATCATAATTTTAAAAGGAAAGAGATTTCAAGAATCCAAATACCTGGGGAGATGAGATTGCAAGGATGTTGTAGAATTCTGGAGTTGTTTGATTGTCCTCCCCACTCTATTGAGCGTCCTTCATTACTGCAATATAGTGATGTCTCCCACATCGTGCACACCAAAGACAGGATGAGGACAGTTGCTCCCTTAAAATCAGGAAGTAGAAGAAGTGGGGATGGCTTGAGATAAAGTAGCTCCATTCTGTGGTGGGTGGTGGTAGTGGGGGGGGGGGGGCGGGGAAGGAGCAATGTTCTCTGGTCTGGAGCACTCTACAGGCCGAAGATCAAGGACTGGTGAAGTCAAAGGATGCCGAGGAGAACTTTGCAGGAAGCACTTGTGGTGAACGACATATACCTGTCTGGACACACCTCCCCCTGCTGACCACTGACCGTGGCTCCTCCCACAGACCCCGGTATAAAGGCGATTGAGGCCTGAGCCCTGCCCTCAGTCTCCAGGATGTAGTATGGTGGTCAACTACTGCTTGTTCTTTCTTCCAGTCAATAAAAGCCGATATCTCGCCTCACGTCTCAGAGAGCTATTGATGGTGCATCAGCACTTGTGCTCCCTTTGGCTTAAAAGGACTATTGAAAGAGTGTTCTTTGATTTATGATGTTCAAATTTTGAAGGCTTGGGGATTGATGGGATTGTTCTCAACTCTCCTTTCAGTTGAATTGCAATATCAGTAGTGATACAAACACCACCTACATTTGAACTACTTTAGAACTGAATCAACAAAGAAAACGCTGCAGGAACTCAGCAGGTCAGGCACTCCTACAGCATCTTATTTGTTGCTTTAATTCCAGCATCCACATTCTCCTGCATCTCCATTTAAACCTGAATGTCTGGTGGTGGGTAAGTTTATTTAAGCTCTAGACCTCTTTTACACCTTATAAGGGTTGCATAACATTGAGGCCACTATCTCTAGACAGGCCACATGACTGTTTTGAAGTTACACCTCACTCAGTCATAAACATTTTGAGGTCCACTCTTTGTGATTAAGCAAAAGAAAGCAGCATCCATCCAGGCCATACTCTTTTTTTGTTTCCACTGGGCCGGAAGTACAGGGGCCTTAGGGCCCACACCACCAGGTTCAGGAACATTTATTACCCCACGGCCATCAGACTCCTGAACCAATGTGGATAACTTTACTCACCTCAACTCTGAATTGATTATATCACATACAAGCTTACTCTGAAGCTCTGCAAATTCTTATCCTCAGCATTATATTTATTTGTTTTCTTTTTAATTTGCACAATTTGTCTTTTTTTGCACGCTGGTTGTTTGTCAGTTTTTGGTTATGTTTAGTTTTTCATAAATTCTATTATATTCCTTTATTTCCCCATAAATGCCTGTAAGAAAACAAATCTCAAGGTAGTACAAGGTGACGTAAATGGACTTTAATAATAAATTTACTTTGACGTTGAAGAGACTTCAAAATACTTGAGATATTGGGACTTCAAAATTAGAGTTATTGAAGTACAATAGCTTTCAATCTGCTCTTATTCATGAAATAGAGCTGTACTTGTTGTGCATTGTCTTGCAGCCTGCTTCAGTCACCCAAAGAAGAAGACATCGGATGCAGTGTACAGTCCGATGGACAGTGTGGGTGACTGCGTTGGATGTTTCTGTTGTTATCACAAGATCTTGTTGGACAGTGGTAATGTAGAATACTGCCAGTCTGATTCATTGGTTCCTTGGCCAGGATGCTGTCTGACCCCGATTGTAGGGCAGACCAGGCCCCTGGGAAAGGAGATGTCAAAGATGGCTGTGTGCTGCTGGATTCTATACTGGGTTGGGGGCTAGCTCCTGCCTTCGGTGTTGCTCTCTAGTGTTCTCTCGGAGGAAGACAAACTGGATTGCGTTGGCCTGTACCATACTTGAGCGAGATGAGGAACTGCTGCGGGCTTGTTCTTGCAGACACGTGGCTCCAGGATGACATCCATACATCACCAATCTACAGGCCATGACATTCAGGGACTATTACTTTTTTTACAAAATACTTTTTGTAATTGAATGTTTCTTTGCTATCATAAGCTATAATCGCTGTGTGTGACTTGATACTTTGCTTTGTGCCTTGCCCTCAGAGGGCTGCTGTTTTGTTTGGCTGAGTTCATGTGTCTGATTGGATGATAATTCAACTTGAACCTGAGGTGCCACGGTAGCGTACTGGTTAGTGTAATGCCTTTACAGCTTAGGGGCATCCCGGAGTTTGGAGTTCAGTTCCGGCGCCATTTTGTGAAGAGTCTCTCTACATCCTCCCTGTGGAAGGTGTGGGTTTTCTCTGGGCCCATCAGTTTCCTCCCACAGTCCAAAGTGGACTGGGTGGTCTTTGTACATTGTCCTGTGATTAGTTTAGGGTTAATCAGGTTCGACAGGGTTGTTGGGGCAGTGTGGCTCAATTAAACTTAGAGGCACAAAAAAATTGCAGATGCTGGAAATCTGAAGCAAAAACGTTAAATACTGGAAGTGCTCAGTAGGTTGGGCAGCATCTGTGAAAAGAAGATGTTTCAGGTTAGAGAATTTTCATTGTGTTCTGACAGAGGGTCTTTGACCTGAAATATCAGTTCTTTTTCAGAATCAGAATCAGGCTTATTATCACTGTCTTTTATGAATTGGAATTTGTTGTCTTGCAACAGCAGTGCTGTGCAAAGACTTAAAAATACAATAACTTACCAAATAAATAGTGCAAAAATAAGGAATAATGAGGAAGCGTTCATGGACTGTTCAGAAATCTGTGGCAGAGGGGGAGGAACAGTTTCTGAAACATTAAGTGTTAGTCATCATGATACTGTACCTCATCCCTGATGGTAGGAATGAGAAGAGGGCATGTCCCAGACACTGAGGCTCCTTAATGATGCATGCCACTTTATTAAGTGACTGTATCCAGAGATACCGGCCACGTGACAGATGCACTGCCACCTGGCTGGTCGGAGGACACACCACATGCCAATCAACATTCGGTGCACTGCCACCTGGCTGGTCGGAGGACACACCACATGCCAATCAACATTTGGTCCCTCCCAACTAATTAATGCACACCTAAATTATTGGTCACCTTAATTGGATTATCTCGCCCAGCCCCATGCTTTAAAAGGTGAGACTTGGCCTTGGCTAGCCCTCTCTTACAGACCACCACATTGGAGGTAAGTGCATTCATTTATGTTTGGGAAGGTCTATCGCTTGTCCTGGTAAGGGAGCCGCAGCTATCCAAGGTCAAGGGGGATAGCTGTCGTAGTGCTTTTCCCTTGTTCTTTGTTTGTGTAACCATACCCTGTCCCCACACTGCTTCCTGTGTATTGTAGTTGCTTGTGTTGACCCGACTTCCCCTTGTAAATAAATTCCTTATTATTAAAACTGTGTGTGTCCAGGCCTCTACTGTTGAGACTCAAAGAACAAGTTATTTTCCATCACAACAGTGACTACCTCTTGAAGATGTCCTTGATGATAGAGAGGGTTGTGCCCATAATGATGCTGATTAAGTCTTCAGCCCTCTGCAGCGTCTTACAATCATGTGCACTAGACCCCCCATACCAGGCTGTGCAGCCAATCAGAATGCTCTCCACAGTACATCTATAGAAAATTGTAAGTCTTCGGTGCCATATCAGAGTTCTTCAAAGTCCCTAAGAGGTAGAGCCACTGCCATGCCTTCTTCATGATTGCATCAATGTGTTTGGTCCAGGACATTTCCTCCTGGAACTGTTGATGCCCAAGAACTTAAAGCTGCTCACTCTTTACACAGCTAATGACCTTCATGAAGTCTGCTGTGTGTCCTCCTGACTCCCCCTTCCTGAAATCTCCAATCAGTTCCTTGGTCTAGCTAATGCAGAGTGCAAGGGTGTTGCTGACATCACTCAATCAGCCAATCTAACTCACTCCTATACACCTCTGCATTGCCATCTAAGATTTTACAATTACAGTGCTGTCATCTGTGAATTTAAAATAGTGTTTGAGCTGTGCTTAGCCACATGATTGCATGTAGAAAGACTAGACCAGCAGGCTACGTGCACATCTTTGAGGTACACCACTGTTTATTGTCATTGAGGAGATGTTATCACCTATCCATACTACCTGCGGTTGTCTGATGAGGAAGTCGAGTATCCCATTGCAGAGGGAGGTACAGAGGCCCAGGATTTAAAGCTTTTTGAGGGCATGATGTTCTTGAATGCCGAGCTGTAACGGATATCCTTTACTGTTGTTCAGATGTTCCAAAGCAGAATGAGGGACCAGTGAGATTGCTTCCACTGTACATCTGCTGCGGTAGAAGGTGAACTGCAGAACGTCTATGTTCTTGCTCAGGCAGGAGTTAATTCTAGCATAGCTAACCCCTCAAAGTACTTTATTTTGGTAGATGTGAGTGTTACCGGTCAATATTCACTGAGGCCGCTCACTCCTCTCTTACTGGGCGCTAGTATGATTGCTGCCCTTTTGAAGCAGGCAGAGGCCTCAGAGCACAGCAGTGAATGGTTGAGATTATCCTTGATCACTCCGACCAGTTGGTCAACATAGGTTTCTAGTGCTCTGCCAGGTACACCATTGGGGCCTGATGTCTTGTGAGCATTCACACTCTTAAAGGATCTTCTGACATTTGCTTCTAATACAGTGATCACAGCCTCACTAAGTGATGTGGGGATTCACTCAGGTGTAGTGTTATTCTCCCTTTCAAATCAAGTATAAAGGGCATTGAGTTCAGCAGAGAGTGAAGCATTACTATCATTTATGCTGTTTGGTCTTGCCTGATGGGAAGTAATGGCTTACAACATCCACCACACCGTGCATTCCATTCAGGCTCTATTTTCACACAGAATTGCTTCCTTTCTTGGACAACCCTTTCACTCGCATAATGATCTTCCACAGGCTGGCACCACTTGTGAGTTTCTCCAAGTGTCCTTATCTCAGGGATCCTGCAGCTGTTCCAATTTCACCTAGGATCAAGGGAAATGAGGGGCTATTTTATGCCTAATTAAACAAATCCTTTGACAGACTGGGAAGGGGGAGCCAAGCAGTTTGTTATTTCACTTACTGAAAGATGTTTTGGAAAGGTACAGAATGGATGAAGATTGAAGGGATGCACGTTATGCCCTAGTTGGAACAACAGAGACCTCCTGAAGGTTCAGCAGGAGGATATCTAATCAGGGAATGGTGGGTTTTAATGCAAAGAATGAAGAGCTTTAAATTAAAGCAACTGGATGCCAAGACGACTCAAGACATTTCTGCAGATGCTAAAAATCTTAAACAATGTACGCAAAAAACTCGAGGAACGCAGCAGATCAGGCAGCATCAATGGAGGGAAATGAACAGTCAGCGTTTTGGGCTGAGACCCTTCATCAGGACTGGAAAGGAAGGGTCAGGAAACCAACATGGATCGGCAAGACAAGAACAATGGACCACTAGATCTTGGTGTGCAATATTGGCTGTTGTACATGGAAACTGGCTATTTGCAGAAGGAGTTTGGAGAATGGCCTGGAGACCACTGGAGCACCACAATCCAGCGGGATGAGGTGAAATTTAAGAGCATGTGCCCTACAACTGGGGCAGTGGGAATTATTTCTACAGGGGCAGGGAGTTTTTAAGGTGAGAAGGGCAAGAGGCTCATAGTTTATTCAGAGTTTAACAGGGTACTGAGGTTCTGAATGGTTCAATTGGACTTGAAAGAGTTGGCAGCAAAAGGATAGAACGTTATTGCCGCCAACTCATCTTCATCAAGTAGATGGCGTGTTTTATGTTTAGTAGCAGAGGCAAAAGGCACTAGATTAGATTTTGCCAAAAATGAACTGAAGGGAAAGACATTTCATGGGACGTGGTTATCCTTAAAGCTGTCTAAGTGTAAAGTAACACTGCAGGAGCTGCAGCACACACAAAGCTACAGGAGATGACAGGGTTGCTGTAGGAGTAAAATCAGGAATTGTCAGTGCATAGGTAATGGCTAACTCCTTATCTTAAGATGCTTCAAGGGCACAAAGTGTACATGTAACACCTGTGTAGAGCTTGTCTTATCTAGTGTGACTGGTCGCTGCACTCTTTATGAGAAAAATCAAATTACATAGTACTACACTAGGTGCTAGTATTGCTGTCGGAAGCTCTAGATACTGGAAGGAGGCAGTTAATAGAAAACACATACTTCTGGAGGTAAGTTTTGCTTATTAAAAAAATATACAAAATATTTACATGAGTAACACCAATTCAAGAATTCCAGCATTTTGATTAGGTTCCAAACCTCAGATCTGAATTAGAATCAAATTCCATTTTAGATACAATCAGTGAGATTCATTAGAATAACCTTTATTACTTCAATTTCTCCGACTAATTAGATCTAGTGTTATTCCCTATTTAAACATTTACAGACTAATGTTTCCCTTGTAATTTATTCCTAGTTGGTGAGGAACTAGTTGAATTCCTGTGCTTAAGTATTATGGTTAACTTCAGTTTCAGTTCCAGGTCAGTATGTCTACAAACTCAAATTCAAACCCTCCAAAAAATATATATATTCAGCTCATCTCCTTTCATGACAATTCTCCAACATCACAACTTTTAAACAAAGTAAATCTTATTCAGTAACTTTAAGTCTTTGCAAATATAATCAGTTCTTGTGGAAAATCTATTTCAGATCCTTTGAATGAAAATAAACTTGTACATCATGAAACATTCCATTCCTGCGCTGGTTCTTCGATCTTGGGTGACTCGCCATCTTGTTTCTTGGTTCATTGGATGAAATAGTTGCTCATCCGCTGAAAGCTGATTCACAATACTTACACAAAAAATAATCACCAAATCCCTATGTGTGATTTTACAGAACTAATTCCCAGATGCACGATAGAGATCTTGCACACTCATCTCTGCTGATATTGTCTCTTTATAGCTGCTGCTCGTTTAGCCCTAGCTTCAATAAATCTTTTATCAGTATCATCTCTCCTCCTTGGGTTTCACCCTGAAAACTTCCAGTAAGCAAGGTAGAGATACTCACTACGAATTCCACTTTTAACCGTTTATATCTTTAGCTTCTAATAGTTTGCTGCGTTCCTCTCGCTTTCCCACGCTACATCAGCCACGCCTCCTTCTTGCATAACTTTTTTTTCAGGTTCTCTTTTTTTAAAAAAATTCAATAAACCTCATTTTCATCCCTCAGGTGGAGCTTTCTAACATTTCTTCTTTTGGGTTTAATTCACCTGGGTTACATACAGGTAGCAGCTAATTTTGAATCATGGAGTCCAGAGATACAATGTGAGGCAGAAAGAGAAATCATTGCTGGAAGTATTCTGCTCATAGGTAGATGGATAATGGACACATGGAGTTGGATAATATGTTCCATTTTGTAAAAGCAAGAGAATATATGTACATTGTTGGAATTGGGGTTACAGTACCAATTCTGTTTCACTCCACAAGCAGTAACCTCTGTTTGAAGGTGCAGTTGTATTGTAATGAAAAATGGGAGTCTCTTTGTCATATTCTATCCATCCAATGCAATTTTTGGTGCATTTAAGGTCAGTCAGGAGTTGTATTATGGTATTACAACATCCTTTTACAACTCAACTAACTTTAATATAAGCTCGATGAATAACAGGGATTGAAGTGAGTTTCTTGCTAAACTGAACTGAATTCACCAGGATTTATATGGTTCAAGTTAATGTGTAGTGGTTAAGTTGATGTATAATGAGGACATATTAAAACTCCACACTGATTGTTCTTTGTGTAACTCTTTTTACAATGAACCCTCACCATGGCAGTATTACATAGCCAGCAGGATGGGAGGCAAGATGTTACGTGTGGACTAGAGAGAGATGAGGATGTGATAATGAGCAAAGCTCCCACTATCATGTCCCCATTCACCAGTTCCCTCTCCTGGACAGCTGCCTCTCTGCTGGTGCACTCTTTGCTGCAGTTCAGAGGCTGATTTAAACATCAAAGTCATCTAAAGCTTTACACATCCTATTTAGTCTGGAATGTGCAGGCCTTGTTGAAGGTTGCATGCATTCAGTTGTGATGTTTTATGTTCCCTGCATTACAACTGTCTCCAGATGTTTGATCTCAATAGTCTGCAATCTTTTATGTTCTGCTGTGTGGGTAGACTGAAGGAAACCCAGCTGATTTAATTTTCTCATCAGCTGATTGGCAGGACCCGATCTTCAGCTGCCAGGCATGGTGAGATACCATTAATCAGAAACAGAATCGGAATCAGGTTTATTATCACAAGCATATGAAATATGTTGCTTTTTTGACAGCACACAGTGCAAGGCATAAAATTACTATATGCCACAAAAATAGTGTAAAAGATGAATAATGGGCTCATGTACAATTTAGAAAATGTTCTTCTTAAAATGTTGAGTGTTAGTATAATTTGTTCATATTGTTCAGCTGGACAGTTTCTATTATGCCTTTGAAGAACATAAACATGCATATGCTGAAAATTTGATTTTTTTTTAAGGAAAAATCTGGAAATGCTCAGCAGTCAGACAGCAGGTGTGGAGAGAGAAACTGAGGCTACATTTCCTGTTGATGGTTGTCCATTGGAACTTCCAAGGGATGGTCATTGATATGAAACATCAACTCTGTTTTTCTCTCCATGACTGACCTGATCACTACCTCCAACATTGTATGAAGATTTCTAGGATTTTTTCATGGCAAACAAATGTTCCCATTAATCACAAACAAGAGAAGATCTGTAATGCTGGAAATCCAAGCTACACATGCATAGTGCTGAAGGAACTCAGCAGGACAGGCAGCATCTATGGAAAAGAGTACAGTTGACGTTTCAGACTGAGACCCTTTGGCAGGACTGGAGAAAAAAAGATGAGGAATAGATTTAAAAGGTGGTGGAGGGGAGAGAGAAACACAAGGAGATAGGTGAAACCAAGAGGGGGAGGGATGAAGTAAAGAGCTGGGAAGTTGATTGGTAAAAAAGATACAGGACTGGAGAAGGGGGAGCCTGATAGGTGGGGATAGAAGGCCATGGAAGAAAGAAAGAGGGGAGGAGCACCTGAGGGAGGCAATTGGCAGGTGTTAGCCCGAAATGTCAACTGCTTACTCTTTTCCATAGATGCTGCCTGGCCTGCTGAATTCCTCCAGAATTTTGTATGTGTTGCTCTGTTTTCCAGCATCTGCAGATTTTCTCTAGTTTGTTATTAAGTGTATTTCAGTATGTTCATAGACTTTGGCTGCTGTAGTCCATTCACTTTAAGGTTCAGTGGGTTGTGCATTTAGAGATGTTCTTCTATATGCCACTATTGCAATGTGTGGTTATTTGAGTTATTGTCACCTTCCCATCAGTTTGAACTAGACTGGATATTCTCCTCTGACTTCTCTCATTAACAAGGTGTTTTCATCCACAGAAATGCTACCCACTGAATATATTTTCTCGTGCTGTTCTCTGTAAATTCTAGATTCTGTTGTGTGTGAAAATTCCAGGAGATAAGCAGTTTCTGAAATACTCAAGCCACCCCATCTGGCACCACCAATCATTCCACGGTCAAATTCACTTAGATCACATTCCTTCCCCCATCTGATGTTTGGTCTGAACAACAATTAAACCTCTTGATCAAGTCTGCATGCTTTTGTGCATAGTTTCTGCCACATGATTGGCTGATTAGATATTTGCATTAATGCAAAATATTTGCATAAAGGTGTAACTAATGAAGTGGCCACTGAGTGTATATAGTGACAAGGCAAAAAAATACATTAGGGTTTCTTAACATTTTCTTATCCAAAAAAGATTATTATACCTAGCATAAATGACTGAACTGAGTGCAATAATTAGCAATCAAATGTATAAATAATAAATGGAATTAAAGCTGAACAACTAAGTAGATACTTAATCATATTTTAGAAGCTATTGCCATAGTTAAGGCAAGATAACAAACTGACCAGGAGTGGGAATAAAATGTTCCAATAACATCTTTAGAAAAGCTGGAAAAATTAAGAGGAGGAAGGATGGATGACGATTAAAAATATAATTACATTATTAAGGGAAAGAAAATAATGAAAGGACATAAGACTCTTACAATAGTTATTTTTCAGAATTCTGGCAGCAGTAATATGAAGAGGCAATGAGGCACCTCACACTACCTGCTGGTCAACTTTCTATTCACTTTTTATGCTCAGATTTAAAAAAATCATTGACTTTCACATACTGTACAAGAAGGAGTAATGCAAGATCAGTTAATGAATTCATGTGAAAGTTTGATGCTGGCCAAGATGTTTATAAAGGGTCTGAAACTAAGAACTCACTGAAAAAGCCAGCAGAACAACTTGAGGGGCTGAATGGCCTGCTGCATCTCCTTTAGTCCTATATGCATGACCAAGTTAACTCATCTATTCTAATCTATTTGAGAACAGGGACATGATATGACATCCTGGACTGCTCACACTCCACTTGGAGCTATTAAGCAACATGCTTTCCTCTGCCTGGTAAAATAAGAGAAGAGAGAATGAATTTGAACAATTCACAGAGCAACACACACTCCTTCCTCAAGCCTTACCATATGGCCCTTCAGGAAATAGAAATTGATTGCAAACAGGTAAACATCAATATTCACAATAAATCCCAAATTCTGCTCTGCTCTGAAAGCTCTGAGCTAGGCGCTTGGATAAGCTGTTCATGTTCTGTCACATTAAGCATTAAATGAGCAATAAGGTTCTGTCTAAGAATGTTACCTCATTTACACAAGGCAATAGCACCAGGGATGAAGGTTTCTATGCTTAATGTGAACACAAAGATGAATAAAGAAGATAGATTTTGGTATTTTTCCATAGGTGAATGCAACTGGGGCTAATTACACTTCATGTGAAAAAGATGTGCATATACAGCTCATGTTGTACCTGAGCAAGGCAGAGAATCTGTTTAATGTTAGCACTGGGCACAAAATGGAAGGAGCTTTACCCAGTTCTCATTTTGACAACTGCAAAATTTCAAAATGTTAATGATTAACATCCTTTCATGCATTCCATTATATACTTTTAGCAAAGATCAAAACAGTTTTAGCAAATTCAACAGGTAAAATCTAAAATGTGAAAAATTCCATCAGACAGAAGAAGGCAAGACAGATGATGTAACACCTGGACGATTCTGCTTCTCTTATAGTGGCATAATTTAAAATTAAATATTAATGTTTCAATATTACCTTGATATTCACAATGCTTAGGAGGCACAGTCAACTGAGATTGTAAACTATCTCAATTCATTCTAATGGCAAGTCAAGTCACTTTTTACTGTCATTTCGACCATAACTGCTGGTACAGAACACAATAAAAATGAGACATTTTTCAAGACCATGGTGCTGCATAAAACAATACAAAAACTACACTGAACTATATAAGACAGCACAAAAAACTACACTAGACTACAGACCTACCCAGGACTGCATAAAGTGCACAAAACAGTGCAGGCATTACAATAAATAACAAACAAGACAATAGGCACAGTAGAGAGCAGTAAGTTGGTGTCAGTCCAGACTCTGGGTATTGAGGAGTCTGATAGCTTGGGGGAAGAAACTGTTACACAGTCTGGTCGTGAGAGCCTGAATGCTTTGGTGCCTTTTCCCAGACAGCAGGAGGGAGAAGAGTTTGTATGAGGGGTGCGTGGGGTCCTTCATAATGCTGTTTGCTTTGTGGATGCAGCATGTGGTGTAACTGTCTGTAATGGCGGGAAGAGAGACCCCAATGATCTTCTCAGCTGACCTTCGCTGCAGGGTCTTGCGATCCGAGATGGTGCAATTTCCGAACCAGGCAGTGATGCAGATGCTCAGGATGCTCTCAATACAGCCCCTGTAGAATGTGATGAGGATGGGGGTGGGTGGGGGTGTGGGAGGTGGACTTTCCTCAGCCTTCGTAGAAAGTAGAAACCCTGATGCTGGAGGAATTCAGCAGGCCAGGCGGCATCTATGGAAAAGAGTACAGTCGACGCTTTGGGCCTAAACCCTTCAGCAGGACTGGAGAAAAAATTGAGGAGCAGATTTAAAAGGCGGGGGAGGGGAGAGAGGAACAAAAGGTGGTAGGTGCAACCAGGAAGGGGAGGGATGAGGAAATAGCTGATTGGTGAAAGAGATACAGGGCTGAAGAGGTGGGAGTCTGCTAGGTGAGGATAGAAAGCCACAGAAGAAAGAAAAGGGGGAGGAGTACCAGAGGGAGGCGATGGACAGGCAAGGAGATAAGGTGTGAGAGGGAAATTGGAATGGAGAATGATGAAGCAGAGGGCAGGGGGGCCATTACTGGAAGTTTGAGAAATCGATGTTCACACCATCAGTTTGGAGGCTACCCAGACAGAATATAAGGTGTTGTTCTCCAATCTGAGTGTGGCCTAATCTCAACAGAAGGGGAGGGATTGACATATTGGAATGGGAATTGGAAGTGGAATTGAAATGGGTGGTCATTGGGAGTTAGTTCCCTTCATTTGGTTGAGAGCAGGATAACTGACTATATTATAAGCTTTGGCTCAGAACAGGAAGTTCATTTGAAGTTGATCCCAGCATTATAGAGTGCATTCATCCACTGAGCCACAGGAGCAGTCCAAAACCAACCCCTACCCCAATGGCCACAATAATCTGAACTTAATAATCAATGACTGCTATTTACATAACATAATGGAGAGGCTTTGAGGAAAGAGCAGCAGAATAAAGGGTATAAAGGTAGTAAGGTAGAAGGGCTAAAGTGTGCGTACTTTAATGCAAGAAGCATCAGGAACAAAGGTGATGAACTGAGAGCTTGGATGCATACATAGAATTATGATGTAGTGGCCATTACAGAGACTTGGCTGGCACCAGGGCAGGAATGGATTCTCAATATTCCTGGATTTCAGTGCTTTAAAAGGGATAGAGAGGGGGGAAAAGGGGAGGAGGGGTGACATTACTGGTCAGGGATACTATTACAGCTGCAGAAAGGGTGGGTCATTGTAGCAGGATCCTCTTGAGTCAGTATGGGTGGAAGTCAGGAACAGGAAGGGAGCAGTTACTCTATTGGGGGTATTCTATAGGCCCCCTGGTAGCAGCAGAGATACCGAGGAGCAGATTGGGAGGCAGATTTTGGAAAGGTGCAAAAATAACAGGGTTGTTATCATGGGTGACTTTAACTTCCCTAATATTGATTGGCACTTAATTACTTCCAAGGGTTTAGATGGGGCAGAGTTTGTTAAGTGTGTCCAGGATGGATTCCTGTCATAGCATGTTGACAGACCAACTAGGGGGAATGCCATGCTAGATCTAGTATTGGGTAACAAACCGGGTCAGGTCACACATCTGTCAGTGGGTGAGCATCTGGGGGACAGTGAACACTGCTCCCTGACCTTTAGCATTATCATGGAAAAGGATAGAATCAGAGAGGATAGGAAAATTTTTAATTGGGGAAAGGCAAATTATGAGGCTATAAGGCTAGAACTTGTGGGTGTGAATTGAGATGATGTTTTTGCAGGGAAACGTACTATGGACATGTGGTCGATGTTTAAGGATCTCTTGCAGGATGTTAGGGATACATTTGTCCTGGTGAGGAAGATAAAGAATGGTAGGGTGAGGAACCATGGGTGACAAGTGAAGTGGAAAATCTAGTCAGGTGGAAGAAGACAGCATACATGAGGTTTAGGAAGCAAGGATCAGATGGGTCTATTGAGGAATATAGGGGAGCAAGAAAGGAGCTTAAGAAGGGGCTGAGAAAAGCAAGAAGGGGGCATGAGAAGGCCATGGCGAGTAGGGTAAAGGAAAACACCAAGGCATTCTTCAATTATGTGAAGAACAAAAGGATGACAGGAGTGAAGGTAGGACCAATTAGAGATAAAAGTGGGAAGATGTGCCTGGAGGCTGTGGGAGTGAGCGAGGTCCTCAATGAATACTTCTCTTCAGTATTCACCACTGAGAGGGAACTTGATGATGGTGAGGACAATATGAGTGAGGTTGACGTTCTGGAGCATGTTAATATTAAGGGAGAGGAGGTGTTGGAGTTGTTAAAATACATTAGGATGGGTAAGTCCCCAGGGCCTGATGGAATATTCACCAGGCTGCTCCACGAAGCAAGGGAAGAGATTGCTGAGCCTCTGGCTGGGATCTTTATGTCCTCGTTGTCCACGGGAATGGTACTGGAGGACTGGAGGGAGGCGAATGTAGTCCCCTTGTTCTAAAAAGGTAGTAGGGATAGTCCGGGTAATTATAGATCAGTGAGCCTTATGTCTGTGGTGGGAAAGCTGTTGGAAAAGATTCTTAGAGATGGGATCAATGGGCATTTAGAGAATCATGGTCTGATCAGGGACAGTCAGCATGGCTTTGTGAAGGGCAGACCGTGCCTAACAAGCCTGACAGTTCTTTGATGAGGGCAGTGCAGTGGATGTGATCTACATGGATTTTAGTAAGGCATTTGACAAGGTTCCACACGGTAGGCTTATTCAGAAAGTCAGAAGGCATGGGATCCAGGGATGTTTGGCCAGGTGGATTCAGAATTGGCTTGCCTGCAGAAAGCAGAGTGTCGTGGTGGAGGGAGTACATTCAGATTGGAGGGTTGTGACTAGTGGTGTCCCACAAGGATCTGTTCTGGGACCTCTACTTTTTGTGATTTTTATTAATGACCTGGATGTGGGGGTAGAAGGGTGGGTTGGCAAGTTTGCAGATGACACAAAGGTTGGTGGTGTTGTAGATAGTGTAGAGGATTGTCAAAGATTGCAGAGAGACATTGATAGGATGCAGAAGTGGGCTGAGAAGTGACAGATGGTGTTCAACCCGGAGAAGTGTGAGGTGGTACACTTTGGAAGGACAAACTCCAAGGCAGAGTACAAAGTAAATGGCAGGATACTTGGTAGTGTGGAGGAGTAGAGGGATATGGGGGTACATGTCCACAGATCCCTGAAAGTTGCCTCACAGGTAGATAGGGTAGTTAAGAAAGCTTATGGGGTGTTAGCTTTCATAAGTCGAGGGATAGAGTTTAAGAGATGCGATGTAATGATGCAGCTCTATAAAACTCTAGTTAGACCACACTTGGAGTATTGTGTCCAGTTCTGGTCGCCTCAGTATAGGAAGGATGTGGAAACATTGGAAAGGGTACAGAGGAGATTTAACAGGATGCTGCCTGGTTTAGAGAGTATGGACTATGATCAGAGATTAAGGGAGCTAGGCCTTTACTCTTTGGAGAGAAAGATGAGAAGAGACATGATAGAGGTGTACAAGATATTAAGAGGAATAGACAGAGTGGACAGCCAGCACCTCTTCCCCAGGGCATCACTGCTCAGTACAAGAGGACATGGCTTTAAGGTAAGGGGAGGGAAGTTCAAGGGGGATATTAGAGGAAGGTTTTTCACTCAGAGTGGTTAGTGCATGGAATGCACTGCCTGAGTCAGTGGTGGAAGCAGATACACTAGTGAAGTTTAAGATACTACTAGACAGGTATATGGAGGAATTTAAGGTGGGGGGTTATATGAGAGGCAGGGTTTGAGGGTCGGCACAACATTGTGGACCGAAGGGCCTATAATGTGCTGTACTATTCTATGTTTACATCCTAAATTATGTGCTATCTGAGTTAATTAATTACATGTTCTTTTGAATGTTTTAAAACAGGAAAACTCAGTTGTCATAGATTTGATTATTCTATTGTTTATGACAGCCTTAATATGAAAGCACATTTGTAAATCTGCAAGGCAATTTCGAGACTGTCAACTTAATCAAAAAATTTTTCCTTAAGTAGCTGGGTAATTTACTTTTCTCAGTCATTTCTCTGGGATTTACATGTTGTCTTTAGTGTCAGATTAGCTGCCCATTATACTCAATCTGTGATAGTTTTAATGTCATTGCAATCAATGAAATTAAATGAAGACCCAAGAGACAGCAGAAGCTGAAATGTGATTCAGCAAACAATTTGATGGAGGAATTCAGCAGATCAAGCAGTATCTTTTGAGGGTGAGGGGAAGGAATTACGGTAACTGCTTTCAGGTTGAGACCTGCATACAAGGCTTCCTGTGCAATTAGCTGATCCTGAATCAGTCATATGACATCAAACACACTATACGCCTCTGTACATCCAATTTTTCGGGATGCTTACCATCCCTTTGGCAATTTCACAAACAAGAACATTTTAATTCTGAATTTTATTTGTTAATTCCACAAATCCAGGCTTCACTGGGTCCTGTCAATCAATTGTGCAGATTTCAGATTAGTTGGGAGTTTCCAACAGTTTAGGGAAACCCTGAAAATGAATGTGGTTCAGTTTGTACCTCACTGGAATGGTGATACTGCAAAGTTTAAAGCGGACTGCAAATTTCACAAGTGCTCCACACGGAGTGAGATACAATCAATCCCTATTATCCAGGGTAATGAACTAAAGCGCCTCAATAGATGATGCAAAGGATAACTTAAATCACATTGACAGACGTCAGAAATGGTGTCTAGTGTTTCGTCAATGCAATATCACATGAGGTTGCTCATCTGAAAGTGGTTCTGTGCTGAGCAAGTGTTGCAATCAAATGTGCTTCTGAACTACAGGGAATGGTCACCTATCCCTGAGCTCTCGTCCAAGGAATGATTGCCTGCTCTGCCCTGTACTGACTGCTTACCCCAGTCTGCTGTTCAGCTCAAGCCAATCGACAGCTTGTTGTGTGTGCAGGATGCAAAGCAGCCGCCTTGGGAAAGGGGAGAGCTGGAGATTCTCACCAGGTTAGCAGCATCGTGCAAAGAGAAGCACAGTAAGCATGTCAGGTCAAAGTCATCATAGTGTTTCTCTAAGACGGAGGTGACCCACCCCACTTCCTTGGGACAGAACTATCAGCCGTGCTATTAGCCGTCTTTGAGCTGTAATGTTAGAAAAGATGTGCGCTTGATTATTTGGATATTGTGTCACAAATGCCTCACCCCTTGCCCTGGAACTGTGAATTCCTGTAACCTGTTCCCTCTCTACTAGGATATTCAGCTGCATAATCACTCTGTTCACTGGCACAGAGTGCTAGGAGGAATCCTATGATTATCTCCTTTTAAGTTCCTTTTACCCTTTTTTTTCCCCTACCTTCCCAAAATCTGTTCGTAAGATTTGGCTCACTTTGTAATAATAGATTGCATGAATAGTCAAGTCAAGTCACTTTTATTGTCATTTCGACCATAACTGCTGGTACAGTACTCAGTAAAAATGAGACAATGTTTTTCAGGACCATGGTGCTACCTAAAACAATACAAAAACTACACTGAACTATGTAAAAACAACACAAAAAAAACTACACTAGACTACAGACCTACCCAGGACTGCATAAAGTGTAGGCATTACAATAAACAATAAAAAAGGCAATAGGCACAGTAGAGGGCAGTAAGTTGGTGTCAGTCCAGACCCTGGGTATTGAGGAGTCTGATGGCTTGGGGGAAGAAACTGTTACATTGTCTGGTCATGAGAGCCCGAACGCTTTGGTGCCTTTTCCCAGATGGCAGGAGGGAGAAGAGTTTGTGTGAGGGGTGCGTGGGGTCCTTCATAATGCTTCATAGAAGGAGTTTTGAGAGAGTGATTTAGATGCATATCATATTTTTGCTGAGTTAAGTATTGTATGTAATTAGTTTTGCTACAACAAGTGTATGGGACATTGGAAAAAATGTTGAATTTCCCCATGGGGATGAATAAAGTATCTATCTATCTAATACCTGATTCTTAAGTAAGCTATTGTACAAACTGATTGTGGACTTCAGGAAGGGGAAATCAAGCAAACACACACTTGTCCTCACTGATAGGTCTGTGTTGGCGTGGGTGAACAGTTTCAAGTTCCTGGTGTCAACAACTCAGTGGACTTAATCCTATCCCACACAGAGATGCCACCAAGAAGATGTATCAGTGTCTCTACCTTCTTTTAAAAAAAGAGGTTTAAAGAGATTTAGCACTCTACCGATGTACTGTGGAAAGCTTTCTGATTGGATGCATTGTGACATTGGTATTGAAACTCTATTGCACATGAACATAAGGCTATGAAAAGTAATTGACTCAGTCAGCTCCATCACAGGTACAATGCTCTAGCATCAGAAACATCTTCAAGAGGTGACATCTCAAAAAGTTGGCATCTATTATCAGCAACCCCCATCTTCCTCTGGACAATGTCCTCATCCCAGTGCTGCCATCAGGCAGGAGGTGTAGAAGGCTGAAGACCCATAGCTGAAGGCTAACAACAGCTTTTTCCCTCTGCCATCAGATTCTTGAATCATTCTGAAAAATTTTAACTTTTCTTCAGACTATATTATTTTTTCTCTCTTTCAATCTTCAACTGGAGCCAATGTTTATTTTGTCATGTGAAAATTATGTATAATTTATGTTATTTTAGGATTATATTAATATCTCTTTTCCCTCTTGTCATATATTCTGCTATTGAACAAAACAATTCCAGAGAAGATGGCAACAGCAAACAATGGCGAAATCCTCACAGAGCAACTTCTTTAATTTCTTTTATGTCTTTTTATTTCAGATGTTCGAACCTGTTATCTACATTCTGGTGGTGGGTTTTCAGGTCGACCGGGTGATCTGGTGCTTTACTGTCTCTGGGAGGACACCACGAGACTACAAGCAAAGTGTGTGCATGGAGGCCGGGAAGCCTGGTGGATGTAGGCCCCTAATCAACGCCAGCTCTCGCTGATCTCACCGATTAAAGCGCCGAGGAAGATTGAAATGATCGAGGCAAGTGTGGAAGGCGCGTGAGTGTTCAGCGCCGTCTACCAGCCTCTCGCTTGATGGAGGAGGATGCCTGTGCGTGATGGTCACTCTGTCCCTCTTGCTTGCTGCTCCTGAGGGAAGGTCCTTGCATTCTCACTCTCCTTTGATGCTGTCAGAGGATGGTGCTGGAGCAAGGTTTAATCAACACGGCGTGTGGATTGTGGACTTTAATTCACATTAATGATGTGTTCTAGTTTCTCTGGCATCTTTTTATCATTGCTAGTTTGGACAGTTTTAAATCAGGGCAGCCTGTAGATAATGAACACTGAGCTGAACTGAAATATGCCTTTTGATTTTGTGTTTTATATCCCGTGTTTTCACTTGTATTTTGTTGCTGTTTATGCAATCTGTTTTTTTTTTCCCATGTGTGGGGGAAAGGGGATTGGTTGATTTCTTTTCCTTTGAATGAGCTCCATGGTTCTTTGTTACTTAGTGGCTGTCTGAGGGGAAGACGAATCTCAGAATTGTATACTGCATACATACTTAGAGAATAAATGTACTTTGAATCATGAAACTTTATTGCTGCACAATGCTAGTGCTCATGCCACGTGCTGTATATCCTGTGCACGCATGCCTATGACAGCAAGAAGTTTGAAATTGAACGTCATGCAACTTTGCAATTACAGTTGTTATAACCGGAGGAAAATGTCTGGCAATCTTGTTCTTATCCAACTTCAGAATCCTCCGACGCAGTGGAATCCCGCTGGGCAGATTGTATAACATTAAGTATATTATTCTGCATCATTTATCTCATTTAATCAATGTGCTTCTTCAGGAGGATGTTGGCGCCTGAGGATTGTTATGCCAATTTTCTTCAGCGAAACCTTCTTGAACCTGGGAGCTTTCTTTAAGCCAGACCAGCCCCCGTAAGGTACATTTCTTGGACTGCAGCGGGTTTCTGATTTAACCCATTATCAACTACTGAATATTGCTCAACGTTAAGTCCTCTGACAAATTTTGATCATAAGCAAAAGAGTATTTTAAATGATCATTAAAAAGGAATTTTAAAAAACCACCAAGGTGCAGCAAAGAGATTTATTTTTTGCTGCCAATGGTTCCAATTACATACATCTTCATTACAACGTTCAATTTACATTTCATTCTGATATTGTTTACTAACTGGCTCCCTCTCACTTGGGTTTTCTCTGCGCTGTGTTGTCATTAAGTTTGCTGTGGTCATTTTTGCAAATGGTGCTCGTGATCACTGAGGCTGAGCTACCTCTCCCTCCTGCCAACTCCTGGGCTATGAACTTGCAACTGATATTTTAGCTTCAGAGTTAATAATTTACCTCTGCAGCATCCACCTCTACTGTCTCCCAAACCCAGAGACCCTGCTTTCTGTTTCCTTCTCGCAATCTAAAAACAGGATTGATGGCACCTTCACTGTTTCATGGAGATTTTGTCCCTGCTTGACATTTAGTCCATTGTTGATACAGATAGGAAGAATCTGACACATTCTCCAAAATCTCATTGAACAGTCCCTCTTGCTTTTCCCTCTTGTTAGGGTGTATTCTGGAGTTATGTAAATATAGTACCGGTAGATATTAATTCAAACAAGAACCATAATTCAGTTCCTAATGAGGATTGTAAATTTCAAGCAGTAAATTGAAGTTAAAAGCACACCTTTACAAATAAACGATACTATTTATGGAGCACAGACTATGATATATGGTTTGCAAAATGGTGACCATGAGACATATGTACCAGCATACGTGGGCCCCAAATCCTAAGAACTTTCTACAGGGGCACAACTGAGAGCATCCTGACTGACTGCATCACTGCCTGGTATGGGAACTGTACTTCCCTCAATCGCAGGACTCTGCAGAGAGTGGTGCCGACAGCCCAGCACATCTCTAGTTGTGAACTTCCCACTGTTCAGGACATTTACAAAGACAGGTGTGTAAAAAGGGCCTGAAGGATGATTGGGGACCCGAGTCATCCCAACCACAAACTGTTCCAGCTGCTACCATCTGGGAAATGGTACCGCAGCATAAAAGCCAGAACCAACAGGCTCCAGGACAGTTTCTTCCATCAGGCCATCAGACTGATTAATTCATGCTGATACAACTGTATTTCTGTGTTTTATATATACTATTTATACATACATACTATTTATTATAAATTACTATAAATTGTACATTTGGACAGAGAAATAACAAAGATTTTTATTCCTCATGTATATGAAGGATGTAAATAATAAAGTCAATTCAATTCAAACATTAAGATGATGAGGTTATGTTAAATGGCTTGCATCAAAATCAGGTAACATGGGCTAAGTTATTTACTCAATTGTGACTGGCAGACCAGGCTGATGTTGTTATTTAGCATATCAAACCTGGTCCGAGGCATAGTTGCAATCAGTAGCTGGTCTATTGTGTACTTGGATAGTCAGCTCAACTCAGACACTAATCTTGGGCATCTGGCTCACTCGCTTCAGAAGTTTTTAGAATATCTGTGTCAGTTAATTTGTCCCAGCAGGGATGTTTGAACATTCAGGGGCTCCCCCCCCCCCCCCCACTGTAGGCATGTAATTCAAAGGAAGCATTGTCTACCTAAAATATTGAAGTAACAATTTTAACTATTGAAATTGTATTAAATCACCTACTGCTACCTTTCATCTTTTGGGTATAAACATGTGATATATTTTTGAATTTATGAGATTCTACTGCGATTCTCTCCAGAAGAATGCTTGATTTGACTGATGAATAAAGACTTCTACAATATATCACCAGCTTCAGTGTCTCTCTAGTGATTTTGATCATAGTCACAGTATTTCCCACTTGGACGTCCAATCTCTCCATAACGTCACGACTTGTTAGAGCAGTGAAATGCCTTGTTCTTTTGCATGAGGAGCAAAGCAGACCTTGCTTTTGTTGCCTTGGCCGAGTTTGCTCTTACATTGAGAAACTTCTACTTTGACTACGCCAAGTTGTGTCAAATAAAACTGCTGCAATGAAATCATGTACAGGGCCTGGCTATGAATTTTGTGGAATATTCTATGTTCTGAGTCAACCTTTACCCCATCTCTACCTTATCTTCATAGCATATTATACTTAGTAGTCCAAGATTCCACATGGAAATTCTATTCAAATTTCCTTACAGGTTTCCCTGTTCTCTCACTTTCACTTGATACTTTTCGTTTTTTTGCTTTCCTTCCGTCAATCATCAGTCCGTCAATTGAGTCCCTCTGCAAACGTTTGCATCTTGACCTTTCTCAAGACTTCAATCTATGTCTTGTAATGATCTTTCAAGAATAATTAGATTTGGGCATGGTTGCGGATGACTGGAAGATTGCAAGTTTCTCTCTACTTTTAATTATAAGATATAATTTCCTGACCTTAGTATTTGGGAAGATGTTGGAGTTGATTGTTAAGGGTGAGTTTTCAGGATACTTGGAGGCACATGATAAAATGGGCCAAAGTCAGCATGGTTTCCTTAAGCAAAGATATTGCCTGACAAATACGTTGGAATTCTTTGAGGAAATAGCAAGCAGATAGACAAAGGAGAAGCAATGGATGTTGTGTTTTTAGATTTTCAGCAGGCCTTTGACAACATGCCATACATGAGGCTGCTTTGTAAGATAAGATCCAATGCAATTGCAGGAAAGATTCTAGCAAGGAAAGAACATTGGCTGATTGGCAGGAGGCAAAGAGTGGGAATAAAGGAAACACGAGTGAATCTGCAGATGTTGGAAATAAATAGAAACACAAAATGCTGGCAGAACTCAGCAGGCCAGACAGCATCTATGGGAGGAGGTAGTGACGACGTTTTGGGCCGAAACCCTTCATCAGGAGGATGAAGGAAACCTTTTCTGATTGGCTGCTGGTGACTGGTGTTGATCCACAGGATTTATTATTTGGACTGTTTCTTTTTACGTTGCATGTCAATGATTTGGACGACAGAATTGATGGCTTTGTGGCCAAATTTGGAAAGGTAGGTGAAGGAGCAGGTAATGCTGAGGAAGCATGAGGCTGCAGAAAGACTTAAGCAGTTCAGGAGAATGGGCAAAGAAGTGGCAAATGGAATACAGTGTCTGGAAGTGTATGGTCATGAACTCTAGTGGAAGGTATAAGAGCATAGACTATTTTCTTAGTGGGGAGAAATTTCAAGACACTTGGGAGTCCTTGTGCAGGATTCGCTAAAGGTTAACTTGAAGGTTGAGTCAGTGGAAGGAAAATCGAATGCTAGTATTCATTTCAAGAGGACTCCAATAAAAAAACAAGGTTGTAATTCTAAGGCTTTATAAAACATTTCTTGAAGCCTTACTTGCAGTATTTTGAGCAATTTTGGCCCCTTATCTAAGAAAGGATGTGCTGACATTGGAGAAGGTTCGAAGAAGGTTCACGAAAATGATTCCAAGATTGAAAGGCTTAGCATAAGAGAAGCATTTGTTGGCTCTGCACCTGTACTCACTGGAATTTAGAAGAACGATGGAGGATCTCATTGGAACCTATCGAATGTTGAAAGGCCTACATGGAGTAAATGTGGAGACGATGTTTCCTAAAGCGGTGGAGTCTAGGACCAGAGGGTGCAATCTCAGAATAGAGGGATGTCCATTTAGAAAGGAGATAAGGAAGAATTTCTTTAGCCAGAGAGTGGTGAATATGTGCAAATCATTGCCATATTCAGCTGTGGAGGCCAGGTCATTGAGTGCATTTAAAGCAGAGGTTGATAGGTTCTTGACTAGACAGGGTGTGAAAGGTTATAAGGCAGTAGAATGGGATTGAAAGGGAAATGGATCAGCATTGGTCAAATGCCAGAGCAGATTTGATGGGCCTAATGGCCTAATTCTTATGGTCCAGTGGCCTTATGGTCTTATGTCTTACATTTCTCTGTCTCTATCACATCTATTCTAACAGGTTTACCTTAAATTTCTGTGTTTCTGCTGTGCCTCACTTAAGACATACTTTCATTCACTGATGTCTACGTACCTTTTTGATCTTTCGTATCATCTCCACCAGTGTTCAGTTTTTTTGCCACTGTCAGCATGTCCACAATCAAGTATCTGTTCCCCAACCCTAAACAGTCCACTGTTCAATTATCCTGACAATCCCAATGCAAGTCTAGGAGATGTGACTCCTGCCAATTTTCTGTTCCTATGCACCATCCAAATGCATATTTCAAAGGAACTTGTCCCAAAACAGGCGCTGTCCATTGCCCCTAATCACCCCTAGAGTTTCTCCAGCAGTTTGATGTTAGTTTTTTGAATGAGTTACTTTCGCTGCTTTCAATTTATTATGATACACTCATTGCTCATGATGCCATTGTCTCTCTAGCTGAGGCCAAAAGCCAATTTTGTGGAATATCTCCGTTCGTCCTGCAAAGATAATGCTGATCTTCAGAATTCTTTGTTCTGACTTGTTCATCCTTTGGACAACATATGCTGGTTATATTTCTGCTGTTGTAATTAACTTGCAATCACATGTTGGAATCAAAGCACACGACTAGTCTCTCTGATATGTTCAATGCTACTAACTGTGGACAAAAATCCCTCCACGCTCCTGCATCCTTGCCTAATGGTAGAGCAAGATCAATTGCTTCTCCATTAACTATATCTTCTCCACATAGAGGCTAATTGCCTTGCTGTTATTATGTGCATGCTTCTCCTGCAATGTAATTGATTGATTATGGTCTGCAGCTTGCCACTGAACAGTTCAAAGATATTCGGAAATCACCCTATTTTAGGAAGTGCATGATAGCTGCTGTCTGGGAAATAAGACATCTCATGCTGTAAGGTTAACAATCTCACGCTCTTTTTACCTATAGTGCAGAGTGACATTGAATTTTAAAGTGTGATGAAAAAGAAAGTGAGAATATTCCTCCTGTTACTATAACCTCTCTGGTCAATTCACTGTGGTAAAGTTTACACTCTTCTGTGTATTGTGCACTCAGCTGAGGGTAATAGAGTCAGGCTTTTAATGGGAAGTTAGGAGTTTAATGTCAGTGAGATCTTTTTCTAATTCTGTTAGATTTCCTTTTCTGCTTCTTTTGGCTGACCATGTTGAAGACTCCATTAAATTTTAAAAAAGATGCTTCAAGAGTAGGTTAAAAGGTGCACGAGCTATCCAATACAGTCTCTGGACAACGGATATGATTGTCCAGTGGAGCTGTCACCTGGGATCGTCAGAGACGTGGGTTTACCCCTGACCTCAGCTGCAGTCTGTGTGGTGATTATAGCTCATTATGAGTCTGAGCAGATTTGAAATGTCACCAAAGGTTTAGCAGCTTTCTGCAGATGTGCCATGGACAGCATTCTGACCAGTTGCATCATCAAATGGTGTGGAGGCTCCAATGCATGCAATCAAAAGAAGCTGCAGAGTTTTGCAGACTCAAAAAAAAGATTGCAACATATATCAGTAAAGACCCTCACCATCACCACCCGCCTATGTCCTCTTCTCATTATCATCTTCAGGGAGGAGACACAGGAGCATGAAGACTCAAATGTTTTAGGAACAGATCCTTGAACTCAGCCATCAGATTTCTGAACAGTTTATGAACACTACTTTGCTATTCCTCTTTTTGCACTAATTATTTATCATTTATTGTAACAGAGTAATTTTTTATGCCTTGCACTGTACTGCCACAAAACAACATGTCAGTGATAATAAACCTGATTCTGATTCAGATTCTATTAGTGTAAAATTAATGCTCGATGGTCTGCACTGACCTAGTGTACCAAAAATCCAGTTTTCATGTCTTATCTCTCTCTGATTATGACCCTTTAACTTTATTACTTAATCCAACACTTGGAAACACTGTGGAATCTGGTCTGGTGTTTTGCTAGTGGATAAAGAGATGCAGTGACTCACAGAATGTTGACATTCAACCTCAAATTGTACTACATGGGTAGAAAGCAGGTGCAATTATGTTGCATTCTGAAACCCACACATGGAATAAGTAAAGCAATGAATGACTGAATTTACCACTTCAGTTTCTCTTTGAAGAAAACTTCCAGCATTACTCTTACAATTTGCTTCCAAGCACACTTACATTGCTTTCAGAATGGATAATGTTTTTAGTGCTCTTTTGTTTTGTCAGTTTTGATGATGCAGCTACCTTTCCTCCTGTCCTCTCACCATTTTCTTTTGCAATTTGTGGAGGCTAAGATGACTTGGGATTTAAAGTGCTGTGTGAAAATAGGTGAGAGTTTAAAATAAAGCACAAGATCCTCGACTGAAAGAATTAGTGCATTGCTGAAGGTGTTACTGCAGGGAAAAAAAAGCTTTGTGTGTTCAGTTATTGCAAAAATTGAAATTAATGCACCTGAAGTTGATTTTTTTTGGAATAGGAAGGGAATATATAGTTACCACTGAAATGTCGTGCTAATGTAAAGGATTATCCATGGTATAGAATGGCAAACTGTTGGTAATATTTCTCCTGTGCTTTTCTGTGTTTTGCTAATTTGCACTAGAATCACCTACTGCTCACCATGGAAACCCCTCATGCCAGTGAAGATGCAGTAAGTTACCTTGGAGGCAATACAGAATGGTATAAGAGGGAGTCATTCTGCAGCACTACCAGAAAACATTGGCTATGAAACACAATTTCCAGCATACAGCACCTCTTCCTCAGACTTACGAAAGACTAGTTCATATCCAAAGTCAAAATTTAATTTATTATCAAACTTACTATCAAAACCATTAAAAGATCAACAATTTAGCATCAAAATTTATTGTCAAAATAATAAAAAGTAAAATTTATTATCAAAAATATAAACATTATCAAAAAATTAACTTCAGAATTTGTTATCAAAATTGAAAAGTAAAATTTATTATCACCTTATACTATCTTAAGATTCATTTTCTTGCAGGCAGTTAAAGGAAAATAAATACAATGCGATTTATGAAAAGCTATCAATAAGCAAAGACTGACAAATGTTGCAAATGATAAAAATAATACTGGAAACATGAGTTGTGGAGTCCTTGAAAGTGAGTGGGTAGGTTGTGACTTCAGTTCAGAGCTAAGGTGAGTGAAGCCTGGATGTCTGTAGGGTATTAACTGTTCTTGAACCTGGTGGTATTGTACCTCAGGCTTCTGTACCTTCTCATTAATGGTAATAGAGAGAGGAGAGTGTAGCTTGTATGGTGGGGGTACTTGATGATGGATGCTGCATTCCTGCGGCATTGCTTCATGTAAAATTACTCAATAGTAGGAAGGAGTTTGCCTTTCCCGAAAAGTTAATTGGTTATTCCTTTCCATAGATGCTACCTGACCTGCTGACATCCTCCAGCATTTTGCACGTTTTAATTTGAGTTTTCAGCATCTGCAGAATCTCATGTGTTTATGACCCACCACCTACCGCTAATCATTCCATTCCTGGGCATTGGTGTTTCCCTTACCAGGTAATGATGCAACCAGTTAGGATAGTTCCCACTGTTCATCTATAGAAGCTTGTTAAAGTTTTTGGTGACATGTGAAATCAACATAAGCTCCTAAGAAAGTAGAGGTGCGGTGATGTCTTCTATGTTATATTGCATCTTTAATATCTTAAAATTGTCCAAAGGTTCTTCAGAGGCAATGAAGAAAGTCAGAAGTCTTCTCATTGCTACCATTGGAGAATACCAATTTGTCCAAGAAACAGTGGTGTAATAACATCATTGTATTGTTGATGGAATATTGGTTTGAGCACGAAGGATAACTTCCCATTTCTTTTTCATCCACATGTGAAGATGCACAGAGCCTTTGCTTAAACACTCCACTGAAAGGCAGATATAAAGAGTAGGTTCTGTATTTCCTAACAGAGTGGAACAGGTGGCTTCCAGAATTCACTGGAAGCCAAACAACAGAACTCTCTGGGGACAGGAGCAAGTTTCTCTGGCTGGAAACAAATGTTGACTGATTCACCACCGCTTGTGCTAAAATAATCCTATTACTCAAATAACCCATCTAATTCTACCGCATTTATCATCGCAGTTGTACATTAAAGTGAAGGACAATCCAGTGACAGAGGCCAACTTCACAGCTATTTACATAAGCCTTAACAATACAACAAGCAATCTCATGCTGAGCATGTTCTGCAGATAGTGTGGCAAATGATATTGCTATTACATTCTGTTTTATATATACACTTTTAATGGTACTAAAGGTCTCAAAACACTTAACAAGAAATTTATTGAACAATATTTGACACTGATATACAGGAGGGATATTAAGATTATAAGGTAATACCATAAAATATAGGCAAGATGATCAAAAGTAGGTCAATGAAATAGAGTCCCTTGTGACAAAAGAGATCTAGGGGCTTGAGTAAGAAATTATAGACTTTGGGAGTTGATGCCACAACTGCCCATGGTAAAGTGAGTAACTCTGGAAATGTTATTAGACTAGAATTGAAGCAGTTAAAATATCTTGGTTAATCATAGACATTTCAGAGATTAGGAAGGTCTGACAATTGTAGATCAAACTGTTGCTTAACCATGAACGATGGATGAGTAGAGCTGAAATCAGATTGCTCTAGCAATGTTAAAATTGAACCTCTTGTAGGTTTTGGATTCAGTCCCAATTAATAGATCCTGCACAATGGTGTGTGGGTGTAAAATGCGCAGTAAGGCAAAGACAGAAATTGTACTGAAAAATCCTTAAATAATTGCCCCAAAACATCATATTTACTACATGATTTTCCATGGTATCCAAGGCATATTGACATTAAGGCACAAGGGATCCACAGTGTATTAACAAATTAGATCTAAACCTGGCTGGGTGTTGGGAGGTAGAGGGCACTGCTGCTTATGTGCTATCTGTAACAAGTAGTGTATTACAGGGACAGGTAGTGTGTGCTGGGACTTCAGTTGTTTGTCATGAATGTGAGTGACTTGAATGAGAATGTAGGCTTGCAGAGGACATGAAAATTGGTGGATTCATAGACTGTGAAGAAGGTTGTTTAAAGACAGAGTGGGAGAGTTAAGTGGAGCAGTGGCAGATGGAATTTAATCCAGTCAAGTGCGAGGATATGCACTTAGGGAGATCAAATTCCGGTCAGAGGTACAGAGCAAATTTTTGAGACTTGGATGGATCAGGGGCAGGAATGGTGACTTTGAGTGCCAGGCTTTAGATGTTTCAGAAAGGACAGGGAGGGAAGCAAACGAGGTGGGGGTGTGGCACTGTTGATCAGAGATAGGGTCATGGCTGCGGAAAAGGAGGAAGACATGAAGGGATTGTCTATGGAGTCTCTGTGGGTGGAAATTAGGAACAGGAAGGAGCAGATAGGGAGACAGATTCTGGAAAGGTGTAATAATAACAGGGTTGTCATTGTGGGAGATTTTAATTTCCTAAATATCGATTTGCATGTCCCTAGAGCGAGGGGTTTAGATGGGGTGGAGTTTGTTGGGTGTGTTCAGGAAGGTTTTTTGACACATTATGTAGGTAAGCCTACAAGAGGAGAGGCTGTACTTGATCTGGTATTGGGAAATGAATCCAGACAGATGTCAGATCTCTCAGTGGGAGAGCATTTTGGAGATAGTGATCACAATTCTATCTCCTTTACCATAGCATTGGAGAGGGATAGGAACAGACAAGTTAGGAAAGCATTTATTTGGAATAAGGGGAAATATGAGGCTATCAGACAGGAACTTGGAAGCATAAATTGGAAACAGATGTTCTCAGGGAAAAGTACGGAAAAGTGGCAAATGTTCAGGGGATATTTGTGTGGAGTTCTGCTTAAGTACATTCCAATGAGACAGGGAAAGGATGGTAGGGTACAAGAACTGTGGTGTACAAAGGCTGTTGTAAATCTAGTCAAGAAGAAAAGAAGAGCTTATGAAAGGTTCAAAAAAACAGGTAATGATAGAGATCTAGAAGGGTCTGAGGCCAGCAGGAAGGAGCTTAAGGATGAAATTAGGAGAGTCAGGAGGGGCCATGAGAAGGCCTTGGCAGACAGGATTAAGGAAAACCCCAAGGCATTCTCCAAGTATGTTAAGAGCAAGAGGATGAGACGTGAGAGAATAGGACCAATCAAGTGTGACAGTGGAAAAGTGTGTATGGAACCAGGAGAGATAGCAGAGGTACTAAATGAGTACCTTGCTTCAGCATTCACTACGGGAAAGGATCTTGGCGATTGTAGCGATGACTTACAGTGGACTGAAAAGCTTGAGCATGTAGATATTAAGAAAAAGGATGTGCAGGAGCTTTTGAGAAATCATCAAATTGCATAAGTCACCAGGACCGGACAAGATGTATCCCAGGCTACTGTGGAAAGCGAGGGAGGAGATTGCTGAGCCTCTGGCAATGCTCTTCGCATCATCGGGGGGATGGGAGAGGTTCCGGAGGATTGGAGGGTTGCAGATGTTGTTCCAATGTTCAAGAAAGAGAGTAGAGATAGCCCAGGAAATTATAGACCAGTGAATCTTACTTCAGTAGTTGGTAAGTTGATAGAGAAGATCCTGAGAAGAAGGATTTATGAACATCTGGAGAGGTATAATATGATTAGGAATAGTCAGCATGGCTTTTTCAAAGGCAGGACGTGCCTTACGAGCCTGATTGAATTTTGTGAGGATGTGACTAAGCACATTGATGAAGGTAGAGTAGTAGATGTAGTGTATATGGATTTCAGCAAGGCATTTCACAAGGTACCTCATGCAAGGCTTATTGAGAAAGTAAGGAGGCTTGGGATCCAAGGGGAAATTGCTTTGTGGATCCAGAACTGGCATGCCCACAGAAGGCAAAGAGTGGTTGTAGATGTGTCAAGGAGGTCGGTGACCAGTGGAGTGCCTCAGGGATCTGTTCTGGGACCTCTGCTCTTCGTGATTTTTATAAATGACCTGGATGAGGAAGTGGAGGGATGGGTTAGTAAGTTTGCTGATGACACAAAGGTTGGAGGTGTTGTGGATAGTATGGAGGGCTGTCAGAGGTTACACCAGGACATTGATAGGATTCAAAACTGGGCTGAGAAGTGGCAGATGGAATTCATCCCAGGTAAGTGTGAAGCGGTTCATTTTGGTAGGTCAAATATGAGGACAGAATATAGTATTAATGGTAAGACTCTTGGCAGTGTGGAGGATCAGAGGGATCTTGGGGTCTGTCCACAGGACACTCAAAGCTGCTGCGCAGGTTGACTCTGTGGTTAAGAAGGCATACGGTGCATTGGCCATCAATCGAGGGACTGAGTTTAGGAGCTGAGGGGTAATGTTGCAGCTATATAGGATGCTGGTCCCCCACTTGGAGTACTGTGCTCAGTTCTGGTCGCTTCACTACAGGAAGGATGTGGAAACCATAGAAAGGGTGCAGATGAGGTTTACAAGGCTGTTCCCTGGATTGGGAAGCATGCCTTATGAGAATAGGTTGAGTGAGCTCGGTGACAGAGGATGAGAGGTGACCTGATAGAGGTGTTAAAGATGATGAGAGGCATTGATCGTGTGGATAGTCAGAGGCTTTTTTTCCAGGGCTGAAATGGCTAGCATGAGAGGGCACAGTTTTAAGGTGCTTGGAGATAGGTACAGAGGAGATATCAGAGGTAAGTTTTTTACTCGGAGAGTGGTGAGTGCGTGGAATGGGCTGCCAGCGATAGTGGTGGAGGCGGATATGATAGGGTCTTTTATGAGACTCCTAGACAAGCATATGGAGCTCTGAAAATTAGAGGGCTATGGGTAACCCTAGGTAATTTCTCAGGTAAGGTCATGTTTGGCACAGCTTTGTGGGCTGAAGGGCTTTCTTAAGTATTGTGCTTAAGGTTTTCTATGTTTCTAATAAATGGTTGGGACTTTAGGAAAATTGATGCACAGAGGAACCTTGAGGTGCAAGTCCCTAGCTCTGTGAAAATGATGACACAATTGGCTGGGGCAGTGCAAAAGCGAAATATAGACCAGCTGGCCTGACAGTGGTTGGGAGGTTGTTGGAATCGGTTGTTAAGGATGAGATTATGGAATACCTTGAGGCACATAACAAGATAGGCCAAAGCTAGCATGGTTTCCTAAAAGGGAAATTCTGCCTGACTAATCTACTGCAATTATTTGAGGAAATTACAAGCAGTGTAGACAAAGGAGATGTAGTACATGTGGTATACTTGGATTTTCGGAACACCTTTAACGAGGTGCCACACATGAGGCTGCTTAGCAAGATAAGATCCCATAGAATTACAGGGGAGTTACTAGCATGGTGGAACATTGGCTGATCAGCAGAAAACAGAGAATGGGAATAAAGGGATCCTATTCTGGCTGGCTGCCGGTTACCAGTGGTGTTCCACAGGGGTCGTTGTTGGGACCGCTGCTTTTTACGATATATGTCAATGATTTGGACTCTTGGATTAATGGATTTGTGGCTAAATTTGCTGATGATACAAAGATAGGTGGAGGAGCAGGTAGTGTTGAGGAAACAGAGACCCTGCAGAGAGTCTTAGATAGTTTAGAGGAATGGGCAAAGAAGTGGCAAATGAAATACAATGTTGGAAAGTGTATGGTAATGCGCTTTGGAGGAAGAAATGAACAGGCAGACTATTACCGTATTTAGATGGGGAGAGAATTCAAGATGCAGGGATGCAAAGGGACTTGGGAGTCCTTGTGTAGGATACCCTAAAGGTTAACCTTCAGGTTGAGTCAGTGGTGAAGAAGGCGAATGCAATGTTGGCATTCATTTCTAGAGGTATAAAATATAAGAGCAGAGATGTGACGTTGAGGTTCTACAAGGCACTGCTGAGACCACACTTGGAGTATTGTGTGCAGTTTTTGGCTCCTTATTTTAGAAAGGACATACTGACATTGGAGAGGATTCAGAGAAGATTCCAGGAATGAAAGGGTTACCGTATGAGGAATGTCTGGCAACTCTTGGGCTGTATTCCTTGGAGTTCAGTATACTGAGGGGGAATCTCATAGAAACATTTCGAATGTTAAAAGGCTTGAACAGATTAGATATGGCAAAGTTATTTCCCATGGTAGGGGAGTCTAGGATTAGAAGGCACAACATCAGGATTGAAGGATGCCTATTTAGAACAGAGATGCGGAGAAATTACTTTAGTCAGAGGGTGGTAAATCTGTGGAATTTGTTGCCACAAGTGGCTGTGGAGGCCAAGTCACTGGGTGCAATTAAGGTGGAGATAGATAGGTTCTTGACTAGCCAGGGCATCAAAGGATATGGGGAGAAGGCAGGGGAGTGGGGATGATTGGAAGAATTGGATCAGCCCATGATTGAATGGCGGAGCAGACTCAATGGGCTGAATGGCCCACTTCTCCTATATGTTATGATCTTAAAAGGGATCTGACATGCTTGCCTTCATAGCAATGAATATCAGAACTGGAGAATCATGCTGCGATTGTACAAAGTATTAATTAGACTGCATTAATGTAGTATAATAGTATGCAGTGTACTGTTCTGGTTAGCAAACAAGAGACAGAATGTGGTAGAAATAGAAAGACTGCGGAAGAGATTCTCCAGGATGTTACCTGACTGTTGGTCTATAGTTATGGGTGTGGTGGGTCACAAGGGGCCCACTTCTGTATTGTGAGTTCCTATGATTCTAATTTCAACTAAATACTACATAAACTTGCCGCTCTGATGCCTAACATAATTGCTTCTGTAAATTTCAGAGAATAATGAACTAGAATGCCAGATTGCTCTTGAGAGAACTGCTGCAAATTATACCTTCAAACTCAGTGAATTCAGGAGCAATTAGTTTACCACTTCCCTATTGTTGTGCAGTTTGTAAAGTATCAGCTTTTACTGCACAATCTAAGCAAACCCCTCTGAGCTGGACGGTTTTGCCTACGTGCAAGTCCGATTTCATTTTGACTTGACAAATTGATAGGAAATCTATGAAGGAAAAACAGGCAAGAAGAATGGCTATATGTGTATCTGGCAAATACACAAAACAGCTGATAATTACTCCATAGAGTAATGTATAATGAAGAATTACCCTTATTTGGTTTTAGGTTTGCTTCTTGGTTGCTGATGGAGAGAGAGGAAAAGCTTTTATTTGGCCAAATTTTAAGACTGCAAGCAGCCACCTCCACATGAACAACCAACTAAGAAATATTATTCTGATATTCACATTAATTTATTGGATTTAATTTTAATAAAGAAGTCCTTACTTGTCTGCCATTAATGCATCTATAAAGTACACTTGAATGGGGTGCTCAGTTTGATTTTGTTGCTACTGCTAATGACATGATTAGCTGGATTGATGCTCTGCCTTGCAAGTGGAACAACATGGGATGCTTTTCACAGCCATCTCACTTGTCAGTCATTTGGATGGCAATCAAATGCTGTTACATTGGTTAAGTTGGTGTCCCATCAAGTGCTTGTTTAGAAATTGAACATGAGCACAGAATACCATTTCTTTCAATACACTTGTTGAAGGAAAAGTGGCCTCAAGCTGCACATCAATTTGCCAGGAGAATACCAGCAATAAATTGGACTTCCATTCTGCCACTGTCCGTTAAGTAACTTGTGATGACTGCCACTGGCGTGCCCCATGTTTCACAAGATTATTTGCCTTATGATGAAGAACATTTTATTGACACAAATAATAATTCCCTCCTGCAATATGTTTTCTGGTTGTATAACACTGATTTCCATTTGCTTCCAACTTCCACCCTGTCCTTAAATTCACCTGGCCCATTTCTGACACTTCTCTCCCCTTTCTCCATCTCTCTGTTTCCATCTCTGGAGACAAACTGTCCACCAATACCATGACTATACCTCTTCTCACCCTGTCTCCTGTTAAAACTATATTCCCTTTTCTCAGTTACTTTGTCTCTGCTGCAACTGCTCCCAGGATGAGGTTTTCTTTTCCAAGTCATCAGGAATGTCCTCCACCTTCAAAGAAGGGAGTTTCCATTCCTCTGCCAATGATGCTGCACCCAACCTCATCTCCTCCGTTTCCCAGACATCTGCACTCACTCCATCTTTCCATCATCTTAACAGCGAGAAACTTCCCTTTGTCCTCACCTACCACCCCATGAGCTTCTGTACATCAACAGGACCTTACCACTAAACACATCTTTACTTTCCCATCTCCCCCTGACTCTCCACTTTCTGCAGGGATCACTCCCTCTGTGATTCCCTTGCCTATCTGTCCCTCCCCTCTAATTTCCCTCCTGGCACATATCCCTGCATATGACACAAAAACACTACAGGTTTGTCTGTTTCTCCTGATGCAACCTCCTCTACATTGGTGAGACCCTACATAAACTGAAGGACAGTTTTGTTGAGCACCTCTGCTCAATCAGCAAAAATCTGAATTTCCTGATGGCCAACCATTTTAATTCCTATCCCTATTCCCGTTCCAACATGTCAGTCCCTGGCCTCCTCTTCCACTAAGATAAAGCCACCTTCGGCTGGAGGATCAACACCTCATATTCCATCTGGGTAGCCTCCAACCTGGTGGCATGAACATCAATTTCTTCAACTTCTGATAATATTTTTCTCTTCCTTCCCTCTTCTTTGATTCCCCACTCTGGACTCTTACCTTTTTTCATCACCTGCCTATCACCTACCCCTGGTGCCCCTCCTCCTTTCCTTCAGTTTCTCTGATGGTCCACTTTCCTCTCCTATCAGATTCCTTCTTCTCCAGCCCTTTGCCTGTCATTTCCCGGCCTCTTACTTCATTTCCCCACCCCCACCAACCTGTCTTCATCTATCACCTAGCTTGTCCTCCTTCTCCTCCACAACACCATCTTATTCTGGCATCTTCCCCTGTCCTTTCCAGTCCTGATGACGGATCTCTGCCCGAAACGTGGCCTGCTTATTCATTTCCATTTCCATAGATGCTGCCTGACCTGCAGAGTTCTTCCAGCATTTTGTGTATGTTGTTCTGATTTCTACGAAATGCTTTCTTTCGAAGAGCTGTTGGACAAGAGCGTCCTGGTCTCAGCCTGCAGTCTGTGTTGCTGAGGCCCTGCCCATGAAGTGTCACTGAAAGTAAGAGACATGTAAGAACATTCAAATTAATTACATTAATTCCAGGTACTTATTTCAAAAGATCAAAATAACTGAAATATAAAAATAGTGAAATAAAGTATAGAACATGGGACTGTACAAAATACACCCTTCAGTCCATGATGTCTGTATCGACCATGATGACAAATAAATAAATAAATAAATAAATAAATAAATAAATAAATAAACAAATAGATAAATAAATAAATAAATGATTAAATAGATTAAAGCACATCCATCTGCCAGCATGCGATCCATATCCTTCAATTCCCTGCACATTCATGTGCCAGTCTAAATAGCCATTAAGTGAAATTACCATATTTGCTTTCACCACTTTCACTTTCACATGTTCTAGGCACGTGCACTCTATATATTAAAAAAAACCTTAATAATACCCAAGTCGTCTTTAAACTTCCTCTGTCTTGTCTTAAGTCCACCAGTATTTAACATTTCTACCCCAGGAGAAAGACTTTGATAATCTATGTCATCCATGTCTATCATAATTTTATATATTTATTTTCATTGTTGCTCCTCAGCCTTCATTGCTTCGAAGAAAACAATTCAAGTTTGACCAGCCTCTCCCCATGTCTAATATTCTCTAATCCAACCAACATCTTTGTGAACCTCTTCTACTCCCTCTCCAAACCCTTGCCATTCTTCCTGTAATGATGTAACCAAAACTGTGCATCATACTTTAGATGTGGCCGAAACAAAGATTTATACGGCTGCAACATAACTTCAAGGCTTTTGAACTGAATGCCCCTGATGATGAAGGCAAGTATGCCATGTATGTTCTTTACTTGTGTTGCCACTTTGGGGAAGCTATGGACTTGGGCCCATAAAACCATAAGACATAGGAGCAGAATGAGACCATTCCACCCATCAAATCTGTTCTGCCAATCAATTATGAGTGATATATTATCCCTCTCAAACCCAATCTTCTGCCATATCCCTGTAATCTCTGACACCCTTACTAATCAAGAACCTATGAGCCTTCACTTTAGATATACCCATTAGCTTAGCATCCACAGCCATCAGACAACAATCAACAGGAACATTTTTTTGTACTTACCCTTTCAACAGGGTCAAAGACCCTGTTCATTGAAGCCTGCCCTCGCATTCAAAGGTGTTCTGGCAGTGGAGCCAGCAATTAGGATTCACCAGCATTTGACCTCCTGACTTCAACACGGACCTCAATGTTTGTCCAGGCACATGCAGAAATTCAAGGTGCACTGAGTCCCAACTACTCTTGGCCAAAGATTGCCCATGGAATCATCTCTCAGTCAACTGAACGCAGAGGCATGTCCCACTTTGCTGTTCAAGAGTTATTGAAATCATTACTTGAAAACTTGCCTGTATGAACCATTTTAAGTACAGCAGTAATGCCAAATCTAATTGCATAGGTGCTCATTCCTCAGAATAGTGTTGTTGAGTAAATTCAATGCCTGTAAAGCTTGCTTTGAGCTGTCACCATAAAAAAAATATCCAATTACTCTGCTTTGGCCTATTACAAATGTGTCACATATTTACAAACCTGCATCACAATGAATTTCCCTGAGCAAGAATTCAAAGTTTAAAGTTAATTTATTATTAAAGCACCATATACAACACTGAGATTCATCTTCTTGTTGGAATACTCAATAAATCCAATAACCATAATAGAATCAATGAAAAGCTACATCAACTGGGCATACAACCGGTGTGCAAAAGACAATAAACTGCAGACACAAAGAGAATGAAATAATAATAATAATAACAATAACAAATAAACAAGCAACAAATAGAGATGAATGGAGAACTGAGCCAAAGAACCCTTGAAAGTGGATCCATAGGTTGTAGGAACGTTTCAGTGAGGAGCAAGTGAAATTGAGTGAAGTTAGCCCCTTTGGTTCAGGATTCTGATGGCTGAGGGGTAACAACTGTTCATGAACATGGTGGCATGAGTCCTGTGGTGCCTGTAACTTCTTCCTGATGGCAGCAGCAAGTAGAGAACATGGTCTAGGTGGTGGGGTTGCCTGATGATGGATGCTGCTATCCCGCAATAATGCTCCACGTAGTTGTGCTCAGTGGTCGGGAGGGCTTTACTTGTGATAGACTGGGCCGTAGCCACTATTTTTTGTAGCATTTTCCATTCAAGGGCATTGTAGTTTCCATGCCAGTCTGTAATGCGGCCAGTCAATATGCTCTCCACCAAGCATCTATAGAAGTTTGTCGAAGTTTTAGATGTCATGCCAAATCTTCACAAACTGCATGGGAAGTAGAGGCACTGCATCTGGTTTCCTCTTCCAGCTCTTTGGTTTTGCTGACATTGAGTGAGAGGTTGTTGTTGTGGCACCACTCAGCCAGGTTTTCAATCTCCCTCCTATATGCTGATTGGTCACCACCTTTGACTCAGCCTAAGACAGTGGTGTTGTCAGAAAACGTGATTATGGCATTGGATCAGTGCTTAGCCGCACAGTAGTGAGTGTAAAGCAAAAGGGGCTAAGTACACAGCCGTGTGGTGTATCTGCACTGATAGAAATGTGGAGGAGATGTTGCCAATCTGAACTGAATTTCACCCTAGCCCAAGCTATATTTTGCATTTGATGTGACCTCTTGTTCAGTCGATTGAAAGTGAACACGTGATGCATGAAGGCGTATTGTATGACTCAGATAGCCTAATGAAATGGGTTTCGGTATTAGCTCATGCAACAACTATTTTCTGAATCAAGACTGTTGCACCTTCATCATAATGCAAGTAAATAGACAATATTTGTACATGCTCTGAATAATGTCATGATCTAGGTTTTCCTGACTTTCTTATCTCCCATCAGATCCATTATGTGTTCTTGACACCTCCTCGGGCATTAGTTACCGTAATCGCAGTCTGACTCATGGCTTGGTGAAGCCAGGGTTCGACTGTTCCCCCATCCTCCAAGCTGGCCTATCATTCTCCACCATATATGGGTGCTTAGCTTCTTGTTCTGAACAATGAATAGATTGGGTGAAGTTGAATTTCCAGTAAAAGCTTAAAAAAAGAGCATGTTAATATTTAATATAAAAAAGCAAAGATATCATCTCTCACCACAAATGGAACTTTCTACCTAAATAAAAATGAGAATTGAGCAAAATTGACATAACTTTTGTTAAGTATTTTAAACTACAATAAGCTCAAGCTAGGGACACAAAGGCAATGTATTAATACTTGCTTGATGACCCATTGTGGTGTAGCTATTATCTTCGCTAAATGGCTCTAACAAAGGAATTTCAAATAGATTCAGAACAACATGGTGATGCCATGAGAAGAGTAGTTCTCATGAGAAGAGTGATGCCATCAGAACAATCCTACTCAAAAACATTGCATTCATCATTTCTATTCATTGATCCAATTCATAGCTTGAATGGATTCTGAGAAACTGACATATCCAGTTCTGACCAGTGACAGCAGAGACAAAGAAATGATTTCTCATTCTTGTATTTCTCTGCAACAAGGAGCACAAATTGAGAGAATAAGATCCCTGTAGCTTCATATGTCCTCTCACCAAAGCAGGCTCACCAAGTAAATTAGAACATTATCAAATCCTCACTTTAACAGCTGCCTTCACAGCATTGCCACTTGTGCTTCTTTATTATTTTTTAACATCTTTTATTGAGCAATTATTTTGATTTCTACCGCTACATAAAAACACAGGCTAACGCTGCCGAAGTTTTGTACCAATACATTCATTCTGAAACAACCAATTATTACTTTTCAGATTACAATTGCTTAATTATTATTTGGAAAAGTGAACTCAAAATAAAAGAAACACGAATGCCATCAGTAATCTTCAGGGAGATTGCTGCTAGTATCACAACCACAGAGTTAAGAAGAAATTGCATTAAATTTTGCAGCTTGCTGAATTTTATTAGATCACTGCATTGCTTATTTGTAATATTTTATTTATGATTTTATTCAGAGATACAGTACGGTAATAGGTCCTACTGGCCCAACGAGCTCATGTCATCCAATTATGCCCATATGACCAATTAATCTATTAACCCGTACGTCTTTGCAGTGTGGAATGAAATCGGAGCTGTCACAGCGTGCGTTCACAGGACCGGACCTAAGCGCAGAGGAACAGCAGACTCTATGTCATGGTGGTCGCTGGCACTGACTCAACCCAGGTGCAGAGGACGGCGGAAACTTTCATGGTGAGCTCCGGTAATGACTCGACACTGGAGCAGAGGAATGGCAGACTCCCCATGAAGAGAAGGAAACAAGAGGTTAGACATAAGAACACCAGAGCATTGGAGGCACGACTGAGTGACACCGTCAGTCTAATCATTCTCAAAAACACACAGCAGGACTCTGCTTACAGAGCCCAACAAGAGACATCATTGAATAGTTAGAATGTGGGAAACACTTGCTGGCCACAATTAGCTTGACAAGATTAAACAGAAAGTGCCTAGGCTTAACAGCTCGAACAATTAGTAAATACAGGAGCTTGAGAAACCCAGAAGCCCAAGCACCATGGCAACCAGCAGAGGCCCGCAGGGCTTATGACAGGAGCACCCAGAGGAAGCACATACAGTCATGGGAAATATATCTTTTCTGTCCAGAATTCTTTCACTTCAACAATGACACTAAAAAACATAATTGATTGACCGTTCAAACAATGGCATTTCTTTGAACAACGGCATGACAAATAACCAAAACCTAATAATATTTTTCATGCAGGAAAGTTAAGGGCCAAGGAAATAAGCACACAAGGACTCGCCTTGACAATATTATTGTTGCTTCACCTGCAACAGGTGAGAACCTACAGGAGCTCATCTGCCTTTCCTACTTCGTGCATTGACAAACACACGGCTCAGGACATCAGTCACACCATGCTCAACCTTTTGATTCCTGACTCTGAGATCTTAACAGCATCTGTCTCCACAACATCTCCACTGTCTGTTCTGCAACTCTGGTTCCCATCCCTCTGCAACTCCAATTTAACCACTTCCCCACCCCTGGTGCTGCACTAACAAACTTTCCTGCTAGGTTGTCATTCCCCTTCCATTTCAGTTGAAAACCATTTCTTCTGTAACAGTCCCACTTTCTCAGGAAGAGAGCCCAATGATCCAAAAATCTTCTGCCCTCCCTCCTACATCAAGTCCTTAGCCAAGTGTTAAACTGTATGATCTTCCTATTCCTGACCTCACTAGCACATGGCACAGGTAGTAATCTTGTGATTAGAACCCTGGAGGTTAGCACCTGACTCCCTGAACTCACCTCATCACTCTTGCTACCTTTGTCATTGGTAGCTACATGGACCTCTGGCTGTTCACCCTCCCACTTAAGAATGCAAAGGATTCGATTGGAGATGTCCTGCACCGTAGCATCCAGTAGGCATTATGCCATCCTGGAATCTTGCTGTTGTCCACAGAACCCCCCTTCTGTTCCCCTGCATAACAAATCCCTAATAACCACAGCTCTGAATGTTCCGAATGTTAAAAGACCTGAACAGATTATTTCCCATGGTAGGGGATTCTAGGACAAGCGGGCATGACTTCAGGATTGAAGGACGTCCTTTTAGAACTGAGATGCGGAGAAACTACTTTGGTCAGAGGGTGGTAAATCTGTGGAATTTGTTGCCACAGTGGCTGTGGAGGCCAAGTCATTGGGTGTATCTAAGGCAGAGATAGATAGGTTCTTGATTAGCCAGGGTGTTAAAGGATATGGGGAGAAGGCAGTGTAGTAGGGATGACTGGAAGAATTGGATCAGCCTCCCAAATGACCTGGAGCTCATCCAGTTCCAGATCCAACTCCTTAACATGGTCTGTTAGAACCTGCATCTGGCAGAAGTTCTCAGAGACACTGGAGATCTCCCTGCCTTTCCACATCTTGCAAGAGGAGCATTAAGAGGAGAATTTAAGATGGCACTGGTTTCTCTCTCTAACAGATTATATTATTTTGGTTCTTTTTCTGTTTAATACATGATGGAATATAAACACTCTCCTTTGTCAAGACATTACTGTCTTTCTTGCAAGGTCATTTTTTTTGTGTACTGGCTGGGGTGGAGGGAGAGAGGAGACCGACAGAGCAGCCCATGGCTTCGCATCTATCTTAGTTCACTTGCCTTTTTTTGGGCTTTTGGGAGGGTGGGTGGGTTTAGAGTTAGGAGTTTTTTCCCATTGGGTGGTTCCGGAGCATGCGTGTTTTCTATATGGTTGTATTCTTCATCACCGCCATCTTTGATAATCCCGTATTGGTATGTGCTCTGCGCATGTATAAAATAAATTGGAATAAAATTATAGTATGACAGTTAAATGGATTAATGTAATAAGTTGAAATGTACGTGGTTGGAATCATCCTATTAAACAAAAAAAGACTTTTAAAATTATTAATCGATTCCAACCTGATATAATTTTTGCTCAGGAAACACATACCAGGTCAGGAGATCAAAATAGGTTTTTTCGCTGGTAGAATGGAATACAGCTCCATGCTACTTCTCAGAGTAAAATTACAGGCATATCTATCTTTATTAAATCTAATATATTTACTCAGGAGGAAAATGAATCAGATTCTAATGGTAGATTTTTAACTGTTAAAGGAGTGATTTGTAATAGAAAGGTTGTTTTGGTCAATTTGTATGGTCCTAATCTAGATGATCCTTTTTTTAAAAAAAAATTTGCTTTACTGCCAGACTTAAATGAGTATATGTTAATAATAGGTGGGGATTTTAACTGTTGTTTAAATTCTATGATTGACAAGAGCTCAACTAATCAGCGACTTCCAAATCGTTCTGCATCAGTTATTAACTCCTTTTTGACCGATTTTGGGTTGATCGAATTATGGAGGCATTTACACCCTGATAACAGAGAATATTCCTTTATTCACATGTTTTTAAAAAATATTCGAGAATTGATTATATTATAATTGATCCCCGCCTTTTGACTAATGTTAAAAACTGTGAATATGATGCTATTATGATACTATTGCTATATCTGATCATGCGCCTATGAGTTTGTCCTTTGAATTTGATTATGTCATTTTTGGCATATCTTAGACTTTATTGCAAAACTCTGACTTTATCAGTTTTATTGAAAGCCAGATAAAAGATTTTTTTCTTTTTAATGATATAGGAGGTATGTCTAAATTAATTATATGGGATACATTCAAAGCATTTTTACATGGTCAGATTATTTCTTATTCAGTTAAACTTAAAAAACAGACTAAAGCAGATTTAGATAAAATTTCAAAACAAATTAAAGATTTAGATAATATCTATGCGACTCCCCCTAATATTGACTTATTTAAAAAAAGGGTGGAACTTCAATCACAATACAACCTATTATTAACTCATCCAATTGAAGGTTATCTACTTAAGTTAAAGAGCCAATTTTATATGTTTGGAAATAAAAATAATAAACTACTTGCACCTCAATTAAAATCGGCTGGAGCCAAAAGGCAAATTTTGAAAATTCGTAGAAAGGATGGTACCCTGGCTCGGGAATATGAAGAAATTAATAAGATTTTTCAAGATTTTTATACTGAACTTTATAAATCTCAATGTCCAGTAGACTCTTCTGAAATGAATACTTTTTACGAAAGATTGCTTTTCCTAAAATTTCTGCTGAGGTTCAAATAACTCTTGATGCCCAAATTACTGAATCTGAAATTCATAAAGCTGTTTTTCCCACTTATATTTTCACTTGTTGGTTGTATTCATGTAGTTAAAATGATGATTTTACCAAAATGTTTATATTTATTTCAGAATATTCCTGTGTTTTTGCCTAAAAAGTTTTTTGATCAGATTGATTCTATTATTCTATCTTTTATTTGGGATAATAAAAGACCAAGAATTGGTAAATGTCATTTGCAAAAGTTGAAAAAGGACAGAGGTCTTTCTTTGCCTAATCTAGGAATGTATTATTGGGCTGTTAATTTGCAGTATATGTCCTTTTGGTTATATTGGGGTGATAAGAATGATCAGCCAATTTGGGTAGACCTGGAACTGAGAGCTGTGAAACAGTTTTATTTAAATTCGTTATTAGGAGTTGCTCTACCTATACAATTAGCTAAAGTTGCTAATTTAAACCTATATCCTGTGGTTAAGCACTCTTTACAAATTTGGCTCCAGTTCCGCATTTTTTTAAAAATAAAAAATTTAAATTTTGTAGTATAACTTATCGTAATTACTTTTTTAAACCCTCTTGGAGTGATCCAATTTTTTTACTTTGGAACAATAAAGGTATTAATTCTTTTTTGGATTTATTTAAAGAAGGCAGATTGATGTCTTTTGAACAATTAGTTGATAAGTATTCTCTCTCATATTCACACTTATTACAATATCTTTAAGTTAGACATTTTTTACAAAAATATTTAAGTAATTTTCCTTATATATTGGAGGCTGACTTGTTAGATACTATTATGAATATGAACCCTTCGATGAAAGGTTCTATTGGAAGAATTTATAATTTATTACTACAATGGGATATGCGTCCTTTACTTAAGATTAAACAGGATTGGGAGAAGGAACTCAATTTGACTTTTATATGGGAGGATTGGACACAGATTCTGAAGTTGGTTAACTCTTCTTCAATCTGTGCTAGTCATTCACTGATTCATTTTAAAATTGTACATCGTTACCATTTGACGAAGGAGAGACATTCTAAAATATTTCCCAATGTTGTCAAGTATTGTGATAGATGTAAAACTGAGATAGTTACACTGACACATATGTTCTGGTCATGTTCTATATTAAAACAGTTTTGGAAGTCAGTCTTTTCGACAATTTCTAAAGCACTCAGAATCAACTTATAGCCTAATAAATTGACTGTGCTTTTTGGAATAATTCCTCAAAATATCCATGGTATTTCTGTGTTTGATCAACATGTTATTGCGTTTGTTACATTGATAGCTAGGAGGGCCATCTTGTTGAAATGGAAGGATATATCAGCTCCTACTTTGTCACAATGGTTTTCTCAAGTGATGCTGTGTCTTATCTTGGAGAAAATTAGAAGTTGAACCTTTGAACCTTTATTTGATTTTGAGAAGAGATGGGGCTCATTTGCTCGTTATTATCATTTCAGTTAACTGATAGATTTCCTCCATGATTTAAATGTAAATTTTTTTTGATATATCTTTTTCTCTTGTTGGCAGTTTGATGTTTATTTTTAGAAGCTTTTTGTATGACGCATGGCTCCGGGGTTGTCCCCCCAATGGGTTTCTTTTTTTTCCTCACTTTTCTTGCTTAGTAGGTTTTTTCATTCACAAAAATGTTCAATCTTTCAGATAATTTCTCCTTTTTTGAAGCATTGTAAGTGTTGTTACTTTGATGTACTTGTGCTATTTTTGAATAATAATAATAATAATAATAATAATAATAATAAAAAGATTTAAAAGAAAAAAGCAGCATTCCATTATCCTGCCTGGCATCTCTACTGTTCCGAACTATGCAATGATAAAGATGGAAAAACAATAAACTGCGGGGGAGAAAAAAATTCTATCTCCAGCTTTTTTTGCCATCCCTGACTCAAGCTTCTCCTCAGTGAAGCCTCAAAGTCCCACTCTAAATTGGACCTCTCTGATAATGGCTGCTTCTCTTCACCCAGCCTTACTTTAATTTGTTCTTGTCAATCAATCCCAAAAGCTGATTGGCCGCTGATCAAAGCATCAGACTGCTGAGAGTCGCTGCCTTTCTTACTTAGTCAGCAAACCTGAGTGAGTTATATCTTCTCAGGCTTCCAGTTTCTGAATTGGCCACTGCTCAAAGACGTATGTTGATTTGGAAAAGCATAGCTTTGTGTAAAGCAGGTTGTGTCTTACAAACTTGACTGAGCTTTTCAAGGAGGAGATGAAGCTGATTGATGAAGGCAGAACAGTGGATGTTGTCTATGTTGACTGAGGCATTTTATAAGGGCCATCATGAAATTTAAGATGCATGGGATCCTCAGTGACTTGGTAGCTTGAATTCAGAGATGGTTTGCACATAGAAGACAGAATAATGGTGGAAGGATACTTCTATTGCTGGAGGTCCATGAGTAGTGATGTTCCACTATTCATGACTTTGATAAAAATGTAGCTGGGTGGGTTAGTAAGCTCTTAGTCAACTTGAAGGTTGGTGGAGTTGTGGATATTGAAGAAGTTTGTCAAAGGACAGCAGGATATAAATCAGTTAGAGATATGGACAGAGGAGGTTAATCCAAGCAAGTCTGAGCTGTTGCATAAACACAAAGTACACTGCAGATGCTGTGGTCAAATCAACACGTACAACACACTGGAGGAACTCAGCAGGTCAGGCAGCATCCGTGGAAATGAACAGTCAACATTTTGGGCTGCGACCCTTCGTCAGGAGCTGTTGCATATTGTGTATTTAATATTTCAGTAATATTTGAGTAATATTGTAAATACCTTGATTAAAAATCCTTTGTTGTTTACATAATTGATCACAGATTATACTTAAAAGTACATGAATGCTATACATCATTATGACACCATGATATATGTGCACACCTCACTAAATTTAAAACAAAGCGCACATGTTCTCCCAGGCTCCCGTGTTTTTCTTTTGTTTAATTTTTGGAGTTACAAGATGTAAACAGTGGCAATGATGGTTTTAAAATTAACCTGAGATGATTATCTACAAGCTCAAAGTACAGCAAGGTAATGAAAGGTGCAATAGTTCAATCTAAAACCTGTGTTTTATGCCTAAATAATGGAGACTACAATGAGATGAGGGAAGATTTGGCTAGTGTAAACTGGGAATGCAGGCTATATGGTGGGACAGTCAAAGACTTTCAAAGAGATTTTTGATGGTGTTCAATAAAAGTATATTCCAGTTAAAAGCAAGGACAGTAAGTGTGGGGAGAGCCAGCCGTGGATAACTAAGGATATAAAAGAAGGCATCAAGCTAAAAGCTCATGTATACAAAGTCGCCAAGAGTAGTGGGAAACTGGAAGATTGGGAAAACTTTAAAAAGCAACAAAGCACCACTAAGTGAGTAATAAAGAAAGGGAAGCTGGATCATGAAAATAAACTGGCACAAAATATAAAAACGGATAGTAAAAGTTTTTATAATTATATAAAATGGCAAAGGGTGGCTAAAGTGAATGTAGGCCCCTTGCAGGACGAGAAGGGGGAATTGATATTTGGCAATGAGGAGATGGTCGAGACTTTGAATGACTACTTTGTGTCAGTCTTCATGTTGGAGGACACATCTAACATGCCAAAGAGAGATGTTACAGATGCGACGGGAGGTGAGGACCTTGATACAATAGCTATCACTAAAGAGGTAGTGTTGAGCAAATTTGTGGGCCTGAAGATAGACAAGTCCCCTGGTCCTGATGGAATGGATCCCAGGGAACTGAAAGAAATGGCAGCTGTTATAGTAGAGGCTTTGGTGATGATTTACCAAAATTTTCTGGACTCTGGGCAAGTCCCGGCAGCTTGGAGGATGGCGAGTGTCATGCCTCTGTTCAAAATAGGATGAAGGCAAAAGGCAGGTTACTACAGACCAGTTAGTTTAACACCAGTAGTTGGAAAAATGATTGAAGCTATCATTAAAGAAGAAATAGCGAGGCATCTGGAAAAAAAAATGGATCCATCAGGCAGACGCAGCACGGATTGAACAATGGCAGTTCCTGTTTGACAAACTTACTGGAGTTCTTCAAGGATAAAATGAGTGCAATGGATAGAGGGGAACAGATGGACGTTATTTACTTGGATTTCCAGAAGGCATTTGATAAGGTGACACATAAAAGACTTATCCATAAGATAAGGATGCATTGAGTTGGGGGTGATGTATTAGCATGGATAGAGAGGATTGGTTAACTAATAGAAAGCAGAGAGTTGGGATACATGGGGGTTACTCTGGTTGGCAATCAGTGGTGAGTGGTGTGCTGCAGGGGTCGGTGCTGGGCCCACAACTGTTCACAATACATATTAATGATCTGGAAGAGGAGACTGAATGTAGTTATCTAAGTTTGCTGATGACAGTAAAATGAGTGGAAAAGCAAATTGTGCAGAAGCTATGGAGAGTCTGCAGAGAGCTATAGCTAGGTTAAGTGAGTGGGTAAGGGCCTGGCTGATGGAGTACAATGTTGGTAAATGTGAGGTCATCCACTTTGGAAGGGAAAATGAAAGAGCAGATTATTATTTAAATGGTAAAAAATTGCAGTATGTTGCTGTGTAGAGACTTGGGAGTGCTTGTGCATGAATCACTAAAGGTTGGTTTGCAGGTGCAGCAGGCTATCAAGGCAAATGGAATGTTGGCCATTGCTAGAGGGATTGAATTTAAGAACAGGGAGGTTATGCTGCAACTGTACACGGCACTAGTGAGGCTGCACTTACAGTATTGCATGCAGTTCTGGTCTCCTTACTTGAAGAAGGATATACTGGCTTTGGAAGCGTTGCAGAGGAGATTCACCAGGTTGATTTCAGAGATGAGGGGGTTAGACTATGAGGAGAGATTGAGTTGCCTGCAATGGCACTCACTGGAATGCAGAAGAATCTGAGGAGATCTTATAGACACATATAAAATTATGAAAGGGATAGATTAGATAGAGGCAGCAAAGTTGTTTCTACAGGCAGGTGAGACTAGAACTAGGGGACGTAGCCTCACGGTTCGGGGGAGTAGAATTAGGGGAGGAGGAATTGCTTTTCCCAGAGTGTGGTGAATTTGTGGAATTCTCTTCCCAATGAAGCAGTGGAGGCTTCTTTAGTAAATATAATTAAGACAAGGTTGGATAGATTTTTGCACAGTAGGGTAAAATAAGGGTACCAGGGAAAAGGCAGGTAGGTGGAGATGAGTCCCTGGCCAGATCAGCCATGATCTTATTGAATGGCGGAGCAGGCTCGACGGGTCATATGGCCTACTCCTGCTCCTAGTTCTTATATTCTTGTGTTATCAGAAATATAGCTGTGTTTGATTGTACAACAAATAACTGGATATTGTATAATGAATGAATTGAGCAGTATTTTGAAGCAAATAAAATAGACAATGAAAAGTGAGTGCCAGTTTTGCTGAGTATATTAGAAACATAGAAACAGAGAAAAACTACAGCACAATACAGGCCCTTTGGCACACAAAGTTGTGCCAAATATGTCCCTACCTTAGAAAATACTAGGCTTACCCCTTAGCCCTCTAATTTTCCAAGCTTCATGTACCTATCCAAAAGTCTCTTAAAAGACCCTATCATATCCGCCTCCACCACCGTTGCCAGCAGCCCATTCCACGCACTCACCACTCTCTGAGTAAAAAACCTACTCCTGACATCTCCTCTGTACCTACACCCCAGCACCTTAAACCTGTGACCTCTTGTGGCAACCATTTCAGCCCTGGGAAAAAGCTTCTGACTAATCCACATGATCAATGCCTCTCATCATCTTGTACACCTCTATCAGGTCACCTCTCATTCTCCGTCGCTCCAAGGAGAAAAGGCCAAGTTCACTCAACTTGTTTTCATAAGGTATGCTCTCCAATCCAGGCAACATCCTTGTAAATCTCCTCTGCACCCTTTCTATTCCTTCCACATCCTTCCTGTAGTGAGGCGACCAGAACTCCAAATGGGGCCTGACCAGGGTCCTATATAGCTGCAACATTACCTCTTGACTCCTAAACTCAATCCCACGATTGATGAAGGCCAATGCACCGTATGCTTTCTTAACCACAGAGTAAGCCTGCGGAGCAGCTTTGAGTGTCCTATGGACTCGGACCCCAAGATCCCTCTGATCCTCCACACTGCCAAGAGTCTTACCATTAGTATTATATTCTGCCATCATATTTGACCTACTAAAATGAACCACTTCACACTCATCTGGGTTGAACTCCATCTGCCACTACTCAGTTTAGTTTTGCATCCTATCAATGTCCCACTGTAACCTCTGACAGCCCTCCACACTATCCACAACACCTCCAACCTTTGTGTCATCAGCAAACTTACTAACCCATCCCCGCACTTCCTCATCCAGGTCATTTATAAAAATGATGAAGAGTAAGGGTCCCAGAACCCTTGAGGCACTCCACTGGTGACCGACCTCCATGCAGAATATGACCCGTCTACAACCACTCTTTGCCTTCTTTGGCCAAGCCAGTTCTGGATCCACAAAGCAATGTCCCCTTGAATCCCATGCCTCCCTACCTTCTCAATAAGCCTTGCATGGGGTACCTTATCAAATGCCTTGCTGAAATCCATATACACTACATCTACTGCTCTTCCTTCATCAATGTGTTTAGTCACATTCTCAAAAAATTCAATCAGGCTCATAAGGCACGACCTGCCCTTAACAAAGCCATGCTGACTACTCCTAATCATATTATACCTCTCCAAATGTTCATAAATGCTGTCTGTCAGGATCTTCTCCATCAACTTACCAACCACTGAGGTAAGACACACTGATCTATAATTTCCAGGGCTATCTCTACTCCTTTTCTTGAATAAGGAAACAACACCTGCAATTGTCCAATCTTCTGGAACCTCTCCCGTCCCCATTGATGATACAAAGATCATCACCAGAGGCTCAGCAATCTCCTCCTTCACCTCCCACTGTGGCCTGGGGTACATCTCATCCAGAGTAGCCTGGGGTACATCTCATCTACCCCAGATGAGATGAGTATAATAGGTGGAAAGCCATACAGTTTACTTAGAGGTTTGACAGCTCCAACCAAACCGGCCAAAATTAACTTTGCTGAAATCGTGAGAGGAATGCAAGAACATTTATTACAGAAGCCATTGTTGATTGCAGAATACTTTAGATTTCATAAGCACAATCAAAAGAAAGGTGAGTCTATTTCAGTGTACATGGCTGAACTGAAGAAATTATCTGAGCATTATCAGTTCAGTAATGAGCTTAATGATGCACTGAGAGGCTTTGTTGTGTAAAACCTTTCCACCAGTACATTAATGGGAGAGAGAATACCCTCATTATTGATCATCAAATACTATTGTCCATTTTCAATCCACAGTAGGGTGTTCCACAAACAGCAATAGCATGAATGAAGAGGTGGGCTCTGTTTCTTGGAGGACACAATTGCAAGATTGAATTCAAGAGGACAAGTAATCATGGAAATACTGCTGGATTGCTCCATTTACTCTTGGAAAAGGTACTACTGAAAACAAAATGTGAAAGAGAACACTCCTTTTGATGTATTCTCCCTAATGCCAATCAAAAGTCTTCCTAATATGGTAGAGATGATCCAAAAGAAAACCAAATAAACTCCACACTGTCTCAGGTCCACATGGCAACCTAAAGTGGCTGGAATATGCAGCAGAAATTCTAGTTCCCCCATTTTTACCTGTATATGGATGCACTTGTGTTTGACAGTAGTTGCCTTATATGGGAATTGACAGTTCTTGTAGAACCTAAACTGAAAGCTAAAGTGTTGGAGAAGCTACATGTGGATCATCTGGGTGTGGTCAAACTAAACATGTTGTCTCTAAGCTTTGTCTGGTGGCCTGGGAGAAATCAGCAGATCCAGCATCTTGCTATGCACGGTTCAGTATGTCCCCACATCCAGAAGATGCCAAGAGTAGCATCTCTCCATGCCTGGCAATGGCCTGTTTTGCCCTGGAGAGGATTCATGTAGATTTGCTGAACCATTCATTGGCACAAATCTGGCAGCTACAAAGTGGCCAGAAGTGTCCTCAATAGCATCCACTACATCCTGGGTTATAAAATTATAAATTTATTAAAAGTTGAGAGGCATAAATAGGATAGACAGACAGAATCCCTTTCCGAAGGTAGAAATGTAAAATACTAGAGGAATTGCGTTTGAGGGAGCTGTAAGGGGCAAGGTTTTTAAACAGAGTGTGGTGGGTGCATGTTGCCACTTCATGATGCTGGGGTTGAAATTTAAAAAAAGCATTAAACCTGGATGGTGAACGAGAGATCTAGAGAAATAATGTGTGACAATGTTTAAGCATTCTGAGAAAGAGCAAGTTTAGAAAAGACACTGAGATAAAATTTGATCTGAACAGGGAGTAGATGTCCAGAAGAAGAAGAATATAATTTGATGTGTTGATGTGTTGAGAAACCTCTTCTCAAGGACTGGTGTACTTAGTCAGTGACTATTGACCACAGTTTGTGGCAGAACAATTTGTCATTCCTGAAAATCAATGGAATAAGACACATTACATCTGCGCTGTACCACCCAGCTACAAATGGCCTGGTGGAAAGGTTTGTTCAGAGTCTAAAAACACATTGTGAGCAGTGTCAGCAGATCACACTACACTGACACTAAATCAGAAGCACGCCAATTTCCTCCTTGCATATCACAAAGCAGCACACTCTACAATGAACAGATCTTCAGCAATGCTTTTCCAGAGTCATTCCTTGTGCTTACACTTGGATCTCCTCAAATCCAGTCTCAGGAGTACACACGACAAATGACTGAGACAACTTGAGGGCTCCTCAAACCAGGAAATTTGATGTTTCACTCCTGGACATGCAGTCCTGGCGAGGGACTACAGAAGTGATCAAAAGTGGGTACTTGGAAAGATTAAGGTCAGAACTGGAACACTCTCCTACACGCTGGAGATTGCATCTGATGTCATGTGGAGACAACTCATCGAAGAGTTGAAAAGAGCAGATTCAAAAGAAGAAAGGTGGCTAAAGCTGTCAGAGCCACTTTCTGCAGTCCCAGAGTCAAGAGTATGTGTTGAGATGCATCCTATATTGAATTAGAGTTTATACCTAAGCAGGGAGGAGTGTAGTGTACTTAAGATTTATATTTGAGTAATATTGTAAATATATTGTTTGATTAAGCATTCTTTGTTGTTTACATAATTGTATGCAAAACATCGTGAATGGTTTACGTTGTTACAGAACCACGTCATATGTGTGTGCCTCACTAAAGTAAGAACAAAGTAGACACATTATAAGACCATAATAAATAGGAGCAGAATTCAGCCATCTGGTCCATCATGTCTGCTCTGCCATTCAATCATGGCTGATTTTCTTATTAAACTCCTCCTCAACCCCAGTTCCTGGCTTTCTCCCCATAACTCTTGTACCACATCCAATCAAGAGTCTGTCAATCTCTGCCTTAAATACATCCAATGAACTGGCCACCACAGCTGCCTGTGGCAACAAATTCCACAAATTCACCACCCTCTGGCTAAAGAAATTTCTCCGCATCTCTGTTCTGAAAGGGCGCCCCTCTATCCTGAGGCTGTGCGCTCTTGTCCTAGACCCTCCCACCATGGGAAACATCCTTTCCACAACTACTAGGCTTTTCAAGATTTGAAAGGATTCAATGAGATCTCCCATCAACCTTCTGAATGCCAGCGAGTACAGACCCGGAGCCATCAAATGTTTCTTGTATGTTAACCCTTTCATTCCTGGAATCACCTTCTGAAACTCCTCTGGACCCTCTCCAATGCCAGCACATCTTTTCTAAGATGAGGGCCCCAAAACTGTTCACAGTACTCAAGGTGAGGCCTCACCAGTGCCTTATAAAGCCTCAGTATCACATCCTTCCAGACTCCTTGTATTCTAGACTTCTTGAAATGAATGCAAACATGGCATTTGCCTTCCTCACCACTGACTCAAACTGCAAGTTAAACTTCAGGTGTTCTGCACAAGGACTCCCAAGTCCCTCTGCATCTCAGATTCCTGGATTTTCTCCTTATTTAGAAAATAATCCTCACATTTATTTCTACTACCAAAGTGCATGACCATGCACTTTCCAACATTGTATTTCATTTGCCACTTCCTTGCCCATTCTCCTAATTTGTCTAGGTCTTACTTCAGCTTACCTGTTTCCTCAACACTACCTGCCCCTCCACCAATCTTCATATCATCTACAAACTTGGTAACAAACCCATCTATTCCATCATCTGAATCATTTATATATAGCATAAAAAGAAGTGGTCCCAAAACCAACCCCTGCAGAACACCACTAGTCACTGGCAGCCAACTAGAAAAGGATGCTTTTATTCCCACTCGCTGCCTACTACCAATCAGCCAATGCTCTAACCATGTTAGTAACTATCCTGTAATACCATGGGCTCTTAACTTGGTAAGCAGCCTCATGTGTGGCACTTTGTCAAAGGCCTTCCGAAAGTCCAAATATACAACATCCACTACATCCCCTTTATCTATCCTACATGTAAACTCCTCAAAGAATTCCAACAGGTTCATCAGGCAGGATTTTCCCTGAAGGAAACCATGCTGACTTTGTACTATCTGGTCCTGTGTCACCAAGTACTTCATCACCTCATCCATAATAATTGACTCTAACATCTTCCCAACCACTGAGGTCAGCCTGACTGGTCTATAATTTCCTTCCTGCTGTCTTCCTCCTTTCTTAAAGAGTGGAGTAACATTTGCAACTTTCCAGTCCTCTGGCACCATACCAGAGTCCAATAACTTATGAAAGGTCATTTCTAATGGCACCACAATCTCTGACGCTACCTCTTTCAGAGCCCTAGGGTGCACTTCCTCTGGTCCATGTGACTTATGTATCTTTATGTCTTTCAGATTTTTGAGCACCTTCTCTCTTGTAACAGTAACTGCAGCCACTTTTCCTTCACATACTACAACATCAGGCATACTGCTGTTGTGTCAGTCTACAACATACTGACAAGACTGCATCAGTAGTCATCATGTTGTGTCATACTACAACATCAGGCATACTGCTGTTGTGTCAGTCTACACAGTCTTCCACAGTGAAGACTGACACAAGATTCTCATTTAGTTCATCAGCCATCTCCTTGTCTCCCATTATTATTTTTCCTGCCTTATTTTCTAGCGGTCCTATATCCACTCTCATTTCTCTTTTATTTTTAGCATACTTGAAAAAACTTCTACTATCCACTCTGATATTATTTGCTAGCTTGCTTTCATATTTCATCTTTTCCCTTTTGATTTTTAGTTGCTCTCTGTAGGTTTTTAAAACTTCCCAAACCTCTATCTTCCCACTAATTTTCAGTTTGTTGTTTGCCCTTTCTTTTACTTTTACAATAGCTTTGACTTCCCTTGTCAGCCACTATTTTGCCATTTGAATATTTCTTCATTTTTGGAATACACATGTCTGGCACTTTCCTCATTTTCCCCAGAAACACACACCATTGCTGCTCTGCTGACATCTCTGCCAGCAGCTCCTTCCAATTTACTTTGGCCGACTCCTCTCTCCACTGAAACACTGCTATATCAGACTTTACTTTCTCCCTATCATATTTCAAGTTGAACACAATAATATTGTGATCACTAGATCCTAAGGGTTCTTTTACCTTAAGCTCCCTTATCACCTCCAGTTCATTACATAACACCCAATCCAGTATAGTTGATCCCCTAGCAGGCTCAACAACAAACTTCTCTAAAAAGCCATCTCTTAGGCATTCAACAAACTCACTCTCTTGAGATCCATTATCAAGCTGATTTTCCCAATCGTCATGAATGTTAAAATCTCCCATGACTACAATAACATTGCCCTTTGGACTCACCTTTTCTATTTCCTGTTGTAACCCTTGGTCCACTTCCCAGCCACTGTTGGGAGGCCTGTATATAACTGGCATCAACGTCATTTTACCCTTGCAGTTTCTTAACTCAATCCACAAGGATTCAACATCTTCCGATCCTATGTCACATCTTTCTACTGATTTGATGCCATTCTTTACCAGCAGAGCCACGCCTCCCTCTCTGCCTACCTTCCTATCCCTCTGATACAATGTGTAACCTTGGACATTCAGCTCCCAACTACAACCATCCTTCAGCCACGATTTAGTGATGGCTATAACATCATATCTGGCAATCTGTAATATTGCAACAAGATCATCCACCTTATTTTTTATACTACATGCATTTAGATACAATACCTTGAAAACCGTATTTGCTCTCCTTTCTGATTCTGCATCTCTAATGATTTGATACTTAGCCTGTTGGCAGCAACTAAGTCCCATCATCTGCCTGCCCTTCCTGACAAATCGACTGCACGTTATCTTTACCTTTTTACCATCCGTCCTATCCTTAGTCCCTTCACTCCAGTTCCCACCCCCCTGCCAAATTAGTTTAAACCCTCCCCAACAGCTCTAACAGACCTGCCTGCGAGAATATTGGTCCCCCTCGAGTTCAGGTGCAACCCATCACTTTTAAACAGGTCATACTTCCCCCAGAAGAGATCCCAATTATCCAAGAACCTGAAGCCCTGCCCCCTGCACCAGCTTCTCAGCCACACATTTATCTGCCAAATCTTCCTGTTTCTACCCTCATTGGCACATGGCACCAGGCAGCAATTCAGAAATTACTATTCGTGAGGTCCTGCTTCTCAGCTTTCTACCTAGCTGTCTAAAATCTCTTTTCAGGACCTGTCTACTTTTCCACCCTATGTCATTTGGTACCAAGACATCTGGTTGCTCCCCCTCCCTCTCCAAAATGTTGTGGATACGATCTGAGATTTTTCTGACCCTGGCACCTGGGAGGCAACACACCATCTGGATGTCCTGTTCACATCCACAGAATCTCCCGTCTGTTCCCCTCACTATCGAGACCCCTATCACTACCGCTCCCTTCTTCTCTCTCTTTCCCTTCTGCACCACGGACCCATGCTCAGTGCCTGTAACTCAGTCACCATGGCGTTCCCCTGGGAGGTCATCCGCCACAAAAGTATCCAAAGCAGTATACATGTTTTTGAGGTGATCCATGCTTTTCCTTCAATTAGTTTTATGTCTTAGAGTTCCAAGATTTAACATTGCACTTTGCGAGGTCAAATATTAGGGAAAAATATCCATTCATCCAGGAAATATCCAGGAAAGAGAGGATCAGATGGCCTAGATCATCAATGTATTTTGGAAGAAGTTCGATGACAAGCTGGACTGCATCTTGGAAGCTACATTGGCAGGACCTGTCGACAAGAAAATCAACTCTCTCACTGTCATTGTGTTCAACTTTACTAAAGAGCGATTCAGCTAAATGGAGAAGAAAGGGAATCTTAAACCATCACGGCAACCAAACAGGAGGGAAAGGGAGATTCACCACCTGAGAAGCAAGATAAAGACCCTTATCAGACAATTCAAAAACAGTTCACCTGGCAAAGAGAAAGGTGTCAAAGATCTAACCAGCAAACTGCGGGAACAGCTGCACAAGCTCAGGAGGGTGGAGCGGCTGTGAAAGTGAAGGGAGAAAGAGAGAAGGAGAGCGCAGTTTGTTAAAAACCCATTCAGGTCCACCAGGCTCTTCTCAGCCAGCAGAAATCTGACACCCTAAGCTGCTCAAAGCAGGAGGTGGAAGAATTTCTGCGGGAATCACACAATGATCCCAGTATGAGTCAGGGACTAGAATTCAATCCAAAAGTCCCCCAAACAGGAATCCCAGCAACTGAAGTAAACATGGCAGAACCCATATGGCAGGAGGCCCAGGATATTTTCAAGACAGCAAAGTCATCTGCCACCCCAGGACCAAGTGGTGTACCCTACAAGGTATATAAGAAATACCCAAAACTCCTCTGGAGGTTGTGGAAGATAATGACAAAGATTTGGACCAAAGGCTCTATTCCATCAAGCTGGAAAATGGCAGAAGGATGCCTTGTTCCCAAGGAAGAAGATTCCTCCACTATCACCCTATTTAGGACAATCACCCTCCTTAGTGCGATGTGCAAGATATTCTTCGCAGTGCTTGTGAGAAGACTGATCTCTTACTTAATGGAGAACCACTATACAACACATCCATCCAGAAAGGTGGCATCCCGAGCTTTTCTGGATGAATTGAACACACTTTAATAACCAGCCAATTGATCCACGAGGCCAGGCAGAAGAAAGACGATCTAACAGTTGCCTGGTTAGACCTAGCCAATGCTTACGGATCAATTCCACACGTAGTCCTACATTACCATATCCCGCCAGTCACACGAGACATGATCACCAGCTACCTCGGAGGATTCAAGCTATGCTTAACTTCAACCCACTTTACAGCCAGGTAGCAAGACATCCAAAAAGGGATTCCAACCAGCTGTACCATCTCGCCCCCATCTTGTTTGTCATGGGTTTGAAATTCTTCGTATTAGCAGCAGCAGACGTAACCTGAGACCCAGTGTTGGAGCCCGGCATCTGACAGCCTGCAAATTGGGGACTCATGGATGACAACACGATACCTGTTTCAGCCCATGTCCAAGCAAAATGGGTATTGGAAACCCTGGAGAACATAGCTACCTGGGCTAGGATGACCTTCAAGGCCAGGAAGTCCAGATGCATGGTGATCAAAAAGGGCAAGATTACCAGCAAATTCAGTCTTTAGGTACAGGGAGAAGTCATTGCATCTATAGAGGACAACCCAGTAAAGTAATTCATCAGGCCAGCTACAGCTCTCATTATTGGTAGTGGAGGAGTTCAAGGTGCCGAAGTGTAGAGTTGTGTTAACACTGAGGGCTCTGATAACAAGCTAATAAGACAAGCAGGAATCACAACAAGATCAGGCCAAAAGTGGGCCACCAACTCAGCCGTAGACCATGCAGTGAGCTCTCTGTAATTAAGAGACATCATTAGCAACCCATGCCTGGGAGGACAAGCCTCAGCTCTGCACACTTCTGATGATGGAGGAGTACAAGTGCAAGGGATAGGTGTGATATGGTCCAGGCAGAGGTACCGAATGGCGATGATGAAAGGCAGGTATTGAAGGCAGTGGAGTTATGGTCATATGACGCCTGGACAAAATAGAACATAGAAACATAGAAAATCTACAGCACAATACAGGCCCTTCGGCCCACAAAGCTGTGCCCAACATGTCCTTACCTTAGAAATTACTTAGGGTTACCCATAGCCCTCTATTTTTCTGAGCTCCAGGTACCTGTCCAGAAGTCTCTTAAAAGACCCTATCGTATCCGGCTCCACCACCACCACTGGCAGCCCATTCCATGTACTCACCACTCTCTGCGTAAAAAACTTACCCCTGACATCTCCTCTGTATCTGCTTCCAAGCACCTTAAAATTGTACCCTCTCATGCTAGCCGTTTCAGCCCTGGGAAAAAGCCTCTGACTATCCACACAATCAATGCCTCACATCATCTTATACACCTCTATCAGGTCACCTCTCATCCTCTGTCGCCCCAAGGAAAAAAGGCTGAGTTCACTCAACCTATTCTCATAAGGCATGCTCCCCAATTCAGGCAACATCCTTGTAAATCTCCTCTGCACCCTTTCTATGGCTTCCACATCCTTCCTATAGTGAGGCGACCAGAACTGAGCACAGTACTCCAAGTGGGGTCTGACCAGGGTCCTGTATAGCTGCAACATTACCTCTTGACTCCTAAACTCAATCCCACGAATGATGAAGGCCAATGCACCATATGCTTTTTTAACCACAGAGTCAACGTGCACCAAATGGGATCTTCCCAGGCACAAGATCACTTGGGCAGAGCTTTGGAGACTGGTGCCCTTCCACATTTCTTTCCTCTTGCGGGCCCTGTATGATACTCTCCCTACCCCATCAAGCTACACACATAGGAGCTGAGAGAGGACGCTAACTGCAAGACTTGTGGTCAGCGGGGTTCACTGGCACACATTCTGTCAGGATGCAAAACAGCTTCAACACAAGGACAATACAGGTAGTGGCACGACAAGGTCCTGCTGTCCCTTGCTGACACACTGGAGTGGTAGAGATGTGAGAAAAAGACCAGCTGGCAGAGTGGTAAATAGGGAAGTCATCTTCATCAAGGAGAGGGCCACACCAGTCATATCAAAAGAGGGCTAAATCCTATCTACTGCAAATTGCCAACTCATGGGAGATGAGCATTGATGCAGTTCCCAGAGCACACTTCAACCAGATATCATGCTGTGGTCCAACAGACAAGAAAATCATGTTGGTAGAGCTCACAGTACCATGGGAGGAAGGATGTGACGAGGATCATGGGAGGAAGGCCCTGAGGTACCACTAATTATTCCAGGATGGCAGACGTGGCTATTCCCCGTGGAGATAGGCTGTCGAGGGCTTCCGGCAAGGATGGAGGTTGCTGTCTGTGCTGGGCCTTGATGAAAAGAGCAAGGAGCAAGCAGCTGGCAGGATGGGGAGGAAGCAGAAAGAGCCTCTTGCTGGATGTAGAGCAGGCAGGAGGAGTTGAGCTGGAGGTCAGGAGCAGATGGGCAGTGACCTGGCCACCACTGCTGACCTGCCAGCTGGATAGTGTAGGGGTTAAGGGTTGAAACACACTATGAAAGCTGGGCATCACCTGTCGAGATCCACTCGTGGCCAGAGGCTACGGTTACCTCATCAGGTAACTGAAGAGAGCACCCTGGGTGTATGATGCAAGTTAATGGCAGGCCCCTAAACAGCACTGATTACAGAGGGATATTAGGATCAATTTCCATAGCTCACAGAAGGTGGCTATGCATGTAGTTAGGGTGGTAAAAAAGGTATATGTCATGCTTGCTTTCATTAGCCAGGAAATTGAGTGTAAGAGTCAGGAAGTCATGTTGCAGCTGTATAAAACTTTGTTTAGACTGCACTTAAAATATTCTGTGCAGTTTTGATGACCCCATTAAGGCAAGGATTGAAAGCTTTGGAAAGGGTTCAGGGTGCTACCTGAATTAGAGGATATAAACTATAAAAAGAGGTTAGATGAACCTGAGGCATTTTTCTCTGGAGGATCTGAAACTGTAGGGCGCATGATAGAAGTTTATAAAATTATGAAAGACATTAGTAGGATCGACAGTTAGAATCCTCTTCCAAAGGTAGAAATGTAAAATACTAGAGGACATGCATTTGAGGTGAGGAGGGAGCTGTGAGGGGCAAGGTTTTTTAAACAGAGTGTGGTGGGTGCATGTTGTCACTTCATGATGCTGGGGTTGAAATTTAAAAAAAAAGCATTAAACCTGGACAATGAACGAGAGATCTAGGGAAATGATGTGTGACAATGTTTAAGCATTCTGAGAAAGAACAAGTGTATAAAAGACATTCGTAAGATTTGATCTAAACAGGGAATAGACGTACAGAGTAAGAAGCATATATGGTTAGAATTACAGATAGACCAAGAGGAAATATGCACCTGATTTATACTCATACTAATAAAACAGTTGGGCTTTATAGCCAATTGAGATCTATTGAAGGGAGAGAAAAATTGGGCACAGAAGTGGAAATTAAAGCCACAGGCCTTGTAATTCAGTGCAGCTAAATAGAAACAAGTCCTTTCATTCTACCTGGGATTAACAATTTTTGACAGGTAGAATTTGAACATCAAACTGGATGATATTGCTCAGATCTTCCATCATACTGACAGAATGTATTGTATTCAAGACACTGAAGGGCTGATGCTGGACAACTGTGATGCAGAGAGAGCATGACTGATACAGATTAGAGAAGGTGATAACTGAGGAATATATGAGGATAGGCAAGTGAATTTGTTGATAGCTACAAATAAATTTGCATTAATTGAAGTTTAAAGCTTGACTTCTTGTAACAAATTTGTGCAAATGAGTCAGATAATCCATGTTATGAGATGGACAATCCACGTCAGTAAAGGTAAACACAGCTATCTTTTAATCAGAAGAGTGACTGAGATTTTAAAGGCAGAGTTTCTCTGAGTTGAAGAACGACCAATAGCAAGAAGGATTCATTAGAAAAGGCTAATAAAAATAATTCAAGTACAAGCAGAGCAGCCATTCTTTTGCAACACGAGTGAATCTGCAGATGCTGGAAATAAATAAAAACACAAAATGCTGGCAGAACTCAGCAGGCCAGACAGCATCTATGGGAGGAGGTAGTGACGGAGGAGGTAGAGCTAGGAAGTGATAGGTTGGACTAGCTCTCTACTTTATCCCTCCCCCCACTTCTTATCCCCCCTTGACCATCCCACGTTACTTCACTCCTGATGAAGGGTTTCGGCCCGAAACATCGTCACTACCTCCTCCCATAGATGCTGTTGGGCCTGCTGAGTTCTGCCAGCATTTTGTGTTTTTATTTTTTTCAGTCATTTTTTTGAGTGGGCCAGAGTATAGAGTGGCTTTGGCTCATCAGCTTGGATGAGGTAACTTGTCCTGTAAGTTCCTCTCGCACTCTGTTCCTTCCCCATCTGTTAGGGCATAGTAGTGCAGTGAGAACGGCTCTGGGGAAGTGCTTTGTACTCTCTGTGGGATGTAGGAAGTCTGGGAGACATCCAGTCTCCCTGATCAACACATCTGTACCAGGTACACCAAGTGGCAGCTCCTGAGAAAACATATTAAGAAACTGGAGCTGCAGGTGGATGACCTTTGACTCATACAGGAGAATGAGGAGGTGATAGACAGGAGCTACAGGGAGGTAGTCAGCCCTAGGTTGCAGGAGACAGGTAACTGGGTGACTGTCAGGAGAAGGAGGGGAAATGCACAACCAGTGCAGAGTACACGGGTCACCGCCCCCCTCAATAATAAGTATACAGCTTTAGATACTATTGAGGGGGGACGACCTACCGAGGGGAGCCTCAGTGACCGGGTCTCTGGCACTGGGTTTGGTGCTGTGGCTCAGAAGAGCAAAGAAATGAAGAGGACTGCAGTGTTGATAGGTAATTCCTTAGTCAGAGGAACAGAAATGAGGTTCTGCAGGCATGATAGAGACTTCAGGATGGTATATTGCCTCCCTGGTGCCAGGATCAGGGATGTCTCGGGTCGGGGCCATATCATTCTCAAGATCGAGGGTAAGCAGTCAGAAATCATGGTACATATTGGCACCAATGACATAGGTAGACAAGGTGAGGGGGTCCCGAAGAGAGATTTAAGGGAGCTAGGTAGAACGCCGAGGAACAGGACCTCCAGGGTACTAATCTCTGGATTGCTACCCGCGAAATGTGCCAGTGAGGGTAAGAATAGGATGATTTGGCAGGTGAATGCGCAGTTGAGGAACTGGTGCCGGGAGCAGGGTTCAGATTTATAGATCATTGGAATCTCCTCTGGGAAAGGTATGACCTGTGCAAAAGGGATAGGTTACACCTGAACCCCAAAGGACCAATATACTTGTGGGCAGGTTGGCTAGAGTTATTCAGGAGGGTTTAAACTATTTTGGCAGGGGGATAGAACTGGAGTAATAGTGTTGAAGATAAGGCAGTAGGATTAAAAACATAGGTAATATGTAGTGAAACTCCTAGCAAGCAGAGGCTGATGATAGAGCAAAATTGCAGTCAAGAAAATGACATGAAATGTAAAAGACAGACAGAATTGAAAAGGGTGGATACAGGTCGATGGTATTATATTTGAATGCCCGCAATATATAGAATAACATAGATGAACTTGTGGAACAGTTACAGATGGGCATGTATAATGCTGTAGGCATCACTGAATCATGGCTGAAAGAAGATTATAGCTGGGAGCTTAATGTTCAAGGATACACATTGTATCAAAAGGACAGGCAGGAAGTCCTCTTCATTTCTCTGCTCTTCTGAGCCACAGCACCAAACTCAGTGCCAGAGACCCAGTCACTGTGGCTCCCCTCGGTAGGTCGTCCCCCTCAATAGTATCTATTGCTCTATTGATAAAAAATGACATCAAATCATTAGAAAGAAGTGACATCGGGTCAGAAGATGTTGAATCATTGTGGATAGAGCTAAGGAACAGCAAAGGTAAGAAGACCCCAATGGGAGTTATGTACAGACCTCCAAACAGTAGTAAGGATTTGGCCTACGAATTACGATGGGAGATAGAAAATGCATGCCAAAAGGGCAATGTTACAATTGTCATGGGGGAATTCAATACGCAGGTGGATTGGGTAAATCAGATTGGTGCTGAATTCCAGGAGGTGGAATTTCTTGATTGCCTATGAGATGGCTTTTTAGAGCAGCTCGTGGTTGAGCTAGGGGTTCAGCTTTTCTGAATTGGGTGTTGTGCAATGAACCAGAATTGATTAGAGAGCTTAAGGTAAAAGAACCCTTAGGAGAAAGTGATCTAATTCGCCCTGAAATTTGAGAAGGAGAAGCTAAAGACAGATATATCAGTGGAGTAAAGGGGATTACAGAGGCATGAGAGGGGAATTGATGAGAATTGGTTGGAAAAGAACACTGGGGCAGGGATGACAGCAGAGCAGCAATTGTTGGAATTTCTGGAAGCAATTCAGAAGGCACAGGATATATACATCCCAAAGAGTAAGAAGTAACCTAAAGCCAGGATGACACAACTCTGTCAGCATAAAAGCCAAAGAGAAGCATATAAAAGAGAAAAATTTTGAGGGAAATTAGAGGATTGGGAAACTTTTAAATGCCATAAAAAGGCAGCTAAAAAAGTCATTAAGAAGGTAAAGATAGAATACAAAAGTAATCTAGCCAATAATATTAAAGAGGATATCAAAAGTTCCTTCAGATACAGGAAGTGTAAAATAAAGGTGGGAGTGGATATTGGACCACTGGAAAACAATGCTGGAGTGGTAGTAATGAGGGACAAGGAAATGGTGGACGACTGAAGTAAGTATTTTGCATCAGTCTTCACTGTGGAAGACACTAGCAGTGTGCTGGAAGTTCCAGGTGTCAGGGGCATGAAGTAAGCAAAGCTGCCATTACTAGGGAGAAGGTTCTTGGGAAACTGAAAGGTCTGAAGGTAGTTACATCACCTGGACCAGATGGTGTACACCCGAGGGTTCTGAAAGAGGCAGCTGAAGTGATTGTGGAAGCTTTAGTAATGTTCTTTCAAGAATCACTAGATTCTGGAATGGTTCTGGAAGAATGGAAAATTGCAAATGTCACTCCAAGAAGGGAGAGAGGCAGAAGAAAGGAAATTATAGGCTAGTTAGTCTGAAATTAGTGGTCGGGAAGATGCTGGAGTTGGTTATTAAGGATGTGATTTCAGGGTACTTGGAGCACATGATAAAATAAGCCGTAGTCAGCATGGTTAACTCAAGGGAAAATCATGCCTGATAAATCTGTTGGAATTCTTTGAAGAAATAGCAAGCAGGATAGATGAAGGAGAATCGGTTGATGGTGTGTACTTGGATTTTCAGAAGGCCTTTGACAAGTCCCACACATGAGGCTGCTTAACAAGCTACAAGCCCATGGTATTACAGGGAAGATTCTGGCATGGATAAAGCTGTGGCTGATTGGCAAGGGGAAAGATTGGGAATAAAAGGAGCCTTTTCTGGTTGGCTGCCGGTGACTAGTGGTGTTTCACAGGGGTCTGTGTTTGGACCGATTTTATTTTTATGTTATATTTCAATGGATGATGGACTTGATGGCTTTGTTACAAAGTTTGTAGAGGATACAAAGATAGGTGGAGGGGCAGGTAGTTTTGAGGAGATAGAGAGGCTACAAAAGATTAGGAGAATGGGCAAAAAAGTGGCAGATGGAATACAGTGTCAGGAAGAGTATGGCCATTTACTTTGGTAGAAGAAATGAAAGGGTTGACTATTTTCTAAATGGAGAGAAAATTCAAAAATATGAGGCACAAAGGGATTTGAGAGTCCTTGTGCAGGATTCCCTAAGGGTTAATTTGTAGGCTGAGTCTGTGGAGAGGAAGACAAATGTGATGTTAGCATTCATTTCAAGAGTGTTAGAATATAAAAGCAAGGATGTAATGTTGAATCTTTATAAAGCACTGGTGAGGCCTCACTTGGAGTATTGTGAGCAGGTTTGGGCCCCTTATCTTAAAAGACATGTACTCAAACTGGAGAGGGTTCAAAGGAGTTTTACGAAAATGATTCTAGGTTTGAATGGCTTGTCATATGAACAAGGTTTGATACTCTGGGCATGCATTCACTGGAATTCAGAAGAATAGGGAGTGACCTAATTGGAATCTATCAAATGTTGAAAGGCCTTGATAGAGTGGATGTGGAGAGGATGTTTCATCTGGTGGCTGGGTCTAAGATCAGATGACATAGCCTCAGAGTAGAGAAGCGTCCTTTTAGAACAGAGATGAGGATGAATTTCTTTAGCCAGAAAGTGGTGAACCAGTGGAATTTGTTGCCACAGGCAGTTATGAAGGCCAAGTCTATGTACAGTACATTTAAAGCAGAGGTTGATAGTTTCATGATTGGTCAGGGCAGGAAGGGATACGGGGAGATGGCAGGAGATTGGGGCTATGCGGAAAATTGGATCAGCCATGATGAAATGGCAAAGTATGCTCAATGGGCCAAATGGCCTAATTCTGCTCCTCTACCTTCTGATCTTATGGTCTTATAATATGAGGAAACACTTCACCAAAATATTAGAATTGCAATGCAAATATGAAAACTGATGACTATAGCAATACCTTTTTAGAAAATGTGCTTTTAGATTTAGGAACATTGTCCATTCTTTCACAAATTACTTGCTTCTTTAGAGACATCTTCATTTAATCATCATAGCATTTTACAAATGCATGGAATGATGTAGATAAGTTTACTCCTGCCTATCCAAGTGATAGCTTACATCCTGTGCAGTATGAATCAAAAATGCTCAAAGCTTTGTTTGACAATATTTAAAAGGAAGTTATAAAATAACAATTTAATGTGCAAAAAGACAAAGCTAATGCTGCAATATTAATTGATTGTTACAAAATAATTGTTAAAAGGAAGCACAGAAATAATTTGTGTTGATTACTAGATTCGGTTGGCAAATGCAGCAAGGCCAGTATGAAATAATGAGTAGGTGGACAAATTTTGGATTGATGTCATTGTGTGATATAGCCTCCAGTTGTACTTTCTGTTTTTGCATTTTTTTAATCTTGCCATCTTTGCCTTTGTGTTTTGGTCATCACTAATCATAAAATGTTGGAGATGCTTAGCAATTCATGCAGCATCAATGGAGGAACGAACAATTAATGTTTTAGGTAATGACCTTGCTTTGGTGAAGATAATTAACCTGAAACATAAAGCTCTGCTTCTATCACTATGGGAACAGCCTGGAAGCTGAATATTTCCAGTATTCAGATTCCGGCAGATGGGGTATTCTGCTTTTTGATTTATTGTTGTTACCACATTCTGACATATGGAGTGGAAGAAAACAGCAAAAAGTTCGAAATCTGATTGCAAATTAGGCAATAATGTAAATATTTTGGCCCTCATGAACCTCAAGGACACAAACTCATTAATTATACTGGTAAGGATTTGCCATCAATGATTTAATTGCACTGCAGCTTGAAGTTAAATGAACACTTTAATGAGGCAGAATTATTTTTCTGCATCTATCTTATATGAAGTGTCTCTAAAGACCACAGAACATCTTCAAATGGCTGAAATACTGGTGATATTGGAATTTGAGATCAAGTCCGTAAATATGGGAACACTAAGCACTTCAGCAGCATCTGTGGAGAGAGAAAAGGAGATAATGTTACAGATCATCATAATTAATGCTCAGGCCAATGGTTCAATGGTTCAGTTCAGTGTCAGAGAATGTATACAGTATACAGCCTGAAATCTTTACTCCTCTGATGACATGTCTTCAGCCTGAGGCTCTGTCTCTGTTGCTGGGTTCCCTCTACGTGGGTGCTGTCTGTTTTGCTGAGTGCTCCTAGCACTGTTTGTTTCTGAAGCCATTCTGATGCTGGCTTGACAACAGGGGAGGGGCAGGAGGGAAGAGTTGGAATTGGGATGGTTTGTACTTGAGCGCATATGAGTTTGTTCTTGTCTCTGTGCAACGATATAGGAGAGATGGGGGATACGCTAATTAGAATCCCAAGTCAGGCTGCCAAAATGCAAATTAACATTGCGATTGGTACTGCACATATCAGATGTTTAAAATTAAGTTATAAGATGCTTCAGAAAGCAAACACCACTGAAATGCTGTTCACACCCACTAATCTCATCTACAGATGTGTGGTGGAGAGAATAATGACTGACTGTATCACCAACTGGCATAGAAACTGCAATGCTCTTGAATGGAAAATCTACTAAAGTAGTGAATATGGACCAGTCCACCATAGGTAAAGTCCTCCCCAGCATTGAGCAGATCTACATGGAGCATTGTCGCAGGATAGCGGCATCCATCGTCAGGGAACACCAGCACCCACGCCATGCTCTCTTCTCGCTGCTGCCATGAGGAAGAAGATGCAGGAGCCTCAGGACTCAAACCACCAGGTTCAGAAACAGTTAATAGCCCTTCACCATCAGGCCCTTGAACCAAAGAGGATAATATCTCTCAGCTTCACTTCTCCCATTACTGAACTGTTCCCCAACCTATGGACTCACTTTCAAGGACTCATGTTCTTGAGGTTTGTTACTCATTTATTGCATTGTTATTTTGTTCTCAGCTCATGCTGGTAAACCTGAGGTACGGGCATAGCCAAGCACACTCATTTCTCAATTGCTAGGAACTGTCAGACAATTCTAGCAGTGTTCAGTACTGTGGTTTTCTGAAAATTTACATAAATATTGCTGTGTTGGTCTAATTGTTAAGTGCTATTGTGTAGTACCTTTGGGATGATACCAGTTGTAGATGTTACTATTGGGACAATGTAAATCCTGTAATGCAGGATTCCCAATCTTTTTCCTTACTATGGACAAATACCATTGAGCAAGAGGTCTGTGGACTCTGGATTGGGAACTACTGCTATAATGTGATGGTTCGTTTCTGGTCTCTCTTGCCATTTTCTGTATTTATTGTCTTGAATTTGTTGGTCTTTTATAATGTATTTTTGATAATTTTTGTGTTAACCACCTAGTCCAGTCAATACGGAGAAAATTAAAATTACCTGCTATCACAGCCTTATTTTTCTTACAACTGTTCGCTATCTCTCTACGAATTTGCTTCTCTAAATCCCGCTGGCTATCGGGAGCTAAATAATATTTAATGTGGTCATCCAGTTCCTGTTTCTCAGTTCCACCATACCTCCTCAGTAGATCTCTCTAAGCTCTGCCATGACACTTCTGCTGACGAGTAATGCCACCCTCCCCCTTCAATATCTCCACTTTATCCTGTCTAAAACAATGGAACATTGAGTTGCCAATCCTGTCTTCCTCAGCCAAGTTTCCCCCTAATATCTCCAACACCATAATTCCATATGCTTATTCATTCTCTGAGTTCATCTGCCTTACCTACAATATTTCTTGCATTGAGCAAGCACAACTCAGAACTCTAGACCATAAAACCGTAAGACATAGGAACAGAATGAGGCCACTCAGCCCCTCTAGTTCTGGTGCAAAGTAACCCATTTGTACAGTCTCGCCTTCCCTGAAAGTAATGCCAATGATCCGAAAACCTGAAACCTTCCTTTTTGCACAGTCTCTTTAAACATGTGTTAAACTGCGGTATCTTCCTACTGGCATGTGGCATGGATAGCAATCCAGAGATCGCCATAATTCGGTAAGATGCAGGAGCAGAATTATCCCATTTGACCCACTGAGTCTGCTTTACTATCTCTCTCAACCCCATTCTCCTGCCTTCTCCCCGTATCCTTTGATGCCTTGATTAATCAGGAACCTATCAACCTCCACTTTAAATACATTCAATAACTTGGCCCCCACAGTCATCTGTGACACTGAATTCCATAGATTCAATGTTTAGGGGAATTTGTCTTATTGAAGTAATACGTAGATAGCAGTTTGTTTGACTGGCGTTTCTGCCATTAGACTCAGCATTATCTCTCCTCTTGTCATACAGATTGCAACAGCTTACTGAGCTTATCTTGGTGCAATTTATGGATAAGTCACTTCTGTCATAGAATCAGGCCAAAATACTATCAACCAGCTCACTCAAAACCACACATCGGTTTGATTTGGATGCATATAGGCCCGGAGAATAGTGGATGTTGTTTATTTGTATTTTCAGAAGGCCTTTGAGAAGGTGCCGCACATGAGGCTCCTTAACAAGAAAAGAGCTGATTAGCAAGAAGTAAGGAGCGGGAATAAAGGGGGCCTTTACAAGTGATCTAAATTAATTATGTATAAAACACACAATAATTGAATGTATAAGTATTCACCCCGTTTAATATGACACACCACATCATCACTAGTGCAGCCAATTGGTTTTAGAAGTCACATAATTAGTTAAATAGAGATCTGTTTTTGGAGACCCGTGTGCACTCAAGGTGTTTCAATTGATTGTAGTAAAAATACACCTGTATCTGAAAGGTACAATTGCTGGTGAGTCAGTATCCTGTCAAAAACTACACCATGAAGAGAAACGAACAGCCAAGTAAATTCATGAAAAGGTTATTAAAAATCACAAGTCAGGAGATGGATACAAGAAAATTTCCAAATTGCTGATTATCCCCTGGAGTACTGCTGAGTCAATCATCAAGAAATGAAAAGAATATGGCACAGCTGTAAGTCTGCCTAGAGCAGGCTGTCCTTAAAAACCGAGTGACCGTGCAAGAAGGGTCTAGTGAGGGAGGCCACCAAGAGATCTATGACAACTCTGGAGGAGTTAGAAGCTTCAGTGGCTGAGATGGGAGAGACTGCACATACAACAACTGTTGCCTAGGTGCTTCACTAGTCACAGCTTTATGGAACAGTGGCAAAGATTCTGTGGTCTGATCAAACCAAAATTGAGCTTTTTGGCCATCAGACTAAACGTTATGTTTGGTGTAAACCAAACACCTTACATCATCAAAAACACACCATCCCTACCATAAGGCATGGTGGTGACTGCATCATGCTGTGAGGTTGCTTCACTGCAGCAGGCCCTGGAAGGCTTGTGAAGGTAGAGGGTAAAATGAATGCAGCAAATTACAGGGAAATCCTGGAGGAAAATCTGATGCAGTCTGCAAGAGAACAATGAGGTGCGGGAAGATTTGTTTCCCAGCAAGACAATGACCCCAAGCATAAAGGCAAAGCTACAGAGGAATGGCTTAAAAACAACAAAGTTAATATCCTGGAGTGGCCAAGTCAGAGTCCAGACCTCAATCCAATTGGAATTTATGACTAGACGTATAAAGTGCTGTTCATTCATGATCTCCATGCAATCTGATAGAGCTTAAGCAGTTTTGTAAAGAAGAACAGGAAAAAAATTGCAGTGTCCTGATGTGCAAATCTGATAGAGACCTATCCACCCAGACTCAAGGCTGTAATTGCTGCTAAAGGTGCATCTACTAAATACTGATATGAAGGGGGTAAATACTTATGCAATCTATTATTTTGTGTTTTATATTTGTAATTAATTTAAATCACTTTGTAGAGATCTGTTTTCATTTTGAATCAAAAATCTTTTTTTGTTGATCAGTGTCATAAAAAGCCAAATTAAATCCACTGTGATTCATTGCTGTAAAACAATAAAAAAAAATTCAAGGGGGTGAATACTTTTTATAGGCACTCTATGTCAATGTTTGGATGAAGGAATTGATGGCTTTGTGGCCAAATTTGTGGACAATACAAAGACAGATGGAGGGTCAGGTAGTGTTGAGGAAGGAGGGTGTCTGCAGATTGACGGATTGAGACAGATTGGGGAAATGGGCAAAGAAATGGCAGATGGAATGTAGTGTAGGGAAGTGCATGATTATGCAATATGGAGAAGGAATAAAGGGATGGACTATTTTCTAAATGGGGAGAAAATTCAAAAATCCAAGGTGCAGATGGACTTGGGAGTCCTCGTGTAGGATTTCCTAAAAGTTAACTTACAGGTTGAGATGATGATAAGGAAGGCAAATGCAATATTAGCCTTCATTTCAAGAGGACTAGAATACAAAAGCAAGGATGTAATGCTGAGGCTTTATAAGCTATTGGTCAGACCACACTTAGAGTATTGTGATCAGTATTGGACCCCTTATCTACGAGAAGGTATGCTTGCATTGGAGAGGGTCCAGAGGAGGATCACAAGAATGATCCCAAGAATGAAATGATTAACATGTAAGAAGCATTTGATGTCTCTGGGCCTAAATGTCCATTTAGAGCAGAAATGAGGAAAACTGTCTTTAGCCAGAGGGTGCTGAATGTAGGGAATTAATTACCACAGATGGCTATGCAGGCCAGGTTACTGGGTATATTTGAGGCAGAGGTTGGTAGGTTCTTGATTAAGCAGGGCATCAAAGGTTATGAGGAAAAGGCAGAAAATTGGGTTAGAGCGATAATATATCAGCCATGATGTCTGCAATGATTTGTTCTATGTTGTCTCGATACTAGGAATGAAAAATAACATGGAATTACTTGCAAAGATCTTGGATTTAAATTTGGGAGGGTGAAATCATCATCCTCAGAGTTGCCAGAAAGCAATGAGTATTTCACTGTTTTACTTACATTATCAGAGCATTGAAACACATGTCAAAAGCTAAATGGATTCTTTCTTATACTGACTTAATTATATGGCTTAGGTCCATCCTTAAATATATATCCATTAATTTTGCCATTGTAGCTTCACCATTTCCCAAAAGTGCCTATCTTTCCAAGTCTACAAATGAACAGTAAACTACAGGTATTTTTGTTTTAAAGTGTCTATCCATCCTTATGTGGAATGAAAGCAAAACAAAAATGCTGGAAATGTTCCAAAGTCAGTCAGCATCTTCAGGAAGAGAAGTAGAGTTGATGTCTCAGGTGAAAGACTCTGTTGGAATTGGGAAAAGAATAAAACAAAGATGATTTTAAGTTGCAGAGAGGTGGGAGAAGGATAGAACATAAGAACATAGCACACCACAACACTTTACAGGCTCTTTAGAACATGATGTTGTACTGACATTTTAACCTGCTCTAAAATCATTCTAATGCTTCCCCCCAACAGAGCCTTCTATTTTTCTTTCATTCATGTGCCTACATAAAAGTCTCTTAAACGTCCCTAATATATCTGACTCTGCCACCAACCCTGGCAGTGTGTTTCTCGCGTCGATCAATCTCTGTGTAAAAAACCTACCTCTGATATCCTCCTTATAATTTCTTCCAACACATTAAAATTATGCCCTCTTGCATGAGCTATTTTGCCCTGGAAAAATAAAGCACTGGCTGCCCACTCTATCTGTGCCTCTTATCAACTTATGCACCTGTATCAAGTCCTTTGCTCCAAAGAGAAAAACCCTAACTTGTTCATAAAATATGCTCTCTAATCCTGGCAGCATCCTGGTAAATTTCTTCTCTACCCTCTCTAAAGCTTCCACATCCTTCTGGTAATGAGGTGACCACAAATACACACAAAGTGTGGTCTAACCAGAGTTTTAAAGAGCTGCAACATTATCTCGTGGCTCTTGAGCTTCATCTCGCAACTAATGAAGACCAACAGACCATAAGTCTTCATAACCACCCTATCAACTTGCATGGCAATTTTGAGGGTTCTTTGGATGTGGACCCCCAGATCCCTCTGATCCTCTGCACTGCTAAAATTCCTGCTATTAACACTATACTCTGCCATCAAGTTCAACCTTTCAAAGTGTATCACTTCACGCTTTCGGGATTGAACTCCTACTACCACCTCTTGGCTAGCTCCGGCTCCTATCAATGTACAACAACCTTCTACACTATCCTCAACATCACCAACCTTCATGTTATCTGCAAACTTGCCAACACATCCTTCCACTTCCTCATCCAATTCACTTATAGAAACCACAAAGAGCAGAGGTACCAGATCAGATAGATCCCTGTTGGACACCACTGATCACTGACTGCAGGCAGATGAGTAAAGTAAAGTGAATTTCTCTGATAAGGTGGAGCCAAGGTTGCTATGAAGATAAATTACTGCTGAAGACTATCTGGTTGATAGATCAGTAAGGGAAGTTAAAGCCAGCAAAGCAAAGGGAGATGTAAAGGGTGTAAATGCAGGCTGGAGCATCAGGAAATGACTAACAAATAAACAACTTTGTGGATATTGGAAAAGACCACACCAAGTGTGTAAATACACTGAAGCAACGCAAATGCCACAGATGGCTTTTAGCTGGTCCACAAGATCAATTTAAATATTTATATTTAGACATGCATCAGGGAATGCTATTTAATTTGTATTTATTTTGTAAATTTTCTCTTCACATTATTGCATCTTGTGTTACTTTATGTCGGAAACATTTTCCACATTTACAAATTAATATTTGAACTTTGAAATAACATCATTTTTGCTTCTGTAATTATGGGTTAACAAAGGCAACATTAGATATAAAGGAGCTTGGTATATTCTGGTTTCCGCTGATATTACTGTTAGAGTTGCCAAAGATTTTTTAAATGTAGAACATGTTTCAATGTGTTCGCATTTGGCATTTTTCCATGAATTTTAATTGCACACAGAACTAACTTCTTTTAATATTGAACCAATTGCACCTTTCAAGAACTAGATTTTTGTCAACATTTCATTTAGAGTGAAACATTTTGCTACATGTTAATTACAGGTTATGTTTCTGCATCAAATGGTGCTGTTTTTCAGAAGTCATAATGTATTAAAATGGCTCTGCATATGTCATAGAAATGTCACACAGCTGCAGATGGCATTTGTGTGTGGGGAAGATGGTTTATATTCAGAATATTTGGAATTAAGTTGTAGTTTGTTGAACAGAAAATTTGTCATATTTTATATGAATCTATTGAAGGTTTGTTTAGTACTACCCAATTGGGAAGAAGTAATTCACTTTAAGTTATTTACTTAGAGCAGTCCATTTTTTTTTGTGTAACCCCAGACGGAATACTTATGTACAAGTTGAAAGGAGATGAGGATGAGCCTCTTAGAAGTCCCTAAATGTTCAAGAATACAGCAGTCCAGGTGAACTTTGTATCAGGATTACTTTTTTAATCTCAGCAAATGAGCAGGAAAGCCAGTGGTATTTAGACGTGTTCTCTGGGATGCTGCATGGACTCTGCAAAAGCAATTTATTAGTGAATATATTCTGCATGATTAGTTTGATCCAACGTCTGTTTTCAAGAGGAGTAACTTCCATGAAATCTATTGAAATAGAGAAATCAGATTATTACTGTTAGTCTTTTATTCTGTGCACTTTCCTAATAACATTTCCATTCATGATAAAAATGAAGTATCACAAAGACAGAATCATATGGCCAATTTGAATACCATTTCAGTTTTGAAAACTTAATTGAATGAGGTGAATCACTGAGGGAAATTGAAGGTTTGGGCTGTTCAGCCTCACTGAGTATTAAAAGAACACGTTGCATGTATAAATTAATATGACCCATTAAAAACTTCTCGATCAAGATAAAACCAGTTTGCAGCAATTTTGTTTCCTATTCAAATTCTGTCTGATTATCTTACATGAAGATAGATAGAAGCTTCTCCTACAAAGCCTTGTATTTAATCTGGAGAGCAATCAGAGATAATTCTGGCTTTTTTTTCTATAACATACCTTTTTTTAATATCAAGGAGTTGTATTTTTTTAACCCAAGGAATTAGCAGATTTTAACTGGTCAAGCATGGGGTAATGTTGACCTTGCCTTTTCTCAACAACGTGCCTTAATCCCTAACTGACTTCCAACCACAACTTCATTTTACCACTTCCAAAGCTGGATATGTTCATGTTCATGTCTATTGCAATTCCACACAAGTGCAGAACAAAATTAACTTGTATCAATCTACAAGTTTAAAATCTTTTATCAATCTACTTTCATTACTGACTTGATGGTGATCTTAAAATCACCACAGTTCCTGGTAAACCAATGCTTCTTAGCTTCTGAAACCACTGGCTCCACTCTCCCATGGGTTCCACTCAACCTTCAAAACAATTCCTTCAACTTCCACGTGATCTAGCTCATTGGCTACTTTATCATGGATGGTATAAGAAATTGGATGGGGTTTGCAAAATTTAGGTGTAACATTTTCATTTAAAACAATTTTACTCTTGATATGTTGAATTTTCCAGTGCCATCCTTGAACACTACTGTGGTATCATCCAGTGTCTTCCTTAATTTGCTTTCATTTGGCTTCATTGCAGGGGATGTGGCATGCAAACTGTGGATGGATCTCCAATCAAGCTATAGTTGTCTCAGCCAAGAACAATTTCACAATTGCTGATACTCCTGTTTTAACCATATACAAGCCCAATGTGGCTTGTTGGTTGCTATATTTCACTGTCATGAACATCATTCCCACAGAAGTTATCTTTTCTCAGCTAAAAATTGTTACTGCAGGCTTCAGTTCAATATCTTTTAAATGCCGTTCAAATTCATTTTGTGGAATGACTGAAACAGCAGAGTCAGTGTCCAATTCAATTTTAATTAATTTTCCATTTACTTCTGGTGTAAGCTATATTGCTTGTCTGTTGTTGGTTTTTATTTTGTAAATCTCAAGACTACATGTTCCCTATCAGTCTCATCATTATCCAATTTTTCATCAACAGCATGTAGATGATCTCTTTTTTTAAAACTGTTACTTGCATTTTTATCTTTTTCTCTTCTCTATGCAGTCCATTTTGTTTTATCTGTCCAACATGCTTTTTGTATGTGTCCTGCTTTGTTGCATTTTCTGCAAGTTTCATCTTTAAATCTGCAGTTGCCTGATGTATGTGAACCCCTGCCACCATGTTTACTGCTTATACATTGCAGATTTGTTTATATTCATTTTCATTTCTGACTGCAATTTCTTCTCTGTCTGCAGTTTCCATTGAAACAGCAATTTCAACTGTTCTTTTAAATGTGAGTTATGCTTCAGTTAGGAGCTGTTTTTGAATGCTTTCATGTAAGATTCCACAAACTAAATGATCTCTTAGTGCATCATTGAACTGACAATAATCAGACAATCTCTTCAATTCTGCCACATACGTTGGAATGGACTTCCCTTTCCTTTGATTCTGCTTATGAAACCTAAAGTGTTCTGCAATCAACAATAGTTCTGGTTCTAAGTTTTCATGCATTATTTTGATAATATCAGCAAAGCTAATTTTTGCTGGTTTGGTTGGAGCAGTCAAACTTCAAAGCAAATTGTATACCTTTAATCCCATTGCACTCAGCAAAATTGGTACTTACTTCTCAAAATACTGCTGGAACTCATTTCTGATTGGCTATTTCATTTACCGTAGATTCCGGATTTTAAGCCGCTACTTTTTTCCCACATTTTGAACAGCTTTGAACTTTGCGGCCTTTAAAACGGAGCGGCTAATACATGATTTTTTTCATGCCGCCTCGTAAACATTTTGCCTCATAACAGTAGACCAATAAAATTGATGAGTAGTTCACAGAGGTCCAATGAAATTGTACGATAAATCAAGCGCACTTTCACAATTAAATTATTGTAAATCAGTCATTTGTACTCACCCTCATCAACATGGAAAACACTCGAAGCATTGTGCTGCCTTATGGCAGTTATTTAGTTTAGAATATTTTCGCTTAGTAATTCATTTTCTAGTTAAAGTTAGAAGAGTTTTAACTATATTTGTTTTCTGTACTACATCGCGGGATGCTATGACGTCACACCCGGTTTCGCCGCGTCTTGTGGGAAAACGCCGGTTTGCGATAAAACGGGACGGCGGGGGGAGCGGCATTACGCGAGCGGAGCGGCGGAGCCAAAACGCTGCTTTTAAGTTAAAGGCGATCAATAACTTTTCCTGGTAGGCTGCAGTATATATATTTTTTACCAGTCGTTAGGAGATATTGGAATGTTGTTCAGTAAAGAAGTATACGCAACGTATATTTAAAAGTAGCCGCGTTACGGGCACGGTTCGAAAAAAAGCATTTGCAATATGTTTTTGTTTTTGTTACCATATGGATTTAATTAAAAGTTAAAAAATCCTCACGTGTAATATCTTTCTGTGTAAATATCTCATATTACAACGTGGGACACCTGCGGCCGAAAATCCGGTGCGGCCTAAAATCCGGTGCGGCCTTTACAAGTAAAAAATTGATTTTATTTCTAAAATTAGAGCCAGCGGCTTTTAATCAGGTGCGCTCTGTAGTCCGGAATCTACGGTACTTCAAATTATTGTTCAATCATCTCCATGTACATACTTCAGTTATCTTTTGTATAATTAAACACATCAGTCTTTTCAACGTGGTCAGCCATTTCTGATTTGACTATGATTATTATCACCCAGCACTCACTCTTTATGAACCAATGAATTCTACTGTTTACTTCCTTTTTTAAACTCAACAGTCCCTGCATGTGCTGATCTGCTTTTTTGAAACTTACTGTTCCTTGCTGTGTTTTTTCCAGTTCGATTGTCTCAATGCACTTCAGCAGGTTGGTAGCCATCTCGGGTTCATTTTAAAAATACCTCACTGCCACTTTTGTGTTTTGTAACTTCAAAACATTAAACTAACTCAAAGGAAGTCAAGGGAGTCTGAAATGTGACTACAGCTTTGTGTTTTACTTCAAGCAAGCCACACACGTATCATATGGTAGCGTGATGATGTATGTTAAAGTTTTAGTTGTATAAGAAGCAGCACAGCTCCTGATCTTCAGAAGGGAAGACACAATCAAGTTTAAAACAAAAAGTCAGAAAACAGAAGAATCCACAGGCTCATAAAGAGAAAGGAAGGAGTCATGGGTTCATGAACAGAGAGTACCGGGTGATAACAATAAAAAAAAGAGCAGAAATGGCTAGTTACATTGGAGAAATTGACACTTTATGATCCACATCAGCCATAGATGCTTGCCTGTGACACCTCACCTGATGGTAGTGCAGTCATGTCACGTGTTATGAGTGATGGAAATAAACACCTCATAGTCTTTGCATCATATTGCCTCACCACTGCAGAGAAAAATTATGCACAGATTGACACGGTGGCCTTGAGTCTGGTTTGGGGTGTAAATGCTTCAATCAGTATCTTTTTGGGAGAGAGTTTACCCTACTTACTGATCATCAACCACTGCCGTCCATTTTCATTCCACTGAAGAGTGCTCCACTAACAGCTGCAGCATGAATACAAAGATGGATTCATCTAGGCATGGTTAAAATGAAAGCATTGGCTCGAAGTTTCATCTGATGGTCCGGGTAGATCAGCAGATCAAACAGCTTGTCATGCACTGAACAAGATGCCAACATGTCCAGAAAATGCCAAGAGCAGCACCTCCCCATCCTGGGAATGTCCTGCACTGCCCTGTCAGAGGTTTCATATGGATTTTGCTGGCGGGTTCATAGGCATAAACTTCTTGGTAGTAGTGGATGCCGCTATAAAGTGACCAGAAGTGTTCCTAATAGCCTCCACTACAGCCTCACACATTGTTCATATATTGACAAGCCTCTTTGCAAGGACTGGAGTTCCAGAACACTTAGTCAGTGACAATGGACCAAGTTTGTGGGGGAACAGTTTCAATCATTCCTAAAAATGAATGGATTAAGACATATTACATCTGCACTGTGCTACCCAGCTACAAAGGGCTTGGTGGAAATATTTGTCCAGAGTCTAAAGAACGCACTGCAAGCTATATCAGCAGAACACAGAACCAGAAACTCACCAATTTCCTTCTTGGATATTGTAATGCAACAAGCTCCACAACCAACAACTCTCCATCAATGCTCTTCCTGATTCGTCCCTTACGTTCACGCTTGGATCTTCTCAAACCCAACCTTAGAAAGAGTGTGCAGGACAACAGCTGAGACAAATTGAAGACTGCTCAATCACGGAGGTTTGATGTTTCTCTCTTGCACAAGCAGTCCTGGAGATGGACTACAGAGGTAATCAAAATTAGGACAGAACCAGACAACGCTTCTACATGGTGGAGAATGCATCTGATATTATTTGGAGACAACTCATTGATCAATTGATTGATAGATTGATAGATAAGAAAGTTGGTTACCACTTCTTGCAGTCTCAGAGTCATCTCCTACAACCACCATGGAAAATGGTCCAGAACGTCAGATTGTTTCACAGCCAAAAGCTTCACCTGCCAAGCAGATTGATCCCTCTTTTCAAGAAAGTCATTATCCCACAAGAATACAAAAGCCTCCACAGTGATTTAATCTTTTGGCCTGAATGGGACAATTTGATATTTACTATCTTGTGGATGTCTGTATGTAGAAGTCATGTTGTATAATATACTGTGTACTGTATATCGTTGAGATGCATTCTCTATTGAGTTGAAGTTTATAGCTAAGCAGGGAGGCGTGTTGTGTTTTTATTATTTGAGTAATCTTGCATATGTATTTTGTTCTTTTTAAGCATTTTTACTCATTTCAATAATTCATTACGGGTTATACTGTATGTATAAATATGTGAATGCCATACATCATCATGCCACCATGGTACGTGCGCGCCTCACTTAAAGTAAACACAAAGTTAGACCCACATTTCAGACTCCCGTGTCTTCCTTTGAATTAGTTTGATATTTTGAAGTTACAAAACATAACAGTATGCCGTTCACGCATTTATACATATAACTCATAATGAATTATTTAAGTGAACAAGAATGCTTAATCAGCCAATATATATACAAGGTTACTGATATATTACTCAAATATTAAATACACAACAGCTACTTATCCAGATGATATTGAGTGAAAATGATTGCACTCTGACCTCTGAATCAAGAGGTTTTGCTTCTACCCAGAGACTGGAACAAAAAATTCTAGGCCCCATCAGTACAGATACATAAGAACAAGAAACACCTTGCTGGAAAAACTCTCATTTCTATTTAGCGCAAGTACTGTTTCTCCTAACTGTAGTTGCTTCTGCTGAAGAGATGTAATTTATTTGCATCGGTAGAGGATTGGTTCATGGATAGAAAACAGACTAGAGATAAAAGGGACTTCCTTTTTGGGAGGCTGTGTCCAGTGGGGTTGGGAATCAAGCTGTTCATAATTTATAGTATGACTGAGATCAGAGGATCAACTATCATATAGCCAGGTGCTAATGTGGAATGTGGGAAGGATGCAGAACTGTCTCAGAAAGATGTAGAGAGGTGGAATAAACAAGGACATCACAAGTGAATTACAATGTGGAAAATTATGAACTTTTGGTAAAAATAATAGAAAGATGTAAAGTGTTTTTAAATGGTGAGAGGTTGAAAGGTGTTACAGGGGCTTGGACATCCTTGTATACAAATTACTAGAAGTTAAGGCAAGTTCAGTAAGCAGTCAGGAAGGCAAACAGTATTCAAGTTCAAGTTCAGTTCATTGTCATTCAACTGGACATGTGTATGCCACTAAATGAAAACAGTTTCAGACTAAGGTGCATACCACAGGACATATAACTCACACATATAACACATAAAGTATTATTATCACAAACAAACTAATGAATAATAAGGGGCATATACAATACAAATTAAATAGTGAATAGCATAAAGCTACTGGCACTTCATACGCGATGAGGTGTATGATGATATGGTAGGGAGTTCAGTAGTCTTACAGCCTGTGTGAAGAAGCTGTTTTCCATCCTAATAGTTCTTGTTCTAATGCTATGTTACCACCTGCCAGGCGGTAGGAGGTCAAAGAGATTGTTGGATGGATGGGAGGGATAATTGACAATGCCAAGGGCCCTGCATACGCAATGCTCCTAATAAATATCTCTAATGGATGGAAGAGAGACCCTGATGATCCTCTCAGCAGTCTGTCAGAATCCTCTGTAGGGACATGGTCAGATGCCTTGCGATTCCCATACCAGATGGTGTTGCAGCTGGTCAGGATGCTCTCAATGGTGCTTCTGTAAAAATTGTTAAAGTGGGAGGGGGGAGCCTCAGGCCTCAAACTCCTGAGGAAGTGGAGACACCACTGTGTTTTCTTAACTAAAGCGATGGTGTTGAGGGACCAGATGAGAACGTTTATTATGTGCACACCTAGAAACTTGGTACTCCTACCTCTCCTCAGAGGAGCCAGGTATATATAGTGAGGAGTGGTCAGCCTGCATCTTCCAAAAGTGCATATCATCTCTTAGGTCTTGTCCACGTTGAGATTCATGTTGTTGTGCTCGCACCACTCTACCAGCTGCTCTACCTTCTCGTTGTACACCTTCTCGTCATTGTTAATGAGGCCAACCACTGTTGTGTCATCAGCAAACTTCATGATTCAGTTTGAACTGGATCTAGTAAAGCAGTATGAGCAGCAGTGGGATTAGCATGCAGCCCCGTGCACCAGTGCTCAGCAGGATGGAGGTAGCAATGTTTCTGCCAGCACAGACCATTTATTCCTCTCCATAGATTCACCCTGACCTGCTGAGTTCCTCCAGCATTCTGTGCTTGTTGCTATTTTTAATATTCTTTTGCATTAAAACCAGGTCTTTGACCTATTCTTTTAGCAAAATTATTCATGTGCACAATCTTTGTGAATTATTAGTGGATTCCCACCAAGGTCCAGTGGTGCAATGAGAAGTTAAGATATTTCTCCAATACTTTGCTCATTAAACCTGTATCAGATTGGAAATGTGCAGAAATGACAAAGCTATTCACTTAAGTGGATGAGTCCAGGCTGTGAGAGGGCAAAATGATAAGTATTTTGTTTTTTATGAAATGAATTTACATAAGAATTTTTAATTATTTGGAATAGTTCTGAAGTAGTTTCAATATTTAAAGTTTTTAATTTTTTTAATGTTGATTTTTTTTTCCAAATTGGAAGGGGTGCAAAAGAAATCTGCCAAATGTTACCAGGACTGGATGGCTTGTGTTATAAGAAGAGGCTTGATAGGCTGGGACTTTTTTCCCTGGAGTGTATGAGGCTGTATGGTGACCTTCATGATAAATCATGACAACTATGGGATAGGCTGAATAGCCAGACTCTTTTCCTCTTTTCCAGACTCTTTTAGGTAGGAGAGTCAAATATTTTAGAAGGCATAGATTTAAAGTAAGAGGGGATAGATGTAAAAGGAACCTGAGGGGCAACTTTTTCCACCAAGCATGGTGGGTCAATAGAATGAACAACCAGAGAAATTGGCAGATCAGATGCAATTACTATGTTCAAGAGAAATTTGGACAGGTACAGTACTTAGATAGGAACATTATAGAGGGATATGGGCCAAAAGCAGGCAAATATGACTAGCTCAGTTAGGAACTTAGGCAGCACACACCGGTAGGGATGAATGTCTGTTTGTGTGTGTATAGCTCTATGATGCCATGACTTTACTTAATGGTCTTCTGACCGTCAGAGTTATTTGGGAGCATCTGGAGTTTGTCCCTGGTATCAGTAAGCTTCAAGATCTTGGCCTCAATACCTCCTTGTGCAATTGGGTCCTCAATTTCCTCATTCACAGTACCCAATTGGTTCAGATTGGCAATATCATCTCCTCCACGATCCCTATCAGCAGAGGTGCACCAGAAGGCTGTGTACTTACCCCCCTGCTCTACTTGTTTTACACTTCTAACTGTGAGGCTAAGCACAGGTCCAATGTCATGTTCAAGTTGGCTGATGACTCCACTGTCATAAGCCGAATCAAATGTGGTGATGAATTCAGCATATACAAGGGGGATTGAAAATCTAACTGAGTGATGACATAACAACAACCTCTTACTCCATGTCAGCAAGACCAAGGAGCAAGTTATTGACTTCAGAAGAAGGAAACTAGAGGTCCATGACCCAGTCCTCATCAGAGGATCAGAGGTGGAGAGGGTAAGCAACTTTAAATTTCTTGGTGTTATTATTTCAGAGGACCTGTTCTGGGCCCTGCTGTTAAGTGCAATTATGAAGTAAGCATAGTATTGCCTCCAATTCCTTAGGAATTTGCAAAGACTCAACATGACATATAAAACTTCGACAAACTTCTATAGATGTGTAGTGGAGAGTATATTGACTGGCTGCATCACAGCCTAGTATGGAAACACCAATGCCCTTAAATTCCTACAAAAAGTAGTGGATATCCGATCGATCATGAGTAAAGCTCTCCCCACCATTGAGCATATCGACATGAAACGCTGTTGCAGAAAAGCTGCATCCATCATCAATGACCCCCACCACCCAGGGCATGCTCTTTTTTCACTGCTACCATTAGGAAGCAGGTACAGGAGCCGTAGCATCCACACCACCAGGTTCGGGAACAGTTACTACCACTCAACCATCATGCTCTTGAACCAAAGTGGACAATTTCACCTGCCCTATCATTGAAATGCTCCCACAGCCAATAGACTTACTTTCAAGGACTTCTCATTTTATGTTCTCGATATTTATTGATTATTTATTTATTATTTATTTTTGCATTTGTACAGCTTGTTGTGTTTTACACACTGGTTGAAGGCCCAAGTTCTTGTGGTCTTTCATTGATTCTGTTCTGGTTATTGTTCTACGGATTTTTTGAGAAAATTAATCTCAGGGTTGTACATGATGACATATTTGTACTTTGATAATAAATTTACTTTGACGTTGTGTTGTTTCGCAGAACATTGTAGGCATGCTATGTTGGTGTCAGAATGTGGTGACACTTGTGGGCTGCCCCAGCACATCCTTAGTTTGTGTTGGTAATACAAACGACACATTTCACTGTATGTTATGATGTGACAAATAAACAAATACATGGATCCGAACTACAGAATTTAATTTCCATGCTTCTTTTCATAAAGAGCAAGCGAAAGGTGCATAAAGATAAAAAGCACAAGACCACACCACATTTTGTTTTAAAATGACTGCAATATAAGCAATGATATTTTTTTAAAAGCGGGAATCACCTACTTTACAACATTACGTGTATTTCATCAATCAAGTATTCACATTCATTAGGACCATCTGTTTCAAATTACTTCCCTTCTCAACATGTTTTCTGCTTTCAATTCTGTTATGGTGAGACAGCTTGATGGCAGTATTTTAATAGTGTGGACTTATATTTAACTCTTTTCCTCCAGTAAATTGCATTAAATATTCTAAATTAAATGTTCAGGTTTGGACCCCCTTATCCAAATGAGGGTTTTTCACTCTGGTATCCTTTAAGGTGACACACTGTTACACTCTATTCACTCTGGTTGCCGATCACATCCATACAGAGAAGAACTGCTTTGGACGTTATCATAATCACATCTACATTACAAACCCCACCATGGAATATGCTCATTTGACAGTACAGATTGTCCCCAGGTTATAAATGAGTTGGTTTTCCAGTTATTTATGAGTCAGAAAATACAGTGTACAAATCATTATATACAGTAATCATAGCTCCACAGTATTGTAATCAGTAACATCAAAAGCACATAGGGAATGGTGTGAGAGTGTAAGAGTGAGAGAAAGAGTGAGCAAGTGTGAGAGTGAGAAAACAGTTCTGATGTTCATAGAATAAGTCAGTTGTTCTTAAGCTGTCAACAGCCTGTGCTCACTAAATCCAAGCTATTAATCCATGCAGTACCAATGGGCACCACCATTTTTTGTACCTTTCAGTCTTTTGTTCCTTGCCCCTACCCTATTATTTTCACCTCTTCCCTTGTTTGCAAAACAGCAAGCTGCCGGAAGAACTCAGTGGAGACAAGGGGACGGGCAATATTTCTGGATTGAGAGTGTAAAGGAGTGATAGCAGCAAAGAGAAGTGAACGAGTGGTAGAGACGGAGGCTGATGACTGATAGACGGAGCCGGATTAGGATGGAGTGAAGGGCAGTTGGAACCAGATGGGGGAGGGGTTGAAAAGGTGAACAAAGGGAGAAATAACCAGGTGGAATAGAGGAAGAGAAAGAAACACATGGAGTGAGTTACCTGAAAGTCACGGGGGCTGAGAAGGCAATGGGTCATGTGGAAACATAGGCTGAAAAATGGCAGATGGAATTTGATGCAGCCAAGTGCAGTGTTGCACTTCGGTAGGACCAACCAGGGTAGGTTTTACACAGTGAACAGCAGGGCTCTGAAGAGTGTGGTAGCACAAAGGGATCTGGGGATACAAGCCCATAATTTGTAGAAAGTGGTGCCAGAGGTAGATGGGTCCTAATGAAAGCTTCTGGCACATTGGCCTTCAAAAATCAATGTATTGAGTACAGGAGAAGGGATGTTATGCTGAAGTTGTATTGGTGAGGCCTAATCTGGATTATTGTGTGCAGTTTTAGTCATCTACATACAGGAAAGATGTAAATAAGATTGAAATAGCACAGAAAAAATTTACAAGGTTGTCGAGACTTGATGACCTGAGAAATCGGGAAAGATTGAATAGTTTAGGACTTAATTCTCTAGGATGTAGAAGACTGAGGGGAGATTTGACAGAGAAAATTTACAAGGATGATGTTGGGTCCAGAGGACCTGAGCTATAAGGAAAGATTGAACAGGTTACGACTGTATTCCTCAGAACATAGGAGATTGCAAGGTGATTAGATAGACATATACAAAATTATGAAGGGTATAGATCGGTTTAATGCAAGCAGGCTTTATCCACTGCAGTTGGGTGGGTCTACAGCCAGAGGTTATGGGTTAATAGAACAATACAGCACAGTACAGGCCCTTCAGCCCACAATGTTGTGCCGACCCTTAAACCCTGCCTCCCCTATAACCCTCCACCTTAAATTTCTCCATATACCTGTCTAGTAGTCTCTTAAATTTCACTGGTGTATCTGCCTCCACCACTGACTCAGGCAGTGCATTCCACACACCAACCACTCTCTGAGTAAAAAACCTTCCTCTAATATCCCCCTTGAACTTTCCACCCCTTACCTTAAAGCCATGTCCTCTTGTATTGAGCAGTGGTGCCCTGGGGAAGAGGCACTGGCTGTCCACTCTGTCTATTCCTCTTAATATCTTGTACACCTCTATCATGTCTCCTCTCATCCTCCTTCTCTCCAGAGAGTAAAGCCCTAGCTTAAAGGTGAAAGGTGAGAAATTTAAGGAGAATATGAGGGGAATTTCTTCACTGAGTGTGGAATGAGCTGCCAGCACAAGTGGTGCATGCGAGCTCGTTTTCAAAGTTCATGAGAACTTCGGATAGGTTCATGGATGGTAGGGTATGGAGGGCCACGGTTCCGGTGCAGGTTGATGGGAGTAGCAGTTTAAATGGTTTTCGGCATTGACTAGATGGGCTGCTGGGCCTGCTTCAGTGCTGTACTTCTCTATGACTCTATGATGAAACACGGAGCAGTCTCCGCGGTCTAAATGGCCTACTTCTGTTTATATGGTCTTATGAAAACTGGAAAATTCGGTGTTCAGGCCATTGGGTTGAGATATTGTTCTTCTAGTTTGCCCTCACCCTGGTGGTGGAGAAAGCTGACGACAGGTGGATCAGTGTGGCAATGGGAAGGGCAGTTGAAATGACTTGCAGCTGGAAGCTCAAAACACAGAGAGTCACTTAAATCCTTTGCTTCCTATGAAGTAATGGAGAAAAACAATATTTATTAAGAAACAGTAGTTATACTTGTACTTCTAACAGGATTCAGCAGCATTTTTTGCACAAGCATAGAATTAAAGCCGCACTTTTGTTTTAAAATCTGTTGAGGGAATAAATGGGACAAGAAAGACACAAGTCATAAACCAGTATAAGATTCAGCATGGTAAATATCAATTACATGAAATTTGAACCAATTATGTACAGTAACCAATTGTTTTATCAGAGCAGTATTGTACTATATGAATAAACAGCCATGCTGAAATTTTAAGAAATCCTGTAGAAAGAGTTATGTGGAACTCTAGTTCTTGGACAATAATTTCAACAGAGCAAATGTTCATCTCCTTCTAATCTTGGGGTTTGTCATTGTTTGCTTTTTGTGCTGGTTTTGACAATGTTTTAAGATAAAGTAGATCTTCTTGTTTTCTTTCGATTTCATTGGGTTCTTCAAGAATGGATGCTTGCATGCTCTCTGGGTCAGAGCTGCTTCCTATGTACCCAGGTAAAGTTAACTGACTGTTCTCCTGCTTACTTTCACTCTTAAAGAATTTGTAAGTTAACAATGACATATGCCCAGTCACCTGGTCCTGGCTGGCAGTGCTATGGGTCAGGTTGGTTAGTGCTGAGGAATATCTGTTGGTAGCACAACTTGTTTTCCCGTTCCAATCCAAGGAGAGGTTCCACTTTGTCCATAACTTTTTAACTTCTGTCTGAACCTTTAAAGAATGAACATTTTATTTTATTAAACAAAATTGATGTTGAATTTAAGTTGGAGCCTGTCGTAATAACACGGCCATACAAGCACTAACTCCATAATACTTTTATAATCTGTACACTGACACAGTTGTAATGATTTCGTTCTATTAAAAACCTTGTATACATCTGATATTATGGACAGAATTTCTGCTTCAGCTTACTGCCGTGATGGTATGGGGGGTGGGGGTGGAATAGGTTGAGGTTGACACAATAGGTTGTGAAGGGTGGATGAGGGACAAGCAGAGGGAAGTCTCTGAGCTCTGGATCCCAAACACTGAACTGACATTTTGCTTCCGTGTCTTTGGACCAATTGATGGAAGTGATATGATGCGCCTGACCACATCCCAGCGCCATCATATAACTGCATGTTGGAAAACTCTTGTGTTGGCTGGAAGCAATAAGTAGAATGCAAACGTGCAAACGATCAACCTAACTTCAGCCATATGTGGCACAGATGGCATAGGCATTGGATGAGAGGGAGGAGGTTTAAAATGGATCTGAGTAGACTTTGCATACAAAGAGTTATTATATCGAATGAACTGGCTAGAGTGGAGGTGGCAAGGATAATAATAACATTCTTTAGAGGCATTTGGATGGGTAGTTGAATGAGCAGAGCACAGAGAGAAATGGAATTAATGCAGTCAGGTAGGATCAGTACAGATGGCTGGCATAGAAACAGTGGGCCAAAGGGCCTGTTTCTGTTCTATACAACGCTGGAGCCAGTGTAGTTGCAACATCATAGAGATATGCTGGGAGGCTGCCGCAGAAGGAAGCAGTAGAAGGAGTTTGGTTTCTTACCTTTGGATTCATATAGCGTGAAACAACTGACTGATTGAACCAGTAACTCAACAAATGGACTACTAGACCAGAGATATTCTGATTCCACCTCAGCAGCTGGCAAATTTAAAATTGTTATTACATAAATCATGGATTAGAATCTACTAACAACAATCACATATCTGCTAAACTGTGGATAAAAGTCTCAAACAACAGCAGTCTGCAGATGCTGGAAATCAGAGCAACACACACAAAGTGCTGGAGGAACTCAGCAGCCCAGGCAGCATCTATAGAAAAGAGCACAGCTGACGTCCTGCTGAAACATGGACTGTACTCTTTTCCATAGAAGCTGCCTGAACCTGCTGAGGTCCTCCAGTATTTTGTGTGTGATAATAGCCTCGCTGATTTATTCATGGGGCCCCAATAATTTGGCCTGTCAGTGACTGTGGGCTGATCGATTTTCAACTTTGGCATAGACAGAAATAGCTGGCAACTCTCAGCTGATCATGCAGTGCCTGTGCAAGGGACAAAAGAGTTAATGCTGTAATCTGAAGACTCTGCACAAGACCTGGAAATGTTAACATTGTTCTTTTTTCCTCAGATTCTGCTGGCCCATTCAGTACTTCTACCACTTTCTGCTTTCTTTCCAGATTTCCAGCGTCTGCAATTTTGTTGATTTTCTTGACTCTGATGGTTTCTTTGAAAAAGTATGAATGGGGAAAATGAATATTCTTTCCGAGAAAAAAGATGACCAATCCAACCTTGCTGTGAGTGACCCCTCCAACCAACAGAGTAAAAGAATAACTCACCTCTGCAGCACAGAAACAATAAATGAGGGAAACAAAGAACCCCTGCAAAACAACAAGGTTTGAATGAACATCAGACTAAAATAGAAGCAGAATATCAAGGTCTTAAAAACAGGGTTTGCAGAAATTTGAATTCTATACAGTCAGTGCTTTGTTCTGCTAAAATATGCTAAATAATATCCTACAAAATTGTAAAATTGAAATTAATGTTAATGACCAGTTTCTTCCTTCTTCTCTACCACCCCACCCCAACCTCATTTTGCTTAGCTCTTGAAATAGTTCCTCGAAGAACAGATTTACACCTACTGTAAGTTTCAGAAAGTTTCTGCAAAATTAGCAGCCCTGCATTTGGAAGTGATATTGCAAATGTATGTCAGTGGCAATACAGGTCAAATGGTGGCATTGTGAAACCTGCAAAGCATTAAAACTTAGTTAAAATTACCTGCATTCAGGAAAATGCTCCTTAGAATCTAGCCAGTCCTATCCAAGGATGATTTTATAATAAGAGTAATCCTAGCTCTGGAGCTGATTATCATTAATTTTAGGTAACAGATAAAAATTTAATCATTAAAATCATTGACAAAAAATATCAATCTACATGGTTCATAGTTAATGACTTGGAGCTACTTACTGTAAAGTTAAGAATTGGAAGTGTGTATGTGTTGAACATAAGTAGATAAGAAACTGAAGCAGGAAAAGAGCAATGATATCCTTGCAGCTTTCCAGATCATGCTAAGCTGATCTTGTTCTCAACAGTACTTTCTTGTTTTATTCTCTTAACCCTTGCTTATCCCTAAGCTCTAAGAGTATACTCGATCTCAACCTGTTTGCTCGTTTCAGTTAATAGTATAAATTTAATTCTTGCCAAGATTTATTTATCTTCTTGTTATAAATGAGTTATTACACAATTACAAATCAGTCTTTATTCCAGTTTGGGTATTTGTAAAACACAAAGCTACTGCTCAGCCAAGCCCAGTCACCCAGGTTTGTTCTTGGCCTCTGGTGCTGTCTGTGTTGCAAATTCTCCCTCTGTCTGGGATTCTCCAGCTTCCTGCCACATTCCAACAATGTGTGGGTCAGCAGGTTAATTTCTGTTAGTATGGGAGTCAGTAGTAGAATCTGGGAAGAGATGTTGAGAATTTGGGGACAAAATAGGATTGGGGCGGATGACTATAATAGGGAGCTTGATCATAAGTAGGGATTCTGACATGGAATGCATTTCTTTAGGAAGTTTCTCTTATGAACTTAAGTGATTCATTGATCAATATTGGCACAGAACTGAGATTTAGTATCTTTCACCTAATTTTAACTTTTTAATGAGATGATCGTACCTGAAATGAGTTGAAGAAAAGCTCGAAGTGCATCCTGATTTCCCATGCGATTCCACTGAAGTTGTGTGGTAAACCAACAAACACAGAATAATGGACTCCAAAGACCAACACGAGAATCAGAGTGGATCTTGCTAATTTTCTTGTTTTAAAAAGAAAGTATGAACATAATTATAATCATGATTATTGAAATATTTGTAATATTACTTTCAAATCAACCCATTGACCAACTTGATACTGATCACTGTTCTTCCTAATTTCTCTCCCATCCTCATCTGGAATATCTGAATGGCTTGGCCAGATGAAGTCTCACCATAGCAGAATGCATTGAGTGCACAGCATCCACTGAAACATGATTCAACACGAAACATTCAAACATGACTCACATTCTGAGATCTTTTCCTCTTCTCCAACTCTCCAATGAAGCACTTTCTGTTGACCATTAATTCTAACCTTATTAGAAAAATCACTACTAGCAGTACTATACCCAGTTACATTCTTGGTCCTTCTCTAAACCTTTTTGATGCCTTCCGCACTTTCAAACAATTGACCTTCAGCTATGCCATTCAAAGATTAAGAAATGTCCCCTTTGAATCCTCACCCAAGACACCAACACTTTTTGGTAATTTTCATCATACCCTTTTCCCACTGACATCATTGCAATCCAGTCAACCCCTCCCTCAGACTTCTCAGTCACTTGCCCATGCATAGCTTTGGATACTAGAAAGATTTCTGACCCACAGTTTATATTGATTTGGGGTTCTAGGTATTATTTAACCTTAATTCAACTAATACATTTCCCATAAGATGGAACAGATATATCCATTTTGGTTAACTTTTCAAATTACTAATCAAAGGAGAGCAGGAAGTTCTTTATCTATCCTTAGGTAATGTTTCTATCAGCGCAGAACAGGCTGCATCCATGTCTTTCATTTATTATTTTTCAACCAGACTACGTAGAATTTGATTGCTGTTATTGCATAAGAACATAAGAAATAGGAGCAGGAGTAGGCCATCAGGACTGTAGAGCCTGTTGCACCATTCAATAAGATCATGGCTGATCTGACCATGGTCTCATCCACACCTACCTGCCTTTTCCCCATAACCCTTAATTCCCCTACTATGCAAAAATCTATCCAACCTTGTCTTAAATATATTTACTGAGGTAGGCTCCACTGTTTCATTGGGCAGAAAATTCTCCAGATTCACCACTCTTTGGGAAAAGCAGTTCCTTTTCATCTCCATCCTAAATTTACTCCCCCAAATCTTGAGGCTAAGTCCCCTAGTTCTAGACTCATCTACCAGTGGAAACAACTTCCCTGCCTCCATCTTATCTATCCCTTCCATAATTTTATATGTTTCTATAAGGTCTACTCTCATTCTTCTGAATTCCAGAGAGTACAATCCCAGGCCACTCAATCTATCCCTTCATCTCTGGAATCAACCTGGTGAACCTCCCCTATACCCCCAAAGCCAGTATATCCTTCCTCAGGTAAACAGACCAGAACTGCGCACAGTACTCCAGGTGCGGCCTCACCAGTACCCTGTGCAATTGCAGCATAACTTCCCTGCTCTTAAATTTACTCCCTCTAGCAATGAAGGCTAGCATTCCATTTGCCTTCTTGATCGCCAGCAGCGCCTGCAAAGCAACCTTTTGTGGTTCATACATAAGTACTCCCAAGTCTCTCTGCTCAGCAGCACACTGCAATCTTTTACCATTTAAGTAATAATCCGACCTTCCAGTTTTCCTTCCCTCTATCCACTGCTAATAAAATAGTGGCAGTGCCACTTCATTGGCTGCGAAACATTTAGAGAGATGGCAGGAAAATGTAAAACATTCCTAAATTAATAGCTTTTCTCCTCAAAATTGAATAGAATGTTCCTAAATGTCAGAATTTTTTTCATGATTGCTTCAGAAAATGGGTTAACTTTAAACTGATGATTGTAAGCAAATGACAGCTTGTCAACAGAAGCAAAAAACAATTATTTCAAAGAGAGTGAAAGAGTACAGTAGTATACATGCAACACACACAGGATGCTAGATGAAATCAGCAAGCATTGCAGCATCTATGGTAGGGAATTAACACTCTATATTCAGGTCAAATCCCTTCATCAGGACTGGAAAAGAAGGGGGCAGAAGCTAGAATGGCTTTGAACACTGTTATGTAATCAAGAAGGCAAGTGTCATATATTGTCATTTAAAGGTTGGTATTACATTTTCTGAAGGAACACACTGTGATTTCAAGAATTCTTCCTTCTTCAATTTACACACCAGCATCTAATTGAAACTTAAAAAAGACAGTGGAAATTAATAAACTCCTTTTGGGCCTCCTGCTGGGTACAGGTATCGACTTTAATTTACGTTTCGATGACAAACTCTGCCATCTTCATCAAGGATGATGCCTGGGCATGTCTAGTCTGGTGGTATATATACCCCCATCGTCCATCCATCCTGATTGGTTAGTCTCCATCCAATCAGGTTTCCGCTGATCCACCTTGCTTACAATGAATTCCAGTTCTTATTTAGAGTGAGACCTTCATCTTTATTAAAATTCTTTTTCTCTAGTTCTGTTTCAATGGCCCCAAAACCCACTGGCACAGCACAGTATTTTTGTGCCTTTGAAGTCAATCCTATGGCCATTGCAAGGACAATATTCTGCTACTGCTGACTTCTCCAGGTAACCTGAACAGATAAACCTCCTGTACTCCTTGATGTGTGTTTCCACTGTGTGTCGCTGCTCAACATTCACAGGGAATCCTGTAAACACCAGCCAGCCTGACTCCCAGGTCATCTTTGAACTGCGTAAGTTGTGATTTGAGCTTCCTTACAGATTTGTGGATAGTATTAATCCAATATTTCTTCAGGATCCTTCCAGAAACCATGGAAATATAGGAAAAAATATAGGGAAACTGGTTAAAATCAATACCTGTACCCGGCTGAAAGCCCAAGAAGAGTTTATTTGTCATTTTGCGCTGGGCAAGAACTGGATCTTTTAGACTGTGAAAATATTTGCAAACTCTTGTCAAACTTTACTAATTTTTGTACGTGTGACTACAGATCTCCTTTCTTGAAATCTTTTGAGACAATGAGCCACAAAACCTCCATGTTTTTTAACAGCCACATAAGGTATAAAAATGGAGTGGAAGGCGAGAATCCACATTTCTATGTGAAATTTGCAAGGTTATACCTCAATAAGGGGGTTAGATAGATAGATAGATAGATAGATACTTTATTCATCCCCATGGGGAAATTCAACATTTTTTTCCAATGTCCCATACACTTGTTGTAGCAAAAACTCATTACATACAATACTTAACTCAGTAATAATATGATATGCATCTAAATCACTAACTCAAAAAGCATTAATAATAGCTTTAAAAAAAAAAAGTTCTTAAGTCCTGGCAGTTGAATTGTAAAGCCTAATGGCATTGGGGAGTATTGACCTCTTCATCCTGTCTGAGGAGCATTGCATCGACAGTAACCTGTCGCTGAAACTGCTTCTCTGTCTCTGGATGGTGCTATGTAGAGGATGTTCAGGGTTTTCCATAATTGACCGTAGCCTACTCAGCGCCCTTCGCTCAGCTACCGATGTTAAACTCTCCAGTACTTTGCCCACGACAGAGCCCGCCTTCCTTATCAGCTTATTAAGACGTGAGGCGTCCTTCTTCTTAATGCTTCCTCCCCAACACGCCACCACAAAGAAGAGGGCGCTCTCAACAACTGACCTATAGAACATCATCAGCATCTCACTGCAGACATTGAATGACGCCAACCTTCTAAGGAAGTACAGTCGACTCTGTGCCTTCCTGCACAAGGCATCTGTGTTGGCAGTCCAGTCTAGCTTCTCGTCCAACTGTACTCCCAGATACTTGTAGGTCTTAACCTGCTCCACACATTCTTTCTCAATCCAATAACTGCCTCTAGCATGCAGACTATCACTGTAATGTCTGTCACATTTATAGTATTGGCTGCTGTACCACTTTAAAGATTGAGCCAAATTTACATGTTACTAACCGTTTTCTGTTGTTGCCTTGTTTAATGTAGAAGCTGTCAGACATGTGTCTGCCTCTGCCGCGTAGACACGCAATAAAATTGCTATCCACCTCTTCACAAGTTCTTTTATTAATAAAGTGCACAGTTTATTGATTAACCTCCAATATGTTAAAATGTGTTTGAGGAAGTCACTGAAGTGTACTGTCAGAAGCACTGGTTGATGAAACTCAAAATTAACTTCAGGCACTGTGCATGAGTTGGAAAATTGGAAGTTGGGTATGAGCCCTTCAAATGGGATAATGTGTTGATGTGTATCAAGAGGCAGAAAGCTGAGTGACTGAGGTGAGCAATGGAAAAAATACAGTTTCCTGGGCTGCTGGATTCCCAGGCAAGTAACAAGTCTAAAATGAGAGACAGTACACAAGGAGTTCATATTATGTGTGACATCCACAATATGGCACCTAGTAAATGATCCATATCATGATAGTCTGTTACTTGAAACTGCGTCTATGGAACATGAATCAAGAAACACGAATTGAAAAAATGATAAATTTTGTATATATCTTTTCACTTCAACCCCAACCTCCTGCCTTCTGCCCATAACCTTGCCCTGACATCAAGAATCTATCAACCTCATCAACTTCTGGCCACAGAAATTCCTCCTAATCTCCATTCTAAATGGACGTCTCTCTGTTCTGAGGTTGTGGCCTCGTGTACCCCAGAGCCATCAAATGCTTCTCAGATGATAATCCTTTCACTCCCGGTATAATTTTCGTGAACCTCTTTTGAACACTCTCCAATATCAGCACATCCTTTCTTAGATAATGGGCCCAAAACTGCTAACAATACTCCAAGTGAGGCCTCACCAATGCCCAATAAAGCCTCAATATTACATCCTTGTTTTTATATTCTAATCCTTTCAAAATAAATGCTAATATTGCATTTGCCTTCTTTGCCAGGGAACTCAACCTACAAGTTAACATTTGCACCCAAGTCCCTTTGTACCTTGGATTTTTGAATTTCCTTCCCATTTAGAAAATACTCTATGCTTTTAATCCTCATTTGTGATACCTTGACAAAAGCCTTCTGAAAATCCAAATACACACATCCACCAATTCTTGGATAAGATAGAAATCCACTGAAAGTTTCAAGTGTATGTCAAGAATTGCTGTATTTTTCTAAATTTAAATGTGTATCATTAAAAAAGTAAAATTGTGTTTAAATTATTTTATTAAGTGGAAGTATCTCCTCCGTGGTAGGGAGGTGGGACCCACCACTCAAACAGTGGGTATTGGCAGCTAGACCTCGTTGTGTAGGTTGATACAGAACAACCTCCCTATAGTAAGGGTACTTGTAGATACCTATATTGGATGGGGCTTAAAATCTTCTTTTGTGTTTACAGCTTAATGGAAAGTGAAAATACCATCACAGAGGGAGGAAACAGGAACACCTGGAGGAAATCTGGCCACAGGGAGAATATACATGATCTTCACAAACTGTAGTGGGAATTACACCCCAATCACTGGGGCTGTAAGGCATTATGCTGTGACAAGAAGGTGACCAGGTGGATGAAATGTGTCACTGGTAGGTGGATGGAACCAGGAAGGGGAAGGGTATGAAACTAGCTGACGGATGCTGGAGGGAAGCATTGGAACATAAGCAAAATGGGAGGACCGAAAGTGGATCAGAGGGAAAGGGAGGAGGATACAGGAGGTAAGGGTTATTTAAATTGGAAAACTTGGACTTAGACAACCGAGGTGCTTTTCCTCTAATCTGAAGCCTTGGTCCCTGTGCTGGCAGTGAAGAAGGCAAATGATGGACAGATTAGTATGGCAATTGGAAGACAGTTTAATTGGCAGTCATTAACAAATATGATTAAAGATGTACTTGGGCTCCTAGACCAAAATTGTGTAAATTTAATTATAAATTAACTGAAAATAGAAAGATATCAATAATCAGGTGAAATGCCATTTAAGCAAAATGCCATTCTTGTAAACTTAGTGGCAAAACAGTTTAAATCACTCAGTAATTGGGAGAATGCACAATTCACGGAGTAGCTCTTCCTCGCTACTGGATGATCTGCACATTACCAACGGTAGACATACTTTGTACAAAGCTTTCCATTATTCCAGTCTATCATATTTAGAGTATGAAAGCAATTATAGGACACAGATAGTACTCCAAGCAGTGCTCTTAAATAAATATTCGTCTTGGGAAGAACAGTTATAATTGATGTACACCTTCAAGAAAGCACTAACAATGTGACACCTCATTAAAGTAATGCTACTTCAGCAAAGAAAATTTTCTGTGGAGCATAACAATGTGCTGAGGAGCGGAGAGGGACCATATGATGAAATAAAAAGAAATAACAGATATTGCAAGCAACTGAAACTAAAATAATTGATTTAGTAGTTATGTGTAAGTCAAAGAAGATACACTGAAAAATTAATAAGAAAATTCAAGTAGGATATAAGAAATGGTAGCAGAATTAGGCCATATGGCCCATCGAGTCTGCTCTGCCATCTGATCATAGCTGATTTACTTTTTTTCTTGACCCCATTCTCCTGTCTTCTCCCTGTAACCTTTGATGCCCTTTCCATTCAAGAATATCTCAAACTCTGCTTTAAATATATCCAATGCCTTGGCCACCACAGCCCTTTGAGACAGAGATTCACCACTCTCTGGCTAAAGGAATTCCTCTTCATCTCTGTTGTAAAGGGTAGTTCTTCTATTCTGTGTCTGTGCCCCCAGTCCTAGACTCCCCCACTATAGGAAACATCCTCTCCACATCCACTCTATATAGGCCTTTCAATATTTGCTAGTTTTCAATCAGATCCCACCCCCCCCCCCCCCATTATTTTACTAAACTCCAGCAAGTACAGGTCCAGAGCCATCAAACACAAGTCATACATTAACCTTTTCATTCTGGGAATCATTCTTGTAAACCTCTGGATTCATTCCAATGCTTTCGTAGATAGGAAGCTAAAATCTGCCCACAATACACCAAACGTGGTCTGACCAATGCCTTACAAAACCTCAGCGTTACATTAATTGCTTTTACATTCCAGCACTATCAAAATGAATGCCAACATTGCCTTTGCCTTCAAAAGCACCAACGCATGTTACATTTAGGGAATCCTGCCCAAGGACTCCCAAGTCCTCTGTAGACTCCCTTCTTCCTCAGCATACCCTGCCCCTCCACCTATAGTTATGTCATCCACAAACTCATCCACAAAGCCATCAGTTCACTCAACATACATTGTAACATAAAAAAGTAACGGACTCAATAACAACTTCTGCGCATCGTCACTAGTTACTGGCAGCCAAATAGTAAAGGCCCCATTTATTCCCACTCTTTGCCTCTTGCCTGTCACCCAGTTTTCTGCCCATGCTAGGATCTTTCTTATTATACCATGGGCTCCCACCCTTCTTAGCGGCCTCATTTACTATATTGCATGCCCTCACTTTTCTTTATACGCACTCTTTGACTTACCTTGACAACCATGATTGCCTCATCTTCCTTTTGAATGATTCTTCTTTGGGATAAACCAATTCTGCATCTTTCAGATTGTTCCCAAAAACCCTAGCTATTGTGATCCCTGTTATTGTCCCCTCCCAATCAACTTTGCCTCCGTAGTTACCTTTATTCCACTGTAATACTGCAACATCCGATTTTAGCTTCTCCCTCTTAAACTGCATGGTGAATTCTATCATATTATAATCACTACCTCTTAATTTAAGTTCCCTAATTAAATGTGGTTCATTATATAACACACAATATGTAATTTCCTTAGTGGGCTTGACAGGCTGGCCAACTGGATATGAAGTTGACTTGGTGGAAAGAGACAGAGGGTGCAGTGAAAGGACGTTTCTCTGGTTGGCCCACTGCTGTTCATCATCTAAAATAACAATTTCTATGAGAATGTATTTGCATAGTTAGTAATTTTGCCGATGACACCAAAATTGGTGGTATAATGGATAGTTAGGAAGATTATCCAAGGTTTCAACAGAATTTAGATCAATTGGGAAAATGGGCCAAGAAGTGGCAAAGGGAATTTAATTAAGGCAAACGTGATGAGGGAAGGATATACAGAACACAGTGAATGGCAGGGAAATGGAGATTGTTGTAGAATGAAGAGGCCAGGGTATACGTACCTCATCTCCAGAATGAGGTGACATGAGTAGATAAGGTGGGGAACAAGACACTTGACAGCTTTGCCTTCATCAGTCAGGGCAATGTGTAAAAGACCGACAGCTGTACAAGATGTTTGTAGACTACACTTAGAGTATTATGTGCAGTTCTCTTTGTCCTGTAACAGGATGGATGTCATTAAGATGGAAAGGTTCACAAGGATGTTGCATGGACTGGAGGGCTTGAATTATACGGAGAGAATGGGCAGGCTGGGGCTTTTTCCCCTGGAATACAGTAGGCTGAAGTAGGCATAAAGATACTTAAATTCATCTGAGGCGCAGATAAGGTGGAAAGCCATAACCTTTTTCCTCAGGTCAGGTAGAGGAAGGCATAGGTTTAAGGAGAGGAGGGAAAGATTTAAAGGGGACCTGAGGGCCAACATTTTCAGACAGGGTCATGTGTATGTGGAATGAGCTGCCGGAGGAAATCATAGATGCACGTTCAACTCCAATGTTTAAAAGGGATTTGAACAGTACATGGACAAGAAAAGTTCAGAAGACCTTTTGCCCAATTATTACCAGCACCACTTCGACCAAACACAAAGTTATCTGGCCTGAAAATCTGTTCAAAGGGTCCAGATTGAACAGAGTCCATTGTACCAGGCTCCAAATCCATGAGAATGGCTCAGGTTGTCTGACACTCCGAGGGAGCAGTTGTAAAGTTTGATGGCCACAGGCAGGAATGACTTCCTATGACGCTCAGTGTTGCATCTCGGTGGAATGAGTCTCTGTCTGAATGTATTCCTGTGCCTAACCTATACATTATGGAGTGGATGGGAGACATTGTCCAAGATGGCATGCAACTTGGACAGCATCCTCTTTTCAGACACCACCGTCAGAGAGTCCAGTTCCACCCCCCACAACATCACTGGCCTTACGAATGAGTTTGTTGATTCTGTTGGTGTCTGCTACCCTCAGCCTGCTGCCCCAGCACACAACAGCAAACATGATAGCACTGGCCACCACAGACTCGTAGAACATCATCAGTGTCATCCAGCAGATGTTAAAGGACCTCAGTCTCCTCAGGAAGTAGAGACTGCGCTGACCCTTCTTGTAGACAGCCTCAGTGTTCTTTGACCAGTCCAGTTTATTGTCCATTCGTATCCCCAGGTACTTGTAATCCTCCACCATGTCCACACTGACCCCTTGGATGGAAACAGGGGTCACCGGTGCCTTAGCCCTCCTCAGGTCCACCACCAGCTCCTTAGTCTTTTCACTATAAAACTATCTTTGGGGATTGTCTCCAGTCCCGTATGAGCAACCCTTCTTATTGGATTGAATTGTACACCACAATCTTTGATGTTTAAAGAAGCTGCAGGCCCTTCTGAAAGGGGACTAAGGACCACCAGCACTTCTGACGGCACAGATTCAGTGTGCTGCCCAACACAAAACGATTGGACTGTGACATTAAACATGTACAATCCCCTGGTTCTGATTGTGAATAGCCTGACATTTGTTTCCATGTTTGCCAAGGAGGCAGGAAACTACATCAATAGTAAAAATCTTACTGGGGCCAGGTCATTCCAAAGTTACACTTTAGATAGGTGCAAGGGAGGCTATCGCTGACTGTCCTCCAGCTTTCCGAAGGCTACATGGCCTGTGCATGGCACCCCAGGATGTGCTCCACTTGGAGCGAGCTTGGGGACAAGGCAGTCCTCAGAACAACAGTTCCAGAAACTGCAAACAGGAAGATCACCAGATAAAATCGTGCAAGGAGAGCAGGTGCTGCAAACTGTGTGGAGAGACAGACATTGTATGCCAGAAATTTTCCTTCAGCACAGGCAATAGGAGAGGGTCCTCCACTGAATAAAACATTTCCCCTCCATCTTCAAGGCTTCAGTCAAACAAGTGTCCAGTAAAGGGAAAGAAGAACAACTGCTATCAGCCCTGCCTTTTCCCCCATTGATGGTCCATGGAAGAGGAGGTAGTGCAGTATCCAACTTGTCCATCTTCTGAAATCCAAGGGTAATTCATCACCCAATGCACCAGATCTTCAGGAAACAAGGAAGGATGTACCATCCAACCACCAGGTCTTCAGGAAATGAGGACACGAAGCACCTCAGCCTCAGGAAATAAGGAGCCATGCACTATCCAATTCGCTCCAACCAGATGTAAAAGGTCCGAAACGAGTCAACCCCAGCTCTGAAGAATGAATGGATGGCCATCTTCCAGCAGCTTCTCCTGCTCCTGGCACCATTCCAGTCAGTTTTCTGAGTGATAACTTCAACAGCATGGACAACCATTGCATCTCTGTCCAGACTTGGCAAACACACACTTCACAAAGAGGTGGATGACCATCTCATCCACACTGCAGTCACCTTGAGGTCTGCATTTTGGGATAGAGACTGACAATGCATGAAGGATCTTGCGCGTACAGCCCTTCTCGTTACTAGCCAAGTGAGGTCTTGGTGCTTCTTTGAAAGCTCTGGTGATGAGATACTCTAACAGAAAACATCAGCAGGCCAGGCAGCATCTATGAAAAAGAGCACAGTTGACATTTCGGGCGGGGACCCTCCATCAGGATGAGAAAAAATGATGAGGAGTCAGAGTAAGAAAGTTGGGGGAGGGGAAGAAGAACCACAAGGTGATAGGTGTAACTGGGGGTGGGGAGGGGAAGGGTGAAATAAAGAGCTGGGAAGTTGATTGGTGAAAGAGATACAGGGTACGAGAAGGGGGAGTATAATAGGAGAGGTCAGAAGGCCATGGAAGAAAGAAAAGGGGGAGGAGCGCCAAAGGGAAGTGATGGGCTGGTAAGGAGATGAGGCGAGAGAGAGAGAAAAGGGAGTGGGGGAATGATGAACGGGGGAAAATTACCAGAAGTTCAAGAAATCTAAGTTCATGCTATCAGGTTAGAGGTTACCCAGACAGAATACAAGGTGTTGCTCCTCCAACGGGAATGTCAGCGGCGAGCGCGGAGTTTAAAAAGAGGCCCACTTTTAGGAGCAGGCAGCGGAGCGGGAGCAAGGAGTGCTCGTGGTCGACAGACGACTGGAGATCGGAGGATTGGAGGATCAGCCATTGTAGGTAGGCCGAGACGGTCAGACCTACCTGGACAGTACCTGAGGAGGAAGGTAAAACTGCGCAGGCGCGGGTGATGTCAGCGGCCAGCGTGGAGTTTAAAAAGAGGCCCACTTTTAGGAGCAGGCAGTGTTGGTGCGGGCAGCGGAGTGTGCGGGAGCAGAGTGCTGGGCTTTGGCTTAGCGGGTTTCGGTGCAAGGGGACTTCGGTGAGAGGAAATCAGTGAGCCTGAGTACGTGCTTGCTGAGGTAAAAAGGTAAGGTCGGTAGGTACTTTTTTCATTTATTCTGACTAATCTGGGATCAGGTAATGGGGGAGACAGTTAGAGCAGTGGTGTGCTCCGTATGCAGTATGTGGGAGGTCAGGGTCAACACAGTTGTCCCTGATGACCACACCTGCAATAGGTGCATCCAGCTGCAGCTCCTATCAGACCGAGTTAGGGAACTGGAGCAGGAGCTGGATGAACTACGGATCATTCGGGAGGCAGAGGCAGAGATAGATAAGAGTTATCGGGAGGTAGTCACACCGAAAAGACAGGAGGTAGGCAAATGGGTGACAGTCAAGAGAGGCAGGGGGAGCAGACAGAGAGAGAAGAGCACCCCTGTGGCCGTTCCCATCAACAATAAGTATACTGTTTTGGATACTGTTGGTGGGGATGACCTACCAGGAACAAATTGCAGTGGTCCTGTCTCTGGCACTGAGGTTGGACCCTCGACTAGGAAGGGGAGGAGGGAAGAGAAGAGAGCGGTAGTGATAGGGGATTCTATAGTAAGGGGGGCAGATAGGAGATATTGTGGGGAAGAACGGGAGTCTCCGATGGTATGTTGCCTCTCTGGTGCCGGGGTCCAGGACATCTCAGGTGCAGGTTATTCTCAAGAGGGAGGGCAAGAACCCAGATGTTGTGGTCCATGTAGGGACCAACGACGTGGGTAGGATGAGTGAGGGGGTCCTGGGTAGTGAGTACAGGGAGTTAGGTGCAAAGCTGAAGGGCAGGACCTCCAGGGTAACAATCTCAGGATTGCTACCTGTGTCACGTGTGAGTGAGGCAAGGAACAGAAGGATTATACAGATTAATACGTGGCTGAGAGGATGGTGCAGGAGGGAGGGCTTCAGGTTTTTAGATAATTGGGCTTTGTTCCAGGGAAGGTGGGATCTGTTCTGACGGGACGGTTTACACCTGAACTGGAGCGGTACTAACATTCTTGCAGGAAAGTTTGCTAGTGCTGCTCGGGGGGGTTTAAACTAAATTTGCAGGGGGCAGGGATCCAGAATGTGAGAGAGGATAGCGAGATGAAGAATAAAGGACAGGTGGGGACTACACGGTTCCAGAATATTAAGTGTGTAGCAGAGAAAGGTGAGGCGGAACAAGTGATAAGGAGGACACATGTACAGAGGGATGGTCTGACGGAACATGGTGTTAAATGTGCAGAAAGAATAAGTAAATTTAGGAAGGACAACAAAATTCTAGGGGCGTATAGCCCGATGAGAGTTCGGGGAGCTGGGTTAAGCACAATAGGCAACGATTTAAACAGAGAGAGGAGAAATGGGTTAAAAATTCTATATCTGAATGCATGAAGTGTCAGAAATAAGGTGGATGAGCTTGAAGCTCAGGTGTGAATGGGTAACTATGATGTTGTTGGGATAACGGAGACATGGCTACAGGGAGATCAGACCTGGGAAATGAATGTACAAGGGTATACGTGCTATCGTAGGGACAGAAATGTGGGCAGAGGGGGTGGGGTGGCCCTGTTGGTGAGGAATGAGATTCAGTCCTTTGCAAGGGGGGACATAGGATCAGGAGAAGTAGAGTCTGTGTGGATAGAACTGAGGACCAGTAAGGGCAAAAAGACCCTAATGGGTGTTGTCTACAGGCCCCCAAACAGTAGCATGGATATTCGGTGCAAGTTGAATAGGGAGTTAACATTGGCATGTGGCAAAGGTAATGTCGCAGTCGTTATGGGGGATTTCAACATGCAGGTGAACTGGGAGAATCAGGTTGGTGCTGAACCACAGGATAGGGAGTTTGTAGAGTCCCTACGGGATGCATTCTTGGAACAGCTTGTACGAGAGCCGACCAAGGACAAGGCTATTCTGGATTTAGTGTTGTGTAATGAACAGGATTTGATAAGCGATCTTGAAGTAAAGGAGCCATTAGGAGGTAGTGACCATAATATGATAAGTTTTTATCTGCAATTTGAGAAGGATAAGGGCAGATCGAAGGTGTCAGTGTTGCAGTTGAACAAAGGAGACTATGGAGCCATGAGGGAGGAGCTGGCCAAAGTTAAATGGATGGATATCCTAGCAGAAAAGACAGTGGAACAGCAATGGCAGCAATGGCAGCAATGGGAATAATGCACAAGGTGCAAAATCAGTTCATCCCCCAGAGAAGGAAGGATTCAAAGGGGGGAAAGGGGCCACAGTGGTTGACAAAGGAAGTCAGAGATTGCATAGCATTATGTTACGAATGTGCCACAGCTCTGAGGGGCCGAAAGGTGCGGGGTAGCCCCCTCCTTTGTGAGAATCGCAAGATCACTATTAAGTCAGTTCAGGGGACACAGGAAATGAGAGAAAGACATGCAGAATCCACAAAAGGGTTAGAATGTGTCCTGGCCTCCGAAAGGCAGACCCATTGATACCGGCTATTGTCTCTTGGAGATGGACTTGTGTATTGCATCCTGTACGATGCAATCAAAGCCCCAGGCAATGAACCAAGGAGGAGGTTGGTGGAGGGATTGCATCATCCCCAACCTGATTGACACCTGAGACCCTGTGAGTCAGGATAAAAAGAGGGTCTGTGGGAACAGCCCCTCAGACGCACCAGAAGAAACGCTAGCGATCCCGTAATAGCGAAAGCTGGTGAAAGGCCATGTGCGTCCGCTTCCATTTGCCCGGAATCGGTGACCTTTGCCATTTAAAAACGGTTTTTAGCTAACAACGGGGAACTCAACTCTCAATGACTCTCGAAGGATTGACATCATAAACGGAATGGGCAAGTTTTAACCCGTCTCTCTCTCTCTCACAATTGCCACACAGGGTCCCCAATGGCTGCAGCCTGTATGAACTGAACGAACTATATATTTCCATTGGACAATTCATTATCCCCTAGACAACGATACCGCTTATTTCTTATTGATTATTATTATACCCGCACTTTTAGGTTTAGTATTGACGACGTATATTATCTGTGTGTTTGCATTGATATTATTTTTGTGTATTTCTATCAATAAATACTGTTAAAAATAGTACCATCAGACTTCAACGGACCTCTTTATCTTTGCTGGTAAGTGACCCAGTTACGGGGTACGTAACAATTAAAAAAAAATAAGTATGACAGAGCTAAGGTGAGTGGGAAGACAGATGATTGGGAAATTTTTAAGGAACAACAGAACTTAACTAAAAAGGCAACACAGGGAGAAAAAATGAGGTACGAACGCAAGCTAGCCAGGAATATAAAGGAGGATAGCAAAAGCTTTTTTAGGTGTGTGAAGAGAAAGAAGATAGTTAAGAACAATGTTGGGCCCTTGAAGAATGAATTGGGTGAAATTGTTATGGAAAACAGAGAAATGGCAGAAGAATTTAATAAGTACTTTAGATCTGTCTTCACTAGGGAAGACACAAGCAATCTTCCAGATGTATGGATGGGCCAAGGACATAAGGTAACAGAGGAAATGAAACAGATTGACATTAGGAAGGAAACGGTGATGAGTAGACTGATGGGACTGAAGGCTAACAAATCCCCAGGTCCAGGTGGCCTGTATCCTAGGGTACTAAAGGAGGTGGCTGTGGAAATCATTTTCCAATGTTCCTTAGATTCAGGATCAGTTCCTGAGGATTGGAGAATGGCTAATGTTATCCCACTTTTTAAGAAAGGAGGGAGGGAGAAACAGAGAACTATTGTCCTGTCAGCGTAGCATCAGTAGTGGGGAAGATGCTAGAGTCCATTACTAAAGATGAAATAGTGGCATATCTAGATAGCAGTGATAGGATTAGGCCGAGCCAGCATGGATTTACCAAGGGCAAATCATGCTTGACTAATCTATTGGAGTTTTTCGAGGATGTAACCAGGAAGTTAGACCGGGGAGATCCAGTGGATGTAGTGTACCTCGATTTTCAGAAGGCATTTGATAAGGTCCCACATAGGAGATTGGTGGGTAAAATCAGAGCTCATGGCATTGGGGGGAAGATATTGACATGGATAGAAAACTGGTTGGTAGTTAGAAAGCAAAGGGTAGCGGTGAATGGGTGTTTCTCGGAATGGCAGGTGGTGACTTGTGGGGTGCCACAGGGCTCGGTATTGGGACCACAGCTGTTTACGATTTACATCAACAATTTAGATGAAGGCATTGAGAATAACATCAGCAAGTTTGCTGATGATATTAAGCTGGGTGGCAGTGTGACATGTGATGAGGATGTTAGGAGAATTCAGGGTGACTTGGATAGGCTGGGTGAGTGGGCAGATACTTGGCAGATGATGTTTAATGTGAATAAGTGTGAGGTTATCCACTTTGGGAGTAAGAACAGGAAGGCAGATTATTATCTGAACGGTGTAGAGTTAGGTAAGGGAGAAATACAAGGAGATCTAGGAGTCCTTGTTCATCAGTCACTGAAGGTGAATGAGCAAGTGCAGCAGGCAGTGAAGAAGGCTAATGGAATGTTGGCCTTTAATACAAAGGGAATTGAGTACAAGAGCAAGGAAATCCTTTTGCATTTGTACAGGGCCCTGGTGAGACCACACCTGGAGTACTGTGTACAGTTTTGGTCTCCAGGGTTAAGGAAGGACATTCTGGCTGTAGAGGAAGTGCAGCATAGATTCACAAGGTTAATTCCTGGGATGTCCGGACTGTCTTACGCAGAGAGGTTAGAGAGACTGGGCTTGTACATGCTGGAATTAAGGAGATTGAGAGGGGATCTGATTGCAACATATAAGATTATTAAGGGATTGGACAAGATAGAGGCAGGAAATATGTTCCAGATGCTGGCAGAGTCCAGTACCAGAGGGCATGGTTTAAGAATAAGGGGTAGGTCATTTAGGACAGAGTTAAGGAAAAACTTCTTCTCTCAGAGAGTTGTGAGGGTGTGGAATGCACTGCCTCAGAAGGCAGTGGAGGCCAATTCTCTGGATGCTTTCAAGAAGGAGCTAGATAGGTATCTTATGGATAGGGGAATCAAGGGATATGGGGACAAGGCGGGAACCAGGTATTGATAGTAGATGATCAGCCATGATCTCAGAATGGTGGTGCAGGCTCGAAGGGCCGAATGGTCTACTTCTGCACCTATTGTCTATTGTCTATAATGTGGTCACATTGTGACAGTGGAGGATGGATAGACATATCAGAATGGGAATGGGGAGTGGAATTAAAATGGGTGGCCACTGGGAGATTTCATTTTTTCTGGCGGACAGAACGTAGGTATTCAATGAAGTGGTCTCTCAATCTGCATCGGGTCTCACCAATATACAGGAGGCCACACTGGGAGCACCAGATATAGTAGATTATCCCAACAGATTCACAGTTGAAGTGTCGCCTCACCTGTATATCAGTGAGACCCAAATACAGATTGGGAGACCGCTAGGCCAAGCACCTACACTCCGTCTGCCAGAAAAATCAAGATCTCCCAGTGGCCACCCATTTTAATTCCACTTCCTATTCCCATTCTGATATCAGTGCATGGTCCCCTCTACTGTCGTGATGAGACCACACTCAGGTTGGAGTAGCAGCACCTTGTATTCTGTCTGGGTAGCCTCCAACCTGATAGCATGAACATTGATTTCTCTATCTTCCAGTAATGCCCCCAACCCCTCTCCTTCACCATTCCCCATTCCCATTTCGCTCTCACCTTATCTCCTTAGTTGCCTATCACCTCCCTCCCTCTGGTACTCCTTCCCCTTTTGTTTCTTCCATGGCCTTCTTTCCTCTCCTATCAGATTCCCCCTTCTCCAACCCTGTATCTCTTTCAGCAATCAACTTCCCAGCTCTTTACTTCACCCCTTCCCCCCTCCCAGTTTCACCTATCACCTAGTGGTTCTTCATCCCCTCCCCCAACTTCCTTACTCTGACTCCTCATCTTTTTTTTTCCAGTCCCGCTGAAGGGTCTCAGCCCAAATTGTTAACTGTAGTCTTTTCCATAGATGCTGCCTGGTCTGCTGAATTCCTCCAGCATTTTGTGTGTGTTGAATAGACAAACAATGGGCTTATTCCAGAGGTGAACAGCAAATTAATGGAAATGGAATTTGATACTGGTTCAGCTGTTTCAGTAATTCCACAAAATAAGTTTGAACGGCATTTCAAAGATATTGATCTGAAGCCTCCAGATATCCAACTGAGAATTTATACTAGAGAAAAGATGACTCCTGTGGGAATGACTTTTGTAACTGAAATACAACAATCAACAAGCCACAGTGGGCTTATATGTAGGAAAAGCAGGAGGACCAGCATTGTGGGGACTTGAATGGCTAAGACAAACACAATGTGACTGGAGATCCATCCGCCATTTGCATTCCACACCCCCTGCCAAAGGGTCAACTGAAAGTGAACTAAGAGATGCTGGATGATGCCACAGCAGTGTTCAAGGATGACATTGGAAAGCTCAAACATATCAAAGGTAAAATACTGTTACGTGAAAATGCCACACCCGAATTTTACAAATACCATCAGGTTCCTTATATCATCCCTCATAATGTAGCCAGTGAGCTAGATCGCAAGGAGACTGAAGAAATTATTTCCAAGGTTGAGTGGAGCACATGGGCATCACCAGTGGTCCCAGTAGCCAAGAACAATGGCTCTGTCAGGATCTGCGGTGATTTTAAGTCACTATCAACCTAGTTCTAAAAGTAGATCAATACCTTCTGCCCAGGATAGAGGATATCTTTGCAAACCTTTCTGGAGGAAAACACTTCAGCAAAGTGGATTTAGCTGAGGCCTACATAGATATGGTGATGGAAGAAGAGTTCAAGTGTTTCTCAACATAAACACTCACAAAGGGGTTTCTCAACACAATAGGGTTATTTTTGTTGTAGCATCAGCACTCTGGCAGAAAGCTGTGGACCAGGTGGTGCACGGCTGGCCAATCACTCAGTTTTACCTGGATGACATCATCGTTACTGATGGGGATGACAAGGAACAGCTCCAAAATCTCAGGACAATGTTAAAAGGATTAAAAGATTATGGGTTCAGAGCACGATGCAACAAGTGTGAATTCTTTAAACCAAGCATTACTTACTATGGTCACCCCATTGATTTACAAGAATTACATAAGGGTGCTGGGAAAATTCAAGTAGTAATGGGTGCCCCAAGGCCAAAGGACATCGCAGTCCTTTTTAGGATTTGTCAAGACACAATTACAAGATCAAATTCATGAGAAAAATCTAATCATAAAAATGCTGATGCATTGTCCCGTTCACCTTTGGAAAAGGAAATACCCGAAAAGTTTACAAATGAGAACACTCCTCTTGACCTATTCTCCCTAACGCCAATCAAAAAGTCTAAAGATCACACTGCACTGACACTGATTCAGAAGATTGCCAATTTCCTCCTTGCATATCGCAATACAGCCGACTCCACAGCCAACAGCTCACTAGCCATGCTGTACCTGGGTCATCCCCTACAGTTATGCTTGGATCTCCTTAAACGCAAAGCAGGACAAACAGATAAGACAAATGGAGGGCTCCTTAAACAGGGAGGTTCCATATTTCACAAACGATCCTGGCGTGAGACTACAGAGGTGATCAAAAGAGGGTATTTGGCAAGTTTAGGGACAGAACTGGACAACTCTCCTACACAGCTGAGATTGTGTTTGATTTCATCTGGAGACTGCACAAAGATCAGTTGAGGAAAGAAGATCATTGCTAGAGAAGACGTGTATCCAGATCTGTCAGAACCATTTCCTGCAGTCCCAGAGTCAGCTCCTACAACCACCACAGAGGAGGCCCTAAAACTGGAGGATGTTTCACAACCATGTCTCTCCTGCTGAGCAGAGCAACCCACAAGAATAGGTAAGCCTCCACAGTGAATAAATTTTTAGGCCCAAATGGAACGATTCAAATTTACTATGCTGTGGATGTCTGTATAGGACTTATATTATGTAGCATACTGTGTATATAGTTGAGATGCATTCTATATTGAGTTAGAGTTTATAGCTAGGCAGGGAGGTGTGTTGTGTATTTAATATTTCGGTAATATCCGAGTAATATTGTAGGTATATTGTTTGAGCAATCTTTGTTGTTTAAATGATTTATTACAGATTATATGTAAAAGGTACATGAATTACATAGGTCATTGCATCATATAGGTGTGTCTCGCTAAAAGTAAAATTAAGAATGTACACAAGTTACTCTGGCTCTGTGTTTTTCTTCAATTAGTTTTTGTGTCTTCGAATTACAAAACATAACTCACTGATGGTCTGCTTAGGAAACCATCCCACAGGGTTCACTATCTCCTTCTGCCACAGAGCCCCCATACATCCTGTGGAGACTGTGACCTGTCAGACTTGTGGTCCAACGGTTCTTAAGTTGTAGTTTATACAAGTGGTTGCACCCATCACTGCACAGGACCAGAAAGAATCTTAAAGTCTGGATAGTCCAACTATACACCAAAATAGACTGTATTAAACTTTAAGTTAACAGTCTCATTTTCGCTTCATCTGCTCTAGTTAACCATTTTCTAAAGGATTAAGAATTACCATCAACATTTTGTCCGCATGTATTTATTTAATAATTTTATTATCTTTTTACTTATATTTATTTAATCCATGAACTGCTACTACCTCTGAAAGCTCTGTATTCAATGCGTTATTGGTAATTAGAGCTGAGTTCCTTTTTGATTCATTTATCAACAAGCATGCAGTAGCCTGTCTTGCTTTGCATTTCACATGAAAAGACAAATTCAAACAAGATAAACTCAGTTGTAGTGCATGTCAAGCTCATTATCACACTTCAACATCATATAATCCTTTTGATGTAGTATGTTTGTGAAGGTATTTAAATATTAATGTTTAAGAGCAAAGCTTTTTTATTATTTGGGAGTCTGGAGTTTGATCGTTCAGAGCTTGACTAGCACCTTTTGCTTGTTGAGTTTCTGCAGTGCTAAGAGTGTAGCTTGTTCACAAGCTGATTAACGCTTGAAGGTAGAAAGGGAATTTATAATGGAAAAAACGGAGAGGAAATGCATGTGTAGGATTTTGAATATATTATGTGTAGCAGAAAGCTGATTCAGGTTATTAATGCATTTTTACTTACTCAGTACAAACTAGGTGTTTATAATATGTGTGTTTGTTCATGTCATTTCTAATGTTGTAAAGTTCAAAGTAAATATATTATTAAAGTACAGTACATACTTATGTAAGCATATACAACCCTAAGATTCATTTTCTTGTAGGCAATCACAGTAAGTACAAGAAACACAATAGAATCAACAACAAAACAAACAATAAAACCAAACTGCAAATGCAAAATGAGAAGAAAAAAAGTAATAATAAATAAAAAAGCAATAAATATGGAAAATATGAGATGAAGTTCTTGTTAGAAAAGTTCACTGTGAGTAAAGTTATCCCCTCTAGTTCAAGAGGGATAATAATTGTTCATAATCCTGGTGGTGTGGGCCCCAAGGCTCCTATATCTTCTTCCTGATGGCTCAATCCCTGCTTGCCTCTGCCCCTCTCACAATCACTCCTTGCCTGCTTTCCATCTCCTTCTGGTGCTCCCCTCCCCCTTTCTTTCTCCCTAGGCCTCCTGTCCCATGATCCTTTCCCTTCTCCAGCTCTGTATCCCTTTTGCCAATCAACTTTCCAGCTCTCAGCTTCACCCCACCCCCTCCTGTCTTCTCTTATCATTTCAGATCGCCCCCTCCCTCTCCCACTTTCAAATCTCTTACTATCTTTTCTTTCAGTTAGTCCTGACAAAGGGTCTTGGCCCGAAACGTTGACTGTACTTCTCCCTATAGATGCTGCCTGGCCTGCTGTGTTCCACCAGCATTTTGTGTGTGTTGCTTGAATTTCCAGCATCTGCAGATTTCCTCGTGTTAGCGGAGCTACAGTCAGGTAGTTTTGCCAAGGTATTGTATTTTGCTAGGGTAAGGACATTATAGAGATTGTACAAAGTTTTCTTGAAAGGTGGGGAGAAGAGAGCTAGGAGTCATGGATGCCAAAAAAATATGAAGAGATAGAAAAAAATTAGAAAACACTGAAAACACTTGTCAACTCAGATGGCATCTGTGGAAAAAGAAACTGAATTAGCCTTTTAGTTCTGTGGCCCTTTGTCAGCCAGGATGAGTGCTATTGTCCAGCTGTTAAAGATTAATGAGCCAGGGAGGAAGTTAAAGAACAGTGGTTTCATCAGTGTCATTCGCAGTAACACCTTCAGATTCCTGGAACAGCGACTAGTTCAGTGACTGTAGTTTACTCATTTAAGATGTAGAAATTGCATTAGAACAGATCTAAGGCATTCACTGCACAGGCAGGAAGCCAATGTTCCAAGTGCCAATTAAACTGGTATTTTTGCACCAGAATTTTAAAGAAAAAGAGATATAGTGTACAAAGGTCTGCAAAGCATTTGAGATAGAAGTAATTCTGAATTTCATAGAATCATAGAAAATACAAAGCAGTCCAAAATAAACTGATGGCCACGTCTGCACCAGATGCAATGAGCTGCAGCTCTTAGAAACATTGATAAGGAACTGGAGCTGCAGCTCGATAACCTTCGGCTTGTTAGGGAAAATGCAGGGGTGATAGACAGGAGCTACAGGGAGGTAGTTATCCCAAGGCTACAGGAGACAGATAAATGTGTGACTGTCAGGAGAGTGAAGGGAGAATGTTAGATAGTGGAGAACACCCCTGTGGTCGTCCCCCTCAGCTGTTGAGGGGGATCTACCTGGGGGAAGCACCAGTGGCCGTGCCTCTGGCACTGAGTCTGGCTCTGTGGCTCAGAAGGGCAGGAAACTGAAGAGGAGGGCAGCAGAAATAGGGACTCTACAGTTTGGGGGACAGATAGGTGATTCTGTGGACGCAAAAAGGAAACGTGTGGTCGTTTGCCTCTCAGGTGCCAGGGCCTGTAATGTTTCTGAACACATTCACAATATCCTGAAAATAGAGGGTGAGCAGCCAGAAGTTGTGGTACATACTGGTACCAATGACAAACGTAGAAAAAGCGAGGAGATCCTGCAAAAAGAATAGGAAGGAAGCTGAGAAGCGGGACCCCCAGGGTAGTATTCTCAGAATTGCTGCCTGTGCCACGTGACAGTGATGATATGAATAGAATGAGGTGATGGAGAAATGCGTTGCTGAAGATTTGCAGCAGGGAATCAGATTTCTGGATCATTGGGATCTATTCTGGGGCAGATGTGACTGGGTCACACTTGAATCCAAGAAGACCAATATCCTTGTGGGCAGGTTTGCTAGAGCTGTTGGGAGTGGTTTAAACTAATCTAGCAGGGGAATGGGAGCCAGGATGATAGAGTTGAGGATGAGCCAGCAGGCTTACAGGCAGTTGATGGGCGTAACATGTATGTAAGGAAAGATGAGCCAATGACTGTGGACAAATGCAGACAGAGCAAGAGACATAGAGGCAAAATTCACAGGGCTGAAGAATGCAGAACTGAAGGTGCTGTATTTAAATGCAGGTAGTATTCGGAATAAGGTGGCCGAGCTTGTGGCACAGTTAGAGATTAGTCGGTATGATATTGTGGACATCACTGAATCGTGGCTGAAAGAAGACCACAGTTGGGAGTTTAACATCAAAGGATATATTGTGTATCGAAAGGACAGGCAGGAAGGCATAGGCAGTGGTGTGGCTCTACTGGTAAGTGATGGAATTACATCTTTAGAAAGAGGTGACATGAGGTCAGAGAATGTCAAATATTTACGGGTGGAGTTACGAAACTGCAAAGGTGAAAAAAACATTATGAGAATCAAATACATATCTCCAAATAGCAGCCAAGATGTGGGGTTGAGATTGCAAAGGGAGCTGGAAAGGGCATTTAATAAAGGTATGTAATAATGTAATTACACAATTGTAATGGGAGACTTCAATTTACAAGGGGATTGGGAAAATCAGGTTGGTGTCAGATTGCAAGAGAGGGAATTTGTTAAGTGCATATGAGATGACTTTTTAGAGCAGCCTGTACTCGACCCTACTGGAGGAAAGGTTATTTTAGATCGGGTGTTGTGTAATAACCCAGATTTTATTTGTCAGATTAACGTAAAGAAACCTTTAGCAGGCAGTGATCAAAATATGATTGAATTCATACTGCAGTTTGAGAGGGAGAAGCATAAGACCATGTATCAGTATCACAATGGAATAAAGGGAATTACAGAGGCGTGAGAGAGGAGCTTGGAGGCGGGTACTGGCGGGGATGACAGCAGAATGGAGTGGAATAGTGCACAGGACACAGGATAGATATGTCCCTCAGAAGCAGTTTTCAAGTGGCAGGTGTAGGCAACTGTGGCTGACAAGGGAAGTGAAGGACTACATAAAAGCCAAGGAAAGGGCATATAAGGTAGCAAAACTGAGTGGGAAGTTTGATGATTGGGAAGCTTTTAAAAGGGAAGTGAGAGTTGATATTGGACCACTGGAAAATGATGCTGGTGAGGTAGTAATGGGGACAAGGAAATGGCAGATGAACTTAGTAAGTACTTTGCTGCAGCCTTTACTGTGGAAGACACTGGCTGCATGCCATATGTCGGTGTTTGTCAGGGAGCAGGAGTGAGTGCTATTGCTATTTCAAAGGAAAAAAGCGCTAGGCAGACTGAAAGGTCTTCAAGCAAGTCACTTGGACCAGATGGACTACATCCCAGAAACCTGAAAGAGGTTGCTGAACCTCTTTTCAATGAACCTGATTTCAATGCAATGGATACATTGGTCATGATCTTTCATGAATCGCTTGGTTCTGGCGTTGTCCCGGAGGACTGGAAAACCGCAAATGTCACTCCACTCTTTAAGAAGGGAGGAAGACAAAAGAGAGGAACTTATAGGCCAGTTAGCCTAACCTCAGTGGTCGGGAAAGTGCTAGATTTCATTATTAAGGATGACGTTTCGGGATACTTGGAGACTAATGATGAAATAAGTCAAAGTCAGAATGGTTTCTGTAAAGGGAAATTTTGCCTGACAAATCTGTTAGAATCCTTCGAGGAAGTAACAAGCAGGCTGGACAAAGGAGAGGCAGTGGATATCATTAACTTAGATTTTCAGAGGGTATTTGATAAGGTGCCTCACATGAGGCTGCTTTACATGATAAAATCCTATGGTGTTACAGGAAAGATACTGGCATGGATAGAGGAATGGCTGACAGGCAGGAGGCAGCAAGTAGTGGTGTTACTCAGGGGTCAGTATTGGGACAGCTATTTTTCACATTGTTTGTTAGTGACTTAGATTGTAGAATTGATGGCTTTCTAACAAAGTTTGCAGATGATACAAAGATAGGTGGAGGGCTAGGTAGTGCTGAGGAAGCAATGCGATTGCAGCAGGATTTAGACAAATTGGGAGAATGGGCAAAAAGTGGCCAATGGAATACAGTGTTGGGAAATGTATATAATGCATTTTGGTAAAAGGAACAATAGTGCAGACTATTATCTAGATGGGGAAAAAATTAAAACATCAGGGGTGCAAAGAGACTTAGGAGTCCTCATGCAAGACTCCCAGATGGTTAATTTACAGGTTGAGTCTGTGGTAAAGAAGGCAAATGCAATGTTGGGATTTATTTAAAAGGGAATGGAATCTAAAAGAAAGAGATAATACCGAACCTTTATAAGACACTAGTCAGGCCACACTTGGAGTACTGTCAACAGTCTTGGGCCCCTTATCTCAGGAAGGATATACTGTCACTCGGGAGAGTCCAGAGGAGGTTCATGGGGATGATTTTGGGAATGAAGAGGTTAACATATGAGGAGCATTTGACAGTTTTGGGCCTGTACTCACTGGAATTTAGAAGGCTGCATGGGGATCTCACTGAAAGGTTGAAAGGTGGATACAGAGAGGATGTTCCCTCTGATGGTGGTATCCGGAACCTGAAGGCACAGCATCAGAATTGAGGGGTGATCATTTAGAATAGAAGTAAGGCAGATTCCTTCAGCCAAAGTGTGGTGAATCTGTGGAATGCTCTGCCACATACTGTGCTGGAAGCGAAGCCCGTGGGTATATTCAAAGCGGAAGTTGATAGATCCCTGATTGGTCGGGGAATCAAGGGATATGGTGAGAGGGCAGGTGTACAGGGTTAAATGGGATCTGGGATGAGCTATGATAAAATGAATGAGCGGACTTGATAGCCTGAATGGTCTAACTCTGCTCCTATGTCTTATGGTCTTATGGTCTAAGCCTGGAATAGATTGGTAAACTGTAGACATGAAGAATTTTGTTTAAAAATGATGTTAAGGAGTAATGGATCAGAGAGAGTGAGGAAAGGATACCTCTTTACAAAGTATTCAGGAAAGATAGGTAAGGAGAAGGTATCTGTTTCATTTTTTTCATTTGTTTTGGAGATACAGCACAGTAACAGGCCCTTCCAGAGGACAAGTCAAAGGAAACCCATGTGGTCACAAGATGAACATATAACAGCAGTGGACTCGAACCTGGGTTGTTTGCTCTGTCATTGTGTTATGCTAACTGCTACACTACCATGCTATCTAATGCTACCCATTCCACTGGGAAAATATTATAGTGCTAGGGAGATTATCTTTAAATCTAAATGTTTGGAGTTCAGATACAAATTATGAGGAGAAGACTAGGAAACATTTGCAGGGAAATTATTAAAAAGCATTAACGCTGTAAAGGTGGCAAGAAGTTTTAAATGGAAACATGACTGAATAAATGGAGTTGCTAAATGTTAAGGACAAAGAATGAACTGACAATATAAATGTTACCTGTACTGCTTCTTTGCATCATATCGCCCAGCATTGGTCTCTCGGAGTTTAGTCGCCAGAATCCGAACAATATTGACAAACAGAAAGAAGTTTATCTGAAAATATATGAGATGAATCATTGTTTATTGTGACAACATAACCACCCATCAATATACAAGATACAGGTGTCCTCCGCTTTACGAATGTTCACTTTACGCCACTTCACTTTTACGAAAGACCTACGTTTGTACATTAGTAACCTGTTTTCGCATTACAAAGAGGATTTTCACTTTTACAAAAATTTTTCCCATACAAATTAATGGTTCTTTGCTTTACACCATTTCAGTTTAAGAAAGGTTTCATAGGATTGCTCTACCTTTATAAACGGGAGGACACCTGTAGTTTCCTTTAAACTGTGCGAGCTTCTCTGCCCTCTCCAGTTTTAATCTCCTATGCACCCCCAGCTTTAATCTCTCTGAAGTTGCTGGTCATTCTGTATCCGTTGAGGTCATGTGCTCTGGTATTTCCTCACTGTACTGCTTACTCTTTGTTGTTCTCTTCAAAAACTTTGCTTAAACTTCAGCCGGAAACATTATCAAATCCCTGAATCAAATTTTGTATAACAACACATGTACCTTTGCTACATTTTAAGGTGTTTTGCACATGCATCAAATTTTGAAGAAGCCTTCAGCTTTGTAAATTCAACCTGATTCACTTTGCATTCTAATTACAGCCAAATTAGAGTGTATTGTTACAGAAAGCACTGTTCTGTTTCTCTTAGTACACCTGTCAGCTAGAAGTTAACATGGCTGATCAGCGTCAAATTTGTGCAAATACTTACAACAAAGAAAGAAGCTAGTTTGTCCATCACATCAGCGCCAACAAACTAACCCCATCAGTCACATTTCCAGTCCTTTTTCCCTGCAGCCCTGCAAGTTTATTCTCCCTGACATGCATATCATCTCCTCCTTGGTTTAGCCAGACACTAACACTTAGAGTAGTTGTTTAACCCATCAGTATGTTTTAAATATCGATTTTAAAATTTAAAAAAAAATTTGTCTATGAAACTTCTGGATGTTATAATAAAGGTCGGGAACGTATTCTTGCTTACTTTGGAACTGCATAGACTGTTAAAGATGACTGCTATAGAAATCACAAATACAAGAAATGCTAAACAGGTTTTAGAACAATTTTATGGAGATAGAGAATCCAATGTAATTGTTCATGGTATTACAATATTCTACAATCCTCTTCATGATCACTTGCCCTAGCTTGATATGATGTTGATAATTTTTTTGCAACAACTGCACACATACAACAATTCGAAGCATTTCTTATCAAAAATTATTTCAGTGCATTCCATCATTTTGTATGGGCTAATTCAACACAACAGTTTGTCACATTTCTCTAATTGTTAAGGAAGAAATAATAAAGGGATGTGTGTTAGATTAACAAGATGTCATGAGTGGAAATACCTGTATTTTTCTCTGAAAACTAGTTGGTTATTACAGTAAAATAAGGATCTGAATTCAACAAAACAAGTCTTGCAAGAAATAATATTCACACTAATATAGGTCTAATTACATGCTTCTGCCCTAATCAGATAAGATGTACAGCAGATTCCTGTTAATTGGTCTATCAGTTAACTGCTACTGCAGCGTTAAAGCCAGGACCAACAGCCTGTGGGACAGCTTCTTTCTACAAGCCACTAGACTTTTAAATTCACATGTCTGTACATTGTAATGGAGTCATAATGCAAAGATTTTTACTCCCTCACATTGTGGGATGGATGTAAGATTTAAATAAATCCTAAATTCTAATCAGTGCAGCCAATTATTAGGACAGCGCTTAAAGAACAAAAACTAATCAAGGAAAATGGCTGGGATTCCCTTTGTCTATTTGAGACATTATGCAGCTTAATTGCGACAAGAAACTATTGGCAAACAGTTTCTAATTAGTATCAGTCACATGGACTTACATGGCTGTTAGACACATCATACTTAGAGTGAACAGTTCTTACATAGTGTTGTCTGTGTTTGTGTTCCAAAAGCAACGATTTTTGTCACTGATAATTGGCAAGAAATAAACATTAAGACAATTCAGATCAATTATGTTCACTGCAGTTTCAAGCATTCAGGCTTGGAAATGCCAGAAATGGCCAGGAGTGTAAATGAAACGATTTCACTGCTTCAAATGAAAAATTTGAAGGTATCGACAATCATCGTGAATTTTACAACAAAAATGAAGATTTGGAGGATGCAATCATCAAAAGCATTGTATGAAGGTAGTCCATTATCTGCACTATGTTTGCACTGATTTTGTTCATTTACAGTCAATCAGCAGCGTACATCAAATGAATTCTTCTGTTGATAATCATTAGGAACAAATACACAGTTTTATAGTACTGTAGAGTTATTGCTAGTGTTCTGATTTGTTTTGTATTTCATTTAAATATATAAATTGTTACTCAGTTAAACAGTAGTTTGTCTTTTTTATAATTTTAAAATTATTTCCATGATACTTTGGCTAATTGGGGCAGCTGCTTAATTGTGGCAGCTGCTATGTCCCAAATAACTGGAATTCTTTTATAGTGTAATATGTGTTAACATGCTACAGTGATCAAAATATTTTAATATTCTGTGCTGTATCTCTAAAAAAACATATCCTTTCTATTCAGAAATACTAACAATAAACAATCTTAATAATAAATGATTTTATACAACACAGCACAGCACAAGTTTAACGCTAAACTAAAACAGACTGGTGGTATTTGTTTTCTGATCTATAATGCACAAACCAAAGTTCTCAGAACAGGTTGTTAAAAGAGTGATTCAGTCTGAATCCTATATGGCCTTTCTTTAGTACAGTGATGTTCGATTAATGCTAGCTTAAAAGTATTGAATAACTTTGGTTCACAAGTTGATAAGTGGTAAGAGAGGTATATGGCATACTTGCCTTTATTAGTTAAGGGATTTGAGTTATAGTCAGGAAGCAATGTTGAAGCTTTAGAAAATTCCAGTAAAACTGCAAATGAAGTTATTGCATTCAGTTCTGGTCACCCCATCATAGGGAGGATGTGGAAGTTTTGGAGACGGTGCAGAAGGGTTTTTACGGGATGCTGGCTGGATTAGAGGGCAGGACAAACAAGTATTCTCTGGAATGGTGGCAGCTGAGGGGAGACATAATATTTTATAAAATTATGAGAGGCATAGATAGAGTATTGTTTCCCTGGGGTTGACCTGTCCCATTCTAGAGGATATGCAGTTAAGGTGAGAGAGCGGAAGTTCAAAGGAGATGTGCAAGTCAAGTTTTTGACAGAGTGGTGGGTGTCTGGAATGTACTTCCATAGGTGGTGGTGGAGGCAAATGTGATAGAGGAAAGACATATGAATATGCTGAGAATGGAGGGAAATGGACCATTTGCAAGCAGAAGATATGAGTCTATTTAGATATCATTAGCTTCATTAGTTCATCACAACATCACGGGCTGAAGGGTTTGACTGTGCTGCACTGTTCTATGTTGTCAAAGCTGATCCAGCTAGCACTTGTATCTGCTCACAGAATTATATGAAGAATGCCTATGATCAACGAGTAGCTTTGAATTACTTTTGTGCATTACTTTTAAAAAAAGCCTATTTCACTGACTCTTCAAATTTTCAATGTGAGCTATTTTCATTTCTGTAACTGTATTTTCCATTCTTCTTGCCAGTCGTAACGATAACTGGAAGTTATAGAGTGCACTTACCACAATAGTTATAACAATTGGTGCTTGATAAATCCATTTAAAGTTCTCCTCATTTAAGTCCCAACATCTTTGTCACAAAAAGAAAGAAAGTTATGATAATACAACGACAAACTTTTAGCCTATTGTTAGTTGTAACAGTAGTCTGATCTTGTTAATTCTCCAGCTTCTTAACCAGACTTTCACACACCAGAGCCATGCTTTTAGTTACAGTAAAACAGAAGAAAATATACTCAAGATTGAGGCATCTAAAACATCAGAAAAATAAATATTAGGGCAGCTACTTGTCCTGACAACTAACTGCATGGAAATCGGCAAATCTCCTTCAACTATTCCCAAATGATTTTAGTTTACAAGTTCTCTCATAACACCATCCACTTAGCCTTCTGTACAGAGAAACCGGATGTCCAGATTGTGGTTCTTTTTGGCTGCAATGTAAATTGACATTTATCAGACTGAAAGTACTTTTTTATTGCTCTCTGTGCTCCATGTTAGTTACTGGTCAGGTGGTACATTTCCCATGTACTATGGGCATGTCTGTAACTGATTTTGGAAAGTGATAACATTAGGTAAAAACAGAATATGGTAGAAATAACACCTCTGGAGAAAGAAACACCTCAACATAAATATGATTATTTGCACCCAGTCTTCAGACACATTATTTTAAAGACTTCCAGACTCAATATTGGTTCAAGCTCTTTAGATGATCAATACTTTTATCACTTTAAATTGAGTTTTCCAACACAAATATCTTCATGTGTTAATTTAAGCTAATGATTCAGCTTCCCCCATTTGCAGCTGCAAACCAATCATTTGCTACCTTCTTTTACCTAGCACCATCATTCCTTTTCATTTGCCGATAATATTAACTCTGTTTCTCTTTCCTTAGATGCTGTTTGACCTGCTGAGTGTTAACATCAGTTTCGCTTCTATTTCAGAGTTCAAGGACAATCTGAGGTCCAAGTTAAATAGCAATGTTTACAGTATATCCCTTAACAACTGTCTTCAAAAATTGCAGGTGATGGCTAAACACAAATGGACAGATTTCATGGCTGAAAGTAGTGCTTTCAGGATCAGAGTATTTTGGAAGATATCACTAAATGTATATGTTAAAGAGCTGCAATGCACTAACTAAGAAATATAAACTATTACATTAAGATATTAGTCAGGTTCCTGACCTGAAATTTTTCAGAATATTGACAGTTCCAAGATAACTGTTCTAACTGGTGTATTATACGTGTTTTTTTAATATATAAATCTCAGCTGATTAAGTATTTTTAAAATTATAAATCTTAGTGATTGTGATTCTACTCATGAACACTGACCTTCTCATGCTCTTGAGAGTTTGAAGTTGTTGAAAAACCTTGAGAGTGAATCATAAATACCAATATTATAAATAATGTGGGGTTTAGGGCCTACATTACAGGAATCAGGATTAGTATTATTATGCCTCATTGTATCAAACCAGAAACCTGGCAGATTTTCTTCAAACATCAGCAAAGAAAGGTGATATTCTTCCAATTTCTAACAAATTAATTTTTATTTTATAAAGAAAGTGATATGTTTTCTCACCTTACATCAGCTACCATTGCTCTCACAATGGCCCAAGACACAACAAAAATGGACGGAACTCCTGGAATAGAAAGGGTCAGGTCACTTATAAAGTTTATTTCACTGATTGACCAAGGCATAAAATACAGAGATTTGTGAATTTTTTGAAAGATGGCCCTACTATTAAGCATACATTATCAAAATAGAAAATTGAAAGTAACTTTAAACAGTATGACCAGGAACTGCTAATCCTACTGCATGAAATTGCAAATTAGTTCTCAATTAAAACTCCTCATGGTCATTTACTGGATTTCAAGGTTACAGTTTTCATTGATTAAATTTAGAGCAATCTTGAGTTTTAGTTTCAGCTGTGATCTATACAGAAAGATAAGCTGGTATACAATCACAGTCTCTCTGAATAGATACTAAACATTGACTTATTATCTGCCTCATCCCAGCTCCTCCCACCAAACTACTAACAAGAACATATCTCTAAAAAAGACTATATTCATCTTTGTTTCACCACCCAGAACAGATGACACTGCCAAGAACTCTAAGGGAATGTTCATTGCATTTGGTGATAGTTTGGACATATTCCAAAACTAGACTGAAGACATAAATCAGGCGTAACAGAAATCCGAAATCACAAACGTGTTGTTTGTTCAATTGGAAATATGCCTGTATTTACTCATCACATAAATTCCTCCTACTTCATGACATCTCACTTGGTCAACATTTCTATTCAATACCTACACTTATCCAGGTTTCCTTTGTGTATAACAAAGATTTTCATTAATAGACAATAGACAATAGGTGCAGAAGTAGACCATTCGGCCCTTCGAGCCTGCACCGCCATTTTGAGATCATGGCTGATCATCTACTATCAATACCCGGTTCCTGCCTTGTCCCCATATCCCTTGATTCCTCTATCCATAAGATACCTATCTAGCTCCTTCTTGAACGCATCCAGAGAATTGGCCTCCACTGCCTTCCGAGGCAGTGCATTCCAGACCCTCACAACTCTCTGGGAGAAGAAGTTTTTCCTTAACATGAGAAAGTCTGCAGATGTTGGAAATCCAAAGCAATACACACAAAATGCTGGAGGAACTTCAGCAGGTCAGGCAGCATCTATGGAAATGAACAAAAACAATTGATATTTTTTTGCGGAGACACTTACTCAGGACTGGAAAGGAAGGAGGGAGATGCCAGAATAAAAAGTTGGCAGTAGAGCAAGGAGGCTAGCCATAAGGTGATTGGTGAAGCTAAGTAGTCGAGAAAGATAAAGGACTAGAGAAGAGGAATCTGAACAGAGGACAGAGTAGACCATAAGAGAAAGGGAAGGCAGAGCAGACCCAGGGGAAAGTGATAGGCAGGTGAGAAGAGGTAAAAGGCCAGAGAGGGGAATAGAAGAAGAGGGGAGGCGGAAAGAAAAAACCTTCAGTCCCTATACATTTCTATCCCCTGCCAAGAAGGCCTTAGAGATCTCTGCTTCTTTCTTGACAAAAAAAACAACCAATTCCCCATCATTATCACCCTCCTCCGTCTGGCAAACTGGTCCTCACCCTCAACAATGTTTCTTTTGGCTCTTCCCACTTTTTCCAGACTCTAGGGGTAGGCATGAGCACACACATGGGTCCTAGATATACCTGCCTCTTCGTTGGCTATGTTGAGCAGCCCATGTTCCAAGCCTTCCCTGGCAATAGTCCCCAACTCTTCCTCTGCTACATCGATGACTGCATTGGTGCTGCTTCTTGCACCCATGCTGAGCTCGTCCATTTCATCAATTATGCCTCTAGTTTCCACCTTGCCCTTAAATTCACTTGGCCCATTTCCGACACCTTTCTCAATCTCTCTGCCTCCACCTCTAGAGACAAATTGTCTACCAACATCTTTTAGAAACCTATTGATTTCCGCGGTTATCTTGACTATACCTCTTCCCACCCTATCTCCTGTAAAAAGTTAACAAATTTCATGACACATGCCGGTAATAATAAACCTGATTCTGATTCTGAAATGTTACTCCCTTTTCTCATTTCCTTTGCCTCCACTACATCTGTTCCCAGAATGCAGCTTTGCTTTCCAGAGCACCTGAGGTGTCCTCCTTTTTCAGAGTTCTCCCTCCACATCCCCTCTGTCTCCCGAACATCTGCACTCACCCTGCCTTCCTGCCACCTTAACAGTGAGAGAGTTCCTTTTGTCCTTACCTACCGCCCCATGAGCCTCACTCCCTCCATGATTCCCTTGTCCATTTGCCCCTCCCCACTAATCTCCCTCCCAGCAAGCCACCTAAGTGCTACACCTGCCCATTCACCTCCTGCCTCATTTTCATTCAGGGCCCCAAACAGACCATCCTCGCTAAGCACCACTTCACCTGCGAATCTGTTGTGGCTGGTGCTCCCAATGCGGCCTCCTCTACATTGGCGAAACCCGTCGTAAATTGGGGGATGCCTTGTTGAGTGCCTCTGCTCTGTCTGCCAAAAGTGAGGCCAAACATTTTAATTCTGATTTACATTTCCATTCTGTCTGACATGTAGGTCCATGACGCTCGCTTGTGCCAAAATGAGGCCACCTTCAGGGTGGTGGAGCCTCCAACCTGATTGATTTCTCCTTCCAATTAAAGAAAATCCTTCCCCTCTCCTCTTCTTCTATTCCCCAGTCTGGCCTTTTACCTTTGCTCAATTGCCTATCAATTCCCTCAGCTCCTCTCCTCCTTCCCTTTCTCTTATGGTCCCCTCTCCTCTCCTATCAGATTCCTTCATCTCCAGCCCTTTACCTTTCACATCCACCTTGCTTCACCTATCACCTTCCAGCTAGCCGCCCACCCCTCACCCCCACGTATTTATTCTGATGTCTTCCCCCTTCTTTTCCAGTCCTGAGGAAGGGTCTCAGCCTGAAACATTGAATAATTATTAGTTTCCATAGGTGCTGCCTAACCTGCTGAGTTCCTCCAGCACTTTGTGTGTGTTGCCAAAGATTTTCATTTCAATCACCTCAACTGATTGCAAGTCACACACTGCACTCATTCTCTTTAGTTTCTCCTGCATTTCTTACCAAATTCATTGGTGGCTTTGTTACAAGTACTGTAGGTCTTGGCAAGAAATTAACATAACAGAAAGAAATTTCATGCTTTGTGCTATTTTCCAACAAAATTAGTGCATTGGCATGGGCACCATGCTGGATTTACACTTGGTGGCCACTTAATTATACATATACTCCTCGTTAATGCAAGCATTTAATCATCCAACTCAATACATAAAAGCATGCAGACATGGTTAAGAGGTTCAGTTATTGTTCAGACCAAACATCAGGATGGGGAAGAAATGTGATTTAAGTGACTTTGACCATGGAATGATTGTTGGTGCCAGACAGGGTAGTTTGAGTAGCTGAGAAATGACTGACCTCCTAGGGTTTTCAAACACAACAGTCTCTAGAATTTACAGAGAATGGCATGGCAATTCTGTGGGTGAAAGTGCCTTGGTAAGGGCAGAGGTCAAACGAGGATGGCCAGACTGGTTCAAGCTGACAGGAAGGGTGACAGTAACTCAAATAACCACACAATACAATAGTGGTGTGCTGAAGAGCATCTCTGAACGCTTATGTCAAACCTTGAAGTGGATGTGCTACAGCAGCAGAAGACCATGATCATTCACACAATGGCCACTTTTTTAGCTACTTGAGGTACCTAATAAATTGGCCACCTAGTATACATTCTCTCTGTTAAGTATTTAGTTCAGCTGGGCCAATTAGCTTTTCTTAAGGCACTGTAAACTATCAGATAGATCAGTGGTCCTCATACAGCTGGCGAGAAGTGCCGTTGCTACTGGCCTGGAGCGCGGACAGATGGGCACCGCCTCTAAACCTGTTTAGCACACCGAATGTTCGTGGGGAACCCGGTGCTAAAATATTTGCAGACGACCTAATTCAGCCTCGGGGTTTCATAAGTAGCAGAGCAGCTACCTCACTGCGATCTACTGAAAGTCATCCCTCGAGCCAAACTTTTGTCGGCCGATAGATCCTACCTACCTACAAGGAGGGCGGGCCCGCGCCCTGTCACACTCCTCGCTAGGTTGGTCGCTCTCTCCGGACTGCAACCGCCACGGACCCGGCACGGGGACCTCCGGCCCTGACCTTGTCCTCTCACCCCACCCACGACCAGCCGCACCTGGCCAAGGTGACTGGCAGCAGGCGGGCGGAAGGCTGGAGTTCGGGCCCGGAGGCTGTCTAATGAGGCAATGAAGCCCTCAAAACTGCTTTGGTACCTTGAGTCCAAGCACCCTGCATTTAAAGACAAACCCATTGAGTTTTTTGAGCAAAAAAAAACGTGAGCAAGCGGGACAGAAGCAAGTGCTGAGAGCCACGAAAACTAAATTGTGGAATAGACTGGACATAAGGAACCCCCTTCGAGTATCACTGTCTCCCATCACCCCTCAATGGGACTGTCTTGTTGCAGGGAAACAAGGCCAGGGCTCCCACTGATTCAGCGATATTGGTGTGTTGCCATGATTTTATATGTTCATACGAGGAAAATATGCGCTGTGTGTTTAACATCCAAACATTACTTAAAAGGTTATGATGCTATTGACTTATAAGTGAGTTATAATTGACTTATCACTATATTCATGCAAGGAAAATATGTGCTGTGTGTTTAATATTAAATTCATTAGATGAACTCTTTTAGAAACTAAACTGAGTGTATTAGCCACTTATAAGTGACTTATAGTTGAGTTATCACCTATATTCCAGTCGTGATTAACACCCCCATTCTCCCCTCTCCCCCAGGGTTGGCCGGTCTGCAAGAATATTGTCAGTATTAAACTGGTCCGTGGTGCAAAAAAGGGTGGTGACCCCTGAGATAGATGATATTTTCATCATTCTCCTGCTCTGTTTTTGAAAGTCTGTTATTTAGTCATTTAGTCTTTTTAAGAAAATGGAAGCACTTACCCCATCCAATGAAGGTGAAACCCCACAGATATTTTCTGTCAGACAAAAAGGCCATCAGTATGAGGCAATGCAAGTATAGACCCTCTGCTAGTATCCAGAAGTAGTTCGTAGTGATGAAGTAGATAAACAACACGACAACAATCTTGCACCTCACCTGTTAGATGAGTAAAGGTAGAATTAGAGAGAGAGGAAAGATCTGTGTATTTGCATTATACTGCAAAGTCATAACTCATCACTCATTGAGTCCTCAGAAGACCTGACAACTAAAAATGGAAAAGGAGTTATCAAAGTTTCTGGTACACTTTAAAATAACAGATTGGGCAAGGCTATAGGAAAATACTGGGGCATTAACATGATTTAATAAATCATTTTCATTGTGGGTGCCACTGAAAAGACTGGGATTTATACCTCTGCCCTTTGACCTAGAAGGAAATCTAGGTGACCTCTTGTGGAGTCATTTTATTCCATGTACTTTTTTTTTTAACAAGTCAGGTCAAGTCAACTTTTATTGTCATTTCAACCATAACTGTTGGTACAGTGCATAGTAAAAATGAGACAACGTTTTTCAGGACCATGAATTACATGACACAGTACAAAAAACTAGACTGAACTACGTAATAAAAAAAAAGAAAGCTATACTAGACTACAGACCTACACTGGACTGCATAAAGTACACAAAAACAGTGCAGGCATTACAATAAATAATAAACAGGACAGCAGGGCAAGGTGTCAGTCCAGGCTTCGGGTATTGAGGAGTCTGATAGCTTGGAGGAAGAAACTGTTATATAGTCTGGTCATAAGAGCCCGAATGCTTCGGAGCCTTTTCCCAGATGGCAGGAGGGAGAAGAGATTGTATGAGGGGTCCTTCATAATGCTGTTTCCTATGCGGATGCAGCGTGTAGTGTAAATAGATAGATAGATAGATAGATACTTTATTCATCCCCATGGGGAAATTCAACTTTTTTTTCCAATGTCCCATACACTTGCTGTAGCAAAACTAATTACATACAATACTTAACTCAGTTAAAAAAAAAATATGATATGCATCTAAATCACCGTCTCAAAAAGCATTAATAGCTTTTAAAAAGTTCTTAAGTCCTGGAGGTAGAATTGTAAAGCCTAATGGCATTGGGGAGTATTGACCTCTTCATCCTGTCTGAGGAGCATTGCATCGATAGTAATGTCCACGATGGCAGGAAGAGAGACCCCGATGATCTTCTCAGCTGACCTCACTATCCACTGCAGGGTCTTGCGATCCGAGATGGTGCAATTTCCGAACCAGGCAGTGATGCAGTTGCTCAGGATGCTCTCAATACAACCTCTGTAGAATGTGATGAGGATGGGGGGTGGGAGATGGACTTTCCTCAGCCTTCACAAAAAGTAGAGACGTTGCTGGGCTTTCTTTGCTACGGAGTTGGTGTTGAGGGACCACGTGAGATTCTCCATCAGGTGAACATCAAGAAATTTGGTGCTCTTTACGATCTCTACCGAGGAGCCATCGAAGTTCAGCGGGGAGTGGTCGCTCTGTGCCCTCCTGAAGCCAACAACCATCTCTTTTGTTTTGTTCACATTAAGAGACAGGTTGTTGGCTCTGCACCAGTCCGTTAGCCACTGCACCTCCTCTCTGTATGTTGATATCATCATATTGATATCATCAAGTTGTTCCTTTAAGGTATTTGATAGCAGATTGGAGTCTCATATTGGGTAGACTTGAAGGCGAACTAGTTTCCATTTCTCAAAACTATTGACAAATGTTGAACACTTAAATATAAAACTCTTTTAGTATTCCATACTACCTTAACCATTAACTTGCTGATTTCTAAAACAACACATCTGTAGACATAATTATTGGCCTTATACTTTGCAGGTACTATTGCATCTGTGCACAACGACATATCAATTAAATAAAGGCGTGTATGTGGGAAATAGCTTTAACTGGTGTATTCACATTGGGTTGAGAGAGAGGGAGGGAGAGAGGGGTGAGAGAGAGAGGGAGGGACCCATTCTGTAACTGCTAGAAGCTGCCTTAACTAAGCCACAAGCTTGTATCCCTTCCCTGATTAAACACTCTTACCACAATCCTTTTACAAACTGTGTTATGCTCTGAACCCGCAGCTTTTCTAAACTGCCACCTCACCACCCTTACTGCACTTATGAAGCAGATGACTTAAAGGCATTTCTCTGTGTGAGGGCATTTCAGGAGTGCACAAATCCCTTGGTCTTCTGCGCTGCTGACTTTCCAAATGATTGTCCCACAAACAAAATATCTGCTGACCCCCCCCCGCCCCCCCAGTTAATGTGTTAAATTCTACAATGACATCTTACCACTCTGATAGTAATGTTTTACTGATATCGAGGAGTGGTAAAGGAGGAGGAATTCTGCAGATGACAGTGACGGATCAGTTAGTCTGCTTTTAGTTAGAGCAATCGAGAGATCGCACTGCTTCACCCTGTTTATTTTGGCAGCGAAGCTCAGTCTGACCTTTCAGTCCAAAGGTAACACTTCTGACAAGACTGAACTTCCTCAGTACGGCTCCGTTTATGCATCATGCGGAGTAGCTGATGCTGAAGCTGACTCGTACACTGTGATGAAGGGGAAGCGAAGAAAAGGGAAGATTTACACCCAAAAAGAGACAGATAGGTAAACAAATATCCGAATGTGAATTGCATCATACATAGAGGAAGAGTGAGAACAAAAGATAAACAAAGGGGGAGAGTCAGATATGGCAGTTCGATCCAAGTACGTTTTCACTGCAGATCAGTATCTTTGCACACTACCTTTTGTGAGAGATTCTTGATCAGTAAGCCACAACTGTGAGAAGCTCTCTTATTTTCTACCATATTGACATCTACAGAACTGTTCCACTGAAAGGCAGATGACTAATAGTGCAAATTTAAAGCAACCTGGGCAATGGCTTAATAAATTTCAAGCATGAAACCAGATCCAAGATTGGTAGAGGGTCAGGTAGTGTTATGGACACAGGGATACTGTAAAAGGACATAAATACTTACATAGTGTGTGTGTGTGTGTGTGTGTGTGTGTGTGTGTGTGTGTGTGTGTGTGTGTGTGTGTGTGTGTGTGTGTGTGTGTGTGTGTGTGTGTATTTAAATTAAGTAGTGCAAAAAGAGAAGGGAAAAATAGTGAGGTCGTGTAGATGGGTTCATTGTACATTCAGGTGGAGAAGAAGCTGTTCCTAAAATCCTGACTATGTGTCTCCTCGCTCCTGTGCCTTCTCCTTGATGGTAGCTTTGAGAAGACATGTCCTGAATGATGGGAATCCTTATAGATGGATGCCACATTTTTGAAGGCATCACCTTTTGGAGATGTCCTCGATGTAGGGAGGCTCGTGCGCATGATGAAGCTGGCTGAGTTTGGAAATTTCTGCTGCTTTTCCTGATCCTGTGCAGTAGCCGTTCCATACCAGACGGTGATGCAGTCAGAATTTTCTCCACGGTACAACCGTAGAAATTTGCTAGACTCTTTGGTGACCTACCGAATCTCAAAACTTCTAATGTAATATACCGTAGATGTCGGATTATAAGCCGCTACTTTTTTCCCACATTTTGAACAGCTTTGAACTCTGCGGCCTTTAATACGGTGCGGCTAATACATGATTTTTTTCATGCCGCCAAAAACATTTTGCCTCGTAACAGTAGACCAATAAAATTGATGAGTAGTTCACAGCGGTCCAATGAAATTGTACGATAAATCAAGCGCACTTTCACAATTAAATTATTGTAAATCAGTCATTTGTACTCACCCTCATCAACATGGAAAACACTCGAAGAAAAGCATTGTGCTGCCTTTATGGCAGTTATTTAGTTTATAATATTTTCGCTTAGTAATTCATTTTCTAGTTAAAGTTAGAAGTGTTTTAACTATATTTGTTTTCTGTACTACATCGCGGGATGCTATGACGTCACACCCGGTTTCGCCGCGTCTTGTGGGAAAAATGCTGGTTTGCGATAAACGGGAAGGCGGGGGCGAGCGGCATTACGCGAGTGGCATTGGATCTGAGCGAACGCTGCTTTTAAGTTAAAGGCGATCAATAACTTTTCCTGGTAGGCTGCAGTATATATATTTTTTACCAGTCGTTAGGAGATATTGGAATGTTGTTCAGTAAAAAAGTATACGCAACGTATATTTAAAAGTAGCCGCGTTACAGGCACGGTTCGAAAAAAAGCATTTGCAATATGTATTTGTTTATGTTACCATATGGATTTAATTAAAAGTTAAAAAATCCTCACGTGTAATATCTTTCTGTGTAAATATCTCATATTACAACGTGGGACACCTGCGGCCGAAAATCCGGTGCGACCTAAAATCCGGTGCGGCCTGTACAAGTAAAAAATTGATTTTCTTTCTAAAATTAGAGCCAGCGGCTTTTAATCAGGTGTGCTCTGTAGTCCGGAATCTACGGTAAATGCTATTGTGCCTTCTTTGTAATTGCACTAATATTTTGGGCCCAGGATGGGTCTTCAGAGATGTTGATATCTAGGAACTTGAAAATGCTTACTCTTTCCATTACTGATCCCTTGATGAGGACTGGAGTGTGTTCTCTCGACTTCCCCTTCCTGAAGTCCACAATCAATTCCTTGGTCTTACTGACATTGAGTGTAAAGTTGTTATTGTGACACCACTCAACCAGCTGACCTATCTCGCTCCAGTACTCCTTCTCGTCACCATCTGAAACTCTGCCAACAATAGTTGCGTCATCAGCAAATTTATAGATGGTGTTTATGCTGTGCCTAGCCACACAGTCATGAGTGTAGTGAGAGTACAGCAGGGACATGAACAGGTTAGGAGAGTGGACACAGAAGTGGTAGATGGAATACAGAATTATGAAGTGTGGGGTTATGCATTTTGGTAGCAAGAAATACCTAAGATATAAGAAAGTTCATAGTTGAAAAATAAAGGATCAATGCATATGCAGCAAATTTTTATCCCTGTATGGATCAATTGTAATGGATCTCTAATCCTGTCAGCCCATTTTATGGTATTATCAAAGATTGCCACTTACTGAATTCCACAGGAGTCCCTGGATCCTGAAAGGACACATTCCCAGCAGTTGGAAATTTTACCCTCTAGTAAAAGAGGGTAAACCATGGGAGAGCACGGTAGTGTAGTGGTTATCACAATGCTTTACAATACCAGTGACCCGTGTTCAATTCCCACTGCTGTCTGTCAGGAGCTTATATGTCCTCCCCATGACCACGTAGATTTCCTCCAGGTGCTCTGGTTTCCTCCCATAATACAAAGGCGTACCAACAGGTAGGCTAATTGGTCATTGTAACTTGTACCCTGATTAGGCTAGGTGGATTGCTGGGCAGTGTAGCTCAAAGGGACAGAAGGGCCTGTTTATCTCAATAAATTTTTAAAAATATAACTAAGTAATTGGTTCTACAATCTAGGTAACCTCTTCAAATCCAACTTTACATCCTCTGTAGCTTTCACTACATTTTACTAGAAACTGTAGTAGTGTCAGTGAAGTTATCCTCTCTACAGAGGGTATAATCCAACCTGCTGATTCTCACACACCAATAATATACTCATCACTTGACTGTAAATACATATAATACAAAATATGGTAGGTGAAAACAACGTACTTCTTCAGAATGCCTTTCCCTATCGATAGGATATTCATAGATCCCAATGATCTCATCTCAATTCTACAATCAAGCACAATTTTTATACTGCTCTCTTTTCTCATAAAGAACAGCAACCTCAATCACCCTTGCATGCATTAAAGCCTAAACAGGCATGCAATGATTTGCTTCCTCTGTATCATTAGGCAAGTACTCTTTTGAAATGTTTGAATTTATTTCTTTTTGTAAGAGCTTAATTATCAAGGTAATGGATTGAATAAAACATTAATGGATTGGCTGGTGAGTAGCAACTATGATAAAATGATAATCCTTAATTTGTATGATGTTCTATTTCTTGAACTGTATTATATCTGCCTGCAGCATCTAAACAGACTGTATGAATCACAATTTCACTCCTCACATTAGATGCTCTTAACCATTTAATGCATTTTTTATGCAGTCAACAATGACTGCATTTATTTTATGCAGTCAATACAAATTTCTATAGACTTGTCTTTAAATTTTGACAGACAAAGATCACTGGGGCAATCTTGGCAAGCATTATAAATCCAGCAGGTTCATCGTCAAACTGTAAATGAATACTTGAAAGATAATGCATGCATTGATGATTTGACTTAAGAACTTAGGAGGTACTAACATATTAGCATATTCATTGACAACCATTGTAAAACTAGCCAACATTTATTAATTTATTGTTAATATTATTATTAATTTCAGAAAGAATCAGAATCAGGTTTATTATCACTGGCATGTGATGTGAAATTTGTTAACTTAGCAGCAGCAGTTCAATGCAATACATAATTTATTAGGTTGTTTTTAGTTTTAGTTTCATCTGATCCCTGTATTAATATTTCTAATGAGAGGGTTACACAGAACCTGTTCTTCCAATCTATTCTTAAATCTAGCTGGGAAATTATTTTGAATTAGTGGTTTGCCCCCGATTCTGGTTGTTGCCTTGTACAGTAACATGCTTTTCCTTCTATGACAATAATTTTCTTCTATTAAAATAATATTATGCCATTGTTTTACCGCATTCCTAGCTCTCATTTCTCTGTGACCTATTCTCTCTCATGCACTCTTCAACTCCGCTCTCACTATTGCACGACCCACCACTGCTGGAGCAGTCAATGCTCTGGCGCAAAACTCTTCATCTGGAGACCGCCTCTGTCTGTCAATGGAGTGGAACTAATTCTGTGCTGCTCGTAGTTTTCTCTCCCTCCCCCCAGCTTAAATTTTGAATTTAAAATTTTTAATTGCTGATTCTTGAAGGGGAGTAATATGTTTATGTCTACGAGAAGTGGGAAGAATCTGCATGAAGCTACTGACAAAGGTAATGGAAAAGGAAAGATGCCGAAGGAAAGATCTGATGAAATGCCTGCATGGGCTGAAGATATCATATGGACACTGAAATCAATTCAAGATCAGAATAAGGCAATTAAAGATCAACTGGAAAAGAATAACAATGAAATGAAGTTATTTCTGGGAAAACTTAAAGATGTGGAAACTCAAGTTACTAAACATGAAGAGGAATTGAAGTCAATTAAGCAAAAACTGTCTGAAACTACAACCCGCTTGGAAAAATATCAAAATAAGATTATTGATCTGGAAACTAGGTCTCACCAAAACAACATATGAATCGTTGGATTGCAAGAAGGAGCTGAAAATGGAGACTTAACAGTTTACTTTGGTAAGCTCTTTCATGATCTATTTCCGACTATTTTATCACAGCCGCCTGCTATTGAAAGAGCGCACAGGCTGTCCACTTCGAAATTTAAAGACTCAACCAGAACAAGATTTACTTTGGTTTGTTTTCAGCACTTTAATATTATAGATCAAATAATGCAACAGGCAAGAAAACAGAGAGTTTTCAGATTCAATGAGTCTGAGCTCTGTTTTTGTGAAGATTATCTGAAAGAGGTAATGGAACAAAGAGCAAGATTTGCTTTGGTAATGAAACAAGCGTATGATAAGAAACTATTTCCCTCCTTGAGTTACCCAACAAGAATGAAAGATTTTCCTCCTAATTCTTCCCCACGTACTTTCTTTGACCCAAAAGTCGCGCTGGATTTTGTCCAGGCTATATCTGTCACCGCCACTGACGTTATTACTGAATGAACTATCTATAAAGCTGTTTGATTATCTGTATATTACTCACATTTTGAAAAGAAGATAAGGCTATTTGGATATTTCATTAACAGATTAATTTAAAAAACCTGCTCATCATGACATCCTTTTCAATTTTTTTTTTGGAAAGATGATTTACGGTTCAAGTTTGACTGCTTAAATGGTTAATTACATATTTGACTGAGAAAAGAGGATAAAAGGATTTGTTCCTTTTATCTAATACTTGGTTTGATGTTTTTTTTTGTTGTTTCTTGAATTACTAACTGGTAGCTTTTTTTCTACCAATGGGGTTTCTTTTTATATATATCTGGGAGGGTTTAATTACTACGATATTACTAATTAATATTTTCACAAATTTAATTTGGTTAAATATACTATTAACCTTTTTTTAATGTGTTTTTTTATAGCGCCCTATAACCGAATTTAAAGTTTTCTTCGGGATTTAAAGCTAAACTTAAGATGGCGCTGGTTTTTCTCTCTAAGAGGTTATATTATTTTGGTTCTTTTTTTGTTTAATACATGATGGAATGTAAACACTCTCCTTTGTTGAGACGTTACTGTCTTTCTTGGAAGGTCATTTTATTTTTTTTGTGTACTGGCTGGGGGGAGGGAGAGAGGAGACCGACAGAGCAGCCCATGGCTTCGCATCTATCTTAGTTCACTGGCCTTTTTTTCGGGCTTTTGGGAGGGTGCGTGGGTTTAGAGTTAGGAGTTTTTTCCCATTGGGTGGTTCCGGAGCATGCGTGTTTTCTATATGGTTGTATTCTTCATCACCGCCATCTTTGATAATCCCGTATTGGTATGTGCTCTGCGCATGTATAAAATAAATTGGAATAAAATTATAGTATGACAGTTAAATGGATTAATGTAATAAGTTGAAATGTACGTGGTTGGAATCATCCTATTAAACGAAAAAAGACTTTTAAAATTATTAATCGATTCCAACCTGATATAATTTTTGCTCAGGAGACACATATCAAGGCAGGAGATCAAAATTTTTTCGCTGGTGGAATGGAATACAACTTCATGCTACTTCTCAGAGCAAAACTAAGGGCGTGTCTATCTTTATTAAATCTAATATATTTACTCAAGAGGATATTGGATCAGATTCTAATGGTAGATTTTTAATTGTTAAAGGAGTGACTTGTAATAGAAAGGTTGTTTTGGTCAGTTTGTATGGTCCTAATTTAGATGATCCCTCTTTTTAAAAAAAAATTTGCTTTACTGCCAGATTTAAATGAGTATATGTTGATAATGTGTGGGGATTTTAACTGTTGTTTAAATCCTATGATTGATAAGAGCTCAACTAATCAACGACTTCCAAATCATTCTGCATCAGTTGTTGACTCCTTTTTGACCAACTTTGGGTTGATCGAATTATGGAGGCATTTACACCCTGATAACAGAGAATATTCTTTTTTTTTCACAGATTTATAAAAAATATTCGAGGATTGATTATATTATAGTTGATCCCTGCCTTTTGCCTAATGTTAAAAACTGTGAATATGACGCTATTGCTATATCTGATTATGCGCCTTTGAGTTTGTCCTTTGAATTTGATGATGTCATTTTTGCCCGTCCCCCATGGCGCATGTCTCAGACTTTATTGCAAAACTCTGACTTTATCAGTTTTATCAAAAGCCAGATAAAAGAATTTTTTCTTTTTAATGATATAGGAGGTATGTCGAAATTAATTATATGGGATACATTCAAAGCATTTTTACGTGGTCAGATTATTTCTTATTCAACTAAACTTAAAAAACAGACTAAAGCAGAATTAGATAAAATTTCAAAACAAATTAATGATTTAGATAATATCTATGCGACTTCCCCTAATATTGACTTATTTAAAAAACAAGGGTGGAACTTCAATTACAATATAACCTATTATTAATTCATCCAATTGAAGGTTATCTACTTAAGTTAAAGAGCCAATTTTATATGTTTGGAGATAAAAATAATAAACTACTTGCATCTCAATTAAAATCAACTGGAGCCAAAAGGCAAATTTTGAAAATTCGTAGAAAATATGGTACCCTGGCTCGAGATTATGAAGAAATTAATAAGATTTTTCAAGATTTTTATACTGAACTTTATAAATCTCAATGTCCAGTAGACTCTTCTGAAATGAATGCTTTTTTACGAAAGATTGCTTTTCCTAAAATTTCTGCTGAGGATCAAAAAACTCTTGATGCCCAAATTACTGAATCCGAAATTCATAAAGCTATTTTTTTAATGCAATCTGGTAAGGCCCCAGGACTTGATGATTATCCTGTAGAATTTTATAAAGAATTTGGAAAATTGCATTCTCCATATATGTTGGAGATGTTTAAAGAATCTTTTGTGAAAAGTGATTTACCCTCTACTTTTTATGAAGCTTCTATTTCTTTAATTCTCAAAAAGGATAAAGATCCTACTGATTGTGCCTCATACAGACCTATTTCATTATTGAATGTTGATGCTAAGATTCTCTCAAAGATAATGGCCGATCGGTTGGAGAGTTATTCGGTTAAAATCATTTTTAAAGATCAAACAGGCTTTATAAAGGGTCGTTATTCTTTCTCAAATGTTCGGAGATTATTTAACATTATATATTCGCCTTCTTCTAAAACTTCACAATCTTTGGATGCTGAAAAAGCATTTGATCGAGTCGAATGGAAATATTTATTTAATGTTTTAGAAAAATTTGGTTTTGGTATTAATTTTAATAATTGGACTAAAATGATATATAAAGTTCCTATTGCTACTGTTGTCACTAATAACTGTAGGTCTTCTTTTTTCAGCTATCACGGGGACAAGACAAGGTTGTCCATTAAGTCCTTTGTTATTTAACTTAATATTAGAACCCCTTGCTATTGCTCTTCGTGAAGCTGAAAATATTCATGGGATTTTTGTGAATGAGACCAAGCACAAGATCTCTCTTTACGCTGATGTTTTATTGGTATATATATCTAAGCCTGAAGAATCTATTCCTGCTTTGCTAAAATTATTTGGTAAATTTGGAGACTTTTCAGGATATAAAATAAATTTTAGTAAAAGTGAATTACTTCCTTTAAATGAATCTGTCTCTATATATGATAATATTCTTTTTAAAGTTATGGATTCTTTTAGATATTTAGGTGTTATAATTACTAAAGATATAAGGATCTTGATAAAGCCAATTTTCCTCCTTTAGTGGACTCTATGAAGTATTCCTTTAGTAGATGGAGCCCACTTACATTTTCACTTGTTGGTTGTATTCATGTAGTTAAAATGATGATTTTACCAAAATTTTTATATTTATTTCAGAATATTCCTGTTTTTTTGACTAAGAAGTTTTTTGATCGGATTGATTCTGTTATTTTATCTTTTATTTGGGATAATAAAAGACCAAGAATTGGTAAATGTCATTTGCAATGGTTGAAAAAGGACGGAAGTCTTGCTTTGCCTAATCTAGGAATGTATTATTGGGCTGTTAATTTGCGATATATGTCCTTTTGGTTATATTGGGTTGATAGGAATGATCGGCCAGTTTGGGTAGACCTGGAACTGAGAGCTGTGAAACAGTTTTATTTAACTTCATTATTAGGAGTTGCTGTACCTATACAATTAGCTAAAGTCGCTAATTTAAACCTATATCCTGTGGTTAAGCACTCTTTACAAATTTGGATCCAGTTCCGTAATTTTTTTAATCTTAAAAATTTTAAACTTTGTAATATAATTTATCATAATTACTTTTTTAAACCTTCTTGGAGTGATCCAATTTTTTTACTTTGGAAAAATAAAGGTATTAATTCTTTTTTGGATTTATTTTAAGAAGGCAGATTGATGTCTTCTGAACAATTATTCAATGTATTCTCTCTCATATTCACACTTATTACAATATCTTCAAGTTAGACATTTTTTACAAAAATATTTAAGTAATTTTCCTTACATATTGGAGGCTGACTTGTTAGATACTATTATCAATATGAATCCTTCGTTGAAAGGTTCTATTGGAAGAATTTATAATTTATTACTACAATGGGTTAGCGTCCTTTACTTAAGATTAAACAGGACTGGGAGAAAGAACTCAATTTGACTTTTATATGGGAGGATTGGACACAGATTCTGAAGCTGGTTAACTCTTCATTGATCTGTGCTAGTCATTCACTGATTCAATTTAAAATTGTACATCGTTACCATTTGATGAAGGAGAGACTTTCTAAAATATTTCCCAATGTTGTCAAGTATTGTGATAGATGTAAAACTGAGATAGCTACACTGACACATATGTTCTGGTCATGTTCTACATTAAAACAGTTTTGGATGTCAATCTTTTCAACATTTTCTAAAGCACTCAGAATCAATTTACAACCTAATAAATTGACTGTGCTTTTTGGAATAATTCCTCAGAATATCCGTGGTATTTCTGTGTCCGACCAACATGTTATTGCATTTGTTACATTGATAGCTAGTAGGGCCATCTCGTTGAAATGGAGAAGGATATATCAGCTCCTACTTTGTCACAATGGTTCTCTCAAGTGATGCCGTGTCTTAGCTTGGAGAGAATTAGAAGTCGAACCTTTGAACCTTTATTTGATTTTGAGAAGAGATGGGGCGCATTTGCTCGTTATTATCATTTCAGTTAACTGATAGATTTCCTCCACGATCTAAATGTAATTTTTTTTTTATATATCTTTTTTTCTTGTTGGCGGTTTGTTGTTTATTTTTAAAAGCTTTTTGTATGACGCATGGCTCCGGGGTTGTACCCCCAATGGGTTTCTTTTTTTTCCCCTCACTTTTCTTGCTTAGTAGGGGTTTTTTATTCACAAAATTTTCAATCCTTAAGATAATTTCCTCTTTTATGAGGTATTGTAAGTGTTGTTACTTCGATGTACTTGTGCTATTTTTGAATAATAATAATAATAAAAAGAATTGAAAAAAAACTCTGTCTGTTCTAAAAGTTAGAGGGGAGATAACCACTATAAAGAGGAGAGGGGTAGGGCAGAAGTTAGCAAGCGATAAGAGGATACAAGTGAGAGGGTGGGAATAGGCAGATGAGGAGGGAAGAATGGAGATAGTGACAGAAGCTGTGAGATAATAGATAGAGTCAACAAAGTGTTGCAGATGATGGAAACTCCTCCATGTCAATCTTCACTTTTAACATCATCTATATTCCACCTATTCTGTTCCTAAATCATATAGTCAGACTGGTTGCAAGCAAAAGTTGTGTCAAATCCAACACTCAAGTAAACTTCACTGAAAAGATTTTGGTATTTTGGCCATTGATTCTAAAGAGCAATTACTTAGCAAGCAATTCATCAGGTAACCATCAGTTCTTCTGCCACTCTTTGGCACTAATGAGCAAATAAGAACACTCAAAACTTTTGGATAACTTTAACATAAACCTTGGTAATTTCAAATGAAACTTTCAAGAGTCTTCAGAGAACAACTTTAAGTCAGGTTATGTGTGTGGAGTTTTAATTTATAATCCCTACCTTGAACCGAAATGATTGATTGCTTTTCCAGAGATAATCCTTAATCCTGATTAACTAAAGGTGGAATGGGATATTCTGCAACATCCAATTCATCCATGCCAAGTCTATTGAATTGTAATTCTCACCTGATTTTGTGAAATGAAATTGAGTAAGCTAAATTAGTCAAAACTATCAGTTCAGGGCCTTTAAATTATAATTACCGTGGTGCTAGAAAGCTTGTGAACCCTGTGGAATTTTCTCTATTTCTGCATAAATAACACCTAAAATGTGATCAAATCTTCATGTAAATCCTAAAACTAGATAAAGAGAACCCAATTAAATAAATAACACAAAACATTATATTTATTCATTTATTTTTTGAGAAAAATGTTCCAATATTACATGTATTTTTTGGAAAAAGTATGTGAACCTAAGCTTTCGATAACTGGTGTGACCATCTTATACAGCAATGACTTCAAACAAACATTTCCACTAACTGTTGATAAGTCCTGCACATCGACTTGGAGGAATTTTAGGTCATTCCTCCTTACAAAACCCCTTCATCTCTGAGATGCAGGTGGGCTTCTTTGAAGGGAACTGCTAGCTTCAGGAACTTCCAAAACATTTCTGTAGGATTAAGGTCAGAACTTTGACTCCACCATTCCAAAACAAGAACTTTCTTCTTTTTACACTCTTCTATTGTTGACTTACTCGTCTTTTGGATCATTGTCTTGTTGCATTATCCAACTTCTTTTAAGCTTCAGGTGGTGGACTGCTACCCTGGCATTCTTCTGTAAAATGTCTTGATACAATTTTGAATTCATTGTTCCCTCAATGATTGCTAACTGTCCAGCCCTGAGGCAGCAAAGCAGCCCCTAACCACGATGCTTCTTCCACCATGCTTCACAGTTGGGATAAGGTTTTGGTATTGGTGTGCCCTTTTTCCTCCAAGCATAGCAATGTGTATTTCTGCCAAGATGTTGAACTTTTGTCTCATCTGTCCACAGAACTTTGTCCCAGAGTGTTGTGGAACATCCAGATGGTCTTTTGTAAATTTGAGATGTACAGCAATGTTTTTAGTTTGGAGAGCAGTGGTTTCCTCTGTGATGTCCTTCCCTGAACACCATTCTTGTTCAGTGTTTTTGTTATAGTGGACACATGAACAGAGACTTTAGCAAGTTCTAGAGATTTCTGCAGCTCTTTTGCTGTTACTCTTGTGGTTTTTTTACCTTCAGCATTGCATGTTGTCCTCTTGGTGACATGCTTACTGTGGACTGATGAACACTCAGGTCTTTAATAAAGCTTTTTTAGCTTTTCCAGTTTCATGCATCTCCTCAATTTTTCTTCCAAGGTCCTCTGAATATTGTTTTGATCAAGGCATGATGCACGTAAACAGATCTTTCTTGAGAAGAGCAGGTTCTGTTAGTAACCTGACTATGTGTGTCTTTTTTTTTAGGTCAGGGCACGACTACAACCCACACCTCTAATCTCATCTCATTGATTGGAATACCTGACTCCAAATAGTTTTTGTAGAAGACATTACCCCAGAGTTTGACATATTTTTTCCAACAAATACATGCAATATTGAAACATTTTTCTCAATAAGTAAATGAACAAGTATAATGTTTTTTGTGTTATTAATTTAATTGGGTTCTCTATCTAGTTTTAGGACTTATGTGAAGATCTCATCACATTTCAGGTCACATTTAAGCAGAAATTGAGAAAACTCTACAGGGTTCACAACATTTCTAGAACCACTGTAACTTGACATTGGTTAAAAGTTTTCTTTATTCACTCTGGAATTATGGCGCAGTTGTGGTGTAATTACTTGCTGACTATTGTATTAAGCACGTCTTTTGTCAAGATAGCTAAATTACATTAACTTGTATCCTATTCCATATTCAACACCACTCTGTGTAAGCTTGGCCTGTCACCACTCTTTCTCCGTTTCAAGTGGTATCCTTATTATAGCATCTATTGAAAGAAAGCAGCTGTAGTAATTATTGAACCATGTTCCGGACCACACTGGCAGATTATTCAAACTATTGTTGTTATTCCATTTCACTGTCCAACACACTTTTAATTCAATCACAAAATCCTTGCAAGCAAGACAAGTGCTCACCTGCCCCCACACCTCCTCCCTCACTACCATTCAGGGCCTCAAACAGTCCTTCCAGGTGAGGCGACACTTCACCTGTGGGTCTGTTGAGGATGCTACATCCGGTCCTCCCAACGTAGATTGGGAGACTGCTTCACTGAGCACCTACACTCCATCCGCCAGTGGCCACCCATTTACTTCCCATTCCCATTCCGATATGTCAATCCACGGCCTCACTCAGGTTGGAGGAACAACACTTCATATTCCATCTAGGTAGCCTCCAACCTGATGGCAAACTTCCAGTAATGGCCCACACCCCCTTCACTATTCTCCACCCCCTTTCCCCTCTCTCACCTTATCTCCTTGCCTGCCCATCGCCTCCTCCCCCTTTACTTTCTTCCATGGCTTTCTGTCCTCTCCTACTAGACTCCCCCATCTCCAGCCCTGTATCTCTTTCACCAATCAACCTCCCAGCTCTTTACTTCACTCTTCCCCTCCCATTTTCACCTATCACCTTGTGATTCTTCCTCCCCTCCCCCCACCTTTTACATCAACTCCTCCATCTTTTTTCCTCCAGTCCTGCTGAAAGGACTCAGCCTGAAACATCAACCGTACTCTTTTCCGTAGATGCTGCCTGGCCTGCTCAGTTCCTCCAGCATTTTGTGTGTGACACTTTTAATTCAATTGCTTTTAGTCACTGCAAGTAGCACAATAAAGTTTCCAGTGAATGAGCTGGGTTATAAAGGATACACAATAAGCAGGTCACAGTGAGTTTGAAAACAGCACCAGGTGAGTTTCCAGAGAGCACAGGATCTGGGGTTCCAGTAAGTTTGAAAGGAGGGTGGGGACCATGACCTTACTGTGTTAAAGGGAGTGAGGGAACTGGGGTTCTAGTGTGTAAAGTGAGTGTGGTAACCAGGGTCCTGATGTGCAAAAGGTTGTGTTATTGTAATAAACACAAGTCCATGTGTGCACAAGTGCAATGAGAAGCTTATTTGCCTTTGCATAACAGGCACACAGCATCAATGACACAACTTCTTGAAGAGAAATATATATTAAGCAAAAATTATACAAGAAGAAACACCATTGAACAAAAAAGTCCGTTGTCTTGCCAAGAGGTTATAGTGTTACTCTACTGATTAGGGTTGTGCAGGTTGGTTCAAGGACGGAATGACTGAAGAGAGGTAGCTGTTCTTGAACTTGGCGGAGTGTGACTTTTGTTCCTTCTGCCCAATAGTACCTATGAGAAGCTGGCATGGCCATGACGGTGGGGAGCTTTGATGCTTCTTGAGGCATTGCGGATGGTGAGGAGGTGTGTGCCTATGATTTATTGAGCTGGCTCCATTATTCTCAGCTTCTTGTGTTCCTGTGTATTTGAATGTCTCTACCAGACCATGATGCAACCAGTCAGCATAGTCTCAATGGTCCATCTGTAGAAGTTTATCAGACTGTTAGGTGACATGCTGATCCTCCTGAAGGCAGGTGTGTCTTCCTTGTAACAGGAGAAGAGAATGGGATAGGACAGGTAGAGATATGGAGAGGCTGTGCTGAATTGGGTGATCATCCATCCCTTATGGGTTGGGGTGGCCCAAAGCTATACATATTGAATCCCAGTCACAAAGCTGAATGAACCACTGAGAAGATGGAAAAGTAAAGAAATGACACAGCAATGTCTTGCATATTATCTTCTTAATGCTGTTTATCAATATGGACTTTATTTTGGATACATGCTATTTTAATTGTCACCAAAGTCAATGGTTATCTTGGATCACCAGCCAGAATAAACATATGGGATTGCTGGCTCTGAGGAAAGTGAAAAAGGAAGTTTAACTATATTGTCAGCACGACCCACTCCTCATTTCTAAGGCCAAACTTCCACCTATCACTAATCCAATCATCTTACCCACAATCTTTTAAGGCTTCCATTGCTGAGTTATGGGGGCTGATGCAAGTTATGACCATGACCTTAAGTCACAACCATGGACTGTGCTGTGGGATCTGGGTGCCATCGCAGGCAGCTACGGAAAAGGGTCAGCAATCACACTCATTAGTATGCTCGTTCCAGCCCATTAGTGTTTCATTGTGGAATGGTGCCGCAGCAACAATCTGCATTCAACATCAGTAAGACAAAAGAGCTGATTGTGGACTTCAGGAAAGGTAAAACGAAAGAACACATACCAATCCTCATAGAGGGAACAGAAGTGGAGAGAGTGAGCAGCTTCAAGTTCCTGGGTGTCAAGATCTCTGAGGATTTAACCTGGTCCCAACATATTAATGTAGTCATAAAGAAGGTAAGACAGTGGCTTTACTTTATTAGGAGTTTGAAGCGATTTGGCATGTCAACAAATATGCTCATAAACTTCTACAGTTGTACCGTGGAGAGCATTCTGACAGGCTGCATCACAGTTTGATATGGAGGGGCTACTGCACAGGACCAAAAGAAGCTGCAGAAGGTTGTAAATGTAGTCAGCTCCATCTTGGGAACTAGCCAACAAAGTACCCAGGACATCTTTAGGAAGCGGTGTCTCAGAAAGGCAGCGTCCATTATTAAAGACCTCCAGCACCCAGGGCATGTCCTTTTCTCACTGTTACCATCAGGTAGGACAATAGACAGTAGGTGCAGGAGTAGGCCATACGGTCCTTCTAGCCAGCACCGCCATTCACAGTGATCATGGCTGATCATACACAATCAGTACCCCGTTCCTGCCCTCTCCCCATATCCCTTGACCCCACTATCTATAAGAGCTCTATCTAACTCTCTCTTGAATGCATCCAGAGACTTGGCCTCCACTGCCTTCTGGGGCAGAGCATTCCACCTATCCACCACTCTCTGGGTGAAAAAGTTTTTCCGCATCTCTGTTCTAAATGGCCTACCCCTTATTCTTAAACTGTGGCCTCGAGTTCTGGACTCACCCATCAGCGGGAACATGCTTCCTGCCTCCAGTGTGCCCAATCCCTTAATAATCTTATATGTTTCAATCAGATCCCCTCTCATCCTTCTAAATTCCAGTGTATACAAGCCCAGTCGCTCCAATCTTTCAACATATGACAGTCCCGCCATTCCGGGAATTAACCTTGTGAACCTACGCTGCACTCCCTCAATAGCAAGAATGTCCTTCCTCAAATTTGGAGACCAAAACTGCACACAATACTCCAGGTGGGGTCTCACCAGGGCCCTGTACAGCTGCAGAAGGACCTCTTTACTCCTATACTCAATTCCTCTTGTTATAAAAGCCAGCATGCCATTAGCTTTCTTCACTGCCTGCTGTACCTGCTTGCTTGTTTTCATTGACTGATGTACAAGAACATCTAGATCTCGTTGTACTTCCCCTTTTCCTAACTTGACTCCATTTAGATAGTAATCTGCCTTCCTGTTCTTGCCACCAAAGTGGATAACCTCACATTTATCCACATTAAACTGCATCTGCCATACATCTGCCCACTCACCCAACCTGTCCAAGTTACCCTGCATTCTCATAACATCTTCCTGACATTTCACACTGCCACCCAGCTTTGTGTCATCAGCAAATTTGCTAATGTTACTTTTAATCCCTTCATCTAAATCATTAATGTACATTGTAAACAGCTGCGGTCCCAGCACCGAACCTTGCAGTACCCCACTGGTCACAGCCTGCCATTCCGAAAGGGACCCGTTAATCACTACTCTTTGTTTCCTGTCAGCCAGCCAATTTTCAATCCATGTCAGTACTCTGCCCCCAATACCATGAGCCCTAATTTTGCCCACTAATCTCCTATGTGGGACTTTATCAAAAACTTTCTGGAAGTCCAGGTACACTACATCCACTGGCTCTCCCTTGTCCATTTTCATAGTTACATCCTCAAAAAACTCCAGAAAATTAGTCAAGCATGATTTTCCCTTCATAAATCCATGCTGACTCGGACTGATCCTTCTACTGCTATCCAAATGTGTCGTAATTTCCTCTTTTATAATTGACTCCAGCATCTTTCCCACCACTGACATCAGGCTAACCAGTCTATAATTCCCTGTTTTCTCTCTCCCTCCTTTCTTGAAAAGTGGGACAACATTAGCCACCCTCCAATCAGCAGGAACTGTTCCTGAATCTATAGAACATTGGAAAATGATTACCAATGCATCCATGATTTCTAGAGCCACCTCTTTAAGTACCCTGGGATGCAGACCATCAGGTCCCGGGGACTTATCAGCCTTCAGACTCAACAGTCTATCCAACACCGGTTCTTGCCTAATATAAATTTCCTTCAGTTCATCCTTTACCCTAGTCCCTTTGGCCACTATTACATCTGGGAGATTGTTTGTGTCTTCCCTAGTGAAGACAGATCCAAAGTACCTGTTCAACTCATCTGCCATTTCCTTGTTCCCCATAATAAATTCACCCGTTTCTGTCTTCAATGGCCCAATTTCAGTCTTAACTGTTTTTTTGCTATTCACATACCTAAAGAAGCTTTTACTATCCTCCTTTATATTCTTGGCTAGTTTACCTTCATACCTCATTTTTTCTTGGCGTATTGCCTTTTTTGTTATCTTCTGTTGCTCTTTAAAAGCTTCTCAGTCCTCCGGTTTCCCGCTCATCTTTGCTATGTTATACTTCTTCTCTTTTATTTTTATACTGCCCTTTACTACCCTCGTCAGCCATGGCCGCCCCTTACTCCCCTTAGGATCTTTCTTCCTCTTTGTAATAAACTGATCCTACACCTTCTGCATTATTCCCTGAAATACCTGCCATTTTTGTTCCACTGTCTTCCCTGCTAGGGTATTGTTCCATTGAACTTTGACCAGCTCCTCTCTCATAGCTCCATAGTTCCCTTTGTTCAACTGTGATACTGACACATCCGATTTTCCCTTCTCCTTCTCAAATTGTAGGTTAAAACATATCATATTATGGTCACCCTCTCCTAATGGTTACCTTTTATAAGATAGAAATTTGGAAACTTGGAAACCTTTTATAAGGTAGAAATCCGTTGTGAGTTTTAAATGTAATTAAGAATGTTGTTTGGATTTGTATGTGCACCACTGAAAATAAATGAACTGTGCTTAAACTATTTTGTTAGCTGCAAGTATCTTTGCCTTGGTAAGGAGGGGGTACCCACCACTCAAATAATGGGCAATGGTGGAGGATAAACAGGGAAGAAAACTAATCTTTAAATTTTGAGTAGTTACAATATAACCTCCCTTTAATGAGAGTACCTGTGGTTACTTATATCACATAGGGCTTAAGGTCTTCATTTCAGTTTAGAACTTCGTGGTCAACAAACCCAATACCATCACAATACTTGTAATAAGAGTGCAACAAAATTTGAGATTGGTTCTTTTTTTTGTCTTTAGATTGCTTAATTAATCATAAGATTGTTTCTCTTATGTCTTTTTTTTTCTTTTCAAGGTGGCTGGGGTTCTGTCAGAGTCTGTGATCTACAATTCTTCACAAGTAGAGGGTTTTCAGACTGACTGTGCAGTCTGATGCTTTGCTACCTCCAGGAACAGTCTGGAGGATGTGCACCCTTGGGGAGCGGCCATGTGGATGACCCGGTTCCTCGTCAATTTCACCGACTTAAGTGTTGTGGGGTGACTGAAACATCGAGACAGCAGGGGGTGTGTGCTGCTGTCAGAAGGCGGCCCCTGTACTCGTGCGATCCTTCTCTCTCTCTTTTGATGGAGAGTGAGAGACTGTCGGTCCTCGAGATGGGTGGGGGGCGGCTTGGAGAAGCAAAGCGGAGAATAGTAACATTGGAACAGTGAGTTGCTGGTCTCCGCTCTCACTGTTGCAGCAGCGACTCCACCTCCCTTGCTTTGGAAAGAGAACCTGAGATACCAAAGTGCTGGGTTATGGACTATAGTTTTGATGGACTTTGGGGGGGAGGGAGCTTTTGCATTTGTGTTGTTGTTTGCGTGGTTGGGTGGGGAGGTCAGTGCTTCTACTAGCACAAGTGGGAGAAGGGGTAATACTTTTTTCTGCTGCTTGTGTGAAGAGTGGGGGGAGAAGGGGGCTTCAGGGCTTCAATGTTTCTATCATTCATTCTACAGGGCTTTTTGTTTTGTGGATGTCTGTGAAGAGTACAAATTTCCGGTTGTATACTGTCTACATTCTCTGATACTAAATGAACCTTTGAACCTTTGTCCTTTGAGGAGATATTAAGAAGATTGCTTTTATATTCTCTAGATTTCAGAAAAATGTTTTTTTTTAATTGAAATACAGCCATCGCTGGATAACAAGTGTATTCAGCTATTAAAACTATAAAAAGTTCACTTGACATGTTAACCACACCTCTACAGCATTGGATTGAATAGCATCTAAAGCACATAAAACTGATACCTAAAAGTGGAGAGGGGAAACTAGTTTTGTTGCTTGTAGGAATGAACATTTGTCCTTTTGAATTTAATAATATGTGAATTTGCTCATCTGTATGGATGTCCATAGGGTGGGTACCCGTAACCCTGAGGCAGACTTTGTACTAAATTCTAACAAGGCTTGACAGAATATATTCCTTGACAGAGGTGTCGGAAACCAGGGGTCACAGTCTCAAAGTACTGTGTCAGCCATTCAGGGCTGAACTGTAAAGTCATTTTCTTTCCCCAGGGGTAACTGCGAATTCTTGGAATTTCTAGAGGGGTTCCCGGAGACAGGGGTCTCTAAATATTCAAAACAAAAATCAATAGATGTTAGGATAATAAGAGAATTTGGACAAGTGATAGAAAGTGGATATTTAAGTAAAAGGTCAGACCGAACCTTACTGAATGAGGAGCCAAATAGTATATTTCTTGCTGTACTTACGTTCTATACTGATCTTCAAATGAATGTGCACTTAACAATATCTTGCAATCAGAAGGCAGAGCTCCAGGCACTTCCACCTACTGCTATCATTTGAGATGGCTTAAGTGGACGTGGATGTGGAGTCAAACCTAGAACTGTTCTGATTTGGATGCTACATTGCTTAGCGTACACAGCCATTGAACCAACAACCTAAATATTAAAACTAATTGGATACAGGGTCAGGGAAGCACTTGATAATTTAATATTAAGATGAACTGTTGCTCGGGTTGATGTTTGTTGGGTTGTGTAGTGAAACAGTCAACCCAGTAAGATTCCTGGCCTGACTTTTAGTTTGCCATTAGTTCCATTTGAGCTAGAGTATGTTCCAACTTTTTAAACAAGTGTTTGTACATATGCTGTGTACATAAAGGAAAACCTTGCATAAATATCGAAAATCCAAAATTGTATTGGCTTTAGGACTTCTGAAGATCAAAGTGTGAAAAGGTCGGCCTTCAATCAATTCTCTCTAACTTTGTAAGCAATATTTCTGTTCCTAGCATAGAATCTCTCTGAGCTCTTTCAACAAATTATACTGGCATGATAACTAGTTGCATTAATGTAACAGTCAAAGTTGCTTACAGTCAACATTTTTCCAGGACATCTAAAACTGCACAGTGTGCATAAATGCACCTATAAAATGGACACTGAGCAGCAATTTGCACCATTAAGTTCCAAAATATAAAGCAGAAAAATTCTCTGGAACAATGTTTGATATGGTAACCAATTTGAGGGAAGACTATAACAAGACTACAATTGCTGCATAGTGGGAACATTGACCTGAAATCAATTATATAAGCATAAATGTGCATACAATGTGAAAAAGGACAAACAGCTCCAATAGTTTTCTCAACAGGGCAATATTATGGCAGTAATGAAGCAGTAAAGTGATATGTCTATGAAAGTTCTCAGTCATCCAGGTCATTGTATATCAAGCAGTAGTAAATCAAGACAACTGGACTTGCTGTGTTGTCTAAAAGACATTTCGTCATTCATCAGAGTCTTCTTCAGTTCTGATCCATAGTGGGTAGTTTCCTGGTTCATAAACTCTGTGAGTTATTTAAAGCTATAGCAATCACATGAGGGTTGTGGAGTATAATACCACTTATCAGCTACAATGCAGTCCTATAATCTCTACCTTGGTGTTTCCACAACAGTTCACACCTCCATTCACACAAAGACTGATGGCCCTTTCATTACCTCTACGACTCTTCAGTTCAGTTTCAGTTTATTATCACTTAGAAACCACAAATGCAATGCAGTTAAAAAACGAGACAGCGTTCTCCAGAATGATATCACAAAAGCACATGAAAAAATAGACTACACCAGAAAATCCACATAACGTTTGGTAATCCCCAAATCCAGAGTCTGGAGAGGCTGCTGCATATTAATATCACATTACCATCTTAGCGCATTGCCCAGAAAGAACCTCCAAATCACCAGACAAAACAAGACTACCCAGACACACCAAGTCAGGAGACCAACTCTACCATCTAACAAACCAAAAACTAAAGCTACAAGACCTACACAAAACCACATAGTTACATATAGTTATAGTTACCATATAATTACAACAGTGCAGACAATACCATAATTGATTAAAAAAACAGACCATGGGCACAGTAAAAATAGTCCAAAGATGTTAAAAGACTATATTTCGAAAGAAACCACCACACAGTTTCCACAAGTCCTCAGGGTCCTGATAGACTCATCATCCTACACAGGTGGCAGAAGGGAATACCCCCACTATGGACTTCCACGGCGCCGGACTCAGCCTCGCAGATGCAGCACACAATGAAAGCTTAATGACCCTCATGTGATTGTTACACCTTTAAACAATTTACAGAGTTTATAAACCGGAAAACTACTCACCATGGATCAGAACTGAAGAAACCTCTTGGATGAGTGGTGAAATGACAACATAGCAAGTCCAGTTGCCTTGATTTACTACTGCTTCATACAGTAAAGTGATAGAAAATTTACTCATGCCAATAAATTGTAACCAAAAATTACACTATTGTACATGGTGGCAAATGTGGTAAGAATGAAACATGTTTTTGTCTTGAATTTCTCAAATTTGTTCAATGACTGAAAGATAATACAAATAGGCATTAAGGGGCATACATAAATAGGCAAGGCACATTTCTGAATAATACATACAAATACTGGAGGATATCAGCAGAGCAGGCAACGTCCATAGAAAGGAATTAACAATCGACATTTCAGGCCAAAAGCCTTCATCAGGACTCATTAGGAAGGTGGAAGAAACTATAATTATTCAGAGGGGGTGGGGAAGGAGTACAAACTAGAAGTGATAGGTGAATCCAGGTCGGTGGGGGAGGAGGGGATGAAGTGAGAAGGCGGGAGGTGACGTGAAAAAAGTAAAGGCCTGTAGAGGGAATCTGATTGGAGATGAGAGTGGAGCATGGAAGAAAGAGAAGGAGGAGGGGCATCAGGGGGAGGTGATGGGCAGGTAAGAAGAGAAGAGGTAAGAGAGGAACCAGAGTGGGGAATGCAAGAAGAGGGAACAGGGAGGGGAGAAATTACTGGAAGTTACAGAAATTGATATTCATGTTATCAGGTTGGAGGTACCAAGACAGAATATGAGATGTTGCTCCTCCAACCTGAGAGTGGTCTCATCATGGCAGTGGAGAATACCATGAAGGATATATCGGAATGGGAGTGGGATTGGAAGTCTCACCAATGTAGAGGAAGCCACACTGGAAGCACTGGATACAGGAGACAACCCCGACAAGTTCACAGGTGAAATGTTGCCTCACCTGAAAAGACTGTTTGGGGCCTTGAACGGAGGCCAGATAAGAGGTAAATGGGCAGGTGCAGCACTTCTTCCACTTGCAGTGATAAGGGCCAGGAGGGAGATTCGTGGGGAGTGGCAAATGGACAACAGGACCATGGAGAGTATGATCGCTGAGGAAAGCGGAGAGTGGGAGACAGTTAAAGATGTGTATGGTGGTAGGATCCCGTTGAAAATGGCAGAATATGTGGCGAATGATGTGCAGGATGTGGAGGCTGATGGACTGGCAGGTGAGGGCAAGGCAGGAAAAAATGAATGTAGAAATGTGAGATACAAGGCTTGAATAGTTCATTATCTGCAGTTATTGAATTAATCTAGTCCAAGAATGAGGTGAAATGCCTCAATCTCAAGTTGAATGCATTGGAACTCAAGGACAGAGTTGGAGTCCGATGGAGAAATAAAGAGACAAACAACTTGAAGCTCAGGGTCTTGTGGATTCATTGAAGGTGTTTTTCCAAAGTGGTCATCTAATCCATGCCTGGACTCTGAATTGTGGGAGAAACCACAGTACGAGTATCAAAGTCCACCCACTTGATCAGGCGAAATTCCAGGGCAGAAATTGATAATATAGTAGGGCATGAAAAGTATGGGGGAGGGGTATGTCAGAGATTTTTTTTTGTTACGCAGAAAGTGGTAGGTGCATGGAACATGCTGCCAGAGGTGGTGGTAGGGGCAGATACATTGGCAACATTAAAGAAACTCTTAGATAGACACATGGATGAAAACAAGTGTAGGGCTATGTAGGAGGGAAGAGTCAGATTGAATTTGGAGTTAGTTAAAAGGTTGGCATAATATCATGGGACAAAGAGCTTGTACAATGCCATACTGTTGTATGTTCTAAATACAAGTATTTGAAGCTTTCAACAATGAAGAGGTAAAAGTCTTTCAATTTCTTCCTCTGCAATTGCAGGAGTGTAAGAATGCCATAAGAATTAAATTAGGTCCAGTGCAGATGGAAGTAAAGCACCCTTGGAAGAACACACTCTTCTGAGAGTTGAAATGAGAGAACAGGGAAGACATGTCGAGTTGTCGTATGATGTTGGAGGAGTCAGCAATTACAATGCATGCTCTTGTTGAATGTGGATAGAAGGCAAGGACATAGCCAACTCTTCCTAAAGTGCAGAATAAGGAACAGGTGAAGACTCTGTCAACATTGGAGGAGTAAAAACTACAAATGAGGAAAAAGTGAAGATCAGATATAGTGTATGGAAGATTACATTGACAATATAGATTACATAAAGATAGAGAGCTGGGAAAATGGAATTGAATCCTTTGGGAAGCAAACTGGGAGGAGGTAGGTTGCTGTTAGATTCCACGGGTTTTTATTGGAAACTGGTGGAAAATCTATATTATGTAATAAACTGTTTCTCTGCAAATATTTTTCTTACCTCTAACTTTGCTCTACTTCTCTTTCCACAAACTATATTCCGAGGTCCCTCAGAATCAGACTCTGCTTCAAAATGGACATTATGAGTTCATTAACACAATCTCAGCTCAGTGCCACCGAAAACAAAAAGCCAATCAAGCCTGTAATAACATGTGCTTAAATTATGGCGAATGTGCCTTTCACTTAACTGTCTCTGTCACAAGTCTGTTTACTTCTGTGTAAATTAACACAACATGTAAGGCTTGAAACACAGAACTTTACATTTAGCTTTGTGTAAGAATATGGTTCCTCAGTTAATTTACAGAGTCAATGAATGAAACAGACTCTTTGGCTAATCAAGTCTGCACTGGTGACCATCAGCTACATTTTCATGCTGATACCATTTCCAATACATCTCATTAATTACCATTCATTCACACATTGGGGCAATCGACAGTGACCAATTAACCTACTGATCTGTCTGCTCTTTGGTATGCAGGAGAAACCAGAGCATCAAAGGAAACCTATGCAGTCACAGGTGTTACGTACCCATGACACGTGACAGTGGTACCCTTGTCACGTGACTGGGGTTGAAGTTATACTGGACTTGAGATAATGGTCTTGTGATGGTGGAGTGATGTCATTTTCCCGCCAGTAGAGGTCATGTGACAGGTTTTTTTTACAGGGTATAAAAGGAAGACCCACCCTGTCAGGTGGGGCAGTTCGTGGCGGAATTTGCCAAGATGACTTTATGTCCCTGCGTGATTTAATGTGATGACGCAGTTTAGTTGAAAAATGAAGTTTTATATAATGCCTAAAGTTTAAAAGGTCATCGCCAGCGGTTTCTTTGCTGGTGGAGAGTGAAGATAAGAATTTGGAAGATAGAAATCGAGGAGAATCGATTTTCGACGGTGGATTGGTCTCGACCTTATTTGATCCTCATTCGGAAGGATTTCGTTGACTGTTCTCGTGTTAATCTCCACTGGGATAGCGGGAGATTGAGGGCAGAGTGTGGAAGAAAGGTCAGTGTTTTTTTAAGCCGTTATATTTTATAAAATTCTTCGTGGGAAAGTTCGACGCCGGGGAATCGAAGGACATCGACATGGAAGAGAATTCAAATCGTTTTAAAAAGTCTCTCCTTTTAAATGGACTGTGAGCTTTTGAACTTTCGGCATACCGCTTTAAAGAACTGTTTACTTTCTGCATACCGCTTTAAAGAACTGTTTTTTTTTCAATACCGTTTTAAGAACTGTTTGAACTGCAGCGCTATTAAGAACTGAGTCTGCCGCACAGCAGCTGAATTCCAGTTGAGCTAATGTTTGTTTACTTTTGGGGGGTTGGTTTTCAGTGTTTAATAAAGGTGTTATTTGTTATGAAAACCCTTGCCTAACTCATCTATATTTATTGTTGCCTGAATACGTAACATAGGGAAAATGTGAACTCTCTTCCCGTAATTTTGGTCCTTTTGATCTCTTAACCAAAAGCACAGTGACATCAACAGTCCCTGCTTACCTTTGTCCTTGTTCTGGGATGGAAGACTACCTTTTAGCTTGCCACTATAAAGGAGTGGTTTTAGTTAATGGCCCTTTTGGATGAGCATTTATTGTTTTTTCCTTTAATTCTGCACGGCTCTTAAAAAAGATCAGTGAACAGGTCATCCACTTCAGTGTCTTTCCCTCTGCACTAGGGCCATAACTGCACACTTCTGTCAGCAAGATTCAACTAACCAAAATGGGGCTAGCAGAGAGAGAGAGCAGCTGATCTCAGCCCTGAACTTCATCGGGCAGGTAGGAGAAAAGCTAAAGTCAGTAGAGGCTGGGTTGACAGACGAAGCTTGTGCAATGTGACAACTACTCGCAGACTGGCAAGCCCCATCCAATCCTAAGTTCTTTGGTCAGATGGAGGAGAAGTTAAAGTCAATGGAGTCAGGGTTGGCAGAAATGGCTCCGCAGTGCAACAATTGCTTTCCGAGTGACAAGCCCAGTCCGCACATGAAGAACAGGGTTCAGCACTCACAGCGACAATTCAGCAACGTGCCACAGTGATCCAGAATCAAGGAGCAGCTATTATTGCTCCCACTACCGCGGTCCAGCAGGTCAGTACTGTCAGCCTGAATAATACCGTTGCTGTTGCAATTCAGCCCAGATAGCATCTCCCACATCTTCCTCTGTATAGGTCTCATCAGCCTCAGCCACTTATGCCCTGATACCCTTAACAGTTTCTGGATCGGAATCACGTACTGCTCCACAAGGCAGCTACTCCGGTGAGTCCAATGGTTGCAGGAACTTTAATACCCAGTATGAGTTGACTTTCCAAGTCCAGTCAGGTGATGATGCACATGGACTGTTTTTACATGGTGAATCTCTTAGATGAACCCCATTCAGCCTGTTCAACGCATTACACAAACAATGTTCTCCTGCAGCCCAGTCCTTCCAACAGGGTGCAGTTGAGCACAAAAGAATGTTTGATCTTCCAGCCCACCGACTCATGGACCGCGCACAGGGAAAAGGACAGTGAGGGACTATGCAGTAAAGTTCCACATACTTGTGGTTGAGACGAGGTGGAATGATAGATCCCTCAAAACTGCTTTCCAGTGTGGGCTCAGCGCTGGGGTTCAGAATGAGATCGCAGTGTGTGACGAACAGGACAACCTAGATGACCTGATAAATCTGGCCATTCGAATTGACAACCGGGCAACTGAACGATACAAAGAAAGAATGCCTCGAGTTTCAAATGTTTAGATCCGCCTTTTCCCTCATCTGCCAGTACCCAATCCATGGAGGAGTCTATGTAGGTGGGGTGCATGCACCTATCTTGGGAGGAACGAGATTGGCGCAGGAGAACAGGTTCCTGCCTCTACTGTGGTGATCAAAGACATTTCTGGGATACCCATCAGCAGGAAGGGGAATTCTGATGGATCAGTTCTTCCTGCAAGCCACTTCCCCTAATCACATAATGCTCCAGCTTCCATGTCGTGGGGTGTCCCAGACCAATGAGCTTCAGGCGTTTATTGACTCTGGGGCAGCCAGGAAACTCTTGGATATCTTACTGGCTCAAAGATGGGAAGTTGTGACTGAGCAATTGAGAGAGAATATCGATGTCAAGGCTCTGGATGGTTGGCCTCTGAGAACTGGTGAGATCCACCTTTCTGTAAAATCTCTCCAACGTGTGCTAGACGGCAATCATAAGGAACAGCTCTCTTCTATCTTGTTGATTCGCCTAAACTGCCACTTGTGCTTGGCCTTCCCTGGCTATCTCAACACAACCCATGAATCAACTGGTCTGTAAAGGCACTCAAAGAGTGAGGACCGGCATGTCTGTATATCTGTCTGAGTCCAAATTAAGCCCCTGTCAGTGGAACACCTCCTGTGCCACTGCTAGTGTGGACCTGGCTTGTGTTCTGGTGAATATCCTGACATCCTTGAGATCTTCAGTAAGCATTCCACCTCATTGCCTTCACATCGGCCATACAACTATGCCGTTGACCTCTTACCTGGTATTAGTCCTCCTCGGAGTTGGCTCTTTTCCCTCTCTCATCCTGAAATGGTGGCCATGGAACAGTACATCAAAGAGGCATTAGCCTTAGGATTTATTCATCCACCAACCTCACTAGCAGGGCTGGCTTCTTTTTTGTGAGCAAGAAGGATGGCATAGATTATTGCCCACTAAACAGCATAATACTGAAGAACTGTTACCCTCTTCTCCTGCTTGCCTTTGCATTTGAACATTTCCAAAGAGCAACCATATTCTCCAAGACATATCTGCACAATGCTTACAACCTGGTTTCTATCCAAGAAGGGGACAACTGGGGACAATACCCCCACTGGCCACCATGAGTACCTCATGATGCCTTTTGTTTTGGCCAATGCTCCCACTAAAGCATTCATCAAGAAGACCTCTGCAGGATTCTTTTGGACAAATGAAGCATTCTTGATAACTAAGGCAATGCCTCGCCACTGCCTTGGTCTGCAATACCCAGACCCATCACGTCTATTCATCGTCAAGATGGCTGCATCAGATGTCTGTGATAACCGGCTGCACTCTTGTGCCTTCATTCCCTGTCTCTTGACTCCTGCCGAGTGCAATAATGATGCTGGAAACCAAGAACTTCTGGTTATCAAGGAGGCTCTGGAACCATGGCGACTCTGGCTGGAGGAAGCAGAGCACCACTTTCTGGTATTGTCGAACCACAAGAACCTCTCCTACATTCGGGACGCCAAGTCACTCACCTACTGCCAAGCCCATTGGGCTCCCTTTTTCACTGGGTTTTATTTCACCCTCACCTTCAATCCTGGCAGCAAGGACACTGGGACCGATGTTCTCTCCCATCAGTTTAACTCCTCTGAAGACAATGCCAATCCAGAGCTCATTCCTCCTCACTCAGTCATTGCTCATTCTTTTGGGGTATAGAGGCAAAGGTGAGTGCTGCCCAACAGTTGGATCCAGCCCCACGGGGGGACCTCTCACGCTTGCTCCTGCCACCGTGCACCCCAGAGCATTGAAATGGGGTCACTCTTCCCATCTGGTTGGCCATCCGGGAATTCAACAGAGCCTGCAATTTATAAAGAGATGATTCTGGTGGTCGTCTAAGTTCCAGGAAGCCCACAACTTCATCTCTGCCTGCCCTGCTTTTGGACAGAATAAGATGTCACGTCAACACAATACAGGTCTGCTCTGCCCACTGCGTGTGCCTCACCACCCCTTGTCTCTCACCTCTTGGTGGATTTCATCACTGGTCTGCCCCTGTCAGTTGGAAACACGTCAAGTTCAAGTTCAATTATCATTCACCCATGCACGAATATAGCCAAATGACACAGTACTCCTCTGGGGCCAAGATGTAAAACATATTACCAACAGCACATGGCACACAGCACATTGTATAAACAGCACATATGGTTATGATTTCAGAAAAAATACATAGCCCAAGTTCAAGAGTGGCATGACTGTAGATTGTCCAGGTCCAGCTTGTTCTTCACGGAGTGAACACTGGAGGGCAGCAGTGATGGGAGGAAACGCTACCATTCTGGTGGTTATCGACTGGTACTCCAAAGCTGCTCACTTCAATGCTCTCCCTAAGCTCCTGTCAGTTCATGAGACTGTCTCCCTCATGGTTCAGCATGTGTTCAGGCGGCATTGCTTTCTTCAGGACATACGTAGTGTCTGATCAAGGACCATACTTCACATCCCATTTTTGGAAAGCTTTCTGTCCCCTTTTGGGAGCTACAGCCAGCCTCTTGCCAGGTTTCCACTCCCGATCTAATGGCCAGCCTGAGAGAGTGAATCAGGAGCTGCAGACAACCCTGCACTGCCTTCCAATCCCATGACCTGGAGCTCCCAAATGGTTTGGGCAGAGATTTCCTACAATAACCTCCAGTCGTCCTCCACTGGCTTCTCCCCCTTTGAATGCCAGAAGGGATTCGAGCTACTGTTCTTCCTTAGCCAAGAGGGATTTCCCGCTATTGAACAGTTGGTCCAATGCTACAAGTGCATGTGGAGATGGGTCAGGGCTTCTCTACTACACACTTACTGTAGAAACAATATGTCCGATTGACTCCACTGTTAGGTGATGGCTCTCAATCCAGGGAGTCTGGATGGCATCTAGAGATCTTCCTTTGGACATTGGCCCCATGCTACATGGGACCAATTGTGGTGGAGAAGTCTATGAACAAGTTCTTGTGTAGATTGCACCTACCATCACCAATGAAGATCCACTCAATGTTCCATGCTTCCCAGCTCAAGCTAGTGACTTCCTCCTAACCTTGCTCCAGTCACCCACCCCTCCCCATCCTCCCTGCTTAGTGGATGCATCTCTGGTCCTGGCATCTCAATTGGTGCAGGGCACGGTCCAGTATCTTGTGGATTGGGAGGGGTATGGCCGAGGAACATTCTTGGGTCCAGGCACATGACATCCTGGACGTCTGTCACCTGGGGCTTCCAGTAGGCACAGATCTCCGGCACCTCGGGAGCTGTGCCTATGGAGGGGGAGACCTGTCACAAATGGGGACTCTGTTGTGGAGTCTGGGCACTCTCACAGGTGGGCTATGGAACAGGGTCAGCATTATGCTTGTGAGTATGTATGTTCCAGTTAATTAGTGTCAGGGTAGCTTCCAACCTAATGGCATGAACATCGATTTCTCAAACTTCGGTAATGCCATAAAATTACACCAATGAGGGGGTGAATCGAGGAACCACTTTCACATACAAAGGGTGGTAAAAATTTGGAACTCTTTTTAAATTGCAATTGAGGTTGGGTCAAACACTAATGTTAATTTTGAGAATGAAAAGATTCCAGTCAGAGAGCACTTCAGTCTATCTAATCCATGCCAGCCTGGTCTTTCACCCTGTGTAAACTACCTGCACCCGCCAAAAGTCCTCCATGCTTCTGTCATCCATGTACCTATCCACAATTTTCTTAACTGTTACAATTGAACTTGTGCATACCATTTTTGTTTGCGGCTCGTTCCACAATCGCACCACTCTTTGAGTGAAGAAGCTACCTCTCAGATTCCCCTTGAATATTTCACCTTTTGCCCTGAACCTATGACCCACAATCTCTTGCTCAAATCTCCCCCAACCTGAGGGGGAAAAGCCTGCATACATCTACCCTATCTATGCGCCTCAGAACTTTGTATGCTATAGTGTATTACCCCTCATTCTTCTACACTTCAGTGAGACTTAACCAAATGTAACATGAGGCAGGAGAAAATAGTAGGGGAATTGGATGGTTCACATTTTGGATCATGATCAACATCAGGACTCTGTTTCTGCCTCCACAAATGCTGCTTGATTTATTAGATTCTTCCAGCAATTTGTTTTATGCTCCAGATTCCAGCATCTGCAGCCTTTTGTGTCTCTGAACACATTAAGTACCGGAAATTTTTAGCTAGTCATGCAGCATCTGTGGTGATAAAAGCAGAGTTAATGTTACAGATTAGCGACCATTCATCAGAATTTGCCTCACACTTCCAAAACCTTCTGTTATTACACAAACAAAATGCTGGAGGAACTCAGCGGACTAGGCAGCATTCCAGCATCTGCAGATTTTCTTGTGTTTGACCTTCTGTTATTATTTCAGATGTTGAATATTGGTAGGTTTTTTCCAAGTAACAGGGGCAAAAGAGACAGGTCAAAAAAGCAGCTGTGATCTCATTGAGGGCATGAAGGACTTAATCCTGACCTAATCCTGTGCCGTCATGACAAGCTTTTTGTCACCGATCTTTTTGGTGATTGCTCAACATATAGCATGTCTTGGGCATCTGAAACTTGGCGGAGCCAATCCCTCTCCAGGCTTTTGGAGCCGGCTGGATTCGAACTTAGGAGCCTTCGCTCCCAAGTCTGGCACTGATGCCACTACGCCACCAGCCAGCCCATATATATGTAAATAAGTAGAGCAAAAAAAAGGAAAGAAGTACTGAGGTAGTGTTCACGGGTTCATTATCCATTCAGAAATCTGATGGTGGAGGGAAAGAAGTTGTTCCTGAAACATTGAATTGAGTATGTACCTTCTAGCTCCTGAATCTCCTCCATAGTGGTATCAATGAGACGAGGGCATGTGGGTCCTTAATAATGAATGCCACCTTTTTGAGGCATCGCCTTTTGAAGGTGTCATGGATGCTGGGGAATCTGCTGTCTATAATGGAGCTGGCTGAGTTTACAACTTTCTACGGCTTTTTCTGATCCTGTGCAGTGGCCTCTCTATACTACACTGTGATGCAACCAGTTAGAAATCTCTCTATGGTACATCTGTAGAAATTTGCAAGTGTCTTTAGTCGCATACCGGTTCTCCTCAAAATCCTAATGGAATATAGATGTTGTGATGCCTTCCTTGTAATTGCTTCAATATGTTGGACCCAGGATAGATCTCCAGAGATGTTGACACACAGCAAGTTGAAACTGCTCTCACTTTCCACTGCTGATCCTTCAATGAGGATCATTGAGTGTGCTCCCTCGACTTCCCCTTCCTGAAGTCCACAATCAATTCCTTGGCCTTGCTGCAACACCACACAATCTACTTCAATCCTTTATGCCTCCAAATCACCATTCAAAATTCTGCCTACAATAGTTGTGCCATTGGCAGATTTATAGATCCCATTTGAGATGTGCCTAACCATACAATCGTGGGCATAGAGAGAGTAGAGCAGTGACCTAAGCTGGCATCCTTGAGATGCACCAGTGTTGACAGTCGGTGAGTTGGACATGTTATTTCTGATCTCCGCAGACTGTGGTCTCCCAGTGAGGAAGTCAAGGACCCAGATGCAGAGGGAGGTACAGAGCCCAGGTTTTGAAATTGTCTGCATCCCAGTGGATTTCATTTACATGCAACTTTTCCCACAATCTGCCAAAATCACATAGTAATTATGTAAATCAGCAAGCAGAGGAAAATAAACATTTTAAGAATACTTTACCATTCTTTTGAGATTAGTGCTAGTTCTTAACTATATTGGCAAGAATCAGACCCTTTTGTTGTGAAGTATCATTTCAAATGGCCAGGTTATATGCAAATTCTTCAACAGAACAGCAATACACACTCAGTGGCCAATATATTAGGTACAGGTAGTCCCTGAGTTATGTATGTCTGACTTACGAACAACTCGTACTTACGAACCGAGGAAGGAAAACGCCGTCCGCCATTTTAAGTTGGATTGTGATGCCGTCCGCCATTTTAATTCGGATCGCGATGCCTTCCACCATTTTAAATCGTTGACGTTGATACTGTGTTGAGTGTGTAACTTTATATTTGGCTTAAATTTTTCTTAGCAAAATTCACCCTGACCACCCCCCACCTCAGCCTTTTCAGGTTGCCTGGTGGCGCAGTGAGATCAGTGCCAGGCTGGAGAACAGAGGTTCCCAAGTTCGATCCAGTGACAAACCGCTCCCGAGCATGCCAGGTTGATGTTGATCCAGTGACTCCCGTACCATCTGTGTTGGGTTGATGTCGAGCTCGCAACTCGACCTCGTAAAAAAAAAACACTGCCACTTCCTGTTTAAATTCCCACACGGAATATTGAGGAGGATCAAATACCCAAACCCAGCACAGCCCCCACTTGTCCCATTTAACCTGTCTCAGTGCGGTGGAATTTAGGACCTGGGGAATTCAGTGTGGTGATCCTTAGGACCCAGTGGACCTCGGGAGCCTGTGGAGGTCAGGACCCACTGCCCACAGTGTTTCTGTTCCATTGAAGGGAAGAGATCGCAATTGAAAATAAAGTGGAAATAATAAAGCGTTTGGAAAGAGGTGAAACGTCATCGGTCATTGGGAAAGCATTAGGCTACAGTCGGTCAACAATCGGAACAATTTTAAAGGATAAAGTGAGAATAATGGAGCATGTGAAAGGCTCTGCCCCGATGAAAGCTACAATGATTACTAAGCAGCGCAGTGGTTTAATTATTGGAATACATACATTTCTTAAGTATTTTATATGCATAGAAAGGTAAAATACATACTCTATACTAAGACAAATGTTTGACTAACTGACGCTAAATAATATCAGATGTACTTGTTCCAACTTACGTACAAATCCGACTTGAAGACGGACTCAGGAACTGAACTCGTTCGTAACCTGGGGACGGCCTGTACAACTTATACTTAAAAAAGTGGCCACTGAATGTATATTCGTGGTCTTCTGCTGCAATAACCCATCCACTTCAAGGTTAAACATGATATACTTTCAGAGATATGCTTCTGCACATCACTGCTATAATCAGATTCAGAGTCAGATTCAGATTCAGTTTATTGTCATTTAGAAACCACAAGTGCAATGCAGTTAAAAAATGAGACAACGTTCTCCGGAATGATATTTCAAAAACAGACAAACACAACAAAACAGACCACACAAGAAAAACCACATAACATTTGGTAATCCCCAATCCAGAGTCCGGAGAGGCTGTTGCATATCAATATCATGCTACCATCTTAGCACGTTCCCCGGAAAGGAACTCCATACCCATCAGACAAAACAAGACTACCCAGACACACCAAGTCAAGAGACCAGCACTACCACCCAACAAACCAAAAACCTACACAAAACCACATAGTTATAGTTAACACTTAGTTGCAACAGTGCAGAGAATACCATAATTGATAAGACTGACAACAATCACATAATTATAACATTTAGTTACAACACTGCAGACAATACCATAATTGATAAAAGACTAACTGAGAAAATCCACATAATTTAACATATAGTTCGAACAGAGCAAAGCAATACTGTAATCTGATAAAGAGCAGACCATGGCACGGTAAAAAAAAGTCTCAAAGTCCCGACAGCCCATCGTCTCACGCAGATGGTAGAAGGAAGAAAAACTCTTCCTGCCATGAACCTCCAGCGCCGCTACCTTGCCGATACAGCCCCTGGAAGAACCCGACCACAGCCAACTCTGAGTCCGTCCGAAAACTTCGAGCCTCCGACCAGCCCTCCGACACCGAGCACCGAGCACTTTGACCCCAGCCCCGGCTGCCAAGCAACAGGCAAAGCCGAGGATTTGGGGCCTTCCTCCCAGAGATTTTCCAATCGCACTGTAGCAGCGGCAGCGAAACAGGCATTTCAAAAGTTTCACCAGATGTTCCTTCGTGCTTCACCCATTCGTCTCCATCAAATCAGGATTGTACATGGCATCCTACTTGACAGATTACAGATATTCATTCCGAAGTGGCCGCTGCGCGCTGCTGCGTCACACCGCCATCTTAGTCATAATAAGGCCTGGTTATATGAGTTACTGTTGCCCTTCTGTCAGCTCGAACCAATGTGGATATTCTCCTCTGACCTCTCTCATTATAAAGGTGTTTTCACCCATAGAACGGCCAGCCAGTGGCACAATGGCATCAGCGCCAGACTCCGGAGCGAAGGTTCCCAAGTTCGAATCCAAGTCTGGCCTCCCCCCGAGCATGCTTTCCATCCGTGCCGAGTTGAGCATCGAACTAGCCACTCGGCCTCGTAAAAAAAAAGTGTTGAGTCAGGAGCGTTCATATCATGACTCGGTTAATTCAAAAGGAGACCAATCCTGACACCACACGTCAGACAAGAATGGCTGACTGTCTGGTGTGACATGCTAAAAAAAAACACCATAGAACTGCTGCTCACTGGAAAATTTTTTGGGTTTTTTTTTGCACTATTCTCTGTAAACCATAGAGATAATTGACTGTGAAATCTTAAGAGATCAGCAGTTTCTGTGATTCTCCAACAACCCCATCTGGCACCAAAGTCAAAGTCACTTAGATCACATTTCTTTCCCATTCTGATATTTGGTCTGAACAACAATCGAACCTCTTAACCACATCTGCAACCTTTTTATGCTTTGTTGCTACCACATGATTGGTTAGTTGGATATTTGTATTAACAACCAGATGTACAGGTGTACTTACTAGAGTGGCCATTGAGTTTATACTCACATTATAGGACTTGTCTGTTGTAGCAACAATAGTCATAGCTTTTACATCGTCCACAGAAGGAGAGTCATAAGTTTCTCCAAGATGTGAAAAGAAAGAATGGTCTTTGATGAAAACGCTGATGGCTCTGAGCATGAAGGAGGCAAACAGGTGCATGTGGATATAATTCCTGGTGCAATGGAGTCTTCTAGTAAGGTAAAAGACAGTAGTTAATATGAGGTACTTTATAATCAGTGTACTTCAGCTTGAATAACTAAACTATTGCATGGATGTACGTCCACAATGCTTTACAAGGTTATTTTTCAACCAAGGTCATTTTCCAGCAGGCTCCAGGAATCACGAGTACTTCATTAGTGTGCATCATTAGAGTACGAATATGAATTTCTATTGATCTATATGAGGGATGGTCAACCACTGGCACATGCTCCAAAAGTGGCGCATTGGATGTTTAGAAGTGGCGCATTGCACCCCAGAGATAATAAAAAAGTAAGCTTACTCATGCAAAAAGTATAACCAAAAATCAATTTGTAGGAAAAAAATCTACAACAGGAATTCAAGTAGCTTAGAGCTAGAAATGGGATTTACTGAGAATAAATCTAAAACAGCGATTATTTTTAGCGATTTTATTATTTCATGCACATCTTTTGGCGAATGTTATCTTCTTTCACATTAATCTATTTTCAATTTTAAAAATGTTCAATGAGTCAAACTAGGAAAGTAGGACTTTTATTCTGCAGTCATTTCATAACTGTTCAATACACATTTGATCAACCAACACACACAAAATGCTGGTGGAACACAGCAGGCCAGGCAGCGTCAGGACAAAGTGTCTCGGCCCAAAACGTCAACAGTGCTTCTCCTTATGGATGCTGCCTGGCCTGCTGTGTTCCAGCAGCATTTTGTGTGTGTTGGTTGAATTTCCAGCATCTGCAGATTTCCTGGTGTTTGCTCTTTAAATAAATGTTTGATATTTGTTTGATGCTAAGGCGCCAGGCATCTGCACCAGCAGGTTTTTGCCAGTCAGTTTACAATTGACACTCATGCAGTACGGAGTTGTGCTTTGTTCGTCCTTTGTGAACATTTGCAGTTTTGTACTTTTTTGAAAATTGAGCCTTGTTTTTACATTCAGTTACCCATCACAGTGCAAAAGAAAATGAGCAAAAGAAAAGCAGAAAGTGATAGTAAGCGTGAATTCAATGAACAGTGGGAAAATGAGTTCTTATTTATAGCGGGTCTGTCAGGAAAACCATTGTGCATTGTTTGTGAAAACACTTTCTCACATAATAGAAGACATGAGCTTAATAGACACTATAAAACACAACATCAGACTGAAATAGAAGGAAAGCTGAAGCAAATGCTTGGGTCTGAGTTATGGAAAGAATATGTGATTAAGAAAAAGGAAGAAATCAAAAGAAGACAAAATATATTTGTTATAAGTCTCATTAAGGTAAATAATGTCTATCTTGTTTTATATTAAATCAATATATCATGTAAAATGCTAAATATGACTATATTAACATATTTTTACAAGAATTGAATGGAGGTACAAGAGTTGTATGGCACATCTGAACTCGTGCGTGAAAAAATTGACGCATGGAATGTAAAAGGTTGGCCACTCCTGATTTATACCAATTGCATGCCAATATTCTGAAGAAGTGCATGTTTCACAATTTAATAGTTGCACATACAAGAACTAAAATAGCCATGAAACTTGTTGGTGTTGTTGTGGCATCAGTTGTCAAATTTTGAAACACATCCATTGGTTCTTTCAGAAATGTGTGTTTCAGTATGAATCCAAGTCAGGAGCCGGTGCTGCACGGGTTGGACACATGAACCAGGAGCAGGAGTAGGCTACTCAGCTTCTTAAACCTGGGGAGACTTCAGGTGGCTGTAATGGAGCAGGTTGCACTAGCTATGTGCTCCGAAATTATTTGCTTACTTTGCTGTTTAAACCTATCTCGGTGAGAGCACCATGAGTAGAAAGTTGTCAAAAAAAGAGACTACTTTAGAGACTTCGACTGAAATGATTCAACAAATGTCAGAGAAACTTGAAAAAGTGGATAAACTGGATGACTTGGAATCCAAGTTTGATTTGCTACAGAATTCCTTCGACCTGGTTAAATCTGAACTGAAAACGCTTAATCGGAAACTTGGAAGTATACAGCAGACTGTGAATAACCACGAAATTCATATTAAGCTACACGAAGAATCTCTGCCGGTGTTGCAGAAGGATATCGAAGGTTTCAAGAAAATTTCTAAGGAACAACTTTAAAAATACGACACGTTACTGAAGAAACTTACAGATTTGGAGACCGGGAACCGAAGGTCCAATATCAGAATTCTAGAGCTTCCTGAAAAACTGGAGGGTAATCAACCTATCGATTTTTGTGCTCAAATGCTGAAAGATTTATTCCCTGATATATTATCGGAACTACCAAAATTTGAGCGCGTTCACCGAGTTACCCCCCCTAATTGGGATCCTGCCAAACCTCGCTCTATTATCATTCGCTTTTATGACTATCAGATTAAATAACAGATCCTTCGTGAATCAAGGAAGAAACGTATATTACAATTTCGTGATCAACAGTTTCGGATCGTTCAAAATCATTCACTGGAAGTTCTAAGAGCTAGACAGGCTTTTAAAGAGGTCATGTCTGATCTTTTTAAGCTTGGCTGTCACCTTTCTCTCAGAGATCCGTGTAAACTCAAGGTTACTACTTCTGATAATAAGGTTTCTTGGTTTATGAAGCCTGAAGAAGCTAAAAAACTTTTACAAAGTCTCCATCCTTAAATTCAACTTTGAGTTGTTTTATGTTAAATGTTTTAATTTCAGGTGTTCAATCAAGTAATTGGTGTTTTGTTGATAACAAGGTTTCTTGGTTTTACGAAGTCTTGATCACTTGTTTGACTAAGTAACTGGCGCCTTGTTATCTTTCAAACTATGCAAAACATGCAGGCAGACTGCATCCATTTTCTCTTTTGCTGTTTTTCGCAGCTCTTTTTAAACAACACATTATATTCTCTCAGTGTTATGTAGAAAGCTATCTAAACCGCTTCCCTTTTTAATTATCTATTTGTTTCTTTACTCTTTTTTTGCACCCGCGAGTATATGTTGTTTTACTTACTGATTTTCCATATTTGATTTTCCTTATCTGTCTTTCCTTTTTTACTGAGACTAATACTTATATTTTCCCATGGTTTTTTTTATCGTAATTAGCAAACTTATTTACTTTGATTTTTTTTTGTAAATATATATTTACAATCATTTATTCAGCACAGCTATACATATATATTTTCTGGAGCCACCGGAGTTTTGGGTTGGGAACGTTAGAAATAGTCTTCAGCCTCCCTTGGCTGATTTCTCTCTTTGGGGGGAGGGAAGGGGGAAATGGGTTCTTCTATAAAGCTGATTGGATGTTTTTACTGTTTTACTTATTCACTATCTACGTGTCTGTGATTACCTTTTATACATTACTAAGGATACTTGATGGATTCTTTTATTAATATACTCAGTTTTAATGTGAAAGGTCTAAATAACTCTGTTAAACGAAATAAGATTTTCTCTTATATCCGGAAACTTAAAACTCATATAATCTTTCTCCAAGAAACCTATATTCGTAAAGATGATATTTCACGTTCCTTCAAAGGATGGAAGGTATACATTTTCATTCACCCTCTCAATCTAGATCGAGAGGCGTCTCTATCCTGTTTGATCAGAATTTATCCTTTATTCAACATAATGTAATTTCTGATACAAATGGGCGCTTTGTTATTGTTTCGGGTAGTCTTGGGAATAAACTAATCATATTTGTGAATGTATACGCTCCAAATACAGATGACTCCTTGTTCTTTGAACGTCTTTTCTCTTTTCTGCCTGATTTGAATCGGTATTCCTTAGTGATGGGTGGAGATTTTAATTTTTGGCTTGACCCTATATTAGACCGCTCTTCAAGTAAAACCCCTGTCACTAATAAATCAGTCTTAGTTTTTAAATCTTTTTTATCTCAATGTGGTATTCTTGACCTGTGGCGTTTTTTACACCCCCAAGAAAAGGAATATTCATATTTCTCTCAGGTTCATCATATGTACTCTCGGATTGATTTTTTTTAATAAATAGAAACTTGCTTCCACTGGTACAATCCTGTGATTATAAGGAGATTGCTTTGTCTGATCATGCACCTGTGCTTCTGGCTTTAAGATTACCTGTTTACTCTGTACCAAATAGAAGTTGGCGTTTTAACTTATCATTGTTATCTGATAAAAAATTTCTAAAGTTTTTGGAAAACCATATTACTTTTTTCTTCAAAGAAAATTTTAAAGGAGATACTGCTGGTAATATAGACTGGGATACTTTTAAAGCATATATTCATGGAGAAATTATCTCTTACTCTACCTATATAAAGAAAAAAGCTGACAAAGAAAGGTCTGACCTAGCAGCGATATTAAAAGATCTTGATCGAAAGTATGCCCTATCTCTAGATCCAAGTATATATAATAAGCGTATTGAAATCCAATCCAAGTATAATCTTCTGCTGACTTACCCAATTGAACAACAACTGTTGAGTGATAAAACTCAATTTTACATTCACAGGGATAGAACTGGTAGTTTATTAGCCAATCGCTTAAAATCTTTTACAGTTAATCGTCAAATCACAGAAATTTTTAAAGATAATGGAACTAAGACATCCGACCATTCTGAAATTAACAACGTATTTAAAGACTTTTACCTTAAGTTGTATCAATCTGACTCTTCTTCAGATGAACGTATATGAATGATTTTTTCAGTAATATCAACATTCCTACATTGTCTGCTGATAGTCTAACACAGTTAGATCAGCCTAGTTCCAATGAAGAAGTGGCTGAGGCTATATGTGCTTTACATTCTGGTAAGACCCCAGGACCTGATGGCTTTCCTGGGGAGTTTTATAAAACTTTCACTACGTTACTTACACCTTATTTATCCTCTGTTTAATCAGAGTCCTTTAAATCAGGTAAACTCCCTCAATCTTTTTATGAAGCTTTTATTTCTCTTATTCTTTAAAAAAAATCCAGCTGAATGTTCTTCATACAGACCGATTTCTTTATTAAATGTTGATGCAAAAATTTTAGCCAAAATCTTAGCTCGAAGACTTGAAAATATTCTACCATCTATTATATCACATGACCAGACAGGATTTATTTAAAATCGTTACTCACATTTTAATATACATCGGTTATTGAATGTGATATATTCACCATCCAAAAAAATATCAGAGTGCATATTATCCTTAGATGCAGAAAACGCCTTTGACAGGATTGAGTGGAATTATCTTTTTATGACCTTAGAAAAGTTTAATTTTGGGCCTAATTTTATTCGTTGGGTTAAATTAATCTACTTGTCTCCTACCGCTCAGGTTATTACTAACTACCAAATTTCTAAGCCCTTTAAATTACAGCGGGGAACTAGACAAGGATGTCGTCTTAGTCCTTTACTTTTTGCTTTAGCAAGAGAACCCTTAGCAATAGCACTTCAAGAATCTAAGGACATTTCTGGTATACTAAGGGAAGGTATGTCTCATAAAATTTCATTATATGCTGATGATATTTTACTTTTTATCTCTAACACTGAGACTTCTTTACCTTTGGTTCTTTCTTTAATCTCCCAGTTGAGTTCTTTTTCAGGATATAAGCTGAACCTACATAAAAGTGAGCTATTTCCTTTAAATGACCTAATGTCATCAAATGCCAAATTTCCGTTCAAAGTTGTTACAAGTCAATTTACATATTTAGGTGTAACAATTACTAAAAACTTCAAGAATTTATTCAAAGAAAACTTAAACCCCTTATTGAATTATGTGAAAAAGACGCTTTCTAAATGGTCCCCTCTTTCTTTATCTCTAATTGGCCGAATTAATTCGATTAAAATGATGATTCTTCCTAAATTTTTATATCTTTTTCAGGCCTTACCTATTTTTATTCCTAAGACGTACTTTGATTCTTTAGATTCAATTTTAACCTCTTATATTTGGAATAATAAACAAGCTTGTTTAAGTAAAGTTTACTTACAAAGAAATAAAGAGATGGGTGGACTCAATTTTAGGTCATAAAATTTTAAGCCCTACCCAATTTTAGGTTTTACTACTGGGCTGCCAATATAAGGAATATTACTTTCTGGTCCTATTATATTTATCGTAAAGATTGCCCATCATGGGTCTCCTTAGAAGTTAATTCTGTAAAAAATTCCTCTATTGTCTCTCTTCTTGGATCATACTTTTCTTTTTCAGCAAACAAAACAACAGATAACATCAAGTCAAGCAAACTGTAAGGATCTGGTCTCAATTTAGAAAATTTTTTGGTTTAGCGAATTTTTCATTATCATCTCCCATTCTCCTTAATTATTTTTTTATCCCTTCCATGACTGATAAAGTCTTTAAAGATTGGGATGAATTAGGTATTAAGTGTTTTTGGGGCCTGTTTATCTCAGGATCTCTTGCTTCATTTGACCAATTGTCAAATAAATTTGCACTCCCAAAATCACATTTTTACAGATACCTTCAAATTAGAGATTTTCTACATTTCCAATTAGCTACTTTTCCTATAGGTCCTGGTAAAAATTTACTGGACGATCTTTTAAATTTAAAACCTTTTGTTAATGGTTCTATTACTGGTATCTATAACTTGTTGATTGATTCTAGACTTTTTAGATAAAATAAAAAAAGCTTGGGAGGATGACCTAAATTGTCAGATTTCTGAAGATAGATGGAATAAAATTCTTAAAGGGGTTAATAAATCATCTTTCTGTGCTCGTCATTCTCTTCTACAATTTAAAGTGGTTCATAGAGCTTACATTTCTAAACAGAAGCTCTCCAGTTTTTACCCGAATGTTTCTCCACTTTGTAATAAATGCAACTCTGCTGATGCCTCTTTAATTCATATGTTTTGGTTTTGCCCTACAATTGAAAAGTTTTGGCAGGAAGTATTTCATACTTTCTCTCAACTTTTTAGGGTCCAATTTGGCCCAAATCCCCTTACTGCCTTGTTTGGTATTATTACAAATGAAGATATAACTTTAAATACTCCTAACCTACAGGTTTTAGTTTTTACCTCCCTTTTAGCAAGAAGAGCAATCTTGCTTAAATGGAAGGAGTCTACCCCTCCTACACATCTTCAATGGCTAAGTGATATTATGTCGTATTTAAATTTAGAAAAGATCCGCTGCTCAGTCTTAAATTCGAAACAATCTTTTTTATGATATTTGGGGACCTTTCCTAAATTACTTTTCCAATTTATAAAGTTTAACAGTGCACAGACTTTTATGTATATTTTTATCTTCTTTTCTTAAGTGAATATGTTTTTTTTTCTAATTATCCATTGTCATCCATCAGCTTTTTTCTTTGGTAGTTGGTAGGGGGTTGACTTTTTTTATATATATTAAAAATTTCTTCTATGATGTATGACCTATCTTTAAATTTTTGATTACAGAGTGGTATACCTTTATGTGTTATGCTATAACATTTTGATCAATTTTATTACAATATATTAATGTACACAAGTTATGTTGAGATGTATCAATGTGTTGCACTCTGTAAATCTTTTTTTTCTTCTGAAATAAAAATATTGTAAAAAGAAAAAGCTTTTTAAACCTGTTCTGACATTTAATAAGATCAAAGTGATCTGAGTTCCCAATTTTGCAATCCTTCCCACGGTAACTTAACAATCCTGATTATCTATCTAAACCTTAAAATATTCAAAGGTACTGCTTTCACTTCCCTTTGAAGAAGAAAGTGCCACAGATTCACAGACTTCTGGGAAGAAAAAAAAGTCACATCATCTCTGAACTAAATAAGCCACTACTTATTTTTTAAATAATGCCCTCTAGTTATAAGTTCTCCCTGAACCGAAAACATTCTTGCCACATTCACTTTGACAAGACTGTCATGTATCAACCACATTACCACTCACACTGTGTTACTCAGCCTGTCCAGCCTTTGTCCTCAGCTGACGTCTGGTAAGCCTTCCCAGACTGCTTTCAATAAAATAACATCTTTTTTTTTGAATAGGTAGACCAATATTTTTCAAAATTACAACCAATGCATTGTATAAGTAGACATAACCCTACCACTTTACTTGCTGTTCTTATGAATCATACACTAGAACACACAGATCCATCTGCATTTCAGAGCACTGTATTCTCTTAACATTTAGCTAATGACATTCGTTTCTATCTTTCATGCCAAAGAAAAATTTCAAAACACATCCATCAGTTCTTTCAGAAATACGTGCTTCAGAATGAGTACTGTGTTTGACAAGGTCAAGAGCTGGTGCTGCAATGTAGCAGCGCAGGTTGGACACAAGAGCCAGGAGCAGGAGCAGGAGTAGGCCACTCAGCCTCTTAAGCTTGTTCGGACATTTAAGAAGATCAAAATGACCTAACTGAGATCCCAGCTTTGCAATGCTTCCCATGGTAACTTCTACACACATTATACTTCATCTAGTTGTATGTAGCTTCTACTCCTCTTCCCACTGCCATATTGACCTGTTTGCCTTTGACTTTCTCCACTGCTGCTGTGAGACCAAATGCAAACTAGAAAAACAGCACCTCATATTCCACTTGGGTAGTCTTCAGACCAATGACACAAACACTGAATTTTCCAATTTCAAATAACTTCATCCCATGTAACATCATTCTCCCCTCCCCTTCACCTTTTTCTTCTCTCTTCCATATGCTGACCATCTATTCTTTACACGCACAGTCCTGATTCAGGGTCTTGTCCTGGGCATTCATCACCTCCTCTGCCTCTACAGATTTTCCCTGATTCACTAAGTTCCTCCAGCAGGTTGCTTTTTGCTCCAGTTGCTGCAGTCCCTTGTGTGTCTTTATACTCCAATCCATTTACTCAAACAACTTGCATCTCTTGGTGACCTCCTCATGGCTTTGTTTCCCACCTATCATTGTATTTGTAGTAAATTTAGTAACCATTCCTTTATCCAAGTTATACACAATATTTTAAAACCCCAGCTCCACCCTCCACTCTATCCTCTCAAACATCACCAAACACAATTGTGCCTGTGTTACCAAATACCGGAGTTCTGGAATTCCCTTTCTAGGATCTGCCTCTCCAATCCTGTCTGCTCTTTTAAGATGCTCTTTAAGACCAAAATCTTTTATTAAAGTTTGGGTTGACTGTTCTAGTATCATGTTACATATCCCCTTTAAAGAGCTTTCTCCATCCTTCATCACATCCCTTTGTTTTGAAGTTCTTTCCTCCTTTCTAAAATATTTAGTGACGGTCAACATGGCTTTGTATGGAGCAGGTCATACCTTACAAACTTGACTGAGTTTTTTGCTAAGGTGACAAAGCAACTTGATCAGAGTTAAGGCAATAGACGTTACTTACATCAACATCTAATGTGTTTGATAAGGCTAATTCAGAAGATGAAGACGTGTGGAATCCAACGTGAGCTGCAAGTCTGCATTCAGAAATGGCTAGCCCATAGAAGACAGATAAAAGCAGTGAAAGGTCATTGGTCAGAACCAATAATGTTCTGCAAGGATCAGGTGCTAGGACCTCTGTTGTTTGTGAAATATATCAATGTATTGGAAGAAAGTGTAGATGGGTAGATTAACATGTTTGTAGATGACACTAAGATAGGTGGAGTTGCGGACTTTGTCAAATGTCTTGCTGAAGTCCATGTAGTCACCATTCACTGCCTTGCCTTCATCAACTTTCCTCGTACCTTCCTCAAAAAACTTTCCAAGTTAGACTTGACCTACCACACACAAAGCCACACTAACTATCCGTTATCAGAGCATATCTTCCAAATACTCACATATCTGGTCCCAAAGAAAACCTTCAGATAACCTTTTCACTATTGATGTCAGGAATACAATTTCCTGGTTTATTCTTAGAGCCTTCTTTTAAAAGAGTGGGACAACATTAGCCATCCTTCAATCTTCCAGTACCTCACCTGTCGCTAAGCATGATTTTAATATCTCTGCTTGGGCTCAGCAATTTCTGCACTTGCCTCCTACAGGGGCCAAGGGAGTACCTTGTCAAACCCTGGGGATTTATCCACCCTAATTTGCTTCAAGAAAGCACACAGCTCATCCTCGGTATAGGGTCCATGACTTCGCTGCTGCTTTGCCTCACTTCTATAGACTCTAATCCATTTCCCAAGTAAATATAGATACAAAAAAAATTGAGATCTCCCCATTTCTTTTAGCTCCACACATAGATTATCCTTCTGATCTTCTATAGGACCAATTTTGTCCCTTACAATCCTTTGGCTCTTAACATATCTGCAGAATCCATTAGGATTCTCCTTCACCTTGTCTGCTAGGGCAACCTCATACCTTCTCTTAGCTCTCCTGATTTCTTTCTTAAATGTTCTCTTGCATTTCTTCACTCAAGTACCTCATTTGTTCCTGCCTGCCTATATCTGCTGTGCACTTCCTTCTTTTCCCCCTCTTAAACAGGGCCTCAATATTTCTTGAAAACCAAGCATCCCTAAATCTGTTATCTGTACCTTTTTATTCTGACACGCACATACAAGTTTTGTACTCTGAAAATTGTACTCTTGAAGCCTTCCCACTTACCACATACTCCTTTGCCAGAAAACAACCTGTCCCATTCACAGTTGCCAGATCCATTCTGATAGCATCAAAATGGTTTTTCACCAATTTACGATTCTCAACCCAAGGACCAGACCTATCCTTTTCCATAATTACCTTGAGACTAATGGCATTGTGATCAGGAGATGTAAAGTGTTCCCCTACACCAACTTTTGTCACCGGCCCTACATCTTTCCCTAATAGGAGATCAAGTATTGCAGTCTCTCTCATTGGGAATTCTATGTATTGATTAAGAAAACTTCCCTGAACACATTTAACAAATTCTATCTCATCTAGTTCTTTTACGGTATGAGAGTCCCAGTCAATATGTCAGAAGTTAAAATCACTTACTATAACAACATCATGTTTCTCACAACAGTCTATGATCTCTCTACAAATTTGTTCCTCTAAACCTCAAACTGTTGGGAGATCTATAATATAACCCCATTAACATGGTCACACCTTTCTTATTCTTCAGTTCCACCCATAATGCCTCAGTGGACCAGTTTTCCAGTCTGTCCTGACTAGTAACATCCCCCCTCTCCCTTTAATCCATCCCATTCCATTGCATCTATAACAACGGAACCATGGAATATTGAGCGGCTAGTCCTGCCTCTCCTGCAACTAAGTCTCACTAATGGCTATATCATAATTCCATGTATTGATCCATGCCCTCAGCTCATCTGTCTTTCCTACAATACTTCTTGCATTGAAATGTTTAGTATAAATTGGCATCAAGATCCACAGAACAGAAGGTGGCATGGTAGCATAATGGTTAGCACAACACTTTACAGTACAGGTGACCTGGGTTCATTTCCTTCAGTTGCCTGTCAGGAGTCTGTACGTTCTCCCCGTGAATGTGTGGGTTTCCTCTGGGCTCCAGTTTCCTCCCTCAGTCTGGTTGGTAGGTTAATTGTTTTTTGTAAATTGTCTCATGATTAGGCTTGGATTAAATAGGGGAACTGCTGAGCAGTGCAGCTCAAAGGGCCAGAAGGGCCTACTTTGTGCTGCATCTCAATAAATAAACAAACAAACAAACAAATATCATGGGCCTTGCAGAGGAAACCTTTCACACTTAAAAAGATAGGTTGAGCAGCATTTGTGAGGGAAATGGAGCTGTTGAGGTTTCACATCACTTTGTTTCTTTGAACCTATGAACAGTCCTTCCTTCCTATCATACACATTTATTTACAATTCATTTTAAATCCTAGCAATTATGGAGTACTTAGTCTATTTAATGACAATGGCTTTAACCTATTGTTTTAGTGTTATCGTTTGATCATTGAAAGCTATGGTGGTGAATCACAACTGTTCCTTTCTTCTTTTTCAATCTTTCTACTGATTTTTTAAAAAAGTGTGTATACAAACAGGAGGGGAATATCTCTGGTACTTATGTCAATAGCAATACATACAGAAGGTAAACTAAACAATATCAGAATCACATATAAAAGAAATGAGAAAAAGAAACACTATTCTAAACAGAAAAAAAGGACTGGGCAGTCCATCCTGAGAGAAAAACCAGGAGAGAGAGACTCTCTGATCAAATCCAAGGTTCTGAAAAAATAGCTGGAAGAGAATCAGTACAAACATCAGATCATATGAAAATATTGAATAAAAGGTCGCCAGATTTCTTCAAATTTAAAGGATGTATCCAATATCCGACTTCTTATTTTCTCTAGACTTAAACAGGACGTGATAGAGGAAAGCCAATAAAAGGCAGTAGGAGGGTTAGGGTCCTTCCATTTAAGTAAAATGGCTTTCCTAGCCAATAAGGTTACAGCCAATACAGTTGTTCCTGTAATTTATAGATAGCTGACATGGTTCACAATCCTTAGAGTGTCCTTATTTTTTTATCATTGTTGCCCTAATCTAATTCTCAGTTCCTTCATACTGGGTCAATATTGAAGTGACATAAACATGGTGAAGTTAATTTAATTTGCAAGATCAAGATCTTAATAATGTGCAAAGTCGTTGACGGGTTTGGTGAAGTGTACTCCTGATCAAATATATCTTAATAATTCTCTGATCTGTAAATGTTTTATTTATAGAGTTTTTACTATAACACTGCTGATTCTTTAACTTGTGTGTTGCATTTACAAATTTACTTAGCACACCAGTCTGAAATGTGCATAATACATTTCAGCAAGCCTCTTCAAATGAAAGAAAATCTGTTTAATAAAACATTTCTAGGAACATGACCCTTTAGTAAATTAAGGAACTGTTGTATATAGTAAGAGTTTATACAAAGAGTGAGATCTGTCCCTTACCAAGAATAATTATATTCTAATGTTTCTTCAAATACAATACTTGATTCTGCATTATACAGTACTTGCATTGCTCCAGAACATAATCTGTCTTTCTGCTACAGTTGTGACTTGGCTAAAAGCCAGGATTATACATTGGTATAGGGATACTTCTAATATCTGCTAAATTACAGCAATCCAGTGGGAGAAATTACGAGAAATTTTGGGACCGGCAGACATATAAAATAATATAAATAATGTAATCCAAGAAGGATTGATGAGAGGCTATTTGAAAATACATCAGATATTTAACGGCAATTCTAGTGACTCAGTTAATTTACTAGAGCATTGGGAAAATCAAGAAAAATCTACTGAAAGTGTTTGATTTGTTGCTCTCCCATAATTAGCTTCAGCAGGCTGAGCTGGCCAGGGATATGCTATGCAAATGCTTGTTGTTATTTGGTGACACATTTGACAGAAGTATTTGTACATAGATGAAGTCAGAAAGGATTCAAGCATTACTGTTGGTGCACAATAATGACTGATAAGATGCTACCCAGAAAAACGGGCATTTAATTTTGAAGAATTTAGTAATATAGTTTTTCAATGATTCTATTGCATTTGTTCTACTGTGAATGCCTGCAAGAAAATGAATCTCAGGGTGACATATATATATATACTTCGATACATTTTATTTGAACTTTGATTTAAAATCAGTCACCGCTGTCAGGATGGGAGAATATGAAATTTAAAACTTGCAATATTACTGATTGTATTACCATCAGGAACTTAAGCCCTGCTAACAAAACAAATCTGTTTAAAACCGTCATCATTAATTATGGATTGTGCTAAAATGTACAGAATTCATTGCAAAGATTTACTTCTGAAGACACTACTCTTTATTCCATAACAATATGTTTAATTACCTATCAAAATAATAATTAACTACACATCACAGCATTGTTGAAATATTATGAATTTTTAGCACAGTAAGTTCTTCGTTCTAATATATAGTTTTATTCTCTTCTGGAAGGATTAATTTACTCAGATCCTTTGATGAGTGTTCTCAATGAGCTCCAGTGAACCAAGTCCACTTTGCAGATAATACGATAGTCCATCGTGGAAATAGAAAATTTCATCCAGTACGAAAAGCTGTTAAAATAATCAGGGGAGGGAATGCTGAGCAAGCTTTGGAAAACTTCTGTAATTATTCTTTTAATTCGCTGTTGTGACTGAGACTGGGAAAGTGTGAATTAGACTATGATTGCACAGAGCTTGCTTCTCGCATAGCTTTTTAGTGCGATAGGGCCATTTTATTAAAAATAATAAGATAATTGGTTTGCATGGCAAAGGGTGGGAAACCATTTGAGATCTCTACAACATATGCTTTCAAATTTCTGTCATTTTCTTCTTCAATGAACTAAAAACAAGATATTATCTGAGTGGCAACAAATTTTTTCCCTTTTATCATCTTCATTATTTCTGAACACTGTTTCCTTTAGTGGTGTCCTAAAGGTGGTTGTGATACTCTCACTACTGTTGACACTGACCCCAGCAAAGGCTCCTGGTTGACATGATTCAATGTTCTACGTAATGTTGACATTACATCTGAATTACATTCTGGAAAGTTCTTCCTCCCATGAATAGGGTATACTTTGGAACTTAGTTTTTGTAATATATTATTTTATTGAAATTCATCATCAAACAAACATTTCCATAAGCCTTTGAACAATATGTTCAATTATCAGGATACAAGATCAACGTAGATAAAACCCAATTATTTTCATATTACTATAGTCCACCAAGAGAAATTGAAAGTCAATATCCCTGGGCATGGCACACAGAGTCTTTCAAATATTTGGGCATCATTATGCCAAAAGATTCGGCAAAATTACCAGAATGTAATTATCAGCCTCTATATAAAAAAATTAAGGAAGATGTGGCAAGATGGAACCTGATTCCTTTTTTCAGTCTCAGTTCAAGGATTGAGTCTATTAAAATGAATATACTGCCCAGACTGTTATATCTCTTTCAGACCCTACCAATAGAGATTAATCAAAATCAATTCAATGAATGGAACAAGATGCTATCAAGGTGTATTGGCAGGGTAAAAGGCCTAGAGTTTGTCTCAAAACTTCGCAGTTAGCAAAGAAAAAGGGGGGATGGGGCCTACCTTCTCTTGGAGATTATTATTTTGCAGCACAGTTGAGAGCTGTGATATGTTGGTGCAACCCATCATATGACGCTCAATGGAAAAACACTGAGGAGGGGATACTTCCCATCCCCATACAGGCAATTTTGGCTGACAACAACCTACAAAGGTACATAAATACTATTGATAACCCATGGGTGAAATTGACTTAAAATATGGAAAACTACTATAAAAGAATATAATCTAGAGGGAGATATTGCAATTCTTAAATGGTGTGCATATGACTCAGATTTTACACCAAATAAATTGGATGCTAGATTTAAGGACTGGATAGCTAAAGGAATAACAGTTCTTTGCAACATAATGAAAGAAGGAACACTGTTCAGTTGTGAAATGCTTAAAGAGAAACACTTATTAGGAACTTAGTTTTTGAATAACAGAGTATCACAAGCACCTTTAAGACACAACTCCACGTCCCCAGCCATTTGTTGTTTTATGTTAAATTTATCCGGGAAACTAGTTAATAATGTTAATTGTTTACGTCATGTAATTCATGACACATTTGAGCAGTTTATCCTCCCTACTTTAATGCCAGAATCCTCTCAGAGAGACTTGCAGAAAATACACAGGAAGAAGTGTTCAGAAATAACGAAGACTAAACCAGGTCAAAAATTTGTTGCCACTCAGATAAAACCTTGCTTTTAGTTTATTGCAGGAGAAAATGGCGAAAGTTTGAAAGCATATGCTGTAGAGATCTCAAATGATTTTCCATCCTTTGCCATGTAAGCCAAATATATTATTACTTTTAATATTGTGATCCTATCACAATATTTATGCCAAATATAGATGTTTTTCCTTCTACTCATGCTCAATGGCGATGCGACATTATGTCATGTTTATATTTAGAGAAGATTCGTTGTTCAATTTCTGAATCTCATCAAGACTTTCAAACATTGTGGGGACCTTTTCTGAATTATTTTCAATACCTTCAATTTGTTGTTTAAACTCAGATGTTGGCTATTATTAATTTTTATTATATGAGAAGGTATTTTACCTTCTTTTCTCCTTAATGAACAGCTTCGGTCTTGGTAGGGGTTAGATTCTTCTTTTTGTAATAAATTAGTATAGTTCAATATAACTATTGATTAACTTATATGAATATGGGGTAATGAGATTGTTATTATGAACATATATGATGTAATTGGTCATTTTTAAAATCTTTTTTGACCTATATACACTTTCTTGTACTCTGTATTCTTCTATGTAGAAACTAATAAAAATACTGGAAAATAAAAAGCTATGTGTGAAGCATGAAATAGGAATGCAACAATTTTTGCTCTTATATGTTCAGTTTTTTTTACTTGGTTTGGCAAAGAATATATGAGCTGGAAGACTTTTTTAAGAGAAACAAAATCCTATTGAAGCCACAGCTGATGTAATGTGTAGTTTTGGTCACTGTATTACAGGAAAAATGTAATAGTACAAGAGAAGGTGTAAAGCAGATTTATAAGGACGTTGATGAAATCACTGAATTTTAGCTATGAAGGGAGATGAGCTAGATCTGGACTGATTCCTTCGTCTGAAGAGAAGCTTAATCTCGGTGTTCAAAATTACAAGAGATTCAAACAAAGCGAGCTTGGATGATCTATTCCCTGTCAAAGTAGGGTCAGCAATTGGGGGGTGAAGATTGAAAATAGTTGGTAGATGAATCAAAGGTGAGCTGAGGAAAAAAAAACCCATCCAAAGTTCCAGTGGGGACCTGGAACTCACTGCACAAATAGCCATCATCAGATTTAAAAGCATCTGAATGAGCATTTGAGGAGTTGGGTTCAGAAGGTTACAGACTGAAAGCTGGGAAGTGCAGTAGGGCCAAATTGATCTTGTAAGCTAGCACAAATATGATGAGCCAAATGCCCTCCTTTATCTTAAATTGCTTGATTCTGTGATTCAGCATGGTTCACTTTCAAACCAACTGCCTAGTAGTTGGGCTCAATGTGATTATTCAGTAGCATGGGAGTGAGCCCTGACCCCAGGACTCCTCTACTGAGTTCTCTCACTCTGCCCTCCATTCCTCAGGAACACCTGCATGATTTTTCATTGATTCCATTCTGCATACTTCATATAGCACTTTCCATTAACCAGGATAAATTACAATATTCACCCTGTTAAATTCCTCCCGATTATTAAAATTGTGATGGGTGGATGAAAATTCACCTTATGTACTTACTTGAAGTATCCCATGGTCATAAACGCTACTGTCAGTGAGCTGAGTGAAAGGGCATATCCAAAGGTATACATCACTGACAATCGCTCAAAAATTTCCTGCTGAGTAAGAATAAATATATTAAAAAGTTTAAAATACTTAGTAAATAACTCATATTGTGGAGTTTTTAATTTTTGTTAGTTTTCTGGAAAATTCAAAAACAGCATTATTAAGTACCGTTTAAAATTGGGTTTCAGTGTTAATTCACAATAAATTGTAACAGTAATTTATGACCCACAACATCACAGTAAAGGATGTTTTAGTAGTACTTGTCTTTGCCAGTTGAAGGTTTGTATGAGGCACTCTGAATAATTTGACCATGTTTGGTTTTGGCTTTCCACAAGCTTCCATTTCCCATCATCATCACAGTGTCGATACGCAAACCCTGCAAACCAATGGAGAAAAATAAAAACCCGTTGTTTTTAATCTACTGAATGCCATGTGTGTTTTTTGCTATTGGTATTTAATGATCTGTTAAACTTAGTAAATATGGTTTTAAAGCACAGTACCATCATGATTAAAGTCATACAGGTAGCTTGGGCAATGAACTGCAGTCAACTTTCCTGGGATACCTTTTGGCCAACATGTTAACCCATCCCACTCTGGAGAGCAAGATCCATCTGTAAAAGGACAGGATATCATGAAAGCAAAGAACGGAGCAAGTTCGCTACCAAGTTTATAAAATACTTACAGAAGAACTCAAATGCAAAAACTAGAAAATGCTGAACACATTCAGCACATTAAACAACCTCTGTGGAGGGAGGTACAGAGTTAACTTACCAGTGAATAGCCTCCCATCAGAACTGGGAAAGGTTATAAGTAACAATTTAAGATACAGGCAAATATTAATGGAGAACCTGTCCAAGACCTGCAATGTACAAATTGCATATTAATAGGACTTAGCACTTAAAATCCAAAGGGATCAGGCAGTAGATTTAAGAGCTCTGATTTACCATTTCTCTTGCTAAATAACCGCTGTTTTGAGATATACAGTTTTTGAAGGGAGCCAATTCCAGATTCCATACTTTTCTACAATTTATTTGGAGAGAAAGCTTCCTGACCTCATATGTAAGCCAACTTGATAGGCTCCTGTATGTGGGATAATAAAAGTTTTCAAAATTAAACTTTGCCAATTAATTTGGTTTCAATGCTTGCTTAATTTATTTCCAAACTTCAGAACAGAATCAATGTTTGTTCACATTACATCAATGGTTAACTGAACAGCAAGTGGTTTAGAAACTACAAACTGAGATTTATTATTGGTAACACACACAAAATGCAGATCAATTTGATTGAATTCTTTGAAGAGATAGCAAAGCGTATGATGAAGGCAGGGCAGTAGAAGTGATTTTGAAAGAGTTAAGTAAAGCCTTTGAGAAGGTCTCATATGGGAGACCAGTTTAAACGGTTAGGGCCCATGGAATACCAGGCAACTTGGCAAACTGGATCCAAAGCTGGCTTGGCAATAGGAACCAAAGTAAGATCAGAGATTAAGGGAGCTAGGGCTTTACTCTCTGGAGAGAAGGAGGATGAGAGGAGATATGATAGAGGTGTACAAGATATTAAGAGGAATAGATAGAGTGGACAGCCAGCACCTCTTCCCCAGGGCACTACTGCTCAATACAAGAGGACATGGCTTTAAGGTAAGGGGTGGAAAGTTCAAGGGGGATATTAGAGGAAGGTTTTTCACTCAGAGAGTGGTTGGTGCATGGAATGCACTGCCTGAGTCAGCGGTGGAGGCAGATACACTAGTGAAATTTAAGAGACTACTAGACAGGTATATGGAGGAATTTAGGGTGGAGGGTTATATGGGAGGCAGGGTTTAAGGGTCGGCACAACATTGTGGGATGAATGGCCTGTACTGTGCTGTATTGTTCTTTGTTCTTCTTTGTTCTTTTTCCACAACCACTTTAAAATATATAGAGCTATGGAAACTATCTTCAATTGATTCCCTGTTAATACTTACTCCCTCCACTTATAAAGCTTGTTACGTACCCGTGACACGTGACAGTGGTACCCTTGTCACGTGACTGGGGTTGAAGTTATACTGGACTTGAGGTAATGGTCTTGTGATGGTGGAGTGATGTCATTTTCCCGCCAGTAGAGGTCATGTGACAGGTTTTTTTTACAGGGTATAAAAGGAAGACCCACCCTGTCGGGGGGGGGGGGGGGGCAGTTCGTGGCTGGATTTGCCAGGCTGACTTCATGTCACTGCGTGATTTAATGTGATGACGCAGTTTAGTTGAAAAATGAAGTTTTATATAATGCCTAAAGTTTAAAAGGTCATTGCCAGCGGTTTCTTTGCTGGTGGAGAGTGAAGATAAGAATTTGGAAGATAAAGATCGAGGAGAATCGATTTTCGACTGTGGATTGGTTTCGACCTTATTTGATCCTTATTCGGAAGTATTTCGTTGACTGTTCTCGTGTTAATCTCCGCTGGGATAGCGGGAGATTGAGGACAGAGTGTGGAAGAAGAGGTTAGTGCCTTTAAGCCGTTATATTTCATAAAATTCTTCGTGGGAAAGTTCGACGCCGGGGATCGAAGGACAACGACGTGGAAGAGAATTTAAATCGCCTTAAAAAGTCTCTCCTTTTAAATGGACTGTGAGCTTTTGAACTTTCGGCATACCGCTTTAAAGAACTGTTTTTTTTCAATACCGCTTTAAGAACTGTTTGAACTGCAACGCTATTAAGAACTGTGAATCTGCCGCACAGCAGCTGTTTTCCGGTTACGCTAGTGTTTGTTTACTTTTGGGGGGTTTGTTTTCAGTGTTTAGTAAACGTGTTATTTGTTATAAAAACCCTTGCCTAACTCATATATATTTATTGTTGCCTGAATACGTAACAAGCTACATGCACCAAAATATAGTCCAAGAACTTTCCTTGCCTTGTTGATCTATTTGCATACCGCATCAAACAGCCCTTCTGGACACACCTCAGAAATTCCTTTCCCTTTGAACCTGGACTACTTAAGAGAATTTCAATTGATTTTGGAAAATTGAAATCCCCTAGTTCAATAACCCTATATTTATTGTGTCTCTCTAATATCTGCCTATATCCTATAGATGGTTGGGATGTAGGTAGTAGACCCTCAGTAAAGTGATCACATGCTTTTCATTTTTCATCTTTTATTTGAGGAGCCTTCTAGGATATCTTCCCTCAATACTGAAGTAACACATTTTTTGAACTGCACAATATCTCTTCCCATTATACTTGTCTCTCTATTCTCACCTGAAAATTCTATAGCCTGGGATATCGAATTGCTGATTGATAATGGGTCTCAGTAATGGCAACAGTGTAATAAACACCTGTTTTAATTAAAGTCAGGAATCATCTCCTTTACTTGTTACACTCATTGTATTAAAGTAGACACAATTTCACTTCACTTCAATTTATGTTTCTTTAGATAAAAATTATCTTTGTCATTCAATTATTACATTGGTCAATATTTGTAAATTCCTGCTGTTTTGTCCATGGAAGCCATTGGCAGACTCTTCAGGAAAATCCTTTCTTTTTAGTCATTACTAGGAGTTACAGATTTTGTGATCATTATTTATATAATCACATATTGCTACTTATTCATTTCATGTGCTGAAAGAGTGCATATTTCTTCATATTAAGAAGATCTTTGCAATGATTGTGTCCAAGTTTCCAAAATAATTACCTGCAATTGGAGGGTTCATGGAATTAGTTTTGGAGCAGGGAATTAAACACTTGTAATAATTATCATTGATTAAATTGCAGTAGGGACTGTGACTCATAGAATATAGAATCAAACTGCAAAAAAAATCTAAGTATTTTTCACCCAACAATGCAGGACATTTTGTACCTCCATTGCAATAAATCCACGAGCAATTAGGGATTGTTAATAACCACATTAATTCAGAATCCATTACTGAAGGGATGAGTAACTTGAAAACTTTTTCCGAATCTTTGACACTTGAGCTACCTCTTATTTTGGTGAAGCTTCACCCGAAGAGCAGCAATGTTACAAAAACATTGTGTGCACTTTAGAAAACTGACATTTTACATTTGACATGTGTCAAAATATATTTTGTTCCATTAATGCATTGGCATTAATTTCTGGTTCCTAGACTTCCTTCTTTCCATCAACATTTCTGATTATTTCTTGAAAATCAACACAAGTCAACATAAATTAGGTCACATTTTAAACTCAAGAATCTTTACAGATGCTGGAAATCCAAAGTAACACACACACAAAAGGCTGGAAGAACTCAACAGGTCAGGCAGCATATATGGAAAGGAATGAAGAGACAAAGTTTCAGCTGCTGATGAAGGGTCTCAGCCCCAAAACATCAACTCATTATTCCTCTCCATAAATGCTACCTGACCTGCTGAGTTCCTCCACCATTTTGTGTGCAACACTCAAATGTTAAACTCTTCAATTTGTTATTTATTTATGGCCAAAATTATTGTCCATCCTTAATTGTCCTGAGAAGGAGATGAGCTTCTCAAAATGCTGCTCACTTTCTGCTGTGGTTAGTCCCATAGTGCTTTTGGACAGGAAGCTCCACAGTTTAGATATAGTGAGGATGACAGTTTGGCAATATATTTCCAACTCAGGATGATGTGTGACTAGAGGGAACCTGCAGATGGTGGTATTGCCATACACTGAATGTAATTGTCCTTTATGGTAATGGTTGTGTATTAGAGAGGTGATGTTGGAGCAGCATTCTCCTTAATCCACAACTGTCACTATGCTATTGGTACAGCTCATTTTGTAAATGATACACATGCATTGGTGTTGGATGGAGTTCCAGTCAAGTGGGCTCTTTTATTTGGATGATGTTACTGAGAATTAATTTTACCAGCTCTCCAGAAACCAAATCTTGTTCTCAATCCGCCTGTTTCCCTCATTTGTAATTATGTGTACAACAATGCTGGTCGATGCAGATGTCTCAGTATGAATGAGCTTACCTGCATCAACCAACTTTGCTGAACACATATTTTTGTGACTGGCACAGCAGCGTGGCAGTTAGCACAAACCATTATAGCACCACCAATCACTGACCAGGGTTCAATTCTTGCTGCTGCCTGTAGGGAGTCTGTATGTTCTCACTGTGACCACATGGGTTTCCACCCATTTTCAGTTAAGATTAGTGTTAGTGAGTTGTGAGTTAGTGCTGTATTGGTGAGGGAAGCATGGTGATCCCAGCACAATTCTAGGCCTGTGCTGGCCATTGATGCAAAACTATGTTTTGATGTTTCAATGTACAGTGACCTGAAAAAGTATTCAACCTCCCCCAACCCTTTGTTCTGATAAATGAGTATTACAACCAGCGATATTGATCAATTTAACTGAGATGTTTTATTTGGGGACCACATGCTCCTTTTTTTCACAATACTGCCCAAAAAACCAGGGAAAAATTGTAAAGCATGAACAATTAAAACTGCAATAGCTGAAATGTCAGCAGTTCAAAAGTAAAATCATCCTCCCTTGCTCAGTAATTAGTTGAACCACCTCTCTCAGCTATCACAGCCAGTAGTCTAATTGTATAAATTTCTATTAGCTTTGCACAACATGATGGAGCAGGGTTTGCATATTCTTCCTTGCAAAATTGCTCAAGCTCTGCCAGGTTAGTTGGGGAGCAGTGATGAACAGCAGTCTTGAGGTCTTGCCAGAGATGTTCGATTGGGTTAAGGTCAGGACTCTGACTGGGCCACTCAAGGACATTCATTTTCTTCATATGAAGCCGCTCCATGGTTGCTCTGGTTGTGTGCTTTGGGTCATTTCTCTCCAGTTTAAACTTTTTGGCAGAGGCCAGCAGGTTTTTATCCAATAAGTATTCATCTTCCCATCAACCCTGACCAGATTTCCAGTCCCTGCAGCTTAAAAGCATGATGCTACTCCACTATTGTTGACAGTAGGGCTGGTGTTACCAGGCCAATGCGCAGTATTAGACTTATGCTACACATACCACCAAAACCTTTCCTATAAAGACTTTGCAAAGCATCACTTAGAAGATACTGTAAAGATATGGAAGAAGGTCTTGTGGTGCAATGAGAAGAAGGTGGAACTTTCGCCCTCAACACTAAGTAGTACTTGTAGCATCAATCTAATACTGCGCATCAGTTGGGTAACACCATCTTGCTCTGCTCTGTAACTTTTCATCATAACAGGGAAATATAGAGATGCAAGTTGGTTTTCAGGAGAGGTGGTGGTGGAAGAATATGCAGAGCAAAGGGAATGTCTATGATAGAATCAGTTGAAATGATTCAATAGTGACAATTACCAATGTTTTAAGCTTGTGACTTATGTTGTTAATGGTAAGGTAGTGGGACCTACGTAGTAGTGCAGACTTTTATGAGTAGTGCAACAAGGACTGTATCTTCATGATATAAAAATAGAAAATGCTAGTAACAAATCATCAGCTCAGGTAGCATCTGTGGAAAGAGAAACATACATTTATGGTGTGCAATTATGGAAAGAGGGAAAAAGTTCAAAGAAGATATTTGAGGCAAGATTTTTATACAGGGAATGGTGCACTTCTGAAAGGCTCTGTTAGGGAGGGTGGTGGGAGCAAGTGCAAACAGGCATTTATGAGTCTCTTAAATAGGCACACGGATATGTTAGAGAATGGAAGGATATGGATGTGGAGGTAGGGTTAACTAGCTTAGTAGGCTTCAATTGTTAGCTTAAATAGCTGGGCACAACATTGTGTGCTGAAGGGCCGGTTCCTATACTGTAGTATTTGTGGTGAACTACATATACCTGTCTGGACTGCTCCTGTGGCTCCTCCCACAGACCCCTGTATAAAGGCGATTGAGGCCTGAGCCCGGCCTCATTCTCCAGGATGTAGTGTTGTTCATTCTTCCAGTCAATAAAAGCAGATATCTTGCTTCTTATGTCTCAAAGTGAGTTATTGATGGTGCATCAATTTTATTGACTGGAAGTTAAAACATGGAAACCGTTTTACGTCCGGAAAGATTGGATTTGGACCCCCAAGACCCTGAAGCAGCTCTTGCCTTTGAACTCTGGTTTGCATGCTTCCAAATTATACTTGGAGGAGGTTCGTGCAACTGACCCCGCTGTTAGGCACAGAACTCTCCTCTCGAGAGTCGCCCCAAAAGTTTATTCATTCATCAGGGACCTCTCGACATACGAAGGGGCGCTTGACGCCCTCAAAAGACAGTACCTGCGGCTGGTGAACGCCGTCTACGCCAGACATCGCTTGGCCACGCGCAGACAGCGCCCTGCGGAGTCGTCCGCCGAATTTCTCCGAGCTCTACAGGCACTCGTGCGGACTTGTGACTGCAAAACGCTCACGGCGGAACAGCATGCGGAACTCTTGGTACGAGATGCCTTTGTGACCGGAATTAGGTCAGTGTATGTGTGCCAGCGGCTGCTGGAAAATGCTGATCTTACCTTACGCTCGGCGATCGAGACAGCCGACACGCTGGAGGCTGCTCTGCACAACGCTGACACTGCCCAGCCGCGCGATTCCCCGCCGGTTCCGTGGACGCCTCAGACCCCGCCGCCGCCGGTTCCCGCGAGCGAATTCGTCAATGCCGCTGCCACTCGCGGTTCCACGCACTCTCTGAACTCGACCAAGCGAAAGCTGTGTTATTTCTGTGGGCTTGAGAAACATCCTCGAAACCATTGCCCAGCTCGAGAAGCGACCTGCTCCAGCTGTGGAAAACCGGGCCATTTCGCCAGAGCCTGTAAGTCTAAACCGCGCGCGGGCTCGAGCAGTGCTGCATTTGAGACGTGGGGGCCGCCATCTTCCATGCCCGGATGTGGGCGGCCATTTTTGCCGGCGTCACCATGCCCCGCCCCTACCTACCCGTGTGAGACGTGGGGGCCGCCATCTTGCATGCCCGGATGTGGGCGGCCATCTTTGTCGGCGTCATCATGCCCCGCCCCCAACTCGCCGGAGTTTACTGGGCACCAAGACGGCAGTTCAACTCTGGCCACCGTAACCCTCAACCAAAGCGCCCCACACCAGCTCGCAAGGTCAATGATAGACATCCTGGTGGAGGGACACAGGACTAGCTGCCTGTTTGACACGGGCAGCACTGAGAGTTTTATTGACCCGGACACAGTGCAACGCTGCGGACTCGTGACACGGCCGGTAAGCCAGAGGGTCACCTTGGCTTCTGGGTCGTATTCCACAGACATCCGGGTGGGTTGTGTAGCGACATTGGTGGTGCAGGGCACAGAATATCGGAACTTTGCGTTCCTGGTCATGCCTCGACTGTGCGCACCTGTACTATTGGGGCTGGACTTCCAGAGCCATCTCGAAAGTGTGACTATGGCATATGATGGGCCCCTCCCACCGCTCACTGTCAGGAATCCTCAGTTTGGTGGGACTTCGCCATATACCCCGTTACCGCACACACATACACACCGAACCACACGTCCCGCCCAGCACCATGCCGACAGCTGTGCTACTGACACCACTTGCAGCCTCTCCACCCTCAAGATCCCTCCCCCATCGCTGTTTGCCAACCTGACCCCCGACTGTAAACCGGTGGCGACTAAAAGCAGGAGGTACAGCGCGGGGGACAGGGCCTTCATTCAGTCAGAGGTGCAGCGGCTGCTCGGGGAGGGGATCATTGAGCCGTGCACAAGCCCTTGGCGGTCCCAGGTGGTTGTTGTTCGGACCAGGCAGAAAAATAGGATGGTTGTGGACTATAGTCAGACCATCAATAGGTTCACGCAGCTTGACGCGTATCCCCACCCCGCATCGCGGATATGGTCAACCAGATAGCTCAGTACAAGGTGTACTCGACAATAGATCTGAAATCCGCTTATCACCAGCTCCCCATCTGCCCAGAGGACTGCCCTTACACCGCCTTCGAGGCGGGCGGCAGGCTCTATCACTTCCTGCGCGTCCCATTTAGTGTCACCAATGGTGTCTCAGGCTTCCAGAGGGAAATGGACCGGATGGTGGACCAGTACAACCTGAAGGCCACATTTCCCTATCTAGATAACATCACCATCTGTGGTCGCGACTGGTCGGATCACGACGCCAACCTCCAACGATTTTTCCAAGTGGCCGAAGCCCTGAACCTTACTTATAACAGGGACAAGTGTGTGTTCAGAACCACCCGACTATCCTTGGGTATCTCGTGGAAAACGGGGTCATTGGCCCTGACCCCGACCGTATGCACCCCCTGTTAGAACTCCCTCTTCCCACCACTCTCAAAGCCCTCAGACGGTGCCTGGGTTTTTTTTTCCTATTACGCCCAATGGGTCCCCCATTACGCAGACAAGGCCCGCCCTCTGGTCAAGTCTACCACTTTTCCCCTCTCTGCTGAGGCCTCTGCGGCCTTCAGCTGCATTAAAGGGGACATTATCAAAGCAACGATGCATGAGGTGGACGAGACCATTCCCTTCCAAGTAGAGAGTGACGCCTCCGATTTTGCGCTTGCCGCTACCCTCAATCAGGCAGGCAGGCCAGTAGCATTCTTTTCTCGTACCCTTCAAGGCTCTGAACTTCGGCACTCCGCGGTGGAGAAAGAAGCCCAGGCCATAGTGGAAGCTATTAGGCACTGGAGGCACTACCTTGCCAGCAAAAGGTTCACCTTGCTGACCGACCAGCGCTCGGTTGCGTTCATGTTCAGCAACCAACAGCGGGGCAAAATCAAAAATGATAAAATTTTGCGGTGGAGAATAGAACTCTCCACCTACAATTATGATATCCTGTACCGGCCTGGCAGACTCAATGAGCCCCCTGATGCCCTATCCCGGGGAACGTGTGCTAGCGCACAGCTCGACCAGCTGTATGCCCTTCATGCACATCTTTGCCATCCGGGGGTCACCCGATTTTACCATTTCGTTAAAGCCCGGAACCTGCCGTACTCCCTGGAGGACATCAGGACGATGACCAGGGACTGCCAAATCTGCGCTGAGTGCAAACCGCACTTCTACCGTCCTGACACGGCGCAACTTGTCAAGGCCACCCGCCCTTTTGAGCGACTGAATGTTGACTTTAAGGGCCCCCTTCCCTCCACCGACCGCAATGTCTATTTTTTCAATATTATTGACGTGTACTCGCGATTCCCCTTTGCCATTCCCTGCCCCGACACCACTACCGCGTCCGTCATAAAAGCCCTGCGCCAGCTCTTCACTCTGTTCGGATATCCCTGCTATATCCACAGTGATAGAGCATCCTCCTTTATGAGTGACGAGCTGCGCCGGTACCTGCTAGCTAGGGGCATTGCTACTAGTCGAACTACAGTTACAATCCCCGGGGAAATGGACAGGTGGAGAGGGAGAATGCCACAGTGTGGAAGGCCACACTTTTAGCCCTTAAGTCAAAAGGGTTGCCGGTCTCCCGATGGCAGGAGGTCCTCCCCGAGGCACTCCACTCTATCCGCTCCCTGTTATGTACGTCCACCAATGCCACCCCTCACGAACGCCTATTCTCTTTTCCCAGGAAGTCTGTCACTGGGACCACCCTACCAGTTTGGCTGACGTCCCCGGGGCCAGTGCTGCTCCGGAAACATGTGAGGAGTAATAAATACTCCCCGCTGGTCGAGAGGGTTCACCTTCTGCATGCTAACCCCCAGTATGCCTACGTGGTCTTGCCTGATGGGCGGGAGGACACGGTCTCTGTCCGCGACCTGGCGCCCGCAGGAGCAGCAGACCACTACCCCGTACACTCCACGGTAAGTATGAACCCTGTACCCGAGGTAACACCGTGCACACCGTGCCCCACACAGACTCCTCACGACGCTCATATACCAGGCATCTCGTACGCGTATATTCCGGGCGCCTCGCACACACGTGAGGGATCCCTGACACCTCCAGTTAGGCCAGAACCAGCACAACTTCCATCTCCTGTGCAATCACCACCTGTGCAATCACAGCCGGTGCTACGTAGATCGCAGCGACAGATTCGACCACCTGATAGACTTAACCTGTAAATATACTTGTAAGAAACTTCGCCACCTGGGGACTCTTTTTAAAACAAAGGGGGGGTGAATGTGGTGAACTACATATACCTGTCTGGACACGCCCCCTGCTGACTGCTCCTGTGGCTCCTCCCACAGACCCCTGTATAAAGGCGATTGAGGCCTGAGCCCGGCCTCATTCTCCAGGATGTAGTGTTGTTCATTCTTACAGTCAATAAAAGCCGATATCTCGCTTCTTACATCTCAGAGTGAGTTATTGATGGTGCATCAGTATTCTTAGTCCTATGTTCTATTTGAGGTGAAGGACTCCTCCAGACAGACAGAAAGAGCAACAAGTTATTCAGGGTAGCAGGAAAGTGTGGGTGGGAATAAAGGGAATTCCTCTGATAAAGTGAGAGCATATGGCAGGTGTGATTAATACAGCGGCTGTGTAATGTGGCTCTGGCATGCTTACATGCCCAGCAAGCCGGACTATTCACAGAGAGGGAAAGAAATTACGAGAGCAGGAAGAAAGATTCTCATGTAGACGAGAAGAAGAAGTGGAATTTGATATTTGATTTTTCCTGATTTTCATGGACTATGACGGGTTGCTCTCACTTATATTCAGGATCTGTGGCGCTGAAAACTCTGCAGCCAATCCCTGTGGAAAGATCGGATTCTTCAAGATGGTTGATGATGCCGATCGGCCTTTTCACATTAATATGCATGGCGCAGTGAGCACTGTGGGGCTGCTGTGCACAACATCAAATGAATCTCCTATTAAACTATACTCTGTTAGAAGTTGATAAAGAGACAAGATAATGGCCATAATTCCGACTGCACGGCTAAGGTAAGATGAAAATCAATTCTTGTTCCTTCCCTCATACTTTATTTATCACCCAGTGCTCCCACTTCAAACCTGTTACCTAAATCCTTTGTGGTAAATGTACCCAGGCTGAAGTTTATGACAGATGAGAACTGCCTTAGAAAAGAGGAAGCTACAGTTTACGATTGCCAGTTGTATCTATCACGCTGAACACTGGTGCCCCCCCTCCCCCCAGTGTTGTGTGTTTAGTTCGCTACAGACTCACAAATGCATTGCCAGATCTGCTGAGAATACAGTGGCTGTCCTCATCAGCAACAATGATGAGCTGGCACACCGAGAGGAGATAGAAAGTCTTGTCAAATGGTGTGAGAACAACAACCCGAGTTGTCAACATGGACAAGACAAAAGAGACAACTGTGGACCAGGAGAGCACATGTTGACCACTCTACGCTTCACATCAATGGCTCTGCTGTGAAGAGAGTGAAGAGCACAAAGTTCCTTGGTGTGCCCATAACAGATGATCCAACCTAGATCCACAACTCATCACTAGACAAGAAGGCACAGTGTGGTCTACACTTCCTTAGGAGATTGAGGCATGCAAGGCTCCTCACCCCCATCTAGCAATTTTCTAAAGGAGTACCATCAAGAGAGTCTTGTCTGGTTACATCATTGTCTGGTATAGGGTCTGACAAAGCCTGCAACACATTGGACCGCAAGACCCTATAGAGGACAACAAAACCCACCAAAAGGATCATCAGGGATCCCTCCAGCCTAATCGTAACATTTACCAGGGCCATTGCAGACAAAAGGCCCAAAGCTCCACCATCCATCCCATAATCTCTTTGACCCATTACCATCAGGAAGGAGGTACAGAAGCATCAGAAATTGTACCAACAGACTGGGTAACAGTTTCTTCCCTCAAGTTGTGAGACTAATGAATACCCTGCCACCATCGAGGGCTCGTCTTTAGGACAGCAAGCTGTTTAATGTTTAGGAACCAGTATAGGATATGCACATCAGCTGAAGTCACCTTGCTGTGATCATCTTTCTTCAGAGACAAAAAACATTTTGCTGATCTGCTCTCAAGATTCTGTGGATTTCCAAACCAGATTGAATCACTTTTGTTTTTTAATGTATCCATTTTGTTTTGCAACATGTGAGCTGCTTTCTCAAGTAGTTGTGCCCCTTTCTTTGTGCTACACAGTGGGGATTCCCAAAATCCAGATCCAGTAACATATTTCTCAGATAGCTTGGTGTACGACCTGGAAAGAGACACAAAGTTGGCAGCGTTTCCATGGAGCTGCGATCATTATCCTTTCACATGGCAGAGGCTGCGTGCAGTCAAATTAACACAGGCTACTTGCAATGTTTGATCAGTTCCTCTCAGAAAATGGTTTATTGGTCCTCATCTATTGTTATTATTGTTGGCATAAGTATTGTCTACACTACAGATTCTCAAAGAAATAAAGGGGTTTAAAACATTGTAATATTTTCTTCTGTAACAATCCTGCTTTAAGTGAAGTAAGGCACAATTGTTCTATGTGCAAGATTTCATTGAAAACATGCATATGTGATTCTACTTCAAGTGGTCACCATTACAGTAACAATTCTATACATTAGCAAATAGAAGTGAGTGCAAAATATTGCATGTAACAAGCAACACATGCAGTTCTCAGCATTAAAATTCCCAAACAAATACACAGCCCAACGCATTTGTTTCATACTCTTCAGATTTGTTTGGTGTAGATACGATTTTCAAAGCACTACATTCATCCTATGAATGCCAGGAAGCATGACTATCTTTAAAAACTTCAATCACATGGGGTGAGAGAAACCTCCCTCAGATTATTTCCTGCAGAAGGAGCATTAGACATTAATTTTAGTAACTGTTCAATGGCACTGCACATGGGTGAATTCTTCTGTAAATTGAAGCATCATACCACACAAAAAAAAATCAAAAGGTTGTTCAGTGCCTGCTTCATTCCTATTTTTAAGGATTATCTTCTCTCTCTGGAAAAAGCATGATGCCAGAAATACAAGCTACCTTCTGAAGTGTCAAGTCACTCAAGGCTGTTGGATGTCAAGTGCTGTTGACCCAAGGGCTGGGAAAGGGTTGTGCTTGGTAGAATTCAAGCCTGGCTCCTGTACCAATTCATTGTTCTGAGATTGGGACTGTGTCCCAGAACACTTCTGATTTCTTTTCAGCCTGTAAGTAAATAGTTTGTCTCTCAAGAGACAAGGTGATGAATATGTTATGCAGGCAGCCATGGTAAAGTGGAAAAGAAAATGCACTCTGTATTAATCTGAAATGTGGCACTATATTTTAATATTGAGGACTGAACAGTTCCTTGAAACAAATGGCAGCCACAGAGATTCCTGGAGGATTTGCTCTCCACTACTAAGAAAGAGTAGTCATAGAAAAGTGAATTATGGAGCTGTATTCCCATATCCCTTTGTTCCACAGGACTCCTCAGTTCACTGTGTAAGACCTACCCCGGTGGGTCTTACCAAAGGGCAACACTTGTCCACATTAAATTTCATCTGCCATTTTTCAGTCCATTTTTCCAGCTGGTCCAGATCAGATAGTCTTCCTCACTGTTCACTACACCCCTAGACTTGTTGTCATCCACAAATTTGCTGATCCAGTTAACCACGTTATCATCCAGATACATTGTAGATAACAAACAACAACGGATCCAGCACCAAGTTCTCCAGCACCTCACTTAATCACAGGCAACCGTCAAATGCCACTCTCTAGTTTCTCCCACAAAGCCAATGTCTAATTCAATTTACTACCTCAGCTTGAATGCCAGGCAACTAAAACTTCTTGATCAACCTCCCATGCGGGACCGTAGCAAATGCCTTGCTTAAGTCTATGCATTCAACATCACTGCCTTGCCTTCATCAACTTTCCTGGTAACATCCTCAAAAACAAAAGATTGATTAGAGATAACCAATGCATAGATTTTAAACTCTTTTGTCATTAACATCTTAAAAAAATATTCAGTGCTATTACCATGAGAGACAGAAGCAACCATTATGTTCCCTTGTTGCCGACCGGCTTAGATGCAGTCATATTTCTGTCAACCTTATTACAGATGCAATTGTCTTGGAAATGCTAAGAATGTTTTCTATTCATTTGGGTCACAAGGCATCTACTGAAACAGAGAAAGAGCCAGCACAAAACCATTAAGGCCTTTCTAACCTCCTCCAGAAACTGCAAAGGAAAGAAACCTCCTGGACTGTCACTCCTTTCAGTGGTTCATGGATGTGTGAAGTACACACATCCCTGCTTTCCAGTATCTCCACCACACAAAGGAAGCCTGTGCTTCCCAATTATTGTAGTACTCAGAGAGTTCGTTTCTCCTCAATACAGGGTGAGATGTGATAGAAGATCCTAAGTAGAGATGAAGGAACACGTTGTATAATTGCATAGATTTTTGAACGTAACTATGCAAATGAAGAAATTTAAAGAAGCATACAGGATCCTGGGCTTTATAAACATGTGTAATGCACTAAAGCAAGCCTATATGACAGTGCAGAAAGGTTTTTGTAGAATGGTCCTGGTACGGAGGGAATTAAAATGCCTAACTTGCATATTCAATTCACATATCTGTCTCACAGTAGCCGGGTACTAGCAGACTGACAATTCCTCATAGCTCCCCCTAAAATGTGACCCCACCTGCTGAACATCAGGCCATGGTCCTCTGGAAAATCACTGATCTCATTTCCTCAAGAGCTCTCCACAGCCTGCACCCTTCTTGTTCCCCATCTGTGTACAGCCACTTCTACCTCCTCCTTCCATTCACAACATTCTCCTGGTGGTTACATTATTTCAGCCTCTTCATGTCCCATAGAACATACTTTTCTGTACTCAGACCCCTTTTGTCTGCGCCTTGGCTCTCCTCAACCGGAACTGTGGCACCTCTCCACCACATTAACAGTTTCCTGGTCCCAAGTGACTTATTTTCACCATTCCCTCTACACCCCACCCCTTACCAAGATAACCTAAGCAACCTCTGCTTCTTCCTTGACCAGAGACTCAACCAGTCCCCTCTCCAGATATTGAATAATCAATATGTCAGAGATTACAGCCAGTTATGAACATTAGAAGTATGAATTCTTTAAAAAAGAATTCTGTATTCCTTCAAGAGTCTTCATGGAATTTAATTTTCAGAGTGGCAATTAATGTTGTCTATTTATTTGTCATGGGCATTGCATGAATTATTAATTCTAAGAGCAGATGGTGCTGAGTTATAAACAGAAATCACTGCAAATACACAGCAAGCCAACTTACAACAGTGATGATAAAAGCAGCACTGGCATTTCAGGCTTGTGACCCCTTGGCAGGACTGAAAATCGTCAAGAGGTGTTTCAGTTTTTAATCAATTTTAGGGATGGAGAATGAAATGATGAAAGGGGAATATTAATGATAAATTGGTATGTAGAGAATATTTCATTATCAAGAGTTGATAGTAGGAGAGAACAGTGGTTGTCATGGAATGAGTAGGGGAAGAAGAGTCCAACAAGATTGTAAATTGTAACATACATGTTGCCTGTAACATTGGTTTGTGAGCTTTGGCTGTTGCTTTAGAGCTGTCACTTGTTTGAGGATTTTATGACCAACTGCTCTCTCTGGATTGCAGTAATGTGTGCAGACTGTTAAGGAGGAGGTCTGGAAGAAAGTCAACTATTTTGTCACTTGTAGCAACTTCATTAATAAAGTGATCGTGATGGAGTAAAGGGATAGGTAAATAGGGGTATCGATTAAAAGATAATGATTAGCTAATGATAGATACCTTATGGTAGTTGCTGTGCAGCCAAAAGGGAACCTTACACAGCAACAAGTGATGTACCAGACATTGTTCCCTAATAGTGCTAGACATAGGTCCAAATAAGGAATTGTCTGGTCACACAAAGCATTTTTAGGTATAACATAACTAAATAGGGGAAGGATGGCGTGGGAGGGATAGAATGTTCGAGAGTAGGGGAGGTGTCAACATGAAGAACTGAGGTTGTATCCAAGCTAGCCTTGGCAGAAATAATTATAACTAACCAATAATGATTTTGCATCTAATTGTATATTAACATGTGATTGAAACTATTCTAAAATTGTCTTAACTTGCGTAATTGTAAGATTTCCTGCGACTAATGTTACAAATTGTGCAGAATTGTAAGTCGGGGTGGAATGCCCAGACTGTCTCCTTGTTCAGTCTGCAATTTCCCCATAGCATGCTATGAAAGAGTGAAGTTTGACCAAGTATCGCTTGTTTTATGGTTTTATTGAATTCATGGTCCCTTGCTTTATTGCATCAGGTCGATCCGTCTTTGACAACAGAAGCTTTCATATCTTCGTGATATCTTAATTTATCCATGTGTTGTTTTCCCTCCACAGTTATTGACTGGCTTCTCAACCAAATTAATTCTATCTTTTCACTTCTGCTTTCATTCCTCTTTCTTCACCCAAAGCTAGATAGGTTTCCAATTTCCGGAACATACGCTCCACCAGCTTCTATTTTCAATGGATCATCTTCTGCAATTTCTACCAGCTTAATGCACCTCTCTTCTCCTTTCAGCATTCCAGAGAAACCCTTTCTTCCTTGACTCATGCTCAGTTTTTCATGTCCACCACCACCTTTTTCCCTTCTCCCATGTGACAGTCAGAAATCCAGCACTTGCCCTTTTACATCTTCACTTCACATCGTTCATGGGCCCCACACACCTTCAGGTGAAAAATTGATTCACTTGAACTGATGAAGGATTGGAGATTCTCATTCTCTTTCTACAGAAAGAGCCCAACTTGCAAAGCTTTTCCTATTTTTTGTTTCAGATTTTCAGTACGTACTTTTTGATTTTCATTTCACGAAACCAAACCATGATTGGTTTGCAGAACCCCTCCAAAGCATTCACAGGGATGATCCTACGTTTCTTTCACCTGTCACTTTAATTCTCCATCCCACTCCCATTCTGGTCTCTTACATTACTCCAACTAGGTTCAGTAACACCACCTCATCATTGAAATAGAAACAATACAGCCCTCAAGGCTTAATATTGTTACGAACTCCGTAACTGAGTCACTTACCAGCAAAGATAGATATGTCTGCTGAAGTCTGATGGTACTATTTTTAAACGTTTTTATTTATAAAGGGGCACAAAAGTAAGGTTAATACAAACATTCAGCTAATATAAGTCGTCACTACTCAATCTACAGCACAGGTATAGTACTAATCAATCAGAAATAAGCTCTATCGTTGTCTAGGGGATAATACTGAGTCCAATTGAAATATAAAGAGTCACTCAGAAGTCTGCAGGCTTTTCCCTTTTGGGAACCGCTGGGGTTTCACGTTGTGGAGAGAGAGAGATAGTTGAGAAAGGATAAACACTTGCCCGTTGTCTTTACGGAGCAAATCCTTGGAATCAGGGGAGCAGGCTTCCCCATTGTTAGTTAAAAGTGGTCTTCCGTTGGTTCCAGCCACAGATTCAAAATTCGGAATCTAACGCACGTGGCTTCCTTCAAAATGGCTTCCCGCTCCCACGGGAATCGGTATCGTACTTCCTTGGTGTCTCCTTGGTGCGTCTGAGGGTTGTCCCCCCCTCAGACCCTCCTTTATACTTCTTCACGGGATCGCAGGTGTCAATCAGGTTGCAGGTGATGTGATCTCTCTCTCAACCAGCCCACTTTGCCCGAGGGCTTTTCACGTGGTCTCCATGAGACAATAGTCAATGTCGCCTTTTTTTTTCATCCCTATGGAAACGCGAACTTCCGCACGTCTCTCTCTTGGGTCATTGACCCCCCCCCTTCACTAGGGCTCTTGCGATTCTCACAAGTGAGGGGGCTGGGATCATAACACCTCCCCTCTTAAAAGTTTTTTACCAGCGGTTAAAAACAGGTTGGTACAGGATTTTTTCTCTTTTTTTCTGGACTCTAACATACTACACAAGCTTTTCTCTTCACAGAGTACTACCATTATACATTCAAGTCAGTATCTAAACAGGTAACAAGTACAGTGCCCCTTTTTTTTTCAATATCTTAACCTCACGTGCCGTACTAAAGTCTGGTAGCATCAAATTTCAGCTCAATAACCACCTTATTTATTTATTTTCTTCAGCAACATAACTAAGGAGGTGTGATCTTAGCTTAGGTGCATCTACAAAAGTTTATGCGAATACTAATCGTTTCAGTCGTTTTCACTTCACCGGCAGGTCTCCAAAGGGGCTGTCTTTATCATTCACAGGCCTTGGCGCAACCCCGTACAACCAGCTTTTCTGTTTAAAAATGGCATCCCCATTAACCGTTGCCTCTTTTCAGGTGAGTCCCCCGTGGGGAACTTGAGTAATTTGGCGAGGTACTCTCCCGCCTTTCTTTTCCATAAGGGTTATTCTCTTAACTCTGTGTCCCAAACCTAGACCATTGTGGGAATTTCCACCCAATTCTTTAATGTTACACAGGTAGCTAACCCTTTTGTCCAGACCATGCAGGCTGATGGGTTTCAGTTCGAACCTTTCCCTCCGGCCGCATTTAAATTTCGGCTTCCTCACAGCGCTTTCTTGAATAATAATAGTGTGTGGGGCACCTTTACATTCCAAATCAACCTGTAATTGATGCGCAGGCATCAATCTACACTTTAAATTTTCTTCCTTCGATTTGGGAATTACAGATTTTCCGTCTCCCTCCACAACAACAGTTATCTCCCCATTCGTAAACTCCACATTAACTCTGAACACCCCCTTCAGCACAACCATCTGGGAACTCACACTTCCCAGGGTTAACCCTTTTTTTTCCGAACCAAGTCTATCTGCTCCAAAAGGACAACCGTCTCGTCCAGCTGAGTCAAATACCTCAGACTTTTTCTGAGCTCCGTGACCAGGTTCGGAACCACGTGCATCCCCATCCTGGACACTCTCAAACGGGACATTGACCTCTTCCAGGCTTTCAATACCCGTACCTTTTTCAAATTCCAAATTCCCTTGCTCCTCCCAGCTACTCTCTGGGCAACTCCCTTCCGGAGTAAACTCAACCCCGCGGGTTGAAACAACCACATCTGCCAACCCAGCAGACCTCTCCAAGGTAGTGGCATCCTTTTCATCTAGGACTGCCTTCATCTCATTATCGGGAACACTTTGATAACTCTCAACTTCTTCAAACAGGGCTGCCACCCCCGACAGATCACCCATGTCCAACTCTGGACCTTTTAACAGCTTTTTCTGTTTCTTATCTTTATTTCCTACCTCTAGGACCTTTCTCTTCGCTAAGGACAGATCTATCTCCTCTCCCTTACCCCCTTTCACATTACTATTCCTCGTTTTACCACCCTCTAAACCCTCGTGGCACAGGGTCGGTAAAGACGTCTCGGCCAAATCAAAACTGGCCAATTTTAAACTGCTCCCGTTCTCAGCTGCCATTTTCGACAGGCTGCGAGTGACCGCGCATGCGGTATAGCTCGGGGACACTAGGGGCGGGGCCTCAACACGCACCGGTTGGCGGGTCATAGTCATGGCTGACCAAATCCTACCCCCGGCTAAATCGTTCCCAAGGAGGACGTCCACGTCAGTTCTTGGGAATTCTGATGGCACCCCTATTTCAACTGATCCATACACCAGCTCACAATCCAAAATGACCCTACGTAAGGACACCATTTCTGTCCATGTTCCTATTCCTCTCAGGGCTACCTCGCCCGTCTGAGGTCCAAATTGTAATACGTTACTGCTAATTAATGATAGCTCTGCCCCCGTGTCTCTTCAAATCCGTACGGGAATTGGTGGGTGCCCCTCCCTCACAGACACGGTTCCATGTGACAGATAAATCTCAGACCCCTCGTGCTCTCTGCTTACCCGGGACCCTCTTGCCGATTTTCTGATTACCACTGCACACCCGATAGGGACCGCTGCTTTCCCTTTTTCTGGCTCCTTTCTCGGAGCAAAGCACCTAGATGCAATATTCAACAATTTCAAATATTCACTCTCTCCAGTTTATATTTGAATTGACTAGTTCTGATGCAAGGTCATCAACCTGTAACATTACTTCCACTTTTCCTTCTCTGCAGATGCTGCCTGGCCTGCTGAGTATTTTCAGCCTTCTCATTTGTTTCAAAATCTATGATTGGACAGCAACATTGACACAGTAGAAACATTCCCATGCAGGTCCAGAGCAGAGCTTGAAAAAGCAGCCAGTTTTCAGTGGGAGTTTTTGCATCTTTCAGTGGCACAGATGCAGTAAAAGTGTTCCTGTGCAGGTCTGGAGTGGAGCTTGAAAAACCAGTTTCCATAAGAGAGGTACTGTCTAGTAGAGTGGTCAGAGGCTTTGGCTCAACAGGCTTCAGCAAGAACAGGCAGAGGCAAGGTAAATAGGTAAGTTTATTTCTTATTCATTTTCTTACTTGACTCTTGAAAAAAATAGAGGGTGTGTCAGCAGGGCCAGTGTTCTATTCTGGGTGTCAGATGTGGGATTTCCAGGAGACTTCCAGCCTCCTCGATGGCCACATCTGCACCAGGTGTATCGAGATGCAGATCCTTAGAGACTGGGCTAGGGAACCAGAATTGCGGCTTGATAACCTTTGGCTTGTTAGGGGAAGTGAGGAGGTGATAGACAGGAATTACAGAACGATAGTCATCCCAATTCTATCCAATGGGTGACTCTCAAGAGAGGGAGGGGAAAACATCAGATAGTGGAGAGCACCGCTGTGGCTGTCCCCCTCAACAATAAGTACTCCATTTTGAGTAGTGTTGAGGGGAGAGAGGGGGATGACCAACCTAGGGGAATCAAAAGCAGCCAGGACTCTGGCACTGAGGCTCAGAAGGTTAAGGATGGTTGTAGTAATAGAGGACTCTATAGATAGGGGAACAGATAGGTGATTCCGTGAACACGAAAAAGAAACACAGATGGTGGTTTGGATTCCAGATGCCAGGGTCCGCGATGGTTCTGAAGGTGTCCACAGTATCCTGAAAAGGGAGAGTGAGCAGCCAGAAGTTGTGGCACATGTAGGTACCAATGACATAGGTAGAAAAAGGGAAGAGGTCCTGAAATCAGAATACAGGGAGTTAGGAAGGAAGCTAAGAAGCAGGACCTCAAGGGTAGTAATCTCAGGACTGCTGAATGTGCTATGAGACAGTGAGGATGGAAACATAATGAGGTGGTGGATAAATGTGCGGCTGAAGAATTGGAGCAGAGGGCAGGGATTCAGATTTATGAATCATTGGGACCTCTTCTGGGGCAGGTATGACCTGAACAAAATGCATAGGTTGCACTTGAATCCAAGGGGAATGAATATTCTTGCAGGCAGGTTAGCTAAAGCTGTTGGGAGTGGTTCAAACTAATATGGCTGTGAGATGGGAACCAGTAAGATAGAACTGAGGATGAGGTATACAGGTAGATGATGGGTGTAACATGAGTGTAAGGAAGGACAAGCCAATGATGCAGACAGAGCAAAGAGTAAATTGTACCACAGTGGCAAAACTCAAAAGGCTGAAGAACACGGGACTGAAGGTGCTGTATTTGCTATACTTAAATGCAAGTAGTATTCAGAATAAGGTGGATGAACCTGTGGTGCAATTAGAGATAGGTTCGGTATGACATCATGGGCATCACTGAGTCGTGGCTGAAAGAAGGTCACAGTTAGGAGCTTAATATCAAAGGACGTACTTTGTATTGAAAGGACAGGCATGAAAGCATTGGCCGAGGTGTGGCCCTGTTGGTAAAAGATAGAATTACATCTTTAGAAAGAGGAGACATAGGGTCAGAGAATATTGAATCTTTGTGGACGGAGTTAAGAAACTACAGGGTAAAAAACATTATGGGAATCATATATAGGCCTCCAAATACCGTAGTATCCAAGATATGTGGTTGAGATTGAGAGGGAGCAAGAAAGGGCATGTAATAAGGCTAATGATATAGTTGTATTGGGGGACTTCATTATGCAAGGGGATTTGGAAAATCAGGTTGGTGTCATATCACAAGAGAGGAAATTTGTTGAATGCCTACAAGATGGCTTTTTAGAGCAGCTTGTGCACTAGCCTACTAGGGGAAAGGCCATCTTAGATTGGGTGCTGTGTAATAATCCAGATTTTATTAGGGAGCCTAGGTAAAGGAACCGTTAGGAGACAGTGATCATAATCTGACTGAATTCATACTGCAATTTGAGCAAGAGAAGTACAAGTCACATGTATCAGTATTGTAACGGAATAAAAGGAATTACAGAGGCATGAGAGAGGAGCTGGCCCAGGCGGATTGGAGGGGGATACTGGCAGGGATGACAGCAGAGCAGAGTGGCTGAACTTTCTGGGAATAGTTCACAAGGTACAGGATAGGTATATCCCACAGAAGTAGTAGTTCTCAAATGGCAGGGCTAGGCAACTGTTGCTAACAGTTAAGGACTGCATAAAAACCAAGCAAAGGGCATATAATTTAGCAAAATTGAGTGGGAAATTTGATGGTTGGGAGGTTATTAAAATCCAACAAAAGGCAACTAAAAAGCCAAGGTAAAAAATGAAATATGAGGGAAAACAGCTGATAACATAAAGGATATTAAAATTTCCTCCAGTTATATAAAGAGCAAAAGGGAGGTAAAAGTTGATAGTGGACCAATGGAAAATGATGCTGGTGAGGTAGTAATGGTGGACAAAGAAATGGTAGATGATATAAATAAGTACTTTGCATTTGTCTTCCCTGTTAAGACACTAGCAATGCGCCAGAGGTCCATAAGTATCAGGGAGAGGAGTGAGTACCATTGCTATTACAAAGGAAAAATGCTAGGCAAACTGAAAGGTCTTAAGATGGACAAGTCACCTGGATCAGATGGACTACATCCTAGGGTTCTGAAAGAGGTTGCTGAAGATACAGCAGATACATTAGTTATGATCTTTCAAGAATCACTTGATTCTGGCATGGTCCCAGATGACTGGAAGTTTGCAAATGTCACTCCACTCCTTAAGAATGGAGGAAGGGAAAAGAAGGGAAATTAAAGGCCGGTTTGCCTTATCTCAGTGGTTTGGAAAGTGTCGGAGTCTGTTATTAAGGATGAGATTTTGAGGTACTTGGAGACTAATGATAAAATAAGTCAGTCAGCATGGTTTCTGTAAAGGGAAATCTTGCCTGACAAATCTGTTAAGAGTTCTTTGAGGAAGTAACAAGCAGGGTGGACAAAGGAGAGGCAGTGGATGTCATTTACTTGGATTTTCAAGAAGGCATTTGATAAGGTGCCACACATGAGGCTGCTTAACAAGATAAAATCCTATGGTGTTGCGGGAAATATACTGACATGGATAGCAGAATGGCTGACAGGCAGGAGGCAGCAAGTGGGAATAAAGGGGGCCTTTTCTGGTTGGCTACCAGTGACTAGTGATGTTCTTCAGGGGTCAGTATTGGGACTGCTACTTTTTATACTGTTTGTCAATGATTTAGATAATGGAATCAATGGCTTTATGGCAAAGTTTGCAGATGTTATGAAGATATGTGGAGTGGTAGGTAGTGCTGAGGAAGCAATGTGATTGCAGCAGGACTTAGACAAATTGGAAGAATGGGCACACAAGTGGCAGGTGGAACACAGTGTTGGGAAATGTACGATAATGCATTTTGGTAAAAGGAACAATAGTACAGACTTTTATCTAAATGGGGAGAAAATTCCAACATCACAGGTGCAAAGGAGTTCTCATGCAAGACTCCCAGAAGGTTAATTCACAGGTTGAGTCTGTGATAAAGAAGGTAAATGCAATGTTGACATTCATTTCAAGGGGAATAAAATATAAAAACAAGGAGATAATGCTGAAGATTTATAAGACACTAGTCAGGCCGCACTTGGAGTACAGGTGTCCCCCGCTTTACGAATGTTCGCTTATTATGCCACTTTGCTTTTTTTAGTAACTTGTTTTCGCTTACAAAGAGGATTTTCGCTTACGAAAATTTTTCCCGTATAAATTAATGCTTCTTCACTTTACACCATTTCAGCTTAAGAAAGGTTTCATAGGAACGCTCTACCTTTGCAAAGGGGGGGGGACACCTGTATTGTCAACAGTTTTGAGCCCTATATCTCTGAAAGGATGTGTTGTCATTGGAAAGAGTCCAGAGGAGGTTCATAAGGATGATTCCGGGAATGAAGGGGTTAACATATGAGGAGCTTTTGGCAGCTTTGTGCCTGTACTCACCGGAATTTAGAAGAACGAGGGGTGATCGTATTGAAAGGACTAGATAAGGTGGATGTGGAGAGGATGTTTCCTATGGTGGAGGTTTCCAGAACCAGAGGGCACAGCCTCAGATCTGAGGGGTGACTTTTTAGAACAGAGTTAGAGAGGAATTTTTTTTTTAAATCGAGAGAGTAGTGAATCTGTGGAATTCCCTGCCACAGACAGCTGTGGAGGCCAAGACCATGGATATATTTAAACCAAAAATTGATAGTTTCCTGATTGATCAGGGCATCAAGGTTATGGTGAGAAGGCAGGTGTATAGGGTTGAGTGGGATCTGGGATCAGCCAAAGCAGACTCAATGGGCTGAATGGCCTAATTCTGCTTTTATGCCTTATGGTCTTTTTGTCTAACTGCAGTGCTTTATAACTCATAGTTCAAATGTTCTCTCTTTTTTAAAAAAAAACAGCCTCTCTACATAAATGCATACCACAACACACTTCCATGCAAATTCTGGAAGTATAGCCCCTGCTTTTTGATTTCACCTCCGCGTGAAACCATAAGTTGGTACAAATGCACGTGATGGAAACTTACTTACATAAAGAACAAAAATTGTGATGAACACACCTTTACTATCCTCTGAACCAGCACCAACATTATTCTCTTTACCATACATTATTCCATTGGTATATTTCTCTTTGTCCTGTACAGCTGTGAAAAAATATGAGCACAATACACATTTATAGCTGTCATATGTATAAATTGGCTCCAAGGACATTTCTTTGCCATATGCTGTATAGTTGTCTCTTACATTTTAACTCCCAAAGTGCAACATCTTATACTTGTTCAGATTAACTTCCATCTGCCCTAACTGTGCTCATATTTCAAACTGGGCTATACATTCCTGATCCTTTTGATAACCTACCTCAAAATACACAACCCCATCGGTTTTGTTTTGGTCATCTGTAAACTTGCTAATCAGACTCCCTATATTTTCATCCAGATCACTTATATTAATCACAAACATTGAAATCCAAGCGTTGATCCTTGTGCGACATCACTGGTCACAGAATTTCAGTTAGAATAACACCCTTCACCACAACCCTCATCTTCTATGGCCCAAATTATTTTGAATCCATTCCACCAAGCCTTCATGGGTGCCATGTGTCTGAATCTTCTGGATTAGCCTACCACAGGGAGCCTTGTCGAAAGCTTTATTAAAACTCCATGTACAAAATCATTTTCATGCTCCCCCTTCCTTTAAAACTGGACATGGCCTCCACTGCACAAAGTCATGCAGAATATCCTGAATTAGTCCATGTTTTTCCAATGCAAGTAGATCCTATCCTTAAGAATCTTCTCCAATCATTTCCCTGCCACGGATATAAGGCTTACCAGCTTACATCATTGCTTAAATTGAGTAGCTTTCTTTGCTTTTCTGTTAAACACAATTCTAAAGCTGGGATCAATTCAGGAGCTGTTGTTCCCTGTGGTAATGTTCTGAATTTTCAGCACAGCGGCACTGTCAGTCCCTTCGGACCAGTAGACAATCGAGGAATTTCACATTCAGTTTAAATGCAGTAACCCAGGCAGGAGAAAATAACCAACATTATTAGTCACAGTTATGTAGAATTTCAGTGACCACTAGTAGGTAAGAAAACGTATTATATTAAAGAACACAGATACTGCAAACCTACTAGATAAAGTACAAAACAGTATTCGAGACTACAGCTAGATCTACTTTTTAAGCATGAAAATGACAGAGTGGATTTTTTTTAAATTCTGCAATAAACATTGTATGGTTTTGTACTTAAAGCAAAGAAACAAGTTATTCAACCAACGTTGGGCTCCTTTTGCCTTTTTTCAATTCACCCCATTAATCTTTCTGTCCTCTGGATTGTGCCTGCCTGGCATCCACTGTATGTAATCCATGTGTTTCACTTTGACTGAAGATGTTTCCCTTCGATGCTTTGTTCTAGTGATCTGCCAGTCCCAGCAACACGTTCACTCCATTCAGCATACAACATCAATGCAGGGGAAGGCTAGTCATTTACCAGTGCTACAGTTGAACTATCAACATGCCCATAGAATTTTAACTACTCTTGCATGCACCATATCTTAACTCACTAATACCTAGTCCTTATAAAGAGAACCCTCTTTTTTAGTAGTTCTACCAACTCCAGACTTTAAAAGATAAGACCAACATTAGTTAGCTTTTCAACCCGTTTCTTCTGTTTTCCATTCTCAGTGTGGTCTGTCATTCATTAGGGATCTTAGTTCTGATGTCAGAATACTCAAGAAAACTATATAATTCAGAAATTTATGGCAAACTAAGAAACTAAACAACGTAGCAAAGTTGTACCTCCTTCAGTTTGATTCAATATTTGACGATCACAGTTTATATTTTCTTCAATAATTCGATTGATTTGTTCTTCCTTGGTAACTACATCAGCAGTGTTAACCTGGAAAGAGAAAAGGAAATCCAGTTGAGATTAAAATAAGATTGGTAAAAATAAAGTAAGATTGGAAAAGAATGACACATTGTGAAGTAAAACTTGTATGACACTGGAAGAAATGGTTGTAAGATTTACCTGAATCCAGAAGGATTACATCTTTAAATTAGTCTTAATTTTGCACATAATCTCTGCTATATTTCCCCATTACGCCATGCCTTTAAGTGTGTAGTTAAAGGCATCGAAACACTGAGCAGTACAAAACGCAGTTAAAGAACCTTTGGCCAAGTTAGTCCATGCCAACCATGGTGTCCACTTAACTAGTCCCAATTTTCTGCGCTCAACCCACATTTCTGTGGGTCGTCCCTGCATGAAATTCTCCAAGTGATTCGTAAATGACATTGTTGTATCTGCCTCAACCACTTCCTCCAGCAGCTCACTCCATATACTCACCACCCTCTGTGAGAAAAATTTGCCCAAGTATCAAGAAACATAGAGGAGGCTTGAACCAAATGCAGAGCAGTGGAGATGATTTAGCAATGAGCTACCTCTTTAATAATAAACTGCAAACTAACAAGCCTCAAGAGGCCACAAAACAAGAGCAAATGGATACTTAATACTTAACACAACAAGGTAACTGAAGGCTAGGAGCAACTGGATGAGGATGGCTGGTTTAGTGGGTGAACCAGGACTGTAGATGTGAGCTGGGATTAAATAAGCTGCATGTGATGAGTTGTAAACAAGTGGGAAGTGATTCCTGTTAGCTAGGTGGAGACAATGAGGTGTTTGCTTGTGCAGGCCTGATAGGACCCATCTACTACAGCCAGCACTTGAAGGCCTAGTACGATTCAGATGGGTCTGGTGGAGCTTTTCAAAGAGCAATAGATCCAAGACAAAACTGTGAAACTTGGTTTCAGGAGGGGCAGAACCAACAGTTCAATATTACGGGGTTATGTTGTTTTAGATATGACAGATTAAATAGGAGGGGTGGCATTACTAGCCAGGGAAAATGTCATATCAAAGTCCAATCAGAGTAGACTGGAGAATTCATCTCGTGAGCCATTATGGGTGGAATTGAGAAATTAGAAAAGTAATGAGACTATATTACAAACCACCCAACAGTTCGGGGGATTTACAGGAACACATTTGCAGAGAGATCACAGACTGTTGCAAGAAACATAAGATTGTTATAGTTGGTGATCTTAACTTCCCAAGTATCGACTGGGACTCTCATATGGTAAAAGGATTAGATGGGACAGAGTTTGTCAAATGTGTTCAGGAAGGTTTCCGTGATCAGTGTGTGGAAGACCCAATGAGTGAGTGATACTGGATCTGCTATTAGGGAATGAGACAGGGAAAGTGACAGAAGCTTGTATAGGGGACCATTTTGCAAATAGTGATCAGAATGCTATTAGTTTCAAAGTAAATATGGAAAAGATAGGTCTGGTCCAAGGATTGAGATTCTAATTGGAGAAAGACCAATTTTTATTGCATCTAAAAGGATATGGCAAGCGTGGATTGGGACAGACTGTTTTCAGGCAAAAGACAGACAGACAGACATACTTTATTGATCCTGAGGGAAATTGGGTTTCGTTACAGCCGCACCAACCAAGAATAGTGTAGAAATATAGCAATATAAAACCATAAATAATTAAATAATAATAAGTTAATTATGCCAAGTGGAAATAAGTCCAGGACTAGCCTATTGGCTCAGGGTGTCTGACACTCCGAGAGAGGAGTTGTAAAGTTTGATGGCCACAGGCAGGAATGACTTCCTATGACGCTCAGTGTTACATCTTGGTGGAATGAGTCTCTGGCTGAATGTACTCCTGTGCCTAACCAGTACATAATGGAGTGGATGGGAGCATTGTCCAAGATGGCATGCAACTTGGACAGCATCCTCTTTTCAGACACCACCGTCAGAGAGTCCAGTTCCAACCCCACAATATCACTGGCCTTACGAATGAGTTCGTTGATTCTGTTGGTGTCTGCTACCCTCAGCCTGCTGCCCCAGCACACAACAGCAAACATGATAGCACTGGCCACCACAGACTCGTAGAACATCCTCAGCATCATCCAGCAATGTTAAAGGACCTCCGTCTCCTCAAGAAATAGAGATGGCTTTGACCCTTCTTGTAGACAGCCTCAGTGTTCTTTGACCAGTTCAGTTTATTGTCAATTCGTATCCCCAGGTATTTGTAATCCTCCACCATGTCCACACTGACCCCTTGGATGGAAACAGGGGTCACCGGTGCCTTAGCCCTCCTCAGGTCTACCACCAGCTCCTTAGTCTTTTTCACATTAAGCTGCAGATGATTCTGCTCACACCATGTGACAAAGTTTCCCACTGTAGCCCTGTACTCAGCCTCACCTCCCTTGCTGATGCATCCAACTATGGCAGAGTCGTCAGAAAACTTTTGAAGATGGCAAGAGTGTACTTGGTAAGTCAAAGTGATCTTCGTAAGTGGCAGGCCTTCAAAAGTGAAATTTTGAGAGTACAATGCTTGCATGTGCTTTTCAAAATAAAAGGTAACAGATTTAGGGAACCTTGTTTTTCAAGAGATGTTAAGGCCCTGGTTAAAAAAAGTAGGTGCATGGCAGGTATAGGCAGGTAGGAACAAATAAGATACTTACAGAGTATAAGGAATGCATGAGAATACTTAAAAATAAATCGGGACGGCTTAAAGAAGGCATGAGGTTGCTCTAGCAACAAGGCGAAGGAGAAACCCAAGGGCATCAAATCAATAGAAAGATGTGACATAGGATTGGAAAATGTTGAGTCCTGTGGGTTGAGTTAAGAAACTGCAAGGGTAAAAGGACCCTAATGGCAATTATATACAGGCCTCCCAAAAGTGGCTGGGAAGTAGACCACAAATTACAACAGGAAGTCGAAGAGACAAGTCAAAAGGGCAATGTTATGATAGTCATAGGAGATTTTAACATACAAGTCGATTAGGAAAATCAGGTTGGTAATGGATCTCAAGAGGGAGAATTTGTTGAATGCCTAAGAGATGGCTTTTTAGAGCAATTTGTTGTTGAGCCTTCTAGGGGATCAGCTATACTGGATTGGGTGTTAAGTAAAGAACTGGAGGTGACTAGGGAGTTTAGAAGAACCCTTAGGAACCAGTGATCACAATATGATTGAGTTCAACTTGAAATTTGATAGGGAGACAGTGAAGTCTGATGTATCAGTATTTCAGTGGAGTAAGGGAAAATACAGTGGTGTGAGAGAGGAGTTGGCCAAAGTAAATTGGAAGGAGCTGCTGGCAGAGATGTCAGCAGAGCAGCAATGGTGTGCATTTCTGGGAAAACATAAGGAAGGTGCAGGATGTGTATATCCCAAAAGTGGAGAAATACCCAAGTGGCAAAATAGTACAACCGTGGCTAACAAGGGAACTCCAAGCTAATGTAAAAACAAAAGAGAGGGCATACAACAAAGCAAAAATTAGTGGGAAGATAGAGGATTGGGAAGTTTTTAAAAACCTACAGAGAGCAACTAAAAGAATCATTAGAAGGGAAAAGATTAAATATGAAAGCAAGCTAGCAAATAATATCAAAGTGGATAGTAAAAGCTTTTTTAAGTATGTAAAAAGTAGAAGAGATGAGAGTGGATATAGGACCACTAGAAAATGAGGCAGGAGAATTAATAACAGGGACAAAGAGATGGCAGATGAACTAAATGAGTATTTTGCATCAGTCTTCACTGTGGAAGACACTAGCAGTGTGCCAGATGTTGTAGGGTGTGAGAGAAGAGAAGTGAGTTGAGTTACTATTACAAAGGAGAAGGTGCTCAAAAAGCTGAAAGACCTAGAAGTATATAAGTTACCTGAACTAGACGAACTGCACCCTAGGCTTCTGAAAGAGGTTGCGTTGGAGATTGTGGCAGCATTAGAAATGATCTTTCAAAAATCATTGGAATCTGGCATGGTGCCAGAGGACTGGAAAGAAGCAAATGTCATTCCACTCTTTAAGAAGGGAGGAAGGCAGCAGAAAGGAAAGTATAGACCAGTTAGCCTGACCTCAGTGGTTGGGAAGATGTTAGAGTCAATTGTTAAGGATGAGATGATGGAGTACTTGGTGACACAGGATAAGATAGTACAAAGTCAGCATGGTTTCCTTGAGGGAAAATCCTGCCTGATAAACCTGTTGGAAATCTTTGAGGGGATTACAAGTAGGATAGATAAAGGGGATGCAGTGGATGTTGTATATTTGGAATTTCAGAATGCTTTTGACAAGGTGCCACACATGAGGCTGCTTACCAAGTTAAGAGCCCATGATATTACAGGAAAGTTACTAACATAGTTAGAGCATTGGCTGATAGGAAGAAGGCAGCGAGTGGGAATAAAAAGAGCCTTTTCTGATTGACCACCAGTGACACTCGTGGTGTTCCACGGGGTCGGTGATGGGACCACTTCTTTTTATGCTGTACGTAAATGATTTAGATGATGGAATAGATGGCTTTGTTCCCAAGTTTGCAGATGATATGAAGAATGATGGAGGGGCAGGTAGTGTTGATGAAACATATAATGTTGGAAAATGCATGGTCATGCACTTTGGTAGTAGAAATTATTTTCTAAACTGGGAGAAAATCCAAAAATATGAGGGACTTGGGAGTCCTTGCACAGAACATCCTAAAGCTTAACTTGCAGGTTGAGTTGGCAAATGCAATGTTAGCATTCATTTCAAAAGGCTTTAGAAGGCACTGGTGAGGCCTCACCTTGAGTATTGTGAACAGTTTTGGACCACTCATCTTAGAAGAGATGTGCTGGCATTAGAGAGGGTCCATAGGATGTTCACAAGGATGATTCCAGGAATGAAAGGGGTATCATACAAAGAATGACCAATGGCTCTGGGTCTGTACTTGATAGAATTTAGAAAGATGAGGGGGGATCTCATTGAAACCTTTTGAACGTTGAAAGGACTAGATAGAGTAGATGTCCCCCATGGTGGGAGAGTCGAGGACAAGAGGGCACAGCCTCAGGATAAAGGGGTGTCCATTCAAAACAGAGAGGCAGAGAAACTTCTTTAGCCAGAGGGTGGTAAGTTTGTGGAATTTGTTGCCACTTGCAGCTGTGAAGGCCAGGTCATTGAATGTACTTAAGGCAGAGAGTTTGTGATTGGACATGGCATCAAAGGTTACGGATTGAAGGCTGGGAAGTGGGGTTGAGGAGGAGGAAAAAAGGATCAGTCGTGATTAAATGTCTGAGCAGGCTTGATGGGCCGAATGGCCTAATTCCGCTCCTATGTCTTATGGTCTCCTGGATTCTACGGATATGTTAAGAGCAAAAGGATTGCAAGGGACAAAATGGATCCTCTGGAAGATCAGAATGGTAATCCATGCATGGAGCCAAAAGAGATATGGGAGATCTTAAGTGCATCTGTATTTTCTCAGGAGATGGACACAGTCTATTGAAGTGAGGAAAGGACCCCATTGACTTCATGGATCCTATACAGACTACAGAGGAGAAGAAGGTATTTGCTGTCTTGAGGCAAATTAGTGAGGATAAATCCCCATGGCCCAACAAGGTGTTCCCTTGGAACTTGAAGGATGCAAATACAAAAAATAGCTGGGGCCCAAGCAGAGATATTTAAATCATGCTAAGCGACAGGTGATTGGAAGGTAGGCAATGTTGTTCCACTATTCAAGAAAAGATCTAAAAATAAATCAGGAAATCATAGGCCAGTGAGTCTAACATCTATACTGGGAAAGTTATTGGAAGGTATTCTGAGGGACCAGATATATGATTATTTGGATAAACATGGACTAATTAAGAATAGTCAACATAGCTTCGTGTGTAATAGGTCATGCGTAAACAATTTTTAAGGAATTACCACGAAAGTTGATGAAAGCAAGGCAGTGGATATTGTCTACATGGACTACAGAAAGACATTTGACAAGGACCTATATGGCAGCTTGGTCAAGAAGGTTCAGTTGCTCGGCATTCAAGATGGGGAAGTAATTAGCTTAGACATTGGCTTTGTGGGAGAATTCAGAGAGTGTAGCATATGGTTGCCTCTCTGACTGGAGACCTGTGATTAGTGGAGTGCTGCAGAGATCAATGCTGGGTCCACTGTTGTTTGTCATCTATCATCAATGATCTGCATGATAATGTCAGCAACTGGTCAGCAAACTTAGCAAGTGACATCAAGATTGGGGGTGTCGTGGAACTGTGGAACGAGCTGCCAGCACAAGTGGTACAATGCAAGTTCAATTTCAATGTTTAAAAGAGGTTTGGATAGGCACATGGATGTTAGGGGTATGGAGGGCTATGGTCCCAGGGCAGGTTGATGTGAGTAGGCAGTTTAAATGGTTCGGCATGGACTTGATGGGCCAAAGAGTCTGTTGCTGTACAGTACTCTCCTATGACTCTATGACACTCAAGACCTTTCCTCCATGCCGTACGCTTCCCTGTCAACCGGATACTGCAAACCCCATCCACAATGATGTGAATCCATCAACCAGTACATTGTGTACATGACCACCTTCTACCATCCTAGGTTCCAGAGGTGCAGGCTCAGGCGGGTTGAGAGGTCCAAGGACAATGGGCCTGCGGCAGGACATGTGGAAGGTAGGTGTGACTCTGAGGGATGGTGGCAGCTGGAGATGATAAGTGACTGGATTGATGCAAAGGGTGATCTTGAAGAGACAAATGAATTGGGGTAAAGGCACGTGGACGCCAATGCACGGGGCAGATCTCGGGTGGCAGCCCAACCCAGTCCCAATGCCAGAGTGGTCTGGTTGGGCACTGCTCATGGTTGATTTGACAACAGTAGGCGTGGTTGGCAGCTAGGATGGCACTCCATGCCCTCTTCTAAAATCCAGGTAGCAGCAAACCGGGGCCATGGCGGACGGGACCTCCACCACTGGCTCTTCTGTGGGGAGCAACAGGGATTGGAAACCATGCAGCACCACAAAGGCTGACATGCCTGTGGCAGAGGTGGTGTATAGATTTTGAGACAGCTCAGCCCAGAGCAGATTCTTCTTCTATGTGGAAATGTTAGAGGTGGCAAAGCATTCCAAAAACTTCTCTACTTGCTCATTGGCTCTTTCTGGACTCACCGTTCATCTGCAGATGATAAACTCACTGAGGCGCAAAGGAGGGAGCAGAAGTCTCACCAGAAGCAAGAGATGGATTGTGGGCCCCAGTCTGACACAAAATCCTGAGAGAAACCATAAAGGCAAACTATATGTTGGAGGACCAGACCCACCATCTTGGTGGCTGACAGAGGTTTGGGGAGGGCAATGAAGTGGGCTGCCTGGGAGAGCTGGTCCACCACTATCATGATCACAACAGCCTCATCAGAAGGTGGCAAAGCAATAATTATCACAGGTAGTTATGAACTGATGTACTGTGCATCATGGTGGGCCACCAGAGCTGTGTCGCAGAAAATCCAGGGTTCATTGTGTCACTGCATTGCTAGAGAGGGGTGAGGAACAGGCTTGATGGAGTACCTCAGAGCATACAACCTCCAGAATGTACTTGCAGCTGTTGGGTGATGGCTGGAGCACGCTCGTGCAGTAAGGCCTGGCAGATCAGGTTCTCAAGATCCAAAATGATCTGGGGAGGATCTGTAAGGATGGAATGATGGTCTGAAGGTCACTCACCATTTCAGCTGGGTCAAACTGTGACAGGATGTTCACCTTAGTGTTCTTGGAACCAGGTCAGTATGAGATGGTGAAGTTGAATTGGTTGAAGAAGTGGGCCCAGTGAGTCTGACATGGGTAGAGTTGGCAGGTCTGCTAAATGGATATGAGGTTCTTGTGCTATGTCCAGATCAGGAAAGGTTCCATATTCCCCTCCTGCTGTTGTCTCCATGCCTCCAAGGCCCATTTGAACTTGCTTGAGAAAAAAGGCACTAAGGTGCGTCTTCCCACCAGGTCCTCATTTGGAGAGAATGGCTCTGGTAGCAAACCACAAGATAGGTGATGGGGAGAGTAGTGACAATTTGGCTGCAGTTCCTGATGAAATGGTGGTAGAAGTTGGAGAAGCTCAAAAGCGCCGTATCTATTCGAGTGAGTGTGGTTGTGGCCTTTCAACAACAGCATGCACTTTCTGAGTCCATGGCTATGTCTTTGTTAAAAAAAAATGTAACCCAGGTAGAAAATGACTGGGTTGTGGAATTGGCATTTCTCTAACTTGTAATACAGTTTGTTTTGAGGAGATGTTGAAAGATTGAATGGACATGACAGTTGTGGTCTTCGGGGTCATTAGAGAAGGTGAGGATGCCGCTGTGGGAGACGAACACATACCCATGTAGCTTGTCTTGGAGGATCTCATTAACACAAGCTTGGAAAACGGCTGTACTGTTGGAAAGCTGGAAGGCATCACCAAACATTCATAGTGACCAGTGGGTGTTATGAACATAGTCTTCCACTCATCCCCCAGCAGATGCAGTTCAGAATGTATACACTGCATAGATCCAATTTGGTGAAGCTATGGGCCCTGCAGTGTGTTTCGTATGCACCATTCATCAAGGGGAGAGGGTAGCAGTTTTTTTACCGTGATTTTGTAGAGTCCATGGTAGTCTATGCAGGGACAAAGACTCCATCTTTCTTTTTGACAAAGAAGAATCCTGCACCAGCTGGGGACTAGAATGTTCAAATAAAGCCATGCTGTAGCTCTTTAGCGATGTAGTCATTTGTGGCTTTGGGTCTCAGGAGGGGAGAGAGAGAACAGACAACCTGGGGAGAGATGGTTCAAAGGAAACTGATTGCACAGTCCTGTGATCTGTGAGGCAGCAAGGTGCTGGATTCCCTTTTACTGAAGGTGATGGCTAAGTCATATTCCTCTGGGAGTTTGGTGACGCCAAGGATTTCCTCTGTCTCCACGGATTTACTGCGTGAAGTCAACTGAGGTTGCAGGCAGGTCGTCCAACAGATGGGCCTCCAGCTCAGCAGTGAACCGGATGACCAGGTGAAGTGAGGGTTGTGAGTGGAGAGCCGGGGGTAACCTGAGAGGAGTGTCAGGTGAGTCGCTAAGGAGGAATTGGATGAACTTGCAGTGCTCTCAGATGCTTGTGTGTACAGGCTATGTGTACGCTCTGACCATCCCAGGGGACGTCAATCAATGGCCATGATGCAGAAGGGGTGAACGTGAGCCTGTGGAGGGTATCTCAGCTGCACACACAGAGTCCAGTCTAGAAAGCTGCCTGCTGTGCCAATATCCACCTGAGCTTTTAGGGTGTGGAGAACAGAGAGAGTGAGTCAGGCTATGTTGCTGGAATGATGGGCTGAGGTCGAGCCTCGTGGATAGAAGCTCCTTGTCTCTACATGGTGGTGCCATTTTCCCGGACGCAGTGGGTATTTGATGAGTGGGTGATCAGCGGTTCCGCAGTAAGTGCACAAGTTGTTTCTCCAATGACACACACATTCTTGGAAGGTTTAAAGGAAGAAGGCTCCTCTCACGGCATGGATTCTGAAGGCATTGCTGTTGAAGATGAAATGGTTCTGGCAATGGAACTGGGGCTCAGGCTGGTGATCTGGAGAATCATTCCATTATCACTTGTCAACATGGAGGGTCAGAATGAGGTCAGTGGGCATCTCCTGCGTGGACAGCTCATTTTTCAAGTACACCGAGAGGCTGAGATGATAATGGGCCAGCAGTGCTTCTGCATTCCAGCTGCAACAGAATTCCACCTCGTAATCCAGCACAGGGCATGAGCTTTGATACGGGCAAAGTATCAGATCCTCTGTCTCCCTTCCACTTCCCAAATGGTCAAAAACCTGGTGCACCCCAGCAGTGAATTCCTTACATTTATTGCAGATGGTGGTCTTATTGTCCCAGTTAGTGGCGGTCCAGGGCAGAGCTCACTCAGTCATGAGAGGGATGATGAAGGGATGATGGCTTGGTCTGTGGAATACAAGATGCACTAGAACAGGAATTTGTGCATCGCCTTGGGGACCTATCAAAGCACTTGGGCATTGGAATCCAGGGCTCCAAGGCAGGAGGTTAACTGTCACAGGGTTGCTGTATTGAGACAGAGAATTGGAAGAGAGTGCAAGAGAGACAATCATTGGTTCACCCATCCTTTCCGGAAATATAGAGGTGGATTGAACCAAACACAGAGCAGCAGAGATGATGTAGCAGTAAGCCATCATTTTAATAATAAATTGCACAATATCAAGCCAAAAAAACAAGACAGAACAGATATTTAACATGACAAGGCAACAAGTTAAGCAAAGGTTAGGAGAGCCTGATTGAGCCCAGCTGGTTCAATGGGTGAAGCAGTCTGTGAATGTGAGCTGGGTTTAAATAGGCTGCAGGTGATGAGTTGAAAACGAGTGACAGGTGACTCCCATTAGCTAGGCTGAGACTGGGGCTGACACCTCCCTTTTAAATCTTACCTCTCTCACCCTAAAACTCCGGCCCCTAGTTTTGAACTCCCCTAACCTGGGGAAATGACTGTTGCCATCCATCTTATCTATGAACCTCATGATTTTATGATGCACAAAAAGTCAGCTCTCATTCTCCTATCCTCTGAGGAATAAAGACTTGGCCAGGTCTACCCTCAGGAACATAATACCCCAACTCTTATACTCACTGCCCTGACTGATGAAGGTCAGCATGCTAAACACCTTTCTCACCACACTGTCTGCCTATGATGCCATTTTAAATGAACTAAGATACTGTGCAAAAATCTTAGTGATATATAAAAAAAAACTGTAAAGCGAAGATGCTTTTCAAAAATGAAATGTAAAGCTTCTAAAAATCAAAAAATACTAAAACAGAACAAGCTAAACCAAATCAATATTTGGCGTGACCACCCTTTGCCTTTAAAACTACATCAATTCTCTAAGGTACTGCACACTGTCGTGCAATTTTATACAAAAATCAGCTTGAAGAACTTGCCACAGTTGTTATTCAGACTTTAGCTGTTTCAGGTGTTGTCTCCATAAGATATAAGACCATAAACATAGGAGCAGAAGTAGGCCATCTGGCTCCACCATTCAATCATGGCTGATCCTTTTTTTTCTTTTCTGCTCCTCAACCCCATTTTCTGGCCATCTCCACATGACCTTTGAGGCCATGTCCAATTAAGAACCTATCAATCCCTGAGTTAAATACATCCAATGACCTGGCCTCCACAGCTGCATGTGGTAACTAATTCCACATTTCATCACCCTTTGACTAAAGAAATTTCTCCGTATCTCTGTTTTGAAAGTGCACCCCTCTATCCTAAGGCTATCCACTCTTGTTCTAGACTCTTGCACCATGGGAAACATCCTTTTCACATCTACTCTGTCTAGGCCTTTCAACATTTGAAAGATTTCAATGAGATCCCCCCTCATCCTTTTGAATTCCAGCGAGTACAGACCCAGAGCCATCAAAAGTTCCTCATATGATAACCCTTTCATTCCTGGAATTATCCTTGTAAACCTCCTCCGGACCCTCTCCAATGCCAGCGCATCTTTTCTAAGATGAGGGGCCTAAAACTGTTCAAAATACTCAAAGTGAGGTCTCACCAGTGCCTTATAAATTCTCAGCATCACATCCTTGCTCTTGTATTCCAGACCTCTTGAAATGAATGCTAACATGGTATTTGCCCTCCTCACCACCAACTCTGCCTGCAAGTTAACCTTTAGGGTGTTCTGCACATGAACTCCCAAGTCCCTCTGCATCTCAGATTCCTGGATTTTCTCCCCATTTAGAAAATAGTCCGCACATTTATTTCTACTACCAAAGTACATGACCATGCATTTTCCAACATTATATTTCATTAGCGAATTTCTTACCCATTCTCCTAATCTGTCCAAGTCCTTTTGCATCTTATCTGCTTCCTCAACTCTACCTGCCCCTCCAACATTCTTCATAGCATCTGCAAACCAGGCAACAAAGCTATCTATTCCATCATCTAAATCATTTATATACAGCATAAAAAGAAGTGGTACCAACACTGACCCCTGCGGAACACCACTATTCACTGGCAGCCAATTGGACAAGGATCTTTTTATTACCACTCGCTGCCTTCTTCCAATCAGACAATGCTCTAACCGTGTTAGTAACTTCCTGTAACAGCACGGGCTCAAGTTGGAAAGCAGCCTCATGTGTGGCACTTCGTCAAAAGTGTTCTGAAAGTCCAAATATACAACATCCACTGCATCCCCTTTATCTATCCTACTTGTAATCTCCTCAAAGAATTCCAACAGGATCATCAGGCAGGATTTTCCCTGAAGGAAACCATGCTGACTTTGTACTATCTTGTCCTGTGTCACCAAGTACTTCATTATCTCGTCCTTAACAATTGGTTCTAATGTCTTCCCAACCACTGAGGTCAGGCTAACAGGTTGATAATTTCCTTTCTGCTGCCTTCTTCCTTTCTTAAAGAGTGAAATGACATTTGCTACTTTCCAGTCCTCTAGCACCATGCCAGAGTCCAATAATTTTTGAAAGATCATTTCTAATGCCGCTACAATCTCTAATGCTACCTCTTTCAGAGCCCTAGTGTGCAGTTTGTCTGGTCTGGGTGACTTATATACTTCTAGGTCTTTCAGCTTTTTGAGCACCTTCTCCCTTGTAATAGTAACTGCACTCACTTCTCTTCCTTCACACACTACAACATCCGGCACACTGGTTGTGTCTTCCACAGTAAAGACTGATGCAAAAATACTCATTTTGTTCATCTGCCGTCTCCTTGTCTCTCGTTATTATTTCTCCCGCTACATTTTCTAGTGGATCCCTATCCACTCTAACTGCTCTTTTATTTTTAAACATATTTGAAGAACTTCAACTATCCACTTTGATATTATTTGCTAGCTTGCTTTCATATTTCATCTTTTCCCTTCTAATGATTTTTAAGTTGCTCTCTGAAGGATTTTAAAAACTTCCCAAACCTCTATCTTTGTTGTACGCCCTTTCTTTTGCTTTTGCAATAATTTTGACTTCCCTTGTCAGCCACAGTTGTACTATTTTACCATTTGAGTATTTCTTCATTTTTGGAATACACATGTCCTGCATCTTCCTCATTTTTCCCAGAAACGCACACCATTGCTGCTCTGCTGACATCCCTACGAGCAGCTCCTTCCAATTTCCTTTGGCCAACTCCTCTATCATACCACTGTAATTTCCCTTACTTCACTGAAATACTGCTTCATGGTTACAGTTGGAGGAAAATTCAGTAATGGGGTTTTCGTTAGCTTCTTTATTAGGAGCTCCTCTTCCGTTTTCGCTCTCCAGAATAGGTAGACAAGCTCTTAACCCTATTGTTAAACATACTTTAAAAATTTGGTTTCAATTTCGTAGATTTTTTGAATTAAATGATTTTTTACTTTCTAGTAATATTTATTCTAATTTCTTTTTTAAACCATCAACTTTGGATAAGGCTTTTTTAACATAGAAAATTAAGGGAATAAAAACTTTTTTAGATTTGTTTTTACAAGACTGTTTAATGTCTTTTTCACAGTTAATGGATAAATATGATATCTCTAATACACATTTTTTCAGGTATTTACAGGTTAGGAATTTTTTACATGATTTTTTACCGAATTACCCCTTGGCCAGTTCTTCAAATTTGGCTTATGTTATTTTTCAGTTTAAACCTTTTCAAAAATGATTAATAGCTATCATTTATAAACAGTTAATGAATGCTCGCATGTCGCCTAATGATAGGGTTCAACGTACCTGGGAAGTAGAACTTCAACATTTACTTTCAGATAATCAATGGAGTAAAATTTATTATTTAGTCAATAATTCATCTATCTGCGCACACCATATCTTAATTCAGTTTAAGATAGTACATAGGGCTCATATGTCCAAAGATAAACTGGCCCATATTTTTCCGAATATAAGCCCTATTTGTGACAGATGGAACGCAGAAATGGCTACTCTAACTCATATGTTTTGGTCATGTGTATGTTTAAATAATTTTTGGAAGGATGTGTTTGGAATATTATCTAAAGTTATAGAAATGGATGTTCAACCTAATCCACTTACAGCAATTTTTGGGATTATTCCAGAGGAAGCAAGCAAAGTGTCTGCTTCCACCCAACATGTGATAGCTTTTTCAACTTTACTGGCTAGGAGAGCTATTTTGCTACATTGGAAAGAATCTAACCCACCTACTGTTTTCTATTGGCTCTCCTCCATTATGTCATGTCTAAGCTTGGAGAAAATTAGAAGCCGGACATTTGATACATCCTTTAATTTTGAACAAGTCTGGCGACCCTTTATTCAATATTTTCACATGATTTGATTTATTTTTATTTATTTATTTTTCTTTATTCTCTTTGAGGAAAATCCTTATCCATGAAGGTTCGGAGATGACTGGATGTGTTTTTTTCTCTCTCTCTTTTTTCTAATTTTATCCTCAATTGGACTGCCCAATATTTCTTTTTCTTTCCTTTTTTTCTCTTTTTTTTGTTTCAGTTTAGTTAGTGGGCTTTTTTTCCCTTATCAATAACATTTCCAATCTTTTTTTATGATTGTTATGAGGAGTTGTAGTTTTTTTTTTGACTATTGTATATATAAGAGCATAATATTTTACTTATTTGATTTTGATATTATATACTTCTTGTTTTTACTATTGCTGTTTATATGTCTTTTATATTATCTACTTGTTAAACTCCTCTTCCGATTTGTATATTCTTTATTTGGAAATCAATAAAAAAGATTGAAAAATGAAATACTGCTACATCAGACTTTACTTTCTCCAGACCAAATTTCGAGTTGAACACAATCATATTGTGATCACTGGTTCCTAAGGTTTCTTTTACCTTAAGCTCTCTAATTGCCTCCAGTTCATTACATAACACCCAATCCAGTATAGCTGATCCCCTAGTAAGCTCAATGACAAGCTGCTCTAAAAAGCTCTCTTAGGCATTCAACAAACTCATTCTCTTGAGATCCACTGCCAACCTGATTTTCCCAATCGACCTGCATGTTAAAATCTCCCATGACTACAATAACATTGCCCTTTTGACTCTCCTTTTCTATTTCCTGTTGTAACCTGTGGTCCACCTCCCAGCCACTGTTGGGAGGCCTAATTATAACTGCCATCAATGCCCTTTTACCCTTGCAATTTCTTAACTCAACCCACAAGGATTCAACATCTTTCGATCCTCTGTCACATCTTTCTACTGATTTGATGCCATCCTTTACCAGCAGAGCCACACCACCCCCTCTGCCTACCTTCCTATCCCTCTGATACAACGAGTAACCTTGGACATTTAGCTCCCAACTACAACCATCCTTCAGCCATGATTCAGTGATGTCAGTTGTAATATTGCAACAAGATCATCCACCTTATTTCTTATACTACTGTATTTAGATACAATACCTTGAATACCGTATTTGCTATCCTTTGACTCTGCATCCCTAACGATTTGATACTCAGCCTGTTGGCTGCAACTAAGTCCCATCACCTGCCTGCCCTTCTTAACAATCTGACTGTACGCTACCTTTACCTTTTTACCATCCGTCCTTTCCTCAGTCCTTTCATTCCGGTCCCCACCCCCCTGCCAAGTTCATTTAAACCCTCCCTAACAGCTTTAGCAAATCTGCCCATGAGAAATCAAGCCTCCTATCACTACCGCCCCCTTCTTCTCTCTTTTTCCCTTCTGTACCATGGACCCATGCTCAGTGCCTGTAACCCGGTCACCGTGGCATTCCCCCCGGGAGGTCATCCCCACAAAAGTATCCAAAGCGGTATACTTATTTTTGAGGGTTATGGCCACAGGGATGCTCTGCTCTAACTGCCTATTTCCATTTCTCCTGACAGTCACCCCGTTACTTGCCTTCTGCAACTTCCAAGTGACTACGTCCCTGTAACTTAGGTCAATTATATCCTCGCTCTCCCATACAAGTCAAAGGTCATCTAGTTGGTGCTCCAGATCCCTAACACGGTCTTCAAGGAGCTGCAGCCAGATGCACTTCATGCAGATGTAGTTCCCAGGAGACTGTGAGTCTGCCAGTTCTCTAACATCCAGCATGAAAAACACACCACAGCCATTTAAATGTTACAATAAGAGAGGGGAAAAAATACCAAAAAGGACACCTTAACAGATGCTTTACACAGAGCCAATGCCTCTTCCGAGCTGAAGCCTCCTTTGAGCCATAGCCTGTCACCTCTACTCTCGCCACTGGCCTATTCCTGACAATGGCCACTTCGTTAATCCCTTCTGTACTTTTATTTAGTTCATAGAGCTCTGTTGACACCGCTGATAGGCCACATACAATGGACAGACACTCTCAAAGCTCCCTTTTTAAATAACCACCGCCAACCTGCAAGAAATCCCTCTTGGTAGAGCTCTGTTGATGCCACTGATAGGCCACGTACGATTACCTCCCCAGGTAATTCCAGACCACCTCAATGATGTTGAGGTCAGGGCTCTGTGGAGGCCATACCATCTGAAAACATATAAAAAATCTGGAGCGACTAAGACTTTTGCGCAGTACTGTATGCACGTACTCCATTCTCTCTGTTCTATTACACTCCCTAGTGCCCTACCATTTATAGTATACAACACTACCAAAATGCATCAATTCATACTTAACTGTATTGAAATCCATTTGCTACTTCAAGATCTCCCACGATTCCATGGGATTCAGCCTTCCCGACCTCTCTTCTATGGACTGTCTATACTCCTCACTGCCTCAGTAAAATAGCCAGCATAATTAGTGACCCCACCCACCCTATACATTCTCTCTTCTCCCCCTTCAATCGGGCAGAATACACAAAAGCCTGAAAGCACATACAACTAGGCTCAAGGACCGACTCCATCCCACTGTTATCAGACTCCTGAATAGACCTCTTATACAATAAGATAGACTCCTGATGTCACAATCTACCTCAATATGATCTTACACTCATTCTTTACCTGTGTTGTACATCCTCTTTAGCCTTTACACTTTATTCTGCATTTTTTATTGTTTTACCTTATTCTACCACAATGCACTATGTAATGATTTGACCTATATGAACAGTATGCAAGACAATTTTTTCATATTTGTACATACGATAATAAAATAATTTGTCCTACCATGTGGGACCTTGTAAAAATCTTGCTAAGTCCAAATAGATAATTTGCACTACCTCGTCCTAATCAACAGTATCTTTTTGGGCAGCCTTTCAAAAATCCTAGAAGGCTCATCATGTGTTATTTTCTATGCAAAAAGCCTTGCTGACTCTTCCTAATCAGACTCTATGTAAATGCTGGTAGATCCTGTGCCCAGGAATTCTCTCCAGTAGTTTCCTCACTACTGATGTCAGGCTGACAAGCCTCTAGTTCCTTGGCTTGCCCTTGCTTCCCTTCTTCAACAATGGAACAAAATTTACCACTTTCCAATTCTTGGAAACAGGTTCACAACTATGAAGCACATAGAGCACCTATAAAAAATATTCGCCCCCCCCCCCACCCCAGAGGTTTTCATGTTTTATTGTTTTACAGCATTGAATCACAGTGGATTTAATTTGGCTTTTTTGACACTGATCAACAGAAAAAGACTTCCATGTCAAAGTGAAAACAGATCTCTACAAAATGATCTAAATTAATTACAAATATAAAACACAAAATAATAGATTGCATAAATATTCACCCACTTCAAGTCAGCATTTAGCACATGCACCTTTGGTGGTAATTACAACCTTGAGTCTGTGTGGATCGGTCTCTGTCAGCTTTGCACATCTGGACACTGCACTTTTTCCCCCACTCTTCTTTACAAAACTGCTCAAGCTCTGTCAGATTGCACGGGGATCGTTTTCAATTCCAGCCACAATTCTCAATTGGACTGAGGTCTGGACTCTGATTTGGCCACTTCAGGGTATTAGCTTTGTTGTTTCAAGCCATTCCTGTGTAGCATTGGCTTTATGCTTGGGGTCATTGCCTTGCTGGAAAACAAATCTCCCAAGTCACAGATCTCTTGCAGAAGGTATCAGGTTTTCCTTCATGATTTCTTGTATTTTGTTGCATTCATTTTACCTTCTACAGTCATAAGCCTTCAAACACATAGCATGATGCAGCTTCATGGTAGGGATGGTGTGTTTTTGATGATGTGCTGTGTTTGGTTTACACCAAATATAACGTTTAGTCCAATGGCCAAAAAGCTCAATTTTGGTTTCACCAGACAATAGAACCTACTTCCAGCTGACTTCAAAGTCTCTCACATGCCTACTGGCAAACAAGCCGAGATTTCCTGTGAGGTTTTTTTTTCCCAACAGTGAGTGTCTCTTTACCACTCTCCTATAAAGCTGCAACTGGTGAAACACCCAGGCAACAGTTGTTGTATGTGCAATCTCTCCCATTTCAGCCACTGAAGCCGATAACTCCTCCAGAGATGTCATAAGCCTCTTGGTGGCCTCCCTCACTAGTCCCTTTCTTGCACAGTCACACAGTTTTTCAGAATGTCTGCTCTAGACAGGTTTACAGCTGTGCCATTTTTTTTTTCCATTTCTTAATGATTGACTTAACTGTGCTCCAAGAGATATTCAGTGACTTGGAAAATTTCTTGTATCCATCTTCTGAATAGTGCTTTTCGGTAACCTTTTCGTGAAGTTGCTTGGAATGCTCTTTTGTCTTCATGGTATAGTTTTTGCCAGCAGTTGGACCTTCCAGATACAGGTGTACTTTTACTACAATCAATTGAAACACCTTGACTGCACATGGGTCTCCAAAAACAGATCTCCTTTTAATTTATTATGTGATTTCTAAAACCAGTTGGCTGCACCAGTCATGATTTGGTGTGTCATATTAAAAGGGAGAGAACACATATGCAATCAGTTATTTTGTGTTTTCTATTTGTAATTAATTTAGATCACTTTGTAGAGATCTGTTTTCACTTGGATAAGTAAGAGTCTTTTTCTGTTGATCGGTGTCAAAAAAGCAAAATTAAATCCATTGTGATTCAATGTTGTAAAACAATAAAACATGAAAACCTCCAAGGGTGGGGGGGGAATACTTTTCTTAGACACTGTAAATCCACAGAGGCCTCCACAGTTTCTTCTCTAGCCTCCCAAAATATCTGAGGATGCACTTGCTCGGGCCCTGGGGACTTATCCACCTTAGGGTGCACTATTTAAACTGCACTTCCTCTCACCCTGTTACTTGTAATGACACCATTCCTTTTTCTTAATTTATCCATCTCCTCTACATCTGTTCTGGAGATGTGACCTTCCACTCCAAGATACCCGAGATGTCCTCCATTTTTTAAGAAACATGGCCTCCCACCCCTCCCCATCACTTCTGGTTGATGGAATGTTCACCAATGTCTCCTCCATTTCCACACTTTCTCATCCCTCCTCCTCTCAGACAGAACAGGGATAGAGTTCCCTTGATCCTCGCCTTTCACCCCATCAGCCTCACTATCCAGCACATCGTCCTTTGCCATTTTCTTATTAGTTGGAACAGACCCCACCACCAGCCTCATCCCCTCCCCACCCCTTTCTGCTCTCTGCAAGGTCTACTTTCTTCATGACTCTCTGATGCACTCCTTCCTCCCCACCCATCCCTTTTTCTTCCCTGACATTTTAATTCCCCCTCTCCATTCTGACACTTGCCTGTCTATCCTCAGCCCCTTCCACAGGGTGAAGCCAAATGCAAACTAATGGAACAGCACCTCCTATTCCGGGTAGTCTACAGACTGACAACATTCACATTCAGTTCTGCAATTTCAGGCGGCGTCCCCTCCCTCTGTACCCTTCTCATCTACCCAGTTCCTCTTACTCACAGCCAACATCCACCCCCTTTCCCCTGAGACCTGATTAGCCTGTTTCCTTCCCTTCCTCTGCCTGCTCTGTCATCTGCCATTTTTTAATTCCCTATTATAAATTTATTATAAAACCTGAAAACACACATCACTCAGCTCAAATTCAGCTTCTATTCCACCATTATAAAACTATTGAATGGTTCCCTAGTTCAATAAGATGGACCTTTGGCTTCACGACCTCATTATGACATTGCACCTTGTCATCTGCTTGCACCACACTTTCTCCATAACATTTCATTGTGAGTGCTACAATTGGTTTCCTTTGTACAACCTCAATGTTCTGATGTGATGAAATAATCATAAGACCATACGAACCAGGAGCAGAATTAGGCCATTTGGCCCATCGACTCTGCTCTGCCATTCCAGCATGTCTCATTTATTATCCTTCTTAACCCCATTCTCCTGTCTTCTCATGTAATCTGTGACACCCTTACTAATGAAGAATCTATCAATCACTGCTTTAAATATACCCAATGACTTGGCTTCCACAGCTGCCTGTGGCAATGAATTCCACAGATTTGTCACCCCCTTTGTAAAGAAATTCCTCCCCATCTACATTCTAAAGGGACATTCTTGTATTATGAGGTTGTGCCCGCTGGTCCTGGACTTCCCCCCATTGGAAATATCCTTTCCATGCTCATTCTATCTAATCTTCTGAAATCCAATCTTTTACAATAAGATCCTCCTTCCAAACTCCACAGCCATCAAGTGCTCCTTGTACATTAACCCTTTCATTCCTGGGATCATTCTCATGGATGTCATCTGTATCCTTTCTTAGATAAGAGACCCAAAACTACTCACAATACCCCAAGTACAGCCTTAACCAATGCCTTATAAGCCACAGCATTATTACATCCTTGTTTTTTATATATCTGACTCCTCCTAAAATTAAAGCTATCATTGCCTTTGCCTTCCTTACCACCAACTTAACCTGCAAGTTAACCTTTACAGAATCCTGCACTAGGATTTCCAAATAGCTTTGCACCTCCAATTTCTGAATTTGCTCCCTGTTTAGAAAATAGTCTATGACTTTATTCCTGCTTCCAAAATGCATGACCATACACCGTACTGTAATCCATCTGCTACTTCTTTGCCCATTTTCCTAAACTCTATTAATTGCATGGAAATTTAGGCACTGTACTTTTGTACATGTGACACAAAAAAACTATTTTACCAACGAACTTTTTAGTGTTTAACTAAAAGGGGCCCACGTTTACTCTAGCTAGCTTTATTCCCTTTCTACATTTGCACAAGGCACTTCTTTTCCTCTGGTATAAATCTTTTTTTGTTGTTGAATTTGATGTACAGATTCTTGTAGCCATGATCTGAACCATGAGATTTCAAGCAATTTAAGTATTAACAAAAAACATTCTTCCCGATCTGGTAATGACTGTCGATTTCATAGAAATTCCAGTTATTGCAATTTATAACAATTATTGCTAACAAAGACACTTATCCGCAAAGCAAACGAAACAATTACTTCTAAAAAGTCTGGATTATACTATACATCAAAACAAAGGTTTATGTAGCAGACAGAAATAAAAATATATTCGGAAATACACAACATTAGACACGTTAAGTAACTGAATCGGGAATAATTTGCCCATTGTCAGATGCAATTTTAGTTGTTGACATTTGAGCTAACAGTACGAGCTGAGATGCTTCAGCAATGGTCCAGGCTGATTTCTTGCCAGATTTATTTGCTTTTAAGAGATTTACCTGCGGAGTCAAGGCGAAGCAGCAGTACAACAGTGTCAGCACACCGAGACCGGACGGTCCCTTCATCCCGCGGCGCTCAGGCTTGGCTTTCGGAGTCCCGCTAGTCCAATCGCTGTCCAGCAGCGAGATCTTCACACTTCCCGACCTTTTTTCCTCAGCACGTCGAAAAGCTGGGGAGCAAGTTGATGACCCGGAGGCTCGTGGACTGAGAGTTATCAGATTCTAATAGGTTTTGATTTTAAACTGTTGACTTTCATGAACTAAGTGGAGTTCAATCTGCCTCCAAACCATTATGCCCACAGTCTGGGATTGACCCTCCCTCTGTATACGACTGAATAAATTATCACAAAAGCAGCTTTCCTCGTGAAATAAAATAATTTCTTCCTTCATGAACTTAACTCCTTGCAATTGCAAAGAAAAAGGGCTGAGTAGTTAACTTCTGTTAATAGCGTGAAGCCTGCATCAGCAGGGAAAATCGTAATTAAGGATGAAATCACTTCGTTTAAAGCCTGTTGTCTTCTACATGGGGAAATATAAATTGCCAGGACGTGTTCTCTTAAACACTCATTGCGTACTATTCAGAGCGCTGAGGAAAGAGTAGGAAGTTCGGGAATTATAAAATAGTGACCACGGCGCCATCTCCTGCAGAAATCACGGTGTTACTCCAAGTACAAGTGTAACCATGCACTGAGTTCATCTCGTAAATCTTACAATACTTCATTGAAGCAGACATATAAAATTAACTAGTTGTCTTCTGTTAACAAAGTGGTCTGAATTTAAATTATTTTTGCACACATTGGCAAGCTTAGTGAGAAGGGGAAATTTAGCAATCTTGCCGTCAATGTTTTTCTTCCGCCCAGGTGCTGGTTGAGTTTCAGGAATTCGGCAGCGCTCGGCTGAATTGAAACCCCGTTCCTCTCGCTCAGACCGCCTTCCCCGTCCGTGCTCTCGGTTAGGGCATTGATCCGAATGAATGATTTACGGTTGTTTCATGGTTTCAATTATTCAGGTGTTTTATTTCATTTTGTTTTCAAATTGGTAACATTTATATCTAGAGTTAATCGCAGATATGTAATACTGTAACACTTGCCAGTTTTGACAAACAGAAAAGCGAAGCTTTCCTCTCTGGTTTATATGAGAGGGCACGTGCTGGTTTACCCGCGGCAATCCACTGCGGGGCACAAGGAAGATACCAGAGTAAAATTCAGATATTATTCCCCTGACTGCAGTTTGATAAGTTCGAAGAAAGATGAATTAAAAAATTTCTAACACACTAGTAACCTGTCATTTATTTCTATTCAATGCAGCAAAGCTTGGGCCCAACCAGATTGACACCAAACCAACGAGAGATGTCATGGTGCTATTGCTCACTAATTTAGATTTCAAGGGGCATCTTGAATGAGGAAAGTGTATGTGTGGGATAAAAGGAAAACTCAGGAGAGCTTTCAAGCACAATGCCCACAGAGCAGAGAGCACAACGCCTGTACTGAGTGTAAAAAAACGGGGACTGTCAAGAGGCTAGAACGAAATGGAGGCAGAGTACATGGAGGACGGGAGAGCAGAAATTGACTGCCAGAATCAGGAAGGGGGAAAGCCTCAAGGAGCCAAGCACAAGATTGAGAGTGCGCAGTTCAAGGTGGAGATGGCTGGCAAACTAATCAACGCGGGAGGTGACCAACGGACTGCTGGACGAACTCGGCAGACGGAGCAGCATCTGAAAGATACCTTTCCCCCCCACAGATTCTGTTCAACTTGTTTAGTTTTTCCAGCGGATTGCTTGTTGCAGGAGATTCCGGCATCTGCAGCCCCTTTATATAGAGGGTGAGTTCAGGGCGCTTCACGGTAATAATCGCAAGCTGATGTCCTTGGGCAGAACTGCGGTAAGCGTGGCTGCCTCTAGCTCCAGCAGCATCGCTTGAAACCTGACTCCACTGGCATCGTGACCACGTCCCAAAGACGTGTAGGTTGGAAGGTCAGATTGCCGCTGTAAATTGCCCCTAATGCGCAGGAAAGTATCTGCGGGTCAGGATGAAGACCTGAATGTATTAAGTAAGTTTACGGAAATTATATCATGAATGCGATGATAATAAGAAAAATCATAAATATATGATATAATTTTCACAATTCTGCAATATTCAATTAATTCATAGTACATATTATGTTGATTGATGCAAAAGATTTGCATGATTAATTAACCTTATTCCAAGGTCGGAAAAGTCACCATCATAGCACAAAAGATAGTGGTGGTGGTGGCTTATACCATAGCTATTAATAAGGTTAATTAATCCTGCAAATCTTCTGATTCAATCAATATAAGAGTCACTGGTTCATTTCCATACTGAAACTGTTTATATTTTACTCTTCAAAGTAAGTCCAGCCGGATTCTATTTAAACAGCAATAGCCCTGCTGTGATCTGTACTTTGTTCTTGCCATCCTGATCCTTCAGTTGCCTTATTCCCTGCACCATTCTGTCAAGCCATGAGCTTTTCTGCTTGTAACACACCATTACTTAGTTCATTTCTTATTTGCCCTGTTATTTGTTCTGTACATCAAGATAGCCAGCACATCAAAGGGTATGGGGAGAAGGCAGGGGAGAGGGGATGACTGGAAGAATTGGATCAGCCCATGATTGAATATCGGAGTAGATTCGATGGGCCGAATTGCCTACTTCTGCTCCTATATCTTATGGTCTTATAATCAATTATTTGTTGAAACAGTTCCTCTGGAGTTCTATAAGGATTGATCCCTGGCCCTTCCCTTTCTATCATATCCCTGACATTATACAAAGACACACTGCCAGGCCCAAATGAATGTGAAGATATCCATCTCAATGTCGCCACAACAGAACTGCCCTGTATTGTTTCTGCCTGCTCTTGTGCCACCAAATTTCTTCATGCCTTGACTCTATCTGCCTCCCATTAGCCAGTCCATTCCTACCCTTATCCAGGCACCTCCCATGTCTTCCAACCTTTTGAAAATGGTACGCAGCAGTTAGCGCAAAGCGATTATAGCTGAGGGTGTCAGGGTTCAATTCCAAAACCATCTGTAAGGAGTGTGTATGCCCTCCCTGTAAATACCTGGACTTCCTCTGGGTGCTCTGGTTTCCTTTCACAGTCCAAAGATGTACCAGTTTGTAGGTTAACTGGTCATTGTAAATCGCCCTGTGATTTGGCTAGGTTTAAATATGTGGGCTGCTGTGTGGTGTGGCTCATTAGGCCAGAACAGCCTGTTCCAGGCTGTATCACTAAATAAATAATAAATAGACAAGTACACTTCAAATTCCCTTGCCCCGATTGCCTCACTTTCTCCATTGATATCCTGTCTCTATATCCCTCCATCTCCCATTAGGAAGGTCTTAAGGCCCTCAGCTTCTTTCTAGAATGAAGACACAGCCAGCTGCCCTCCGCTGACACTCTCATGCACCTGGAAGAACTTGTTCTTATCCTCGACAATTTATGTGATTCGCCTCAGTTACTACAAATCAAAAATGCAGCCACGGGCCCTTGCACAGTCATCAACTACACCTGGACCTTGTGCTGGCTATATGGAATAGTCCTTTTTCGAAGCATAACTCTTTCCCTCTGATGCATTGACAAATTGGTGCTGTTTCAGCGTCAGTGCAGAACTCGCCAATCTTACCAGTACTGTCACCATCTTCCATCCTGCCTTCAAATTCACCTGGACTACTCAGACATTTTTCTTCCTTTTCTGGATCTCTGTCTCTGCCCCAAAAGACAAACCCTGGACTGACATTTACTAGAAACTTACTGACTCTCACAACTACCCTGACTACAACTCCTCCCACCCTGTCTCAGTAAAGATGCCATCTCCTTCTCTCAATTTCTCTGTCCCTGCCACATCTGTATTCAATATTATGCTTTCCACTCTAGGACTTCTGAATATTCTCATTTTTAAGGAAATATGCTTCCCCTCTACTGTGGTTGTTGAGATCCTATCCCTCCTATCTCTCATTTCCTTCATTTTCCATAAATCTGCTCTTACCCTGTGTCCCTTCACTCAGAACAGAGATAGAGTTCTTTTAGTTCTCAGCTTTAACCCCACCAGCCTCCATATCCCACACATCCTTTCACCAACTGCATGAGATCCCTTTCCCCCTTTCTGCTTTCTACAGGGACCAGACCTTCCACGACTTCCTGCTCTGCTTACCCCTCCCCACCCAGCCCTCTTTGTCCCAGGCACTTTCCCCAGCAGCTTTAGGAGTTATCCATTCACCTCCTACTTCCCCACCATCTAGTGAGTTAAACAGCTCTCTCAGGGGAGGCAGAGATTCATGTTCTCCTCCTCTACCTTGGACAGTTGCATTCGGTGTTCACAATGTGGCTTCCTCTACACTGGCAAAACAGAACATAGACTTGACAATTTTGTGGAACAGATGTTTTCTGTCCATGATGGCCATCTTGAGCATCTACCTACAGAAGTCATCACCCTGACACAGTGGTGTCAAGAAAACGACCTCTCCCTCAATGTCACAAAAACAAAAGAGCTGGTTGTGGAGTACAGGAGGAATGAAGACAGGTTAGTCCCTATTGACATCAATGGATCTGAGGTTGAGAGGGTGAACAGCTTTAAGTTCCTTGGCATAAACATCACCGAGGATCTCACATGGTCTGCACAACAGAGCCTCTTTACACTTTTTTCAAGGATCACTCCCTCCATGATCCATTGTCCATTCATCCCTCCCCACTAATCTCCCTACTGGCACTTATCCCTGCAAGTGGCCAAAGTGCCACACCTGCCCATTCAACTCCATTCAGGGCCCCAAACAGTCCTTCCAGGTAAGACAACACTTCACAAAGGAATCTGCTGGAGTTGCCTATTGCATCTGGTGCTCCCAATGCAGACTCCCCTACATCAGTGTGACTCATCATAAATTGGGGGACCGCTTCGTCAAGCACCTCCGCTCTATCCATCAAAAGCAGAACTTCCCAGTGGCCCAACATTTTAATTCTGATACCCATTCTCATTGCAACATGTCAGTCCATTTCATCCACTTGTGACACAATGAGGCCGCCCTCAGAGTAGAGGAGCAACACTTTATATTCCTTCTGGGTAGCCTTCAACCTGATCATAAATAACAATGTCTCCTTCTAGTTAAGAAAAAAAATCCCTTGCCCCCTCTTCTTCTATTCCCAACTCTGGCCTCTTACCTCTTCGCAACTGCCCATGACAGTCCCCTGGTGCCTCTCTCCTCCTTCCCTTTCTCCTATGGTCCACTCTCTTGTCCTATCAGATACCCTCATCTCCAGCTCTTTACCATTCCCACCCACCTGGCTTCACCCATTACCCTCTAGCTACCCTTCTTCCTCTCCCCCAACCTTTTTATTCTGGCAGCTTTCCCCTTCCTTTTCAGTCCTGAAGAAGTGTCTCAGCCCAATACAATTGATACAAACCTAACCTGCTGAATTCCTCTAGCATTTTGTGTATGTTGTATGAGTATTGATGTTTTAGGTGATCCACTTCCCATGTGTTCCTTTCCCACTTCCACCAGTCTACCAGAGACTCTCTCTGTTTGTTCATCTTTTCAATTCTTCCACCTGCCCTCCCCCATTTTCTGGACTCACCATCCTCCCTCCACATTCTTCCTTCTGCCCTCCCTCACCTGTTTCCACTCATCAACAGCCAACATTTGTCTCTGTCTTTCTCTGTCCCCTCCCCAACCTGACTCTATCTACCTAAAACATTCTGTTCCTTCTTGTTGTGTTTACAACTTAAGCCAGCACACCACCATTCTCCCCCATACCAGTCTCACTTCTATAAATAGCTGATTTCCTCTATATTTTCAATCCTTTTGAGGGATTTCAACCTAAATAGTCAACCATTCTTTGGTCTAAACAGAAGCACTGGGTCCACTGATTTATTCCAGAAGTTTGCTGTTTTTGCTTCAGTTTCCAACATCTGCAATCTCTTGCATCACCAGTGATTCTCTTGATTCCTATGTAGATTCTTACTTGTCATTTTTTGCTTGTCTGGGTGATTAAACACAAACTTCCTTCAACTAAACATGGAGAATCCAATGTGTTTACCATCAATTACAGCTACAAATTTTATCCCCATCAAGACCGACGTTTCACAGCCAAGTTGTCATTTTTGACCAAATAATGAACTTCAGTTATCCAACTCCTTCATTGCCAAGAGCATCTATCACCACATCTGTAAAGTTGCCCAATCCCATTCTTGACACAGTTCATTTGGGCTTGAAGTTTCTAAATTTGATAATTCCTATTGTCTTCCATGGACAAGTTTGTACTATTAATCAGGGACATTATCACAGCTGCATTCAAAGGGCCCATCCACTGAGTCTAAATTGGTAGAACTCAAAAGTAAACATAAAAACATAGAAAACCTACAGCACAATACAGCCCTTCGGCCCACAATGCTGTGCCAAACATGTACTTACCTGAGAAATTACCTGGGGTTACCCAGAGCCCTCTATTTTTCTAAGCTCCAGAAGTCTCTTAAAAGACCCTGTCGTATCCTTGTCCACCACAGTCGACGGCAATACATTCCACGCACTCACCACTCTCTGCGTAAAAACCTACCCCTGACATCCCATCTGTACCTCCTTCTAAGCACCTTAAATCTGTGCCTCTCATGTTAACCATTTCAGACCTGGGAAAAAGCCTCTGACTATGCACACGATCAATGCCTCTCATCATCTTATACACCTCTATCAGGTCACCTCTCATTCTCCATCACTCCAAGGAGAAAAGGCCAAGTTCACTCAACCTATTCTCATAAGGCATGCTCCCCAATCCAGGCAACATCTTTGTAAATCTCCTCTGCACCCTTTCTATAGTTTCCACATCCTTCCTGTAGTGAGGTGACCAGAACTGAGCACAGTACTCCAAGTGGGATCTGACCAGGGTCCGAAACAGCTGTAACATTATCTCTCAGCTCTTGAACTCAGTCTTTTGATTGATGAAGGCCAATACACCATATGCCTTCTTAACCACAGAATCAACCTGCGCACCAGCTTTGAGTGTCCTATGGACTCGGACCCCACGATCCCTCTGATCCCCCACACTGCCAAGAGTCTTACTATCAATACTATATTCTGCCATCATATTTGAATTACCAAAATGAACCACCTAACACTTATCTGGGTTGAACTCCATCTGCCACTTCTCAGCCCAGTTTTGCATCCTATCAATGGCCCGTTGTAACCTCTAATGACAGCCCTCCATGCTATCCACACCACCCCTAACCTTTGTGTCATCAGCAAATTTACTAACCCATCCCTCCACTTCTTCATCCAGGGCAATTATAAAAATTCTAAAATATTAATATTAGTTGATAAAATTAAAGCAATTGACAAGATTTATTCAATGACCCCTAGCAAAGAACTTTATAAAGAAAGAGTGGAACTTCAAATGGAGCATAGCTTACTATTATCCTCTTCGATTGAAAGTCAGTTAATTAAATCAAAAGCCCAATTCTATATATATGGAGATAAGTCTGGTAAATTACTAGCTAATCAATTGAAAATTGTTTCAGATAAACGACAGATTACTAGGATTTGTAAACAAGATGGTACTTTGACGATCGATCACAAAGAGATAAATAAAGCCTTTCAAGATTTTTATAATTCTTTATATCAATCAGAATGTACTAAGGACTCTTCTATAATAAATGAATTTTTAAGGAAATTGAATATTCCAAAAGTAACTGTTGAGGATAGTGTATTTTTGGATACACCTATTACAGAGTCTGAAATAGAAAAGGCTATTTTTTCAATGAATTCGGGTAAAGCTTCTGGTCCAGATGGTTTTTCTACAGAATTTTTAAAATCTTTTTCTTCCATACTTTCTCCTTGGCTTTGTAAAATTTTTAAAGATGCATTAAGTATAGGTAAACTACCACAATCTTTTAATGAAGCTTCTATTTCTTTAATTCTTAAAAAAGATAAAGACCCTACTGAATGCGCATCCTATCAGCCTATATCCTTGTTGAATATGGATTTTAAGATTTTTAGTAAAATTTTGGCTATTAGATTAGAAAATATATTACCTTGAATTATTTCTGAAGATCAGACTGGATTTATTAAAAACTGCTATTCATCTTTTAACATTAGAAAATTAATTAATATTATTTATACCTCTTCATCTAAAATACCAGAATGTGTCATTTCTTTAGATGCCGAAAAAGCATTTGATAGAGTCGAATGGCCATATTTATTTAATACAATGCAACATTTTAATTTTAGTTCAAAATTTATATCATGGATTAAATTAATATACCATAAACCCCTAGCTTCGGTTTTTACCAATAATCAAAGATCACCTTTTTTTCAGCTATTTCGTGGTACAAGGCAAGGTTGTCCTTTAAGTCCTTTATTATTTGACATTGCTTTAGATCCCTTGGCTATAGCTATTCGTGAATCACCCAATATTTTCGGTATTACCTGTGGGGAGACGACGTATAAGGTATCATTATATGCGGATGACTTGTTATTATATATATCTGACCCTGAAAGATCTATTCCTGCTATTTCTTCTTTGCCCGCTCAATTTAGTAACTTTCCTGGTTATAAATTGAATTTTAATAAGAGTGAACTATTTCCATTAAATATGCAAGTTCCAATTTATAATCATGTACCATATAGAATTGTTACAGATTATTTTACTTATTTAGGTATTAAAATTACTAAAAAACATAAAGATTTATTTAAAATTAATTTTCTACCTTTAATTGATCAAATTAAGCAACTTGCTAATAGATGGTCTCCATTATCTTTGTCTGTGGTAGCAGAGTTAATGCCATTAAGATGATGATACTACCTAAATTTTTATATTTATTTCAAGCATTACCAATTTTTATTCCTAAATCCTTTTTTGATATGGTTGACTCTAAAATATCTTCTTATTTGTGGCAGAACAAAAATCCTAGACTAGGCAAAAAATATTTACAGAAGCCTAAGAAGGAGGGCGGCTTGGCTCTACCAAACTTAAGATTTTACTATTGGGCAGTTAACATACGGTATTTAATATTCTGGACACAAGAATCGACTACAGCTGCTTGCCCACAATGGGTAAATTTGGAATGTAAATCTGTGCAAGATTTTTCATTGATCTCAATCTTAGGACCTTCACTTCCTTTTTTGTTAGTTCAAATGAATAAACAGATAACTAATCCCATAGTCAAGTATACATTACGAATTTGGTTTCAATTTCGAAAATTTTTTGGCTTGAATAAGTTTATGCTGTCATGTCCTGTAGTATCTAACTACTTCTTTCGGCCTTCATCTATAGATCAAGCTTTTTTATTATGGAAAACAAAAGGTATAACATGTTTTCGTGATCTGTTTTTGGATGATAACATTATGTCCTTTGAACAGCTATCTAATAAATATAATTTACCTAAAACCCATTTTTTTTAGATATTTGCAAGTCAGAAATTTTCTGTATAATGAATTAAAGTCTTTTTCGAAAGAATGTCCATTGGACATTACAGAAAGAATTTTAGCCCTCAATCCTTGTCAAAAGGGTTTAGTAGCTATCATTTATAATATGATTATGAGTGTACAGCCAGATGTATCAGAAAAAATTAAGAAGGAATGGCAAGAAGAATTGCATTGTCCTATATCTACTGAGCAATGGGAAAAAATTTTGTCATTGGTAAATTCGTCCTCTATTTGTGCTAAACATGCCCTAATACAATTTAAGGTTGTACATAGAGCTCACATGTCTAAAGATAAACTTGCTTGATTTTATTCTTATGTTAATTCAACCTGTGACAGATGTCATTCTGATGTTGCTTCATTGACTCATATGTTTTGGTCTTGTCCTTGTTTACAAAATTATTGGAAAGATATTTTTAATATCATTTCAAGAGTTTTAAATATCAATTTCCAACCGCATCCTTTTACTGCAATTTTTGGTTTACCAATGATAGATAATAATCGTCTATCCGCTTCATCTCAATGACTGATTGCATTTGTTACATTAATGGCTAGAAGATCTATTTTATTGAATTGGAAAGAAATTAACCCGCCAACTGTATTTCAGTGGTTTTCTCAAACTATTTCTTGTTTGAGTTTAGAAAAAATTAGAAGTGTGGTTTTTGATTCTTCAGTTAAATTTGACGAAACTTGGAGACCATTTATTCAACATTTTCATATGATCCTAAGCCTTACTGTTATTATCCTTAAGTATTTGGATGGAGGTTCGGAGTTATCGACACTACTGTATGTATTTAACATTATGCAATTGCCCATGTTGGTTAGTTTTTTTTGGGGTTTTTTTTCTCTCTCTTTTTCGATTCTTTTATATTAATACTATGAGTTTGGGAGGCTTTATATATTGATTATTACATATCTGATTGTCTGTTTAAACTATTAATTATGTACTCTCAAATGTTTTGTATTCATATTTCACTTATGTTTTTCTTAAAATTAATAAAAAGATTTAAAAGGAAAAAAAAAATAATGTGGGGGACCCCTGCAGGAGTACATGTTGGGATCTGGGAGGAAACCAACAGAAAGCAAAGGGCATACATACTCAGCTGGAAAAGAGTTTCACACTGTCACCAGGAAAATGTGTAAACTATGCACAGACAGCACCAGGGGTCAAGATTGAACCTGTCTCTCTGGAGCTGTACACCACTACGCCACCTAATACAGATATTAAATAAAAACAAATGGATGAAAACTAAAAAAAAAATTCAATCAGGCTCGTAAGGCACAACTTACCTTTGACAAAGCCATGCTGACTATTCCTAATCATATTATGCCTCTCCAAATTTTCATAAAACCTGCCTCTCAGGATCTTCTCCATCAACTTCCCAAACACTGAATGGTCTATAATTTCATGGGCTATCTATATTCCATTTCTTGAATGAGGGAACAACATCTGTAACCCTCCAATCCTCCAGAACCTTTCCCATCCACATTGATGATGCATAGATCATTGCTAGAGGCTCAACATCTCCTCCCTCTCCTCCCACAGTAGCCTGGGGTACATCTCATCTAGTCCTGGTGACTTATCCAACTTGATGCTTTCCAAAAGCTCCAGCACATCCTCTTTCTTAATGTCTACATGCTCAAACTTTTCAGTCTGCTGTAAGTCATCCCTACATAGCCAAGGTCCTTTTCCGTAGTGAATACCGAAGCAAGGTATTGATTAAGTACCTCTGCTATCTCCTCTGGTTCTATACACACTTCTCCATGGTCACACTTGATTGGTCCTATTCTCTCATGTCTTATCCTCTTGCTCTTCACATACTTGGGGTTTTCCTTAATCCTGCTCACCAAGGCTTTCACATGGCCCTTTCTGGCTCTCCTAATTTCATTCTTAAGGTCCTTCTTGTTACCCTTATAATTTTCTAGATCTCTATTATTACCTAGTTTTTTGAACCTTTTGTAAGCTCTTCTTTTCTTCCTGACTAGATTTATTATGGCCTTTGTACACCATGGTTCCTGTACCCTACCATCCTTTCCCTGTCTCATTGGAAAGTACCTATGCAGAACACCACACAAATATCTCCTTAACATTTGCCACATTTCTGCTGTACATTTCCCTGAGAACATCTGTTCCCAATTTAAGCTTCCAATTTCCTACCTGATAGCTTCATATTTCCCTTTACTCCACTTAAACACTTTTCTAACTTGTCTGTTCCTATCCTGTTCCAATGCTATAGTAAAGGAGATAGAATTGAGGTCACTCTCTCCAGAATGCTCTCCCACTGAGAGATCTGACACCTGACCAGGTTTATTTCCCAATACCAGATCAAGTACAGCTTCTCCTCTTGTAGGCTTATCTACATATTGTGTCAGGAAACCTTCCTAAACATAACCAACAAACTCCACCCCATCTAAACTCCTTGCTCTAGGGAGATGCCAATCGATATTGGGGAAATTAAAATCTCTCACTATAAGAAAGATGCAGTCACCTGATGGGATCATACCATAGCCACCAGACATTGATAAGTGGACAAATATACAAGAACAGATATGCAGGCAGATGCCATTAAGGTGTTCTTATTAAGGTATAAAACCACAGGGTATTGTCAAATTCCCCAAAATGGACTGAGTTCTCCTTGGTGCAAGAGGATTAGATGGGGAAGAATTTGTCAGGGGCAACTGAAAGAGTTTCTTCAATCAGTACGCAAATAGGAAGAGGCAAACTGTACCTGCCTGGTGCTGGGAAATGAGCCAAGCCAGGTCTTTCAGTGGCATAATTATTAAAGGAATTGTGATCACAAGTTTTAAGAAAGCGATAAATATGGATAAGTACAATCACAAACAAGAAAATCTGCAGATGCTGGAAATCCAAGCAACACACACAAAATGCTGGAGGAACTTAGCAGGCCAAGCAGCAACATTTCGGGCTGAGAACTTTCATCAAGACTGGAGAGAAAAAGCTGAGGAGTCAGAGTTCAAAGGCAGGGGAGGAAGAAACACAAGGTGATAGGTGAAACTGGGAAGGGGGGAGTGGTGAAGTAAAGAGCTGGGAAGTTGATTGGTGAAAGAGATACAGGGCTGGAGAAGGCGGAATCTAGGAGAGGACAGAAGTCCATGGAAGAAAGAACAAGGGGAGGAGATGGGCCAGTGAGGAGATAAGGTGAGAAACGTGGTGAATTTAGTCAAGAAGAAAAAGGACATGTACATATGATTTAGGAAGTTAAAATCAAATGGAGCCGCTGAGAATTATAAAGCCAGAAAAGAACTCAAGAAGGGAATTAGGAGAGGAAGGGAGGCACCATGAAAAGTCCTTGGGAGATAGGATTAAAGAAGATGCCAAAGCATTCTAAACATATGTCAAGACGAAGAGGATAAGTAGGGAGAGGTAAGACCACTCATGGTTAAAAGAAGGCCTTCCCCACCATTGAGCACAACTACACGATGTGTAGTCACAGGAAAGCAGCATCCATCGTTAGGGAACTCCACCATGCAGGGCATGCTCTCTTCTCACTACTGCCATGAAGAAGAAGGTATAGGAAACTCTGGTCTCACAACACCAGGTTCAGGAACAGTTACTACCCCTCAACCATCAGGCTCTTGAACCAAAGGAGATAACTTAATTCAGCTTCATTTATTCCCACAATGTATGGACCCACTTTCAAGGACTCTTCATCTCATGTTCTCAATGTTTATTGCTTATTTATTTATTAATATTCTTTCTTTCTTTTTGTGTCTGCACATTTGCTGTCTTTTGCACACTGGTTGAATGCTCAAGTTGGTGCTGTCTTTCATTGATTCTACTATGGTCATTATTCTATTATGGATTTATTGAGTATGCCCTCAAGAAAATGAATCCCAGGATTGTATATGGTGACATATATGTACTTTGATAATAAATTTGCTTTGAATTTTGAACTTGACCAAGATTTCCATGTCCTCTCTAGCCACAGGCAAGGTCCCAAAGGACTGGCGAGTACCTAATGCTATACAATTTCTCAAGAAGGGAAATGGTTTAGTGTGTCTCACATTAGTGAAAGGAAAACTTTTAGAGAGGGTTCTTAGCAATAGGATTTATGGATATTAGGAAAACCATGACCTAGATAGGGACAGTCAGCACAGCTTTGTATCGGGCAAGTTGTGTCTTACCTGATTGAGTTTTTTGAGGTGACAAAGGTTTTGATGAAAAGAGTACTGTGGATGTTGTCTACCTGGATTTTATTCAGGCATTTGACAAGTTCCATGGTAGGCTCATCCAGAAAATTAAGATTCATGGGATCCACAGTGACTTGCTCATAGAAGACTAAGGGTAGTAGCCAATGGAATATTCTGGCTGGAGGTCCATGACTAGTGGATGGTTAGTAATTTTGCAGATGATGCAAAATTTGTTGGTGATATGGATGGTGTGATATATTACTAAAACAGTACCATGGAATAAAGATCAGTTGCAGATATGGGCAGTGAAATGGCAGATGGAGTTTAATCTGGCCAAATGTGAGGTGGTGAACTTTTGAAAATCAAATGTAAGGATACAGTACATTGTTAATGGCAGGGCCTTTAACAATTCTGTTAAATAGAGGGATCTTGGGGTCCAAGTCCACAGCTACCTGTAAGTGGCTGTACAGGTTGATAGGGTGATTTAGAAGGCCTATGGCCTGCTTGCCATTGTTAGTTGAGGCACTGGGTCCAAAAATCAGTAAGTTTTATTGCAGATTATAAAACTCAGGTTAGGCCACATTTGGAGATAACACTTTCAATTCTAGTCACCCCATTATTGCAAGGAAGTGGCGCTTTGGAAAAGGAGCAGAAGAGGTTTACCAAGATGCTGTATGGATTGAAGGACACCTGCTCTGAGGAGAGATTAGCCAATATTGGGTTGTTTACTTCAGAACCACAGAGGCTGAGAGAAGACCTGATAAAAGTTATGGGAGGCATAGATATAGTAGACAGCTGGTAGCTATCTCAAGGTCAAAATCTCTAATACTAGAGGATATCCATTCAAGGTCAGAGGAAGCAAGTTCAGAGGAGATGTGCAGGACAGTTTGTTGTTTTTCATACAGGGAAAGGTGGATGCATGGAAGGCACTCCCAGGGCTAGTAGTGAAGGCAAATATTCTTCATCTTCTCCAGCTGCTGTTCTGATCTTTCTTGGCTTTGTGGCTATCTGAAGAAGATGAATTTCAGAGTTGTATACATTGATAATTAATGAACTGTTGAATCTTTTGAACCTTTAATATAAAATCATATTTTAATTGTTCTGGCATGCCTCACCGTGCCGGGAGACACTGGCATAAGAGGGCACTAATGAATTTCTAAATACCAGAGGAGAAAATGGCAAATATTTCAAGGACACAGTAACATTTATATGGAAAGTTTGAATATGTTAAGGACCTGGAGAGTAATAGAAAGAGGGGAGATATTTTAGAGGTATACAAAATTATGACAGGTATAGACAGGGTAAATACGTGAAGGCTTTTTCTCCTGTGCTTGGGTGATGCTAGAACTAGAGATCACAGGTTTAGGGTAAAGAACGAGATATTGTAGGAGAACCTGAGATGGACTTATCCACTCAGAGGGTGGTGAGAGTGTGGAATGAGCTGCCAGCAGATGTGGCGGATGTGGGTTCAACTGCAACATTTAAGAGAAGTTTCGTTAGGTTCATAGATAAGAGAGTTGTGGAGGGCCGTAGTCTGGTAGATGGGACTAGGCAGAAAAATAGGTCAGCTTGGAGTGCACGGTGCAAAGGGCCTGTTTCTGTGCTGTAGTGATCTATGAATCCATGACTATAAAAAGCAGCATCTATGTAAAGAAAAACAGAGTTAACATCTCCATATTTCCTGTTTATATTTTGGAATTTTTGTGTCTGAAATTCTTTGAGGATTTTCTAAAAGATTGTAGAAGTTGTGGTAAGACAACATCCAGGCAAGGAGACCTTTGAAGTGAGACCACCGGTGCCAACCTGTAGACGAGATAGGTGAGAAAAACTGTGGCAGTGTGTAATCAATCTAGAAGAATGTAGCTTCCCCTTACACAGTAGGATGTGCCGGAGACAGAGGAGATAGGAATAATGGAAAGATGAGAAATACACCCAACAACTAAGGGACAACTGTTTCACTAATTTCTCAGCGTCATTGGTTGTCAGCTTGTTATTTCTGTTGTTGTTTTACATCTCTATTGTGAATGGCGATTGATCTTGTAAATAAGGAATCCAACATACACAGTTTACCAAAGGGTACACTAATAACTATTTCTATATAAAAAGAGAAGCTTCCTCTCCCGGCTTCAGAACAGTGTGGTGACAGGGGCCACACTCTTTCCTTCTGCATAAGTAAATAAAATATGTTTGAATCGTAAGTGTGCATGTGTTCTAGGTCGTTATCATAGTTACTTTATTTTATTGCTGGTTATGACAGTTACTTGGAGGTTCCACCAAGATGGCTAATTCATGGCTTTGTATGAAACTCGTCTTTACCGGGTGTCCCTAGAAATGCGGCTTATTAGCCCTTTGCTAACAGCCACTGGACTTAGCGTTGAGAAAACCTCCTTTCTCAGACTCCATACGTCTAAGGTCAGTATGACTTGGGTCCCACCAGACCAGGAATTTGGGATGTCTTGATCACCTGAACCCCGATCTTTGTGAATACTGTGTAAATACTGCCCCCATGTAATTAGCCGTCAGCAAGATCATACAGATCGTACACTGCATACAATTGTAATAAAGAACATTTACAAATTTCAGCTTTATCAAACAGTTAGTAGGAAAAAGAAAATTTTAAAAAATAAAAAAGGCCCATCACAGTAAACCCAATCCAAATATGCACACAAGCTAGAGCTCACTTTGAACACATTTTTAACTCACGGACTGAACCTACGGTCTGCGTGAAAGCACCCACCAACTTCCGAATGTCGCTTGAAAATCTTCTCCAATAAACGGGCTCTCCCATGGGAGTATTGGTCCCTCCTCCTTGAAGCCATTCATCTGCACAAAGCACCTTGTGCAACAGGGACAGTGTCCTCAGCCATCTTCCCTACTGTCTTCTCCCAGTTCCCACCAAAAAGTCCTCGGCCCACACCAGCGTCCATCACAGAGACTCTCCACTCAGCATGCCAGAACCTTCTCCCAATTCCACCATCCTGACTGACTGCCACAACATTCCTAAGCTGAACAACATAGTCCCTTATCTTCAGCTCAAACCCAAACATGCTAAACGCAGAACAGGCTGTTCTTACAGAACCGCTAAAATAAAATACCTACAGCATAGCAGTAAAAATTTTAACTAGGGCATTACAGTTATGTGGGAGGAAGGAATTCAGCTCCTCCTAAACCCTAGGCTGCTCATATTTGAGCAAGGGTCTGAGTCTGCTATTGGAATGCAGATTATCTCCTGTGTGGAATAGTCAAGGTACCCCAACACTTTAGTCACTGACACAGGAAAACAGCAGCATTAAAAAAGGGGGCGCCCTGTTTCAGGTTGAGTCCTGCAGGAAGCACAGGAAAAAAGTTTTCCTAGTCTGCGTTCGGTCCCTCAGGAAAGAAAGAAGTTGAACAAGTCTGGATTGGGTCTCAGGCGAAGTTGCCGTGGTCCAGATCAGGTTCCGTGTGAAGTTACCAAGGTCCCAGTCAGGTCCCGCATGAAGGCTGCTCTAGTCTGGCTCGGGTCCCCCAGGCAGCACGGGAAAAATGAGCTAAGTGTGTGGTTAAAAAAAAATTCTGAAACCTGTGTGTGCCTCTGTGTGTGGCTGTATGCATGCAAATCCCCTGTCCCAGAACTCTAAAGGGCTCCAGTACCATGCATGTTTGTACATGACGGACCAGAAAGCATTATATATGTTGAGAAGTACAGGTGGAGTGGACTAAATGAGTGTCTGCAGACATTGCTAGAGAAAGGAAAATATGAGAAGACTGTAAGGTGGCCTGTGATTGTTCAATGTAGATGTGAAATGGAAGACCAGTTAGATCAATCCTGTAAAAAAGCTGAGAAAGTGAGCAAAAGGTTAAAGAAGGAAAAGACATGGAAAGAACAGGCAAAGGATAATAATGTCTACCTCATAGTTTGAAAAGAAGCACTTAGCACCAGAGTCTGATGATGAACTAGATGCTGTACTCCTGCCTTCCCCAGGCACCGTTTCAACAAAGCCCATGCCAAGTGGAGCCTCCTGAGCACTCGGTGAGGCTGGCATTAGCAGATGCTCTGGCACGGGCAGCAGTTCCCAATAGCAATACGGGAGACAGGAGGCGGAGGGGTGCAGAGCGGATGAGCAAAATGTTGATTTAAACGTAGGTTGAACTGATCTAGTCGAAGGTCTAAGAAAACGTTTCCCTCAAACTGTAGATTGGCATAAAATACACAGTGACTGTAAAAAAAATGGCATTAATGAATATGTTGAACAAGTATAATTATGAATAAGTATAATTGCAAGCTTTATACAATATTGCTAAAAGCAATTGCTATATCAAAAGATTAAAGCTTTTAAAGGGAATGGGTACAGTACTTGTGTGAGACTTCTCGACTGCTCCACCATAGCCCCTGGGCAATACTGTACACTGTTTTAAAGTATTGTGATAGCCGTTCCATAAAATTTGAATGTTATTTTAACTTATAACATTGTTTTACTTTTAACTAAATTGACGGTGAGCAAATTTTGGCTAATCATTAACTTCTGGTTAAAATTTCACTGTAAACTTCGGCTTTAACATTACCTGCTTTATACACATATGGCTCATGTGACCCATTTGTGACTGGTATTACTTTTGTTTTGAGCAGCATCGACATATTTTAGATAATCCTTTTCTAAATGTATGACTTTATAGTTCTTTGATTTATGTCTACAAACATGGAAATGGGGTGGTGGACATGGTAGGGGCAAAACATGGGGTTGTCTGCAAGTGGCATGTTTGTTTGTGGACAGCCTGGCTGCTGGGCTCCAAGTTGCCTTTGGAGTCAAAGCAACTTTGATACCAGTTTCCGCCTCCACTACCAGTAGCAGCGTACACTGTGCAGTTTACTTTAGATAATCCATTCCTGAAGTGTACTTAAGAATGTATATGATCTTAATTCTGCCTATTGTAAAATGCTACCTGATCAATCAATTTTCACTGACAGCTTTCCCTCCCGATCTTTATGGACTAAAGCACACTATGTGCAGGACTATAAAGGATGATGGGTATAATCGGAAATGAGAGCTTCTCGACCATTGCAAGAAAAGTAGTAGCAGCTGAATGAATGATTTGCCAGCGACAACACCAAAAGGCACTGCTAGTGTCTGCCTCTGTGGGGCCCTCCCACAGGAGGTTATCTCCTAATGGACTTTCTGCAGTTACATAAATGTATGGGTTAAGATTATGTACTTGTTATTTTGTTTGTTATCTTCATGGGTAAAAGCTTATCCAACACAGAGAACTGATGCCATAACTGTTGATTTTTATTTTATTATGAGAATTTATTCCTAGGTTTGGGATTCATGAGAAATTCTCTAGTGACAAAGGGTAAAGTTATATAGGAGTTAATGAAAAACTTGTAGTGTAAAACCTGCTCTTACTGCCCCGAATCATCTGGGCAGCTGAAAGAGGGAATGGATCCTGAAATGCAAATCAGCTAAATAGTGCAAGGTGACCAGACTAAAGTGGCCAGAGGCCCTTCCACTGGCCTCATAACAATGTGCTGTGCTCCAACTGTAACAAGCCTATCGCTGTGTGAAATAGTTTTAGGATGCCCATGTGCTTGCCAGTCATTGCTCCCTTTTTGGTTAATCAGATGGACATCCTAATCTGAGTGAAAGCATGCTGCATTGTTGTACAGTACTGTTACGAACCCCGTAACTGGGTCACTTACCAGCAAAGATAGAGAGGTCCGCTGAAGTCTGAGGGTACTATTTTTAAACGTTTTTTATTTATAAAGGAGCACTAAAGTAAGGTTAATACAAACATTCAGATAATATACGTTGTCAATACTCAATCTAAAGCGCAGGTATAGTAATAATCATCAATAAGAAGTAGCTCTATCGCTTTGTCTAGGGGTAAAATATTGTCCGATGGAAATATAAAAGTCTCTCAAGCTCATGCAGGCTTTAGCCGTTTGGGGACCGCTGGGTTTCACTTGTTGGAGAGAGAGAGATTTTTGGTGAGAAGAGAAACTTGCCAGTCTTTTTGGACGCAAACCGTTGAATCGGGAACGTGGGTTCGCCGTTGTCAGTTCGAAGTCCTTTTCAGTGTTATCAGCCACTCGCTCCCCAGGCCAGGGGAATGGACCACATGTGGCTTCCGAATAGCTTCCCGTTATCACGGGAGCAATGAGCGATGGTGTCTCCTTCTGGTGCGTCGCTAGGGGACTGCCCCCTGCAGCCCCTCTTTTATCTTGACTTGCAGAGTTGTAGCTGTCAATCAGGGTGAGGTGATACAATCCCCACCCCACATTGCCCAAGGGTGTACACGTAGCCCTGATAGCTGGCACGTAGCATAGGGTCGCAATCTACAAAGGTGTCTCCAAGAAACAATGGTCAAATCCGTTGCGTTGTCTTTCTGAGGATTCTCTCTCATTTCCTGGGTCCAAGACCCGAATTAATAGCGATCTTGTGATTCTCAGGAAGGAGGGGGCTGGGATCATAACAGTACTAATACAAGTTCTTAATGGTTTCCACCAACGGGTACTTGAATCTGCAAGGTGCCACACCTACCAGCCAGGAGATTGGGTACCGGTGAGAGCCTACTGACAAAAGAACTGCCTGGAGCCCCCTGGGAGGGTTCAGTCCAAGTGTTGCTGACCATATATATTGCTCTTATGTGACCAGCTTTCACCCCTCAGTGTGGCTTCCGTCCAGCCAGAGGAACATCTGACATGATTTTTACAACACGTCAATTATAGGAGAAAGCCCAGGAACAAAATATTCTACTTTATATGGCCTTCAGTGACCTTACAAAAGCATCTGACTCTGTAAATCATCTTGCCCTTTGGAGGTACTGTCCAAAATCAGGTGCCCAGAGAAATACCTCAAGATCCTGCAGCTCCTACACAATGATATGAGCGCAGCAGTCATCAGCAACAGCGGCACTGAAACAGCGCATTTTAAAGTTGAGACCAGAGTCAAACAGGGGTACATCGTTGCCCCAAATCTGTTTGCCTTTTTCAGTGCAACCATTCTTCACCTCACAGTTCAAGACCTCCCACAAGGAATCTCTGTAGGACAGATGGGGGGGTTCTTTAACCTTAACAGCTTCAAGGCAAAGAGCAAAGAGGGCCTCATCTAAACATCAAGAAAACCCAAGTTCTGCACTAACCTGCTTCAGATCAAGCTCCTAAACCTCCACCCATCCGAGTTGACCACATCCCTCTGGAATACACTGTTCATTTCCCCTATCTTGGCACCCCCCTTTCTTCAAGAGCCAACACTGACCTTGAAATAAATCACAGAATGAGTTACGTGAATGGAGCTTTTGCCATGCTGAGAAAGATTGAAGATCAGGACATCAAGACCAATACTAAGCTTCTGGTCTATAAAGCTAAAGTCCTTCCCTCCTTGCTACATGGAGGGGTGTTATTATCAGGCCTACGTAGTACCATAGATGTACCACCTGCCCACTCTCTACATCCTACTGTGTGGGGGGCTGACATCAATGGAGCACTTCTGAGATTGGGCCTTTCTGGATTGTAGTGTTGCTCTTCTGGAAATCTGCCAGACTGGCTCATGAAAGCCTTAACAAAGCTTTATCATCCCTGCTGGAGAAACTGGCTACTAACACAGTCTTAGTTCTACATGGTATGATCTTACTGCTGAAATGCTGACAATCTGCACTGTGGTCCTTCAAAATTGACTAGCACTAGACTTTCTGTTGTCTTAGAGAGGTGATGCTATTGCGATTATTAGCCAAAAGTGTTTCATGTATGTCTTAGATATTAAACAGCCAACTGCCCCTGATGAGATGGTCACTGGGTTTCAGAAACTCAGTGCTATTGAAATTCAGTAAGATTTGTACTGTCCTCTACAAGACAAAAAGGAGGGATTGTGGAAGTTGTGGTATAGCAAAAATTAAAGACAATGTCCAGACAAGATTAGCTTGGGGCTGTTTAGTCGAATGAAACCTTTGAAGTAAGATTGCCAGAACCAACCTCACTTAATGCCAATAAAATAGGTCAGAGAGACTGTGACAGTGTGTAATCAATCAGCTTCCCTTTACGTAGTAGTAGTTGGTGTCAGAGCCAGACAAGATAGAAATAAAGGAAAGATGTGATACACACCCCACAACTAAGGGACAATTGCCTTATGAACTTCAAAGCGTCGTCAGCATGTAGTTTCTATAGATTTTTAACATCTCTATTGTGAATGACAATTGATCTTGCAAGTGTGGAATTCAAACATACACAATTTACTAAGTAGTTACTGTCTGTAACTGATATGTCAATTCTGTATATAACAGCAGTGTTCAATCTTGGCTTCAGAACAGTATGGTGACAGGGGCCATGCTGTTCTCCTTGTGCACAAGTGAATAAAGTATGTTCGAGTTGTAAGAGTGTGTGCACTCAGGGCCCAGTTATTTTATTTTATTAACAGCAATGACAAGAATTTGATCCATACCCATGCTCTTGTAAACTTTCTAGCAAATAAAAATGTACTGGTTCTTCAGATATGAATCATGAACTAGGAAAGTAGACCAATTTAGCCAACAGATTTCTCCTTAGGTGAAGGTGAATGCTGCCAAGAATAAATGGAAATTATCAGAGCAGAACTGTGACAAAGCGTTTACTCATTTCAAAGACATTTTTGAGAAGTTTATTACATAGCCAAGAAAACAATGTTACAGAAGCATGAATCATTGAAATTAACCAGATTCATTTTTAAAGGGCAAAAAACAGAAGTTTGCAGTTTGACAGCACCTAGTGAGATAAAACAGTGTAACTACCTGATTTCTATATCCATATTGGTGCAAAAGTTGAAAATCTTTTAGTGAGAAATCAAGTTTTGTGATGGGTTAAATATTGATCATTAAATGCTGAGATAAATGATCAATTTACTACTTTTCAAACAGGATCTCAGGTCCTACCATCACTTTTTCCTTATTGATTGACTTCTCATTTCAAAATGACTGATGTAATGGCAGCAGAGATTAGTCTGTGCTGGCGCCTTAGTACATAAGTGAAACGTCAGTATTCAGATATTAATATTGAACAGCCTCATAATTCAAAAGTTTAGAAGTTTCACAAATAAAAGGGATTGGTGGGGAGTCCATCAGCCTCATCAAATGATGGCAATAGAAAATCCTGTTCATCACCACAACTACTTACTTTCCGATCTACAATACCTGGTCTGTGCTGCCCTTACCATTAGAACACTTATTCAAGTTTTGGTCCCTGTGGGCTGTATTTCCATACCCACGCCCAATCTGGACAACTGAAATTTAGGTAGGAATATTAGGCTTTATTGCCTGCCATCACATTCCCAACCAAACAGTATTTTTTACCCCTTGTTCTGACTTAAGTTCATGAGGCTGTGTAGCTTCACCCATCAATCTTTGGAAGTTCTCTGCATCCTCTATTCCTTCAGGTTCAAATCATTTATGCACATTTTAACCTTCCTGCTAACTTGAATGGGAGCTAAACATTCTTGACCACGTTGCTTCGATTGTCAACATCTGTGCTGCCATCCTTTCTTCTTCTGGCTAGAGCAAGATGGGATCCCACTGCTCATCAGCTTTACCCAACCTGCCGACATCTTTAATGGATTCTCCTCTTCGTTTTCCACCATCTTCAACAAATTTTGACCATCGGATACATCCGCTCCTCCACTTTCAGATATCCAAACGGACTGTTCCTTTCATGTTTCACTAGTTTGGTCTTCTGTCGCGAACAACTACTCCTTTCTGGTGGCAGTTTCCCATGGAACCACTAAAGGTACCCTTCCCAAACTACAGGGAGGCAGACAGTCCGTCCAGTTGAAGTAGTGGTTCACTTGCACTTCTATCACTCTGATATATTATATTCTGTGTTCACAATGCTGTCACGTCTTCATCGAAGAAACCTAATGTATGTCGACTGTTTGATTTGTTGTGGGGCAACTCTAATCTTTCGGTTACCTGTCAGCTTAATTTTCGATCCCTCTTCCGTTCTAACCCATCTCACTGTGGTATCCTCCACAATTCTAAGGAGGCCCATTGTGAGCTGAAGGAAAAGCATTCATTATCCATTTAGACCCATCACTACCTTTTGGAGTTAATATCAAATACATTATTTCAAACAACTCACTTTTCCTGTTCAAATCAGAGCTGACCAGTTCCACTGTATTGTGACCCAGCTTAACTACAAATCAGTTTTGCTCTCTCTCCACAGATGCTACCTAACCTCCTGGGCATTTCCTTCATCCTGCTTTTGGTTTCACATTCCAGCAACAGCGGACGTGTATTTCATACCAGAGTTCTTCTCTCTCTTTTTAGACCATAAGAGTTAGGAAAGAAATGAGCTATTCAGCCAACCAAGTCTTCTCCACCATTCCAACATGGCTGATTTATA